>NC_133620.1:257730607-258392482 GCF_048593235.1 Sminthopsis crassicaudata
ACTGACTTCTTTATTAAGTAGATGAAATCCTTAATAGAGGCATCATGGTATTACATGGAAATAGCAAGTTGCAAGCAATGAACAAACATATATAGATGTTCTATGGCATAGATGTTTATGTTCCTTCATTGCTATGAGTTACTAATATAATTTAATGTTGTGAAAATATTTGGTACTTACCCAAAATTTTTAAAAGATCAGTGATTTTATCACTGTCGTTTATTCTCTTTCCTCCAATGAAATCACAAGGCTTATATATTTTAAGCAAACTGTTTCATAAATTGCTATTGAACATAAAAATGTATCATATGATACATTGCTAAAATAGTTCTTAGATGGGAATCTGTGGTTCAGAATTAAAACTTCTCCACCTTGAAAAAACTTCTTACATACATTTTAATAGCCTAGTCTTTCAGAATACCAGATCACTTACATACTATTTCTCTTTCTCTTTGTGTGTGTGTGTGTGTGTGTGTGTGTGTGTGTGTGTGTGTGTGTGTGTGTGTAACACAAGCCACAGCTACACAAATACCAAAAGTTACCCAAGTTTCAGGTTCTTGGGAGAATTCTGAAATTACAGTAAAACTTTTAAAAATTCAACAAGATTAATTCTGAAATGAATTTTAATTCAGACATTGGGCATTATTTCTGTGAACTTATATTGAAATTGACCCTTTTGTTATCTAGGAATTAAAGATAAGTAAAACAGTATAGATTAAATTCTTTACCCATTTTACAACTGTAAGGTAAACTTGTTTCTTTTAAGTTGAGATTTAAAATACAAAAATCCTTATAAACTAGATCTGTTTTCTTATCAATTTTTCCCATACTTCTCATTGAGGGAAACTACTTAAACAAATGGAAAATGTTAACTGAGAGATTTAAATAAATGATAGGGAATAGCTAAGGCAACTTGGCATAGAAATCAGCACATCTGGTTTCCAATCTTGGGCTTACCAAAACTAGTTGTGCAAATTTAGGGAAGTCCCTTCCCCTTCTAAGTTTTAGTTTCTTCATCTGTACTATATATGGTTTTGGAACTATTAAGGATGCTGACTCTCAAGTTTTATAAGACTAAAAGCAACGAGTTTGAATGAAGAGTAATTATCTGTTATCTCCAAGTAATCAAGATAGTAAATGTCATATCAGTGGCACTTCTATCCTAGAAGCTTACCATGTAGATCGTCTATATTAATAATCACAGTATGGAAATCAAATTACCAAGATCTACATGAAGCAGATGCTGAAACAAGATGAAGAAAATTCTAAAGATATTAACTATGAAGTAGATTTAGAATTTTCTTCAAGTCTCTCTGTGTAAGGTTATAATTTCTCTAAAAGAAACAGTGAACTAGAAATTGTTGCGAGAAATGCTTGATAGTCATGTTCTCATTATTTCATATATATGCTTCCTGTGCATTTTTTCAGGTGTTTTCAGACGTGACATAATTTTAATGTTATTGGTTAAAACAATTGTTAAGAACAAAAAGAAAAAGTTGAAATACTATTTTTTTCCTTGATTATATCAATCATGTATATGAATGAGAGAAATCTATAAAATGTATAGGACTTCAGCCAGGTTACTATCTGTGATTATATGCATTCATCTTACCAGTAGGAAAGTGATGTGCTTCTCGAGGTCTTAAGTATCTACTTTTGGTCTGTACATGTAACCTCTGTAGTTAACTATTTTTCAAATATTAACCTGATTACTTCTCCTCCCCCCATCCTCCAACTGGATAGCTAGTTACACAAAGGGTAATTAGGTACACCAAATGAAAAATTAGCCATGGGAATTTAAAAAATGATTAACACTATAGTCTGAGAAAGCTGCTTATAAGATGACAAAATAAGTGCCACAAATTTAAGTTTAGTATAAGGATAGGTGTATCCACATGGACACATTTGTGAAGCAACTAAAAAGGCAAGAGTCTATTTGTGGTGCATTATTTGACATGGGGTTTACTAAATTTTGTTAGCAACAAAATGGGCGGAAAAGGGGGTTAGCAAGAAAAAAACCAATGGAGCCTATAAGTTTAAAGACACGAAGTTTAAAGATACTTCTAATAAATGTGTACATAAGTAAAGATTCTAAAAAAAAAAATTCACTTGTCCTCTCTAAGCTAAACATTAATGGTCTTTGATTTAAAATTTTTATTTTATATTTTAAAGCAGCTCTATGCTGACACTATAGTAGTAGTAGTAATAAAATCTACCCCACTTCTGTGGTCATACCCTCTCTTCCAAAGAGGTTTATTGAGAGAAAGAAAATACTCAATTTTTAACAGATAAGTAATTAATTTGAAGCAGCACTAGAAGTGATTTAAAAAAAAAATCATACTAAACAACTAGAGATGGCTGAAAAACTGGCATGTTCAAAAAATTTTAAATGGAAGAATCCAGATAAATACAGGAAAATATGCATAATGTGGAGGGCAAAAATAGCAAAACCAAAATAAAAAACACACAAAAAAACACATTCTATTAAAAACTGTTAAAGAATCCAAAAGTATAAATTATCATGTACTATTACTATCAGTTGCAATCACATGAGTAGGTGGTTTTGCTTAACTGTTTTGGGAGGTTGCTCCTTGGGAATGGAAAGACTGGATGGAATAGGAGGATATTTTGAGTGTCTAGAATTGTCTTCAATGCCAAAATACTTTATAAATAAGATAATTAAGGAATTTACTCAAAGTCAAAGACCAATATAATGGGAGAACTATGAACTTTTTCCTATATTCTTCTACACCTCATGAATTATTCCCAAATAGTCCTTGAAATTTCAATAGGCCAGTATTGTTGGAGCTAAGCCACAAGTTTCACAAATGTCCGGGTTGTTCTGGCTCCTACTATATCTGCCCCTAAGTGCTTTCTGAAATGATAGATTTAACTTAGAAAAGACAGAATTCCCTATTAATCAATGCACAATGTTACTAAAGATCTTTCACTTTATCCAGGAAGCAATATCTCAGAAAGACAGAGTGATTCTATTTTCTCAATAATACTAAGTATATGAGTTGTCTAGAAGGAGAAACAAGAACTACAGTTTAAACTATATGGAAGTGAAGGATGAAGTAGTGAGTGTTATACAATAAAGAGTGATAAATGTCTGAGTCCATGGATTGACTAAACCTCACTCTTTTCCTTCACTAAGACAAAAGCCTAAAAATGACAGATATGATAATCTGAATTCAAGTAATTATCTTGAGTCTATAAAGGTACATATCTCTCCTGTACATAATCACAGATATCTAAAATCTTGAAATCTCAACTAAAATGATATCCCTTTGAATTAACATCATAAAGAATAGACAGAAGAATAAGATAATCATAGATATCTGATATTAAGTTTAAAATAGTCTGATTCTTTTTTAAAATAAATAAATGTAACTTTCAAATGAACTCTTAAGCTGTGACAAAGACTGCTTTGAATACAATTGCTGTCAAAACAATACATTTTGATCTCCTTTGAGAACCAAAAAGATATTAATTAATCCAAACAAAACATGCTCAAGAGGAAAATCTGGAAAATCATATTTTAACATCTTTAGGTATGTTTGTATTTTAAATATCAGCAGTTTGGAGTTTTCCAAAGACATTATATAAATCATTAATATGTTGATAGACTCTTTGTATTCCCCTTATGTGATAATGTCATTGTTTTCAAAGGACAGAAAAATAAGCACAATAATATGCTTTGTGTGCCAAAGGTACATTTTATCCCCAAAGAGATCATTAAGTAGGAAAGAATGGAAGGAAGGACAAGAATTGACATTTAGATTAAAAAAAAAATCATATTTTTAGAGGGTCTTCTAAGATGAGGGACAAATGCCATCAGATATCAATAGCCCTCTTCCCTGGAGCTCTATTCATCTTCACATTTTGGCCATCAATTTTCCTATAGAATCTCATCCAACAATAAATCTAGGCAACATTTACTGAAATGCATGATACCAAATCCCATTCACATTTAAAAAATAAATTCTCAGTATAGCAATGGAAAAAAAAAACTGAGAAAGGCAATGAGAAGAGGTGGTAGAGGTAAAATAAAGGTAAATACTCTTTTTATCTTTAACAGGGCAGAAAACAAAGAAGGGTTTAGAATCAATAAAAAGGATAAAAAAATGGCAAAAGAGTTAATAAAAGTCAAAATAAATTCAAGAGGAGAAAACGAAATTATTAGGCAGGTAAGCAGGTAAATTGGGGGAAAATACATATTAGAATAAAAATTTATTCAGTATATGGTAGAATAAATATGATTAATCTTCTGTTATGACTTTTCTTTTTCTATTAAGACTTGGGACAATAAAACCTTTGAAATTATCATGCTTAAAGTCACTGTCTAGAAAAAAAAATGAATTAGTAAACATATTTAAGCTCTTAGTATTTAACTCCTTGATTCAAATAGCAAATATATTGTATTCTCCCTTTCATCTATTTTTCCCCCTACTACTTTTAAGAAATATTAGACACACTTTGAGGTAATCTTTAGCCTTAGACATTTTTCTTTACACATGATGTGGGGAGGGGTAACACAACATAATTATTATTGTCTTGGACTCTTTTTAAAAAAATTAAGATGAGGTTTGCTGATTTTCAAGCTTATAAAGCAAAGATCTAAAAATAATTATACAAATGATTCCTACAAATATAGAGCTAGGGCACTATTCATGCTAGTTCAAGAGTAAGTAAAACACTTCTATATTGTTTGCTATCTACTGTTTGAAAAATTATAATTGTGTTTTTTCTCCATATAATTTTCAAGTGGAAGTATAAATAAAATATACAGCTTAAGGTTTGTAATATCTACAAGACTGAATTCACAGGGATCCAACCTATCACACAATAACTATGAATTGTTGTACCACATGGCAGACTCTAGGAAAGCGCAGTAAATCAATCCTTTTATATAGTTGCCAATGAGAGGGGAAAAAAAGATGCAAATCAGATATGATTATGAGGTTTAGTAACTGGGGAAACAGTTTCCTTTTGGACAGCCATTTATTGGTTTCTTTCAGCAATGAAGTCTCCTCCTCTTTGGCATTCTGTATGGTACCTGCAGCTGCGTACCTTTGGTTGTATCAGATATACTATTTAATAAGGCACACATCATATCCCCCTCTAAGTGATGAGGGTTTAAGATGTGAGCTGGCCTCTGAGTCTTCTTAAATTGATTTTGTAGCTCCAGAAAACCTTGATCTCCTGAGAGAATAGTGAAAGGAATTTGCTTAGGTAGTTGTTCATCTAGACGGCCAGCCTGTAAATCAAAATATAAAAGTTGAGAAAATAAGAAACGTACTGAGTTATAATCTGTAATTTATAAAACATTCATTCAGCAAAAACTTATCAGTTACGTGCAAAAGCACAATCATCATGGATAAAAAGGCATGAAAGACAAGGTGGTCTCAGAACCCAAACATTTTCTTGTAAGGAAATAAGGCACCCTTATGCAAAATAACAAAAGCATTTAAAAAAAGAACAAATGTAAGCAAGGCAGTGAAAAGTTTATTAAAGTAAACAGAACTTCATACAGCATGGTTGATAATTAGTATAGAAAAAAAGACAACTTAAATAATAGGGTACTAGGGGGGTTAGTGATTATTGGAGATAGAGGGAAGAAAGGACCTAAAATAACCTTGAGATCTTGAGCAAAGAGGATGAACCTAATAGAAATAGGGAAGTAAGTCAAAACCTGACCATCTCATAGAGAAAATAATGATGAGTTTGGGATATCTAAGTCACCTGGACCAGGATGAGGAGGAATTCCTACCAATGTAGACTGGTACCATCTCTAAAACTTTATTTGTAGAGAGAATGAGAGTATGCATAAGAAATGAAACTTGACTACAGCTATTCTTTACTTTAATATTGGATTTTCTATATTATTATATACACTGTTCTCTTCAGTCTCTAAGTAAATGGAAATGGCAAAAAGTTGGAGAGAAAAATTGAAGCTGACATTTTAGTTTTGAAGCCTTCCTTCATAAAGGGTATAATATTGCAGTTGTGAGAAAAGATGAGCACAAGAGAAAATATATAGAGAAAAGTGTTTGGACATGCCTATACATACTTTATATACTATACATATACATACATACTATACATACAGACAAAATGCCAGTATTATGAGCAAACCTAGAAAAGAGGATACAACATAAAATATTTTCCATGTTTTGTTTTATGTTCATTTGGTTCTGTAATCTAAAAAAAGCTAAAGGTAAAAGATAATTTTTCTGGAGGGCAAGAGTAGAAGGAATACAGAAGGAAAATCTAGATGTTATGACATGTATTAATAAAGTTTTTAAGGTAGGTTTTATAATTAAAATTTTACTACTTTTGTTTTGTATATTACCCTTGTTTTATTGACAATTAAGAGTTTGTAATTGGGAGGAAGAAGGGGATTTAAGGGGTAGGGTTAAAATGGTTAACAGTATAAAATTCCACAAAAATAGAAAAAGTAGTACTAAAAGATACCTGAGATTAGGTAACAGACAATTTTAAAGAAAAGGTTTAAGCAAAGTAGGAAATGGAGAAAAGCCAGATTTTTTAAGGGGTGCTAAAGTGATGGAATAGTGAACTAGTGGGAACATCCAATATAAATTATTCTTTTCAAAAGGTGTAAAAGAACCATGGGACAGTACAAAAGGGTGGTGTTGATGGAGTCAAAGAAAGGATGATTGGGGGAAGGGAAGGCAGCTAGATGGCAGAGTGGATAGAGTACAGGCCTTAAATTCAAGAAGATCTGGGGGTTCAAATCTGGCCTCAAACACCTAACACTTACTAGTTATAAGTCACTACTTAACCTCAACTGCTTCACCAAACAAAACAAAACCAAAAAAAAAAAAAAAAAAAAAAAAAACAAACTTTCCCAAAATAAATCAAAAAAGATGATTTACAAGAAATTTGAGCACATGTTTCTAGGCCAAAACTAAGTGATTAATGCAAAAACAGATCTTAATGTAACAGAGAGTCAATGAGATGGTACCAGAGAAAATAGGAATAAAACAGGACCACTGGCACATACTAGACTTAGAAAGAAAAAAGTGGTAGAGAAACAAAGTATCTAAGAAACAAATGATATAAATATACTTTTAAGTATAGAAGAAAGAAATGGAAAGAAGAAAAAATAAGAGAGAACTTACATCTACAATGAAAAGATTTTAAAACTTGCTGTGGAAAATGATAGGAAACCAAATGGAGATGAGTAAAAGAATTGTTTACTATAAATGAAAATAAATCTATGAAAACATTAAGCTTAGGAAGCTATCAGTAAAGTATTGCATTGAAAAATTTTTCTATAAATATGTATAATATTGTATTCTATGTATAATATTGTATTCTCCTAAGTCCAATTTCAAACTTTTTTTTTAACTAAAGAAGTGAGTTTCACTAGTGCTTAGTACATAAACTCTCATACTTTTCAAGCACTTGTATCAATGTCAATTATTAGTGAAAGTGGGGCTAATACAGATAGAATGCTCAATCAAAACGGAAGACTTAAAATTGACATCTTCACACAGCACTTTGAAAACCTTAAAGCAATATATAAATGAGTTTTCCTTTTTCCTTTTTTTATTAGAGAAAAACCTTGATTTTCACTTTATGGAAGTGGATCATTCTGCAAGTGCCTCTACATAAAAAGGAAATGAAGAGTCAGGAAGGTGGCCAAGCATATCTATTGAGGGAAGGGACCAGTACATAAAAGTTCAAGGACATAGAGATATTGGGGAAAGAAAATCAAGAGCAAGAGAAAGAATACCTAGGGTCCTGGGCCAACCATATGGAGGGCCCAAGCTGGAACTGAGAGAAAGATCATATAAGAAACAAGCACATGTGAGGACCAGATACAGACATAACCAGAAGAGGATGAACTCTACAAAGGCCAGAGACAGGGACTTAGTACCTTTACAAGTTTGAAAGAAGACAAGACACATAAGGATCAGACATGTAAGCAAGGTGGGCAGAGCAAGGCAAAGTGGGGAGTCACTTCTCTTGACATCAGAGGCAGGGCCAAGCTCCATCCAGGGGCAGTAGGGCTGGTCTCTTTGTGGAACCATTCTGTTTCACATGGAGGGAGGAGCGGTCTGGTTTTTAGCAAGGGGAGATGGGAAGCTACAGAGTACCAAGCTAAGAAGTGGGAGGTTGCATATGGAGAAGAGAAATAATATACAGTACTGTATTGTAAAATTAAATAGATAAGATTTTTTTTTGAATGTGCAATTCTTTAAGTAGAGTCAAATTTATGTAGTGCAAATTTACATAAAAGTGAGAACTTCATTACTTTCTTTTAATTTAAATGAAACCATATTTCAAAACAAAGAATCAGTGAGCTGTAGATATCAAATGTACTTTTAATCCAACTATAACTCACATGCATACAGATGGCAAAGTCAGCAGCATCTTTTCTCTTACTGCAACGTGGATGAAGGAAGAAGCATCCAATCCTATTGAGGTAATTAAAGATCTTACAATTGACTGGAGGCTTCCAATTAGTATTTCCTCCTAAAATTTCGGTGTTAAAAATAAAGAATGATAGTCAAATTGGGGAAAAGATGTCTGAAAAGTTCCCCCTTTTTTTATACATGAAAAAATATCAAAAATTAAAATTAATTATACTTGTATCTGTTCATTATTAAATGGTCATTTCGTTACTTTGGTGGAAGAAATTGTATTCCATGCTAAAAGTTTACAAAAATTAATTAAAAATTCTTTCTTTTTAGCTTTGACATCATCCATATTGGTATAAATATAATAGCAAATAAAATAGATTTCCTAAAATTCTTTGGGGGAGTAAGTAAGCATTAAAATAACTCACTAAACATCAAGAGTGGTGATGCAGAGATATAGTTAACAGAATGAGGGGAAACCTGTTAGACTGAAGTTTTATAAGATAACATACTAATAATCTGTAGCAAAACACAAAACGTAAGACATATAAAATGGGATTTTGAGCTATGAGTTATGCCAAAACCAAGCAAATGCTTAAGATCCCCCAAACAGCTGAAGAGAAAAAAAAAAATCAAGATACTTTAGGATCATTAAATCTGAATATAGGTAAGGAGGTTATTAATATTCAATGATTCTCAAAACAAACTTGAGATATTGAAGGGTTATAACAAAGAAAATTTCAAAATTTGCAATCCTATTTATAAACTTCTAAATAAAATTTATTACTACTAATTGAAAATAGAAATTTTAATAATTCTTTATCAAAAATGTTCCTATAGAATATACACAAAAATAATATAATTGGCCATAATTGCAATCATTATAAAGTAAAATATTATTAACTTTGAAACACTGGCAAAATTAACAATTTATATCTGCCACTCTGAAAAAATTCTTTCAATGTATCAAAAGGGACCAGAAGAGCATTACTTCTGGAGTTTAAAGGGACCTGTGAGTTACTTCAACATTTTCATTTCATAGATGAGAAAACTGAAGGTAAGGAGGGATTAAGTGATTTGCCCATTGCGAGATAGTTTGGTAAAGAGGAGAGCCAAGATTTGACTTCCAAATCACACATTTCACTATATCAACATTGTAACACTGGACTCAAGAGTCCTAAGACTTAAATTCTAGTCTTGGGTTTTTGGGGTTCCAAATTGAAATGAAAGAAATAATCATTATGCAATGCATTTTTCAATCCTCTAGCCAAATTCCATTCCAGGAAGATCCAAAAAGCAGTTCCATTTGGATAGGCTATATTTTATTTTAGGCAAGGAGGATACATCCAACTTTCATTATTAACTTTACCTTGAAATCCCCAGACAAAGGTTCCCTGATTAAGGAATCCTGGTAGATGACCAAAAAAGTTTGACCAGTTATCAAAATCCACAAAGACTATATGAGTCATGGTTCGCAAATAGTCCAAATCTGGTAGTTCAACATCTCCTTCATCTGCAAAGAAAACACATGAACATAGTCACTATCAGAATTTCTCTATACAAAATCTTAGCAAATTAAGACCAAAAAATACCTTTTCCCCAATATACCTGAAAAAGTCTTGTACATGGTACAACAAAATAATGCTAATTAAATTCTTAGATATGCAGCATGGGTTAATATATCAATCAGAATCTGATTTCAAACAATTATGTATTACTTTTTAGAAGTTTAATTTTTTAATTCCATCCTCATTTTCCCCCTTTCCCTTGTCTTAAGATCTCAGGGCTTTTATTCCTGCTAAAAACCCTTCAGAGATAAAGAAATGGTTAATGCCTCTTGTAAAACAACATTAGTAAATCAGTTAAGAGAAATGTAGTGTAATGGAAAGATACACTAGACTTGAAGTCAAAGGACTCATTGGTATGAGGTTCAAATTATGAGTTGTATGAACACATACACAACACACACATACATATATGTATGTATATTATGCAACAGATCTAAGGCCAAAAAGTATATCCACTAATTTTTTATGACTAACTTTATCTGGGAATATGTGTTATGTGTTTTTGCTATTGTCAAATATTAGCCACTAAAGTATGGGTAGTATGTGAAAAATGAACATGAGTTAGTCTTTTTGGAATATTTATCATTTTAAAATCACATTAAGTAAATGGTATTAAATTCAGTACAATAGACAAAATTTTTATTGGCTAAATTCTTCCTCAATTTTATAAATGTTTTACTCAAATATACTACTAACACTTAAGTCACTTAGCTAGGAACACAAACTCATGATTCCCAACCTTTTCTGCATAATCTCTTCTAAAAGGTATTTTTGTGAAATATTTCAAGTATGAAATCTCAAAAGGCAATTTTAGTTTTCTATTTTATACTCTAACTATGAATCCATTTGAATGTTTCATCAATGGGACCACAAAACATTTATGCTCATTCCTTGCTATCATTTTAAACACCATTGGTTCAGTTATTTTTTTAATATGCAGCTTTCCTTCTACATTAAACATAATGGAAAACAATCTTTTAAATTAAAAATTTTAAATTTTAAAAATTGAAACCCCAAAACATTGTAAAAGGCTTTTGAACAATCAACTGGCTCATTCTCCCGACTCAAAGGCTGGTGTTCTATCTACTGCGCCATCTAGCTGTCCCAACTGACTTTATTCTCAAAGGAGCTTGCAGGTTGTCAAAAATGATAATAGTAACATCCAGTAAAAGAACTTTTAAACTCTATAAAAACATGGACAAAAATCCTTAATTTCCTTTTACTGGAAAATTTCCTGTGCCTTATGAAAATCATGCCAACATTGGCAAGTAGAAAATGCTATATGATAATATTTTAGTCTTAAAAAACTAGCATATACTAAAAAGTCCCTTAAATTTGAAGTTTGGCTAAGAAAAACATGCAAATGGGAGATTTACCTTTTTAAACTAAGAGAATTCCAATGACTATACTCTGGGATGATCTATTAACTGAAAGTTAATTTTTCTCTCACATTTCTGGTTAAAACAGATTATGTCTGAGCTTGTTACTATATCAGAGACCTTATTATATAATTCAGCTGAATCATGTAATATATATTCACTATCTTATTGGAGACATGCTAACTATGCTGTATATATATGTTAAGTTTCTAATACAATTGTATGAAATTTGCATAGACATTAAATTATAATTTTAAGGTCATACCTATCTTCTGACAGCCTATGTCATTCTTAGCTCCTGAATCCATGTTTAGTAGTCTATTTGAAGGAGATTCTGAAATTTTTTGATAGCTTATGGGATGTTTCAGTTTTCTGTCTACACGTGCACCACTGGCAGTAAACTTGAATGGGTTTAATTTTTCTGGTCCAAAGTGAGCTATGTTGGGTTTTTGTAAGAAGCAATGTTTTGTGTGAAAATGTTGCTGAGCACTCTCAGCATCATGAAAATTTTTGCTGCAGACGGCGCACTTCACAAAGAACTGCTCTTCTTTATAATCTCTCTCTCCCTTGTGACGTTTAAGAACATGGGCATTCATGTCTGCTACATTCTGTGCTGTTGCTGAACACCAACAGCAGCGAAACCACAGATTACCTTTGTCGAGCAAGATCTGTAGACATCTACTGTGATCTTCCTTCCTATTTGTTTTGCAGATATAACTCTCCCGGCAGCCACATGTTAACAAGTTACTTTTCTCCAACACTGGGAAGTCATCCTCATTTTTAATTGAAGTTTCAGGCTTTTCTGATACAAAGACATAGTCTATGCTGTGGACATCCTTATAGTGACTCAAAAATGCTTCCTCCACGTCAAAAGTCAGATCACAGAGCCCACAGAAATATTTAATTTTGATATCATTTTCATGCTGGTCTTGGCAATGTCGGTATAATGTCTCTATCTTGTGAAAGGATTTTTTGCAATGGTCACAGCTGTACCTATGAAACTGATGACTTGTTAAGCACATACAATGATGTTTAACACTTTCCTGGGAATCAAACATATCTTCACAAATTCGGCACTGCCATTTCCCTCGTGGAGGGCTTTTTGGAGGACTTTTTGAAGGAGACTGAAGAACAGGCATACTAGCTGTAAGACTACTCCTGTTAGTAGGGCTACTCATCAATGTCTTAGAAGAGGATGGCAAAGGTTCCTCTTCTTCAGCATCTTGCTCATAAAAATAAGTATGTCCACGATGATATTCAGTCACATGAGCCATAATAGTCTCTTTTCTCCGTAATTCCTTTTTGCATGTCCGACACCAGAAGAGAAAGTTATTTAAATGTGCCCCTCCATGAAACCGACTCATGTGCAAACGCATAACACCTGCATCTTCAGACACTTTCCCACAGACTACACATTTATGACACATTGTATTTGCTGAGAATACATGCTTTTCTGCTGCATCTTCACTTAGGAACTTTTGTTGGCATTCACAAAACCAGACTGACTTTTGTTTTGTATGTACTACACTTTCACTGCTTTGATCCTCCAAATTTTTCTTCTTCTTTGGAGTAGTGCCACCTGCCTGTGTCCTTGAATCTTTACTGGATAGTGTTCTTTTAAGTGATGAAAATTTTGAATGCTCTAGCAGGAGGCGTAAATCAGAGGGAGGTTTGTTGCCTCCATTGATGTGACAATACATCAAGATGGACTCTTCCATTGAGGCAATGACTCGGACTTTGTGTCCTGAATTCTGCTTGTGATTATTGGTACTGCTCTCATCCACAAAGAGTTCATTGCAATTTTGACAATAACCTCTTGCTTTAAATCTCTCTGCAACCTGGGAGACACTCTTCTCAGCTACTGCTACAGGACCAGCATTTCGACAGTGGACTCTGAATTAAGACATAAAAGATAAAATATCTTTATGTATTTAATTTACGTATTTAAATTCTGTAATTACACAAATTTCATATAGCACTTGGTACAGGCAAGATAACAAAAACAAAAACACAAATACTCCCCCACTCTCCCCCCAGGCTAGGGTTAAGTGACTTGCCCAGGGTCACACATCTAGGAAGTGTTAAGTGTCTGAGCAGATTTTGAACTCAGGTCCTCCTGAATTCAGGGCTGGTACTCTATCCACTGCGCCACCTAGCTGCCCTCACAAATACTTTTAAATAATGGTAATGAATAATAACATTATGTAAACACCTCAAAATACTTACATATAGCCTGCTTACAATTTCTATGGAAGAAGACAAAGAGAATGAAGATGATTGACACATATTAGAGAACTGTAAGTAGTATCAAATACTACCTATATGTGTCTTACAGTTATAAAAATTATTCTTGAAGAAAAGAATAACTGCTTAATATGTGAATTTTTGATTTGGATTTTAACCATTAAGTAAGAATCAACTTCCCAAAATGGAATTAAACCAGTATTTCTATAAGTATGGCTCAAAGGAGAAATATGAAAATATATTCCTACCACATCATTTATTTGTAGAAGTGGAAGTACTATACAAATATGGTACAAGTCATACACTGAGACGTATTCAACATACTAATGAACTATAAGATTTTTAAGTCCTACTTCATTTTCTTGTCTTTAAAACCCTATCTGAGATAGCTCTCTTGAAGAGGGAGAAAGGAAAAAATATTGGGAAAATTATAATAAAGAAAATAAAAAGGTTTTTCAAATATGGCAGAAATTTCTGAGAATACAAATATAAACTGGCAGAAATTTTAGGAATTAATTTCATCTCTGTAAGTCTGACATGGGGGAAAATTAAAGCACTAATGTCAGTGTATAGTGGATTATCTGTAGATATGTTAGTTTATTATTCAGAATATAACAATGAAACAATTTCTTTCCAACTTTGCTGAGTTAAAAATATCACAAAAGCGGGGGCAGCTAGGTGGCGCAGTGGATAGAGCACCAGCCTTGAATTCAGAAGGACCCGAATTCAAATCTAATTTCAGACACTTAACACTTCCTAGCTGTGTGAGCCTGGGCAAGTCACTTAACCCCAGCCTCAAAAAAAAAAAAAAAAAAAAAAAAAAAAAAAAAAAAAAAAATCACAAAAGCTTTGGAAAAAAATATATTCCAATTTCATATATCTCATTAAAACATTGTTTAATGAATTACATAGAATTCCCAATACCCCTATTTTTGTCCACCTGCATTTTTTTTTTCCTCCATAGGCTAATTGTATACTATTTCAAAGTCTGATTCTTTTTATACAGCAAATAACTGTTTGGACATGTATACATATATTGTATTTAATTTATACTTTAACATATGTAACATGTATTGGTCAACCTGCCATTGGGGGAGGGCAGTAGGGGGAAGGAGGGGAAAAATTGGGACAAAAGGCTTGGCATCTGTCAGTGCTGTAAAATTACCCGTGCATATATCTTGTAAAAAAAAAAAAAAAAATCATTGTTCATGGGTCAGGGGGTGATTTCTTTGTAATCTCAGAATAAATATATAATAATTAGATTGAGAGTAACTTTGGAAAGATCATTAAAAGTCCAACTCTATAAACTCAGCAATAGTTAAGAACTCATCCTATCTCCAAAGCTTTGTCTAAGGTACCATGACCCTAACAAATAACCTAATTAATTTATGGTTTTTAAGGCCCATTTATTTAAAAAATAAAACAACTTTTGATTTCTATCTTCTGCATTTGGTAATAATATATCACATTAAATAACCCTTATTATTTATACTTAGAGAAGTTTCTTATAAAGTTTCAATTCAGTTTTCTTTTCTCCAGGTAGAATAATCTATATTATTTTAATCCTTCTTCAAAAGTTGTTTTCCAGTCTTCAATTATTACTCTGGCTAATTCTAGCCCAATATCCTATTTCTGAAGCAAAACCAGAATGGAGATCCCTGTTAAATCCAGTTTCTCTTTTTCCCTACCACTACATTTTTTGTTTAAAAAAAAACAAACAAACAAACAAAAAAACTACTTTTAGTTTCAGTGTCTCTGACTCTGTACAAATAGGGGTGCTCTACACAAAAAGCTCTATTAAAATTTACTGTAATAAATTTCAAGAAATGTGTGTTTTTTTGGTAGAGGTATGCTAAGTCTATTTAAATATATTTTTTTTTTTTTCCTTTTTGCTGAGGCAATTAGGGTTAAAGAACTTGCCCAGGGTTTACACACCTAGGAAGTATTAAGTATCTGAGGCAAGATTTGAAACTCAGGTCCTCCTAATTTCAGGGCTGGTGCTCTATCCACTGCACCAACTAACTGCCCCTATTTAAATCTTTAAGACACAGAATTTTTTATTTATCATCTGTTATTGTACAACCTATATCAAATTACTTGTCTTAAGGAAGAGGGATCAGAGAATTTGAAGTCCAAAATTTTAAATAAAAAGAGTTTAAAAACTCTTTACATGTGATTGGGGGAAAAAAATACTACCTACTGAAAAAAATGAAAGAATTGATAAATAGCCATATAGAATGACTTTACAAATATACAAATATTTGTGACTAATGGTGTAGCCATTTTGGGATGAGAGGTGTGTGGGTAAAATAAATATACATAACTATTATATTTTAAAGGAATGGCAAATCATACACAGGAGATTTATAGTTTTCATGTACAATCTCATTTTTTTTATTATATTGTGTTACAGAAATACTTGTTTTATTCCATAAATCAAAAATAAATTTTAAAGGTTATGTTCATTTAGCTTCAGATGAGGCAAATGGAGACCCAGAAATATGATAAACTCCATCCATTCATAATGATTCCTGATACTTTACCCTCAAGTAATGTTGCCTGTTCTACTTAAATAATGCCAATTATATAGCTATTTCATCTTCTATATGTATATGTTTTTAAAGGTCCTGGAAGAGAACAATTGGTCTTACACTTCTTCCTTCCCCTTTATGACATCTAGCAAAGAGTAAAACAAATATAATAATATCACCTACCATTAGTGCTTTAATAATATTTTCTTATTTTATTCTTCACAACCACTGTTGGAGACAGTGCTATTATCCTCATTTTACAGAAGAAACTTAAGTAGTAGAGATAAAGAGGTTAAGTGACTTTCCCAAAGTCACACAGCTAGTAAAATGTGAGGATGAATTTAAACTCAAGACATACTTAGAGAACAAATTCAAAGTGTTTTTACTGGGGTGCCACCCTCAGTGCCTCCTAGGAACTTTATAGTTCAATTTCTTTAGAGTAATTTAAATATGTAAGATATGTTAAAAGATATGAAATGTAGCAATTAAATAGCTTCTTTATATAGATAGGAACTTTAAAATATTCAATTTTACTACTTTTCTCTCAAGTTGCAGAGTTATTTAATCTTTAAAGTCTCCATTCAGAAACATCTTGCATTAGCATAAAGATAAGGTTAAACTTCTGCTACTTGGCAGTTAAAATCATATTCAATTACTTCAATCATATACTTACCTGAAATGGGCTGTGAGATCCATGTGAGAACGTAATGTTTTGTGGCAGGCCATGCATTTCACTTGAAAGGGGACTTCTTTACAGAGAGATATCAAAAGTTTCTTTGCAAAAGATGGAAACGGTATAGGACTTATTTCCTTGTCATCTGGAGAAAAATGGACAAAATAAATTACAAATATCCTCACAAACCCTCAACCCATGCACAATATAAAACTAATGATATTTTAAAAGGATGTCACTTTTCAACCTACCTGGGAAGAAATGTTGATTTTATAGGAATTTGCGGTATTTCACTGAAAAAGTAACCTAAGTTCAAGTACTAAATATCCAAAAGTAGAGACACTAACAAGTTTTTTTTTTTTCATTCCTAAGAATTTTAATCATTAAAAAAATGAAGTTTTCCTAATTTTTGGAGTTGTCAAAATGTTGCATATAGTGTTTAACAAGTGACAATTCTCTTCTGAATGAGGTTATCTAAGAAGACCCATAAAACAAAATGGTCTTGGCAAGAATTTTTTTTATTATTATTATTTTTTTTTAACTGAGGCTGGGGTTAAGTGACTTGCCCAGGGTCACACAGCTAGGAAGTGTTAAGTGTCTGAGATCAGATCTACTGTACCACCTAGCTGCCCCCGGAAAGAATTTTTTAAAAAGACCAATCCAATAATAGTCCCAAACTTAAAATACTACAAAAAGCTCATCTCATGTGACCATGGGTGTTAAGTCAAAGCCTCTGAGTCTCGATGATAAAAACATTTCCTTAAAGAGTGGAAAAATATACCTGACTACTTGGATTCAATTCTCTTCTGAACTGGAGGTTATTCTAAGAAGATTCATGAAATAAAATGGTCTTGTGAAAGATGATTGAAGATTGAGATTGCAATGCAATTGATTGAAGATTGAGAATGCAAAAGATGAGATTGCACATGAAAATTTTTTTAAAAGACCAATCAAATAATAGTTGAGTACCAAACTTCAAATACTACACCCAAGGCTCATTTAATGTGACCATGGGTATGGTATAAGGACAAATTCTCAGAGTCTTGATAATAAAAATATTTCCTTAAATGTACCTCACTATCTGGCTGCCATAGGAGTCTAAGTCTGGCTCTCACCTAAACAAGAAAATATATGCTTCTGTGTGATACATAATAACTATGAAACAGAATATACAGTGGAATTTCCCTTTCTGAGGCTCAGTTTCCTAATTTGTAAAATTGGCCACGGGGGAGGGAAGAGAAGGGAGAAAAGGGTATGGGAGGATGGGAGAAAGTGTTGGACTAGTTCATATTTAGCATGTTCTTCCAGCTCTAATATTCCCTGAGTTTATTTAAAATTTTTTTTATAATCTCTTTTGATCCTGCTCCCCCCTCTTCCCTAACCTGCCCCACAGTTCCTTTGTACACACTACTCTCTCAAAAGAAGCTTGCTGAACTAAATTAAATATTGGAAAAAAAATATAAACATACCACCCAGTTTAAAACTCTGAAGGAAATGATTTTTTCCAGACATATGCCGCAAACATTCATCCTTGTTGCTAAAAAGAAGGAAGCAATTTGGACATGCAAAGCACTGAATAAGCTGAGGAAGAAGATTGGCTTTATGTCCATCAGCTGCAGCTGCCTAAAATAAGACAAAATAGTTTAGATATGCAACTAAGTAGTAAAGTTCAAGGATTTAATAGTTAAGACAATTGCATAAAATTATTTTCAATAGTTTTTTCCAGGTTTTATGACATATACCAATGTGCAGTTTATCAATTGCTTTCACAAGATTTTCAATTTTGAAGTGACATGAAGTAACATAATTACAATAGTACTTTCACAAGTGTTACTAAATTTATTGATGCATGATCTTAGTCTCTTTCTTTAGCCTCTCTAGGTCTCGGTTTTCTCATTTGCACAAAGAAGAGGGTTAATGCAGTATTATAAAATTCTTTCCAACTCTAGAACTAGGTTTCGAATATTGTGTAAAAAAAGCTTGTGTATTAACCCCCTCCCCACCACCAAAAAACACATCATAGAAATGAGAAAATGAACTGTAGTGAATAACTAACAGCAAAAATTTGGCAGGGATAAGAATTTGTGAAGGGAGAGTAATGTGAAATAAATATTTGTAGAAAAGTAAGCTTAAATCCAGGTTGTGAAGGATACTTGAAAAGTCAGAGTAGTTAGCATTTTATCTTTGATACGCTACAACTTCCGGAGCAGGACAATGCCATGGGTAGACTTGTACTTTTAAGATTACTAAGCATAGTTTTGATTAAAGAAAATGAAGAAGATCAATTAGGAATCCTGACCCTAAAAATTCACTTTGCTACCATACTTGTGTTATTTTTTCTAATTTAGTAAAGTGAAATTTAAATTAAAAAAAAAATTTTCCCGTTGACACTAAGGAAAATTCAGACCTAAAGTTACATCTATTTGTAGTTATTTTATTAGCCAAAAGAGATCACTAGAGGATTTTCTGGAATTCACTTTTCTAAAACATTAATTTTGTATCTGTGGACTCTTGTCAGCCTGAAAGAAAGTGAGCTTATTCCAAATAGATTAGACATCCTTATAAGTTTAGGGCCTTAGATCATTTAGACAGCTTTTTTCAGTTAAGAATGGCTATTTACCTTATCTGCTGCCTTTCAATCTTTTTTAATTAGCTCAAGATTGGAGGCACTAGAAATATCCTATTGTTGCCATTGCTATGGGTTGTCGTTAGCGCAAGAGAAATAAATTCTCTTTATTCTCAGCATTTTGCTCTCCAGAATTATTGCCTTTTCTGTTTTCTAATATAAATATAATAATATATAATTATAATTAAATATATATAAATAAAATTATAATTTCATAATAATAAAAGGTCTTCCATTTTGGAGGATTTGACAAACATTAAGTACATAGTGTACATAAGATGCCATATACTAAGTTGCTCCTTCCAAGGAGTTTATTACAATTTAATGAGAGGCAGATCTAAGATATATAAACAGAAATGATTCATGAAGTCAGAGATTGAGGTTAAAGAGACTAAGAAAAGTGCTCTAGAAAAATTTCAGGTAGGAACTTACTTTCTGAGGAGTGATTAAAGGAAAGCTTTATTGTGAAAGGTGGCATACATGATCTGAGCCTTGGAGAATAGGGCCTATAATTTATAGGACAAGGTTTGCAAGGTTACATTTATAAAGTAAAATCAATGAGAATGGATCTGTAATTGTATCTGTAATATTAGATTTAGCTTTACAGAAGAAATTTTTTTAAAAGTAGTAATACTAGTAAAAGCAAAAAAAATCCCAAGTAAAGCAGTAAAAAGTACTAACTTGATTAATTTTATACTTGTCAATTCTCCCCATCTCCCAAAACTGTCTTTTCATCCTAAATACTCATAATAGAATGTAGACTAGAACTGGAAAGAGTTCCAACCCTCTTCATCACATAAGTAAGAAAACAAGAGGCCCAGAGCTAGGGAAAGAGACTAAGATAACACACATAGTGAGTAAAAACTTTTAAAGGTAAAATGCGTAGGAAAAGGGCATATGAGAGACCATAAAGATCTCATAATAGTTATTTTCAGGGAACCAATGTATGTTTGGTGAGATATGCTTATAGTTTTGTACCCACTATGGTCAGATATGCTTCTTTATCTACTGTGGTTTTCTAATGCTCACAAGAATAATTCAACAGATCTAGTTTGATGAATCTCATCCATAAGGTGCATAAGTTATGTACATAATATATAATCCACAAACCAAATTTTAAATTCTCTTCATCTGTTAGCTTTATTGTTGCTATTTATCTGATGAGAGGTATAATTTAGATTTTTAAAAATGAAAAATTAAAAGTTATGGAGAAATATACTCACTTTCATAAATTCCACAAAAAATAGAATATGTGCCCTTCCTTCCCTTATAAAGATTCTTACCTTAGCAAAAAGGTGATCACTATATTGCTGTTGGGTAGCAAATTTTTTATAACATATTACACATGCAAAAGAATTGGTGAGGGGTCCATGCAGTGTAATTGTTGGATCACATGGAGAATGATCAAACCTACAAAGTAACGGAGATCTGTATCAAAGTTTAAATTTCACAATCATTCAAGAAAGATTTATTAAATACCATTATGGCATCTGCCTATACTAAAGATAGGGATATTTTTATAACTATAAAATGAAAGCATTTGCCCTCAAAAATCTTATCTTTTAAGCATAAAGGGAATGTACAAAATTAAAACATGTACAAAAATTAAGTCTATATAAACATATGCAAAGTAAATATGATTTTACCTTGAAATTTCAAAAGAGACATATTAAAAATGAGACTGGGAGCGGAGATCAAGAAAGCTTTTTCATAAAGTAGTGATATTTGAGAAATTTCCCAAAAGAAGTTGTCTAATCTAATGCAATATAAATTAGGAAATACAAAGAATTCTGTAAAAACTATATGCCAGTTATAAAATGACTTTCTTACTCAATATTATTTAAACTAGAGTTCAACATCAAACTAATATTCAAAATGGTAGATTAGCCTTCCAATTCTTTACCAAGATCAGAGGAAGGTAGCATCTAAGGGCTGTTATGACAGCTTTTTATACAGAATCTAGAGGGCCACTATATTGAATTTCATTCCTATAAAACAGAAGATAAATAGACTACTTGTTATATACTGATGAAATATAAGTAAATAGATAATTCCTTAATTCTTTCCAGAGTTCTCTGTTTTATATCAAAGTAATTTGAGTATACAGTGAAGTACTAGCATATAATAGTGCTGATTCATCATTTGCCAGTTTCCTCCTAAAGAGCAAGCCCTACATGTGAAATCTCTATCCTGAAAGTAAAGGACTTAAGTTTTGTCAATATTTAGAACAAGTATGCATTGCTATAACTCTGAGTATTCAAGAAATCAGGAGAAATCAAAAGAGGGAAGTAGAGGCAGAGAATGTAGCACCTACATAATCTCCAGAATTTACTTGGCCACTATCTAGGGGCACAGCACTATCAGCGGCCTATCAAACTGAATTAATGTCTAACAAGGAGGATATTTAGGTACTGTGTAATGGTAGCAAATAACAATGACTCTTACGAAGACCCATCTTTGGCAGTATTGTGGTTAGGAAGTCTTGCAGGCTGTCAATAAATCCTTCTATTTAAATTCCTCTATACCTGAAAGTCAACTTACATTGAAACCACTGAGAAAACTGGGCTTGAAATATGTAGTTTTTAAATAGCTTTTGTTTCAAGAATTTTTTTTATTGTGTGTCAATAATATCCTTAAGTTAGTTCTTGATAAAAAGGGTAAAAACCCAAAGAGGGTTTTTTAAAACCAAATAATTTTAAAATTCTTTTTAAGTCATCCCTGAATTAAAAATGCAAAGTTTGGGCAAGTTTTCAATATTATTATAAATATCATTATTAAAAAAAAAACCACTATGAATTTATCAAATTATCTAAATATTTGAAAATAAAGATTTAAAGCCACAAACACAAAAATAAAAACAATAATACTGATTATCCTTTCAAATTTGTATTATAAAGCAACTAATATGACAACAACAAAAACCCAATGTTGTATATTTATTCTGAATGCTAAGAAACAAGATGCTGACCTTTTCAAATGACCTAAGAGAAGGTGCCCATTGTCAAACTCTTTGTTACAATACATTATGGGGCATGAAATAGGTTTGCTGGACATCGGCATTTGGTCTGCTTTTCGAATTGGACCTCTTCTTCCAGAATTAATTGTGCCTGTTTTGAGTCCTGCAATAAAAAAACAAGATATAGATGTATAAAACTCAGATACCTCTATCTATTTTAGCAATTACTCAATTTATATGAAAAAAAGTCATTTCTATACTGTGCATAAAACTTTATATATAATAGAAATTTTTTTCTTTTTTCTGGTAGCAAACAGAGCAGATTAATTTTCTTATTTAAAGAAAGGAAACAGTTTTACTAGCTTCAAAAAAAACCCTGACATTTTCTACTAAAATTTATCTGAGATCTTCTGAAGAATTACAATTTTATTAACAAAAATGCCTTACAGTTTCATGCAACATTTGAAAAGTTAGGATTTTGAAAAAGGTGTTCCATGAGACCACCCCTTAAAGTTTAGAGGGGAACAACCACAAATACAAGACACAAATACATCTCTTATCTCTATAACTTTTCAAAAAAATTGCTAGTGAAATATCTTTCTCTCTCTTATTGTTTTCCTATTAACAAATTAAGCATTTAGTGGTTGTTGTTTTTTTTTAATAGCTTTTTATTTACAAGATATATACATGGATAATTTTACAGCACTGACAATTGCCAAGCCTTTTGTTCCAATTTTTCCCCTCCTTCCCCCCCACTCCCCTCCTCCAATGGCAGGTTGACCAATACATGTTCAATATGTTAAAGTATAAATTAAATACAATATATGTATACATGTCCAGTTATTTTGCTGTACAAAAAGAATTGACTTTGAAATAGTGTATCATTAGCCTGTGAAGGAAATAAAAAAGGCAGGGGGATAAAATTAGAGGGATTGGGAATTCTATGTAATGGTTCATAGTCGTCTCTTCGAGTTCTTTCACTGGGCATAACTGGTTCAGTTCATTACTGCTCTTTTGGAACTGATTTGGTTCATCTCATTGTTGAAGATGGCCACGTCCATCAGAACTGATCTTCATATAATATTGTTGTTGAAGTATATAATGATCTCCTGGTCCTGCTCATTCACTCAGCATTAGTTCATGTAAGTCTCTCCAGGCCTTTCTGAAATCATCCTATTGGTCATTTCTTATAGAACAATAATATTCCATAATATTCCTATACCACAATTTGTTCAACCATTCTCCAACTGATGGGCATCCACTCAGTTTCCAGTTTCTGGCCACTAAAAAGAGGGCTGCCACAAACATTCTTGCACATACAGGTCCCTTTCCCTTCTTTAAGATCTCTTTGGGATATAAGCCCAGTAGTAACACTGCTGGGTCAAAGGATATTACACAGTTTGATAACTTTTTGAGCATAGTTCCAAATCATTCTCCAGAATGGCTGGGTATATTCACAATTCCACCAACAATGTATCAGTGTCCCTGTTTTCCCACATCTCCTCCAACATTCTGCATTTAAGCATTTAGTGTTAGCAAGTTTACAAGGTTTGACTTTTAGAAGGCCTAGGTTTTCAAGGAAAAAAATACATTTTTACAGTACAACTTTCCAAAAACCTTTTACAATATAGACAATTCTAGCCCCACAGGAAAATTACTCTTTCAGAGAATTACACCAACCCCACTCAAAGTACATTCCAAAACTATCAAATTAAGCTCCAGAGAAGATCAGTATTCTTCCACAACTTTATACATATGCATTATCAGTACAGTAGAAAAGCATTGGCTCTGGTCCCAAGAGTCAAAGGAACTCAAGTTCAAATCTAGTCTTGGATAATATATATCATCTGTGTTATCAAACAAATTACATAACCTCCCTAAATTTTAAAAGGTTTCTTCATCTGGAAAATGAAGGGCTTGGACTAGATGGCCTTTGGTGTCTTCTACTTCTACACCTATGATCAAAGGACTAAACTTCATGAGAGCCAAAGGGAGAAAAAAATCTATTTCCCTATTTCTCCCTATTCTATTTGGTTCCATTACTTTTCTTTTCCTTTCCATTCTTCTTACCAATTTTCTCCTTGAGCCCATACCTCTCAAGAAAATAAGAACATTAACACAAAATTTCTGCATATAATTGTCAATTTCTAACACATGCCATAAAAATTTAGATATGCTTCCAGATGTCAAGAGAACATAAAAAATTGTGAAACTCAATATCTATGTATACATAGTTTATCATTAAGTATTAAATTATAAAAATGGCTTTATAAGCTCATTAAACATTATCATCTCAACTTTTGTGCAACTGGGTGGACACAATGGATAGAGCTATGTCCATATCCTGGAAAAGAATGAGTTCAAATGTAGCTTTAGACACTACTACCTCCATGACCTTAAGGAAGTTACAAGTTACTGCCTCAATTTCCTCAACTGTAAAACTAAGATAATAATAATAGGGCATATTTTGAAGATAAAATGATATACCTATCTTATTTTGCAAACCTTAAAGCATTATATAAATCACACACACACATTTATATGTATATTATATAATCACTATGACCAACAGAACAGATAAAGATGATATGTGACTGAATTTGGGGTCAATTTAAATCCCACTCCACCACCATTTAGTTTATTAACTTACACTTCCCTGGGCCTAATATCTCAGTAAGTTGAAACCTGGTTGCCTCTAAAATCCTAATTCCAGTTCTAAATCTTTGGACTTATGTGAAAGTAATTTGATAAGCTTCTAATACTTTTATAGATAAGAGCAGGATTCTCTCTGAAAGATTTAAATTACAATGAACAAATCTTATAGACTATTAAAGCTAGAAGGGATCAAAGAGATTATTCTAAACCAACTTCCCCCCACTTCTGAGGTCCAGAATTAGATGAAATTATTTGCCTAAACATTCATCTAAGGGTCAGCAAATAACATTAAGCAAAATTTCAATCCAGGTCATCTTCTGACTCTAGATATGGTAAACCTTTTCCAATAAGCTAGCATAGTTACCTGTTTTCATAATTCAAGTTTTTTTATTTCACTTATATTTGACTCCTGGGGTCCTAAAGATCTGAAAGGGATCCTATAAATAATCAAATCTAATCTTCACTTCATTTTACAGATGAGACTAAAGCTTAGAGAAGTGACAAATATCACACAGTATTAGGCAAAGTATCTGAGGCTGGGATCTGAACTTTATTATTACTATGCTGCTCTTCTCCAATAAAGAACAAGTAACATGAGTTTTCAGCTAGAACTATATTTGGTACTAACTTGGACAGCCATAAAATAGAAATGGTAGTGTGGAATTCAGTAATTATTTATTAAGGACCTATCATGTACAGAGTACAAAACACAAAAATGAACAACAAATAGGCCCCTAGCTTCAGAAAGTTTGCATTGTATATTATTTTTTGATGATTTCAAGGAGAAAAAAATACAGTAAAAACAAGACACTAAAATAAGCTCTAAAAAATTCATTTTGTTAATGTCACGTTCATTTACTCTGTAACATTTTAAATTTGGGGGACAACTAAAGTATTAGAAGACTTCAGCTCCACTATTCCATAAGGCTTTTTCAAGGCAACAAACACTAATGGAGTAATTTTTAGATATGAACATACATGGCATTAACTGAAATATCTAATTCAATTCAAAGTCATTTAGTAAAAAAAAAAATCTACTGTTATATGACAGATATAAAGACAAAAAATGAAGCTTGCCTTTTAAATGCTTATGTTTTATAATTTTTCCTCTTTTTTTTTTTAAGATAGAGGAAATACATTTACTAGACACTAAATGAGCTTTTAAAAGATTATTTTGTTAGGCAACATGTTCATTTCATATTTATCAATTTGCTTCACATTTTAAATTTTTCTCTAAAGTATCCAAAAGACTTAGGATTATGACGTAACTTTCATAATTGCTTAGCCATGTAATGCTGATTATGTTTTCCACAAGACTATTCTACATAACTACCAGTAGTAATAACTCTGTTGATGAAATTGCAGGAAAAAATAGGGGGAAAGTTAACTTCTCCCCCCAAAAAATCAGTATTTATGAAACAAAATCACATGATTCAACACTTCTCTCATCTGCTACAATTCAAAATTTTGATTTTAATTAGTACCACACTCCAATTTTCAAGGGTACACCGGTCAAATGGAGGTAAGACTGCTATAATTTAAAACCTACTAATGATATTCTCCCATTAAGAGTTCTTAAGACTGGGATAAGCATTATTTATAATAGCTACACTTTAAAAAGGAGGGAATCCTTTAGCTACTGAGAAATGGAGTTTTTCTCAATTAAAATAGGTCATTTAACTCTAGACTCTCAAAAATGTTTCAACTATATTAATTTGGTCTACTCTTATAACAACATAATACAAATGATAAAATATAAGGTAATCTGCAACTCATTATGAAACATTATCTAGCAATGACTCCCAAAGCCCATTTTCACAATGAAGATAAGGACTGAGAAATAAATTTGATATAAAGTTTGGTGGATTGGAAATTAAAAAAAAAAAATAAAAAAAAGAAAAAGAAAAAGAAAAGTACTAACCTTAACCCCCAAGCTCATGCTTCTCAGTACCCGATCAGCCATCAATGAGCTAGGTACAACCTGATCCTATATAAAGCACCAGGTCTTGCATGCATCATAAAGCATGGCTAAATGACACATTTGCTCCCACTTGTCTGCTCAATGAAGGCTATATTATAGTCAGGTATAATTTAATCATGCCAATGTATTAATGAAGTTGTAAGAAGTTAGATGCATACTTATTGTATGTACTATTATAACCTAAGGCATCAAAATAGACATTAAGAAGTGATACATGCCTCGATATGAAGTTTTTGAATTTAGTAAATTTAAGAAGCCATAATGCACAACTCCCTAACATCTAACACTGTTCATAAAAATAAATTTTTAAAGCTTGTCATGGATAATGAAGTCTCTGAAAAGAAGCTTAATTTTGGAACTTGAGTTACCTATCTTATACAATAGTATCTCTAAATTTTCCTTAAAACGTCTTTTAAATAAGTGAAAATATAAGGGGTTAAACAACCCACAATCCTGAATGTCAACAGCAAAGCTGAGCAATGATTATAAGTAGTATTAGAAGGCTATCACTAAGTTGTGTCCCCTGCAAAAAAATCACCTTTACAAATGCAATGGATTTGACTAACTAGAATGACTTTGGAGTGGGGTGATTTGATTTTGTGAAAAGGACATTTGTGAAAACTTAAGTTTTTTCCAACTATTACCATTTCTTTAATTCTAAGCTTTAGCTCTATAGTAGCTATAACCTATAATCTATCTTTCAGTGAAAATGAGCACTGTATAAAGAATGTTTTATAATTGTTTATAATCATCTTGTTGAATTATTTAAACTGTAACTCCCATATAACTCATAACTTCCTGGTATCTAAGGATTTTGAGATCCTTGACCAACTTGGTTGAAATAGGTACTATATGTGAAAAAAGTGTCCTCTACAAGTCAGACTTCTAAAAATTACCCAAGGTATCTGGTTCAGCCTTCCTGTTTCTATTAATTATATAAATTAACCACTTAGGAAATGATTATGTAGAACAGTGTGGCTTCCTATCAAATTAAAAGATGTTACTTAAGCTGATCCCTTTATAAATATTAACATACAACATTTCCAGAAGTTAACTCTAAAAGTTAAACAAAATCTAGGTATGCAAAAACTATCTCAATGGTGGCATATAAAATACATTTCTATAAGGGATTTTAAAACTTTTGAAAATCTGGCTCCAAACCTGCCCCCTCTGGACTTATTTAGGATTATTCTACTGCATAAACATCCTACCTAAATTCCAATTTAAACGGCCTTGCTATTTCTCTGTGTCTTTGCACAAGCTGTCTGTCAATTAAGAAATCACATGCACCTCTCAGAATCATTAGCGTTCTTTAAAGCTTTCAGCCTCTAGCCATAAGTACCTAGCATTTACTTTATACACAGACTTAAATGTACACATACATTTATATGTATAAAAACAGACACATGCATGTGTTTGTGGGTACGTATGCACATGTGTAGAAGAGGAAAGAGAAAGAGATCTCAGTAGTATTGGATGAATTTTTAAAAATCACAATTATGAGACATACACTTAGAAAATATAGTTTTGTCTTTTTTCAGGTGTTTTTAATATGTAGCTTTATTAAGTACTTAACATCTAGGTAAACTGATTATGCCGATAAATTATTTTCTATGTACGTATTGTGGACAAAATACTATCAGCAATCTTTCTATATCAAGGACTGATAAGGTAATAACTAACAAAACCATTACTATTACTAAGGGATAGAAGACTTATTTCTCAAAAACCACATGATTTTACCTCAAAGTAGATAAAATCAAATTTGAATGCAAATGATAAAATGTGAGTATTCAAAGGACAATACAAAACATTTAGTCTTTCCCTTCTCCAACTGCAAGAACTTTTTCTAAGTTTTTAAGTTGCAGACTGGCAACTTTTTTAAAATGAAATTTATCTTCCACATACTTTAACAATATGACAACATTTTAATAGCTTTAAAAAGTACAACAAATATGTAGAGCACATTTAAAATTCACAAAATGTATTAGTTTTTTATACAAGTAGTCTGTGCTTGAAAGAAGATTTTACAAATGGGGAAAAAAATAATGCTGGGAGTAGGGGTGGGGAAGATGCCATTATGAGGTTTTACTTAAATTGGCTTTCAATGGCATGTAATGATTAGCAAATCAAGAGCACAAGCATTTCAGTTTACAAAAAAAAAAAAAAAACAAAAAAAAACATGTGATTCCCAAAATCTTAATAATCCTCACTTTTCTCTTGTCTGAAAAATTACCTGGCATTTTTAGCCACTGGTCCACACACAATCTTGCTGCTTCTGTGTCACTACGGTCTCGAATAAACTCAAGTTCTTGTAATCCATGAGCATGCTGAAAATCTATTTTTTCCTAAGATTAAAAAAAAAAAAAAAAGTCAGATCAACGAATGGCTGTTATACCCCAAGTAAACAAGAATGAATGCTATATATCATCCTTAAAAACAATTGATTTTTTAATAAGTTATTGTAACTATGGCTAAGTGCTTTTTACACAACTTTAAAAAGGTGTATCTTTGATGCTAAATGTATCCTCCTTAAAACAGACATGATTATATTAAAGTTAAAATCATAAACAAGTCATTAGGGAATAGGATAAAAAACTCCTAACTTAAAGTGCTAGATAGATATTGGTTGACTGATCAATCTTTCAACTGGTGGAGTTTAAAAAAGGCTGGAGGAAAAAGATGTACTTCTAAAAAGAATCTTTTTCAGAAGACCACTGAAAATTGTCTATAGTTATGAACTTTAAAAATCAGACCAATTTCTATTGTTTTAAAAAACATTTAAGTCAATATAAAACATAGATGTTAGCATGTATTTCTTTCTATAATATTTTGTCACAAAGAACTAAAGCATTTAAATCCAGGTGCTCCAAGTAAGTTATAACCAAAGGTTATTTTCTAAAGTAAGGAGCATAACCATAAATCACATTCTCTTATAATAACTCTATCATAAAGACTATATTAAGGCATATCTTATAGTCTAGTAAATAAGAAACAAAATCTAATACATTATCTCAGTCTCATATAAAGAAAACACCTGCACATTCTTTTGAAGTACCTTATAATGGAATTTGACCTGTTGACTTAATCTAAGTTACCATTTTTCCTTTATCAAGGAATCACTTCCATTAACAATAAATTGACAAGGCATTACTTGCAAGTTATTGATTCCATCTGCTAGAATGTCAATGAAAAAAGCTGGTCAAATTCATGATGTTCTCCCATCATCATAACTTGATCTTCATTAAGATGATTTATCCACTTTCAATGTTAATTTTTTCATCAAAGCCTCCCCATAAAAAAGAAAACTCCATTTTGAATGTAGAAATATCAAGTTAACCAAGCTAAATGAACTTGGAATAATGCAGAAGATATTTTCCAAGGTATCTTATTACTGCCATTACATGGACACATTAAAATTCTTGATGTTCCACTGTTGTTTCATTGTCCATTTGATTTTGGTTTTGGTAGTCTGGTACATCTGAGATAAAATATAGCCCATAATAGAAGTCAAGGTCTGGAGGAAAAATCATAGTTGGTAATAGAAAATAGATCAAGGCATCTCTGTAGAATTTAGTGAGATTTGATTTAGTAAAAAAAACATCTTTTTTCAAAATAGTTTGATTAATAAATGCTTCCTGAACAGAAAACTAAAGTAAACTCCTGATTTCAGATCCGATGTATGATCCTCTACATGGGTGGAGGCTGAAACTACCCTTGGGTAAACCCTAGTTGTCACAGTGACAGTAAGATTCTCAACGACATCACAACAACTTCATTATCCATGTGGGCATTGACTTTGCTTAGGAAAAGAAGCCAGCACTAGTAAGCTGGGAAATATAGGGAGAAGGAGGACAGCTCAAAAACACTTTCTCTCAAATAAGATTTATTTCATAATCATGGCAAAAGTTTGACTCAAAAATCTAATTTTGGAATAGCATCTATTTAAAAACTAATTCAAAGAGTATAGCAACATTCCTTTTCTAATTTAAGGCAATGAGAATATTTTACTAGATTTATACTATAGGTTTAATTATACACTAAAGTTAAATTCCAGTAAATTTTCTTCCTGATTTTTGACTAAAAAATAATGGTTTATATTAGACTTAAAAAGGCACATTATGATTTACATTAGACTAAGGCAATAACCAAATAAAATAGGAATAGGAAAAACAGAAATGAGAAGTTTCAGTATGAGATTTAATTAGCAAAAGAATATAAAATACTTTGGAATATGTACTATTAATATGTGACAGTGGCAGGTTTATTATTTCAAATAAAATAATTTCACCTAGGGATTTACAATGTAGGTTAAGACACAGGCAGAGAGAGATTTCCTAGCTTTTAATTTGGGCTCAAATTTGTTACAGTGTTTCTCCTAAAATCTTTTCAATGATGGAGCTGCTCCTAAAAGAGAAGTTTATGAAGTTTCTCGAATTCTTTGAAGAAGAGAATATCCAAAAAGTTTAATGCTATGTAGACTCCAACTCCCCCATTTAGTTTAATTTGTCTGTCTTCACTGGAAGTATCCCTTTAATAATTTCTTCTACAATGACAAATCTCATGAATTTCTAATCCTAACTCTTAACACAAATAAAACCCAAAGCCAATTGCTAATTCACCTCCTCCCCCCACTTCCTATAAACATGAAAATGTTCAAATATGCATGAGCTAATAACCTGGAAGAAAAAAGCTAATGGTCCAGTTGTGCTTGAAAATTTAGTTAGGTTTTTTTCTGTCCTAATTTTTTACCTTACAGTACTATAAAACTCAAAATTCTAGATTTTAGTTAAAAAACATAAGAAGTAATCACTTTACCCGGAAGGCTTTATTCTTCTCTTCTTTTTGCTGTTTGTCTACCTCCACATGGCGAGCTAGACGAGCCAAAGTTAAAGCAACTCTATCCTTCTCCTGTTCAACATAGTCTTTACTTTTAACTTTTTCCTGCAAATGGCAAATAATTCATTTAGATATTTTTTTAAGTGCAGCTATAATTAAAGATCTTAATTTACTTTTATCAGTAGCAATAACAAATCTCTCAATGTCTATTATATGCATGGTACTATATTAAATTCTATAATAATTTTAGAGAACAAGGTTTAATGATAAAGATTATCCATCTGCATCATCTTTGACTCTCTGAAGGAGAATATTAACATATTAGCAAGCAAAAAAGCTATATCTACTTCAAGGTTTTTACAAATAAGGCAAAGTTTTAGGTTGCTTTTGCTGCAGGTAAACCCAGAAATGTCATCAGAATTCCACAGAAGAATCTTGTATAAAAGTCCCCTCAACTTTAATTTCTCAACTACTGCCAAGAAGTTAGATAATGAAGTTAGGGTACAGAACAATCTCAGAAATTCCTTTATAAAAAACATTTTTCAAATCAAGAAAATTCATGTATATTTAATGTGCAATCCTTCAGGTGGCAAATTACATCCTTCCAACACTAAAAATCAAACTGTAAGTAAGGAAAGGAAGATGGTACAATCTATAGAAAAGCTTAGCGCTACTATGATTCCTTATGGACCTTAGTTTAAGTTCTTATAATAATTTTATCTACAAGGATCCTTACACAAAAGACTGAACATTCTTGTTAATGTACTTGCCAAAGAAATATCACTGTCCATGTTAGAAATTCTTGTAGTCAACTGCAATAAAAAATTGGAAGGATATGCTCTTATTGGGATTTTAATTTGAAAACAAGTAGAAGAATGCCAATAACTTTATCATCTATAAGGCTAAATGAAAGCCTAAAACTACTACTGCAGATCTTTAAAGAGCAAAAATTAAGATTAGATATAATCGCTTAACCTCTTATCATTAGTCAAATTTTTTGTTCTCAAATCTTTCAGCATAGCAGGTTTTCATTTCTGTTTCAGGCATATGAGATGAGACCTAACTTAGCTATTTGTCCTTATAACTTCTACCAAAAAGATCTAAAATTCAGAGATATCAGAGTCCTTCAATTCCTTTAGACTAAATTCTTTTTCTGTCTTATTATGATTTTTAATCTCTTCACTCTTAACACTTTTCACAGTGCATAGCCAGTTTTATAATAGTTTTCCTCCCTTTTCAATAAGGTTGATAACTCATTTAGCTACCATCAAATATTTTAGAATTGCTGGAATCCTCCCTTATATTACCAGTAGCATGGAGCCAAATACCAACTTCAGATTATACTCACCACCCAAGTTCACTCTTCATTGCTTTTCATGCAGTGAACATAGCTGGAGATGGTTTGGGATTCTACAACCTTAGATATCTAATGTTAATTGGGCCCTTTGGGCACTCTTATCAATCTTTAACAGCTCCTTTCTCTTCCCAGCTGACTGAAGACCTGAAGTGGCTATTCATTCATAAGGAAAGTCTTCTGCATTTTCACTCCAAATTTGTATTACCTTCTTTAAAAAGAAATTTAATAATGGCTTGCAAATTTTATCTTATTTCTAAAAGCTGAACTGAGATTCTGGCTGTTCTTTCAATTTTATTTCTATTTTATATTATAATAATTTCTTAGATTTTATATGTAATATATTTTTAAAAATGTTTTGTTGTTAGTGATTTCTTAAAGGCAGTTAGGTGGCTTAAGAGGAGCAAGTTTTGGCCTGGAGTAAGGAAGAACTGAGTTCAAATCTTAACATAGATACTTCCTAGCTGAACCAACCTAAAAATGTCATTTAATTTGTCTGCCTCAGTAGCTTCAATTGTAAATTAGTATAATAATAGAACTTTCTTTTCAGGGTGATTGAGGATTAACTGACATAGTATTTGTAAAGTAGATAATAAAAATAAGGAAAGGAAAAAACCAATCAACATTTTTAAAATTAAAATAATTAGGATCATTAACAGCTAGCTAATACATTTGAAAAACTGAAAAATGCTTTAACATATATAAAAAAAATATAAAGCCAAAATTAAACATAATAAGAATCAACCAACTCTGTAGGACAAAATTGGACATATCATTAAGTATCTGTCCCATTAAAAAAAAAAAAAAATCAGACCAGACAAATTCTTAAATTAGTTTTTCCAGCCTTTTTAAGGACAAATAATCCCTATGTCACACAGGCTGAAGTAGCAGAAATCAGGCAAGTAAGAGGATTCATATTATCACATAATATAGATGTCTGAACTAAACTAGAAAGATATTTTGAAGTGCTAAAGATACTAAAGGGAGTATGGTTCTCAAGATGCAAGAGAATAGAAGCTGAGAGCTTGCTCCATATGTGAAGTGAATTATGAATATATGCCTCACTCCATTTCTTTTTGGAATTTGATAAATTACTGGAATTGTGAGATGAAAGTAAAGATGATGACACTGAAAAATGCAAGAGCTGTCTTCAACAGAAGGAATAAACAGGGAGGAGTTCTGCTTTAAACAAAAGATTTCAAGATATCTCTAACATTGTCCCCATTTTCTCTTTTGTCTTAAGTCTATAGGGGAAGATATGGAGCTTCTAACTTGTCTCCTGACATATCCTCTCTGGTCCAGAAAAATCATAATGAATCACCAAATTTCAGAATCTGAAGAGACTTCATTGTTATTAGTCAAACAAAACCAGAAAAAGAATACCCACTACAACATACCCAACAAGTAGTCATTCAGCATTTGTTTGAAAACCTGCAATAAGAAGGAAAACATCACTTCCTGAGGCAGGATATCCCACTTCTGGATAATGAAAATTATTAGGAAGTTTCCCTTCATCCAACCTAACATCTAGCTTATTTTCAGCTTTCATGTGCTGTTCTTCCTTTGGCCCTCTGAAGCTAAAAACAAGTTAAACCCCTCTTTTCACAGAACAGAGCTCAGTCTGGAGAAAAATGAGAACATAAAGTCTTAAAAAACATTATAGGTAACGCACAACAGAGTTAAACTAGAGTACCATGGAAAGTCCAACAATATTCCTCTTCTAATAAGTCTAGAGGAAAAAACCTGGAACAAATTCCAATTAGGAAATTAAAAAAAAAATGTAGTGAGATATATTTCTATCCCAGGTTGACACAAAAAAATATTTGGAATGATGACTGGTCAGTCAAGAGCATCATACAGAGAATTCCAGCAGTACAAGCAAAAGGTTGTACAACAGGGCAAAAAAAAAAAAAAAAAAAAAAAGTCTTTAGATCTACCATAAAGGGATGTCAAGTGTAGAATAGACAGTTATGTTCACTATCCAATTGAGTCAGAGATCTAAGACAGACGAAGACACCTTTACCTGGGATAGCATTTGAAGGTGAGAAGCAGATGCTGGTGCTAGATTATTTGCCAAAAAAGGGGGCAAATAAGAAGCAAGCTATAATTCTGTGGCTCTGATCACAGAAATGGAGAGATCTGCAGTTTCAGTTTCTAGCTAAGTCTAAAATCTGCAAAATTGTAATTGGAGTAGGAATCCTAGACCAAGGATGCCTACAGTTCTGTCACTCTGAGCTTACTAGAAAGCTGATAGTAGCTGTGTTCAGCAGCAATTTATTGAAATTCCATAAGGAAAGCCCTTAGAACCTGCTGCTCAGACCAAAGCCCAAGTCAGAGCTCAGACAAGAGAAGCAGTGATCAAACTTTGCCTGTCTTGGATCAGATCATCACTCGGGAAATACTGAAAGTTTTGTAGGTTCCCAGCTTGAGACATGTCCCCAAGACAATGTTGAAAGAAATGATGAAAGGGATGATTTTAGAGAAAGAAATGATAAAAGAAATGATTTTTACAGAAACTTGGGAAGATTTCTATGAACCAATGCAGATCGAAATGAATAAAACCTAAAGAACAATTTATATAATGACATAATGTTGTAAAGGCAGTTTTAAAGACTGAGGAATTTTGACTGGTATATTGATAAATTTCTAATGAGGTTTAATGATGAAACATATTAGCTATCTCTTGATAGAGAGGTGAAGGATTCAGAATTAAGCATGTTTTAGATATGATTAATATTGAACTGTACATTTTTTAACATGTTTTTGTTTTTTATTTCCTCAATTTGGGGTTGGATAGGAAGATGAAGTGAATTTTGATGATTGAAAAAATATTTTTTTTAAAAAAGAAAAAGGAAAGATATTTCCCTTTTGTTTTGTTTTATTTTTGCTGAGGCATTTGGGGTTAAGTGACTTGCCCAGAGTCAACACACCTAGGAAATGTTACGTGTCTGAGACTAGATTTGAACTCAGGTCCTCCTGACTTCAGGGTTGGTGCTCTATCTACTGAGCCACCTAGCTGCCCTGAAAGATGCTTTAATGGATTCATAATATCCATCTCTGAATAAGACACAGATTTTAAGCCTAACTGGCTGGATGCCCCTGGGTAAGTCACCTAGTCCAATGTCCTTACATAACTCTTCATTTTCTATAAAAGATGTCCATCTTTATTAAAAATTCCCTTATATCTATAAATCATTGGGAGAAGATGGAAGGACAAGATGAGGGAAGAAGAGATGATGAAAGAAGTTAGGTAGAATATCTTGTAACAAAAAGCCACATTACATGTAATGAAAAAAAATTAGAAACTTTCTCCCAAAATAAGTACAACTGCCTACTCCTACTACTATTTAACATAATTTTAGAAATACTATCTAAATAAGACATTTAAAAATTAAGAGAAAAAAATAAAGAGTTCAAATTATTTCAAATTTGTAAATGACAAAAATTATATAACTAGAAAATTCAAGACAACAAAAACTTGAAGCAAATTACTTATCATGGTGGTAGGAATGTAACCTTGAAAAGTCACAAACTAGTATATTTCCAATATATTCCGAAAAGAACTGATTTAAAATAAATTTATAGCAACAAACCATTATTAATCTGAAATAAAAAAATTAGTTTACATATAATTATTTTCCAAAGAAAAATGCAAAACACTGACAGATTAAAGAACTAGAAGTATATTCCCTACAAGTGGGTAAAGCAATATTGCACTAATGTTAAAATACAAATACTAATACTAATACTTAGGAAAATTAATTGCCAAACAATCTGAACCGGACCGGATTAAGGAAATGAAAATGGAATGAGTTTCAAAAGGAAAAAGAGACAACTTAGGGCAGTGTTGATACTATCATATTATATATACATAGATGTATAAAAATGTACTTTAAAGTTGTGTATAATAGATTCACAGTTTCTCATATATAATCCTCTATTTTTACATATTGAAATGTTCATATTTGTTCAATTTATAATATAAAACAAAAATAATTTTTTTAAAATGGACTAAACTCTATTAATATGTATTCTGAATTGAGCAAAGTGATAGATTTGCCCTCCTAGAAATTTATTCTAAAAAACAATATTTATCAAAAGCATACAGTACAAAATAAAAACTACAAAAAATTACAGAAAGCAATAAAAAACCAAAAAATAATAATGGGACAGAACAGATATCCCAGAAATAAAATGAAACATACACAAAATATGTAATCTTCAAATAGGTCCAAGAATGTTAACCACTGATAGAAGAAAATAATTTCAATTTCAATTTTGATTCAGTAAGTTCAATTAAAAATAAGGCCAACTTTTAGAAAAACTGAATTGTAATATGGCAAAATGAGTTTATCTCTAGCATAAATGATATAATTATTACAATTTCTATCAATAAATTAATATTTAAAATCTAAACATAAATCAAAATAAAAAGTAACAGACTAGAAACTTTGTAGAATTGTACATGATGAAAAACATACTGTGTAGAATCCATAACGAATTTATATTCACATATGAATATAAATAAGGAAAGTCTTTTTAAATTTTGAAAAAAATTAAATAAATCTAATAAAAGAAATATAAAGAGTTTTCAAATACCAACTCATACTCAACAAATGAGCAAAAAATAATTTTAATCGACAAAACAATTCTATGTTGGCAGAATTTAAATTGATGGAGGTATTTTTCTAAAGTAATTTGCTATAAAATAATCTAAGCTCTTGACCAAATAAAATCCTAAGCAGTATAATTTTTTTAAACTGCAAAAATATTAAAAACTGTATTTTTTAAAGTAAAAAAAAAAATGTACATTCAATGGTTGGAAAATTGTTCTTGTCAATAACAGATTTGTGCAAAAGAAGTTATATTACCAAAATATGAAGAACATAAAGAATTTCAGAAAACATTAAATAATGCAAAATGGGAAAAATCAAACTACAACATATACACTAATTCCATCTATATATACTCTTAATACTCTAAAGGATTTCATCTATGTGGTTATTCCCTCTAGTAATTCAGATTATAACTCGGCCATATAACTATATAAACTCTAGAGTCCCACATAGACATGCATTTGTAAATGAAAATGAGTCAGAATAGAAGAATGTAACAGTAAATATTCTAACTACATAGTTCTAAATATATTTGTATTTTTAAGTTCACAATGCTTTCAACTGTATCTTTAAAAGAATCTTAGAGTATATGATTAGATTGACAGAAACAAGAAGAAAACAAAGACATAGTGACAAAATATTTCCCCATGTCTCTTCCTCACCCCACCCTATCACAGCTCTCTAATAAAAATAACTTATTCTGTAGTAGCAAAAAAGATTTTGATACTACAGAAAAGGACTACATTAAAACAATCTTTCACTATCTTCTAATATGAAGGTGTATCAAAAATATTCAATCCTAGATTTAATAATTTCTTTAATGCTAAGAAATACATACTTGGCTATTGCCTATCCTTTGTTATCTAAGATGACCAATGACTTCACCCTATGATTTAAAAGTCTTCAGTTTTGTACTTTCTGACAGAATCATCAAAGTCCAAGTCCAAGTTCAAATCCAAAATTCAAGACAGAAGTCCAGAAAAATTATGAGGGCTCAAGATGCAGAAAATGACCTGATGTCTTAGATATCTGACCGAACTCTCTCTCAGTGCTCTCTTGGAACAAACTGTTACCGTCTAATCTATTCTCCCAGAGGAACTCTTCACATGTTTGAAGTAGACTCCCTCTGAACTCATTAACTGTTATCCTCACCCCAGTTATGCCACCTGCAAAGATGCAAAGATGAGTTTACCAGGGTGTGGCTGCAGTGTGACCACACTACAACTTCTTAGAGCCACAGGTGAAAGTTGGGTAACAAGTGGACTTTTCTTTAAATTCTTGAGGAATCTCCCATGATGGGGATAGCTGGTCAAAACATATAAAGTTTAGTAATTAAAAAAAAATAAAAATAATTTTTTAAAAAAGTTCCAGACTATGCCCACAGGATTATCACACTATGCATATCTTTTGATCAGGTATATCTCTACTAGATCTGATTTCAAAGAAATTTTTAAAAAAAGAGCAAAGGACCCACATGTGCAAAAATGTTTGTAGCAATCTTTTTTTATGGTCGCAAGAACACTTGGGGAATGGCTGAATAAACTTTGGCATATGAATGGTATGGAATATTATTGTTCTATAATAAGCAGGATGATTTCAGAAAAGCCTGGAGAGATTTAAATGAGATGATGCTAAGTGAAGTAAGTTGAGTGAAGTGAAGAAAACATTGCACATAGTAACACGATGATTATGTGATATCAATTGTGATGTACTTGGCTCTTTTCAGCAATGAGGTGATTCAAGGCAATTCCAACAGATTTTTTTTGGTTGTTTTTGTATTTTTTTCCCCCAAAAGACTTGTGGTGGAAAGCGCCATCTCCATCCAGAAAGAGGACTACAGGGACTGAATGTGGATCACAACATAGTATTTTCACCATTTTTGATGTTTGCTTGCTTTTTGTTTTGTTTCTCTTTTTTTTTTCTTTTTGATCTGATTTTTCTTGTGCAACATGACATGTGGAAGCATGAATAGAAGAATTATATATGTTTAACTATATTGGATTATTTGCTGTCTAGGGGAGAGGAGAGGTGGAAAGGGAAGGAGAAAAAATTGGAATTCAAGGTTTTGCAAAGGTAAATGCTGAAAACTATTTTTGTATATATTCTGGATGAATAGTGAGCTCAATAAGAATAACTACTTACAATTGTATAATGTCTAAGTTTTTGCTGCCTTTGAGGTGTGTATAATATATTTTTTACAACACCAGCTTCACAGCTGAAGAAACTGAAGCACTTGAAAGTTTAATGACTTGCTCACAATTAAAAAAACTTATAAATTGCTATAGGCAAGATTCAAGCCTAGTATTTTTATCTACTATCCTATTGTCAGTTCCAGCTTCTTAGATTTTAGAACATGTACAGATATTTACTGTTTGATATCTTAATATTTATTCTGTTTTTATTGATCTGCAAGATATGTTATGAGAAGAACTGAACCATTTTCATGTTCATAGGTTTATTATAAATAAAACCAGGGACATAAAGAAATAACTGATAAATAGAAGGATGTCTCAAAGGTGGTTCTGATAAAAGCAATAAAAAAGTGGTATACATTAGGATAAAAATGGCCCACTCTGTCCCTTATATCACAAATCCAAAGAAACAAGAAATACCTTATTTCACAGAATACTTGACCATCCTGTTTTATACTCTTACAGTAAGGCTAATAAAGATTACTCCACAGTTTACATGCAAATATACAGTTAAGAAAATGAAGTAGCAGAGAAGTTTTAATAAGAACTTCAGAAGAACAACAAAACTAAAGTCAATATGTATCTTGATGCAAAGGACTTCTTGGTGCTCTAGGCAGCAGAATCACAGGATGTAAAGAACAATACTAGGGAATAAATTGATATAGGTTAGGCACAAGGATACAATGTTAGAAAATGTGGATCAGTATCAAGAAATTAAAGAAACCAAAGACATCAAGCTACTAAAAAGATCTATGCTTGTACATAAGGAATATTTTACTTTCATTAAGAATCAGTTATGAGAAGCCTTAAATGTCTTCATAAAAAATGAATTACAGAAATTCAGAATTAAAAGGGAACTCAAACCATCTATTCTAAACCTTAAATACAAAAAAAACGCTCCATGTCGCATAACCAACAAATACTTAAATACCTTCTGCTTAAAGATCTTGTGAAGAAGAAAATACTATTACCTGAAGAAAGTTATTCCTTTTTGGAAACATTTAAGTATGATAAAATCTTTTAACAATAAGACAAGTATTGTCTCTTTGCATCTTCCACTTACTGTCTATCCTCTGGCCTTCTGAAACCAAACAAAAGAAAGTTAACTCTCTTCCTGGTGATAACTTTCAAATAATGGATTTTCATATCCCACCTGAATTATCTTTTCCAAGCAAATCACGCCCAATTTTTTAAAATAATAGCTTTTTATATTCAAAATATATGCACAAAGATCGTTTTCAACATTCACCCATGTAAAAACTTTGTATTTGCAAATTTTTTCTTTCCTTTCCCCCACTCTCTACCCTAGATAGCAAGTTATCCAATATACATTAAACATGTGCAATTCTTATATATCTAATTTCCATATTTATCATGCCGCACAAGAAAAATCAGATCAAAAAGGGAAAAAAAAAAAAGAAAACAGAAGCAAGCAAACAACAAAAAAGGCAAAAACACTATAATGTGATCCATATTCAATCCCCATAGTACTCTTTCTGAGTGCAGATGACTCTCTCCATGTATTAAAATTGGTCTGAATCAACTTATTGTAGAAAAGAGCCATGGTCATCAAAATTGATCATCACATATTCTTGCTGTTGCTGTGTACAATGTTCTCCTGGGTCTATTCACTTCACTCAGCATCAGTTCGTGTAAGTCTATCCAGGCATCTCTGAAATCATCTTCCTGACTTATCCATTCTCCAACTGATGGGCATCCACTCAGTTTCTAGTTCCTTGCCACTACAAAAAGGACTGAGACAGACATTTTTTGCACATGTGGGTCTTCTTTCTTTTTTTTTAATTATCTCCTTGGGATACAAGTCTAGTAGAGACACTTATGGGTATGCACAGTTTGATAGCTCTTTGAGTATAGTTCCAAATTGCTCTGCAGGATGGTTGGATCACTTCACAACTCCACCAGCAATATATTAGTGTTCCAATTTTATCACATCCCATTCAACATCTGTCATTATGTTTTTCTCTCATCTTAGCCAATCTAAAAGGTATGTAGTGGTATCTCAGTTGTCCTAATTTGCTTTTCTCTGATAGTGATTTAGACTAGAAATAACTAATTTCTTCAGCTGAAAATTGTTCATATCCTTTGATCATTTATCAACTGGAGAATGGCTTGTATTACTGAATCAATTATTTATATATTTTAGAAATAATGCCCTTATCAGAACCCTTGGATGTAAATTTTTTCCCTAGTTTTCTGCTTTCCTTCTAATCTTGTCTGCATTGGTTTTGCTTGTACAAAAACTTTTAAACTTAATATAATAAAAATTATTCATTGTGAGCAGGACCAGGAGATCATTTATATACCTCAACAACAATACTGTATGAGGATGTATTCTGATGGACATGGCCCTCTTCAACAAATCAGTTCCAATAGAGCAGTAAGAAATGAATGAATGAATTGGTTCAATTCATTAAACCAGCTACACCCAGCAAAAGAACTCTGGGAGATGAACTACTACACAGAATTCCCAATCCCTCTATTTTTGTGTGCCTGCAGTTTTGATTTCCTTTACAGGCTAATTGTACACTATTTCAAAGTCTGATTCTTTTTGCACAGCAAAATAACTGTTTGGACATGTATACATATATTGTATTAAACTTATTATACTTTAACATATTTAACATATATTGGTAAACCTGCCATCTGAGGGAAGGGGTGGGGGGAAGAAGGGGAAAAGTTGGAACAAAAGGTTTTGCAATTGTCAATGCTGAAAAATTACTTATGCATATATCCTGTAAATAAAAAGCTATAATAAAAAAAAAATTATTCTTTGTGATCTTATAATGTACACTAGTTCTTTGGTTATAAATTCTTTCCTTTTCTAAAGACCTGAAAGGTAGACTATCCTTTGTTTTTTTAATTTGCTTTTAGTATCAGTCTTTATGTCTAAATTAGGAACCCATTGTGACTTGGCATAACACTCTATACTACTGGGTGTTAGGTATTGATCAATGCTTAGTTTCTGTAAAACTATTTTCCCAGTAATTTCACCTCCAATTTCTTCAATTGATCCTCACAAGGAATATTCACGATCTTAGCTCCCATCCTTTGGACACTCTTAAGCTTATCAATGTTCTAAAATATGATGCTCAGAACAGAATAATAGGAAATATTCTATATTTTAAAACATAGGAAACCAAGCAATTAGACATGGCAGTCATTCTTGAATCAACTGTATACAATGAGATGTATACACTTGATGATTAGAGCAATATCCAAATAAATAACAAACCAGAAGGTAAGAAAATAAGACACAAAAAACATTTTTAGCAGCTCCAAACTAATCTATCTCAATAAATTTTACATATAGAAAATATGAAATAGGCTGTGCTTTATTTATAACTATTTCTAAGAAGTTTCATTAATCCAAAACAGTTGCCATAATGATGAAACCAAGAGCCAAGAAATTTCTGCTTATTAAAAAAAAAAAAAAATCTACTTGTCAAGTAAAGAATCTATCAGGCCAGGCTATTATCAGCAATAGAATAAATATTTACAAAACACCAAGGAAGAGGATTAAACAAAATAAAAGAAAAATACTATGAGCAATATTATCTCAACAAAAAATTGAAAGTAAAAATGAACCTATTTGTGCTTCATGAGATCTAGTTAACCAGCATATAATGAGAATATTCATAAATAATGCTAGAAGGAAGACATCAAGCATCAGGAAAGTGGAACAAGTTTTGTAATAGTGAATTATACTCATCAATATTAATATTAGTAAGAGAACTACTGTATTTGGGGGCAGATAGATGGCACAGTGGATGCAGTACCAGCCCTAGATTCAGGAAGACCTGAGTTCTAATCTGATATCAGATATATATCATACTTACTAGCTGTGTGACAGTGGCAAGTCACTTAATCCTAACAGCCTAGCAATTAAATAAATAACTTACTGTATTTGGAGACCACTACCATTGAATCAAATATGTCCTATGTGAAGTGACAATTGATATTTTAAAAGTTGAAACCAGGAATAGTGGCTGAAGTTGGACAAAATCAAAGAGAAGAAATCTGGAGGTAACAATCTTTTTTTTTTTTTTTTAAATAAGCTTCTATTGATGTCTTTTTAGTGTTTGCATCACTATAATTTCCCCCAAGATATCTTTCCTTGCCTCTCCCAAAAGAGCCATCTCATATAACCATTTCTTTTAAAAGAAAAAAAAAAAAGCAATAGCAATACAATGTATTTAAAAAGTCTGAAAACATAAATAACATATGGCATTTGTAGTCCTCACCCATCTGCAAAGGGGAGAGGGGAATCAATGGTGTGCTTTAAATATTTTACAATCAGTTTGCCCCTCCTCCCAAGATGCATACATGAGTTTATTATAAATTTTACTGATATAATGGATGAGTAGTATACAATTTACAAATAACATGTCATTCTTCATTGTAAATTCCATATAGTCAATTGATTCTCATTGATTTTTTTTGCCAAATTCTTATATTTGAGGCCAACAATTTATGATTTGACAAATGAAATTGCATTCCAATAACTTAGCACTTATTTTCTCCATGAAGTCATCATTAAATCTGATGTTATCTACTGTTAAACTATTTCTCATCTCCATACAAATTATATTCATTAAACTGAGACTTCTTTCAGTTTCAGCACTACAGATTGTGCTTTTATTTACTACCTTTTAAATAGTTATGGGGATTGGAATAGTGTTTGATTCTACATTATTACCTAAAAAATTTCCCCAAAATATTCAAATCAATTTCATGTTTTAAAATTTCACTTCAATGATACAATCTTTTTTTTCATCAGCTATCCATAGTGAATTTAGTTTTGCATAAGACCAAGTATACTAGTTTTAATAAATCAAAGTAATTCATCTTTGTTTTATCTGATAAAAATAATTAGGAATATTCATTGGAAAATATAACTCAATCCTAAGGACATTAGATTTACTATTTTTGAATCATATCTCTTTATATATCTGACTTAGTTAAATCTTCAAATTGGGTTCATGCTTGTATTACAAATCTCCAAAAATTTCAATGTGCTTATGGAAAAAGAGTTACTTTCTAGACTTTCTGAATGTTAGCCGATTCCTATAATGCAGTTCAAAATGATGAAAATTCTTAAGAATACCAATCATTAAAAGCAAGGTCTTATACAAAAATCGACATTAGCTAATATTTTTTGCCATACCAGAGTAAGAAACAAGGAAAATATACATATAATGCAGATTATACCTTTCATATATTTCTGTCTCAATACTCAACCAATTTTTAACAATTTCAATTTTAGGTTTCTTAGCTACAATTTCTAGTTCAGATGGATTTTTATTAGTTTGATGAGAAGTACAATGCATTTTAACCAGAAATATTTTAAAATAACTTGCTTGAATGATTTTGTTCAAATATTAAATTTACACATCACTAATTTAAAATAGTGTGAAGTGATGATTTTCTAATAACTTCATATCTACTCCAGACTTTCTTCCCAAAGTACAATTAAGTCTGCTTCAAAAACATTGATTGCTAAAGCCTCAATCAGTAGGTAGCAATGTACAGAAAATGTGTGTTAACATTAACTTTATCTTCTCTATAGCAGGCCTATTACATTTTATCAAAGTGTAAACAATACTGAAAACTACTAGTAGCATCAATATTTTAATTATTATTTTATTATTTGTATATAAACATATAATAAAATTATATGCATAAATTTTATATATTTTATTATTATGCATTAAGTTAGAAATTGAATCAACAATTGATTCTTTTAAGCAATCTTGAAATTTAATATATGCTTTGGAGACATGTTTCCTAATTTGTTTTATTTTTCTTCAGAAAACTTATTTTAGTACTTATTTTATTACTAACATTTTGGGTTATAAAATATAAATATGAGTTCATTTCTTGGAAACATGGACATGCTTTACTGCCATAACTCCTAAATGCAGAAACATCAAATAATTCTTAAGTCCCAATTTACCCTTTTTTTAAACTTCAAGTCATTTGTATTATTATATAAATGCTTGTTTTTCATTCTAATCCAGAAGGGAAAGATTATCTATTTCTTGCAACAATGATCAAGGAGGATTTTTTTTTTTAAATAATTGATCATTCCACAGATTCTTATTAAAAAAGAAAAAGCTACAACTTTAATAAATTACTATCATTTGGCATTTTAGGGATTAGAATCTAAAAATTAATTTTATTTGAGGAATAATGTAAAAAACTTCTGTTGATTTCTTGTGGAGTTTTAAGCTAAGATATGTATGGTTTTTCACTTTGTACCTGTAACTTCAGTGTGAATTGCTATTTCTTGCAAACATACTATTTTTACTGATGCCACTATTGGCTACAGAAATTATCAACACAAAAATAACTACCAGTAAATGCCAAATAAATATCCCATTCAGCAAAGAAATTGCTTATTTCATTGAGATGAATGATGGTTGATATTTTTTCATTAATGTCTATGAATTGAGCAAAGTAAAACAATGAAGCTATCAAAATTTTATTTGTTCGTTAATGATGTAAGCAACTTCTCTGCTTAAATGATATAATGATATACTTTCCAAACCTGGAAACAATTTTTTGTGCTATTCAAAATGTAATGACAACATAAGTTTTAAATTTAATCTGCATTATGAATGTTTTCTCCACTATTTCCTGAAGTGTAGACAATGAATCAAGCCCTCATTTGCAGTGTTTAGCAATCTCCTTGGTGTAAATCTACCACAGGTGATTTCAACCTATCAACCTGACTGATGTCATCAAATATGGAACTAGAAGATATGTATAGTAGTAAAAACATTAGTTTTTTTACACCACACAGAAACAATAGATATCATTTTAATAGCATATTAATAAAGTTATTAAAAAGCTTAGGATAGTCATTACTTTGTTTTCCACATAATGTGTGATTTTTAACAATGGCTGCTTAACAAACAGTATGTAAAATTCTGAAAACATAACTATATCTACTAAGCTAGCTCTGAGCAAACCTTTGAAAGTGGGCATAAGGGTGGAGTTGTTTTATAATTCTTCTTTCAAGCCAGGTTTAGTTCATTTTCCAACATTCATTTTTGATGGGGGGGGTTGTATGTGTTTCTTCCTGACTACATGCAACGTGCTGTTGTCTCCAATCGCTCTCTGGGAGATCTGCTGTGTCAACTCAAATCTCTCCAACAGATTCTTCTTCCTGCAGAGAGCAGCCTCAAGTCTTGTCCAGACAAAAATTTCTCTTTCCTCCAGAGCTGCCCTCTTTTATCCTCCCAGAGAATGGGCATGGGAAAAATTACTTCAACCGATGAACTTGCTCCTCCTGAGCATGCAAGCTTCTCCCCAGGAGTTTACAAGTAAAACTCCCAGTAAAGGCCAGAACTAGAAAATTGTTAAGTACCGACTTAGCACTTAGTAAGAACCTAATATCTCATTAGCATTCAGTAAGGACTTAACAACTACACTGTTACATTACTACATATATTTTCTTGACTCAGCTTATTTTACTCAATATCATTTTATGTAAGTCTGTGCACTTTTATGTGCCAGGATTTGCTTAGTCATTTCCCAATGAGTATCCACTTTGTTTCCAAATCTTTATTATTATAAGTGTTGCTATAAATATTTTGTCATATATGAGGAATTATCTTTTATCACTATTCTCCTAAAGGTATAGACTTGATATTATATTCTCTAGATCAAAGCATATAGACATTTGAGTAAATTACTTGTATAACACTAAGGGTTCCTGAATTCCACTGTTTATTATCTCTTCTAGCATGTCCCACTGATTTAATTACTTTTAAACTAATACCAACAGTATTTATAATTCAAGGTCTAGAAGTGCTGTTCTTCCTCTATCCCTATCATCTTTCCTTATTTCCCTTAATATTCTAGATCTTTATTTTTCCAAATTAATTTTACTATTTTATTGTTTATAAAACATATCCTGGATATTTGATTGGCATTACATTATAAATAAATTTTAAAAATATAATTTTGCCATTTTTATTAAATTCATAGTCTATCAATGACTGATGCTGAGGAATTTTATGTTTATTTGAAATGGGATTTCCCCTTCAATTATTACCTCCTGGAGTTTGTTACTATATAGGAATGCTTGATTTTGAAGATTTAATTTGTAGTATGCAATTTTGCTGAAGTTACTCCACAATCTTTGCTGATTTTCCCTTTGATTTTAATTTTTTTCTTCTATTATTAATGCTAGCATTTTCAGCATTATTTAAACTAAGATGAACATCTTTGCTTTATTGATTTATTGGAAAAAGCCTGATCAATTGCATATTACACTTGGTATTAATACATTCTATAATGTTCCATTGTTTATTTTTGCCTCGATTAGATATTAGAATATCCTCATAATCTGGTAAGACACTTTTCTCAACTTATAATTTTGATTTGATAGAATTTTCCTATGAATCTAACACTTTGGTAGTTCCTGCTTTTCTGATCCTGGGTTGCTTAAAATCTCTATTTGATCTTCTGTTGATTTGGAAATTTTACATTTTAAAAAGTATTCCAGGGGACAGCTATGTGGCACAGTGGATAGAGCACCAGTCCTAAAGTCAGGACGACCTGAATTCAAGTCGGGCTTCAGATACATAACACTTCCTAGCTGTATGATCCTGGGCAAGTTACTTAACCCTACCTCTACCTCAGGAAGAAAAAAAAAAAAAGTATTCTTGGAGCAGGTAGGTGGCATAATGGCTCCAGCTCTGGAGTAAGGAATACCTGCTGAATTGTCTCAAAAGCATGACACTAGCTGTGACTCTCTCATGTCACTTAACTCCATTGCCTCACACTCTACTCCTTTAAAGTATTCCTCTGTCTTTTGAAATCTAATTAATTAGCATATAACTGAATAAATACTATATTTTTATCTCTTCTGATTTTATTTAATTTTCTTCCTTTTCTACTTCGATTTGATTTACTATCCTTTTTAATATTAATAAAATTGCTAAAATTTTAGCCAGTCTTTTCTAAGATCTAGTTTTTACTTTTCATTTGCATTTCACCTTTTCTAGCTTCCAATTTCTCCAACTTTAAAACTGATAAAAGTATTTAGTTTATATTTGTTGGTATTCTAATTTTTATAAATGCATATTCATGAATCCTCTATTTTGTTTATATGTTTATGGTGACATGATTTTTTAAAATGAGTACTGTTACCAACTGTCTCCCAGAAATACTATCATCTTTTTTTTCATCATAACTTTTTTCACACAATATTTCTATAATTTGTTCTTTAACCTACTTGATGCTAAGAAATATTATATTACAATCCTATTCAGAAGTTACCACAAGTCTTTTCACTCGATTTCTTCAGCAATATTTTCAGTTCTACATTTTCCCTTGTGTTTATTGTTTCTGTTAGACTTACCCTTTGTAAAGTCCCCATGTCTCCTTATAGACTTTCTCTTCCCCATGGAAACATTGATCGTGGTACCATCTTCCACCATTTAGCAAGATTTCCCCTTTTCTTTCCCCTCTTTCAATCCCTCCCTTTTATCTTCTTGCCCATTCTCCTGTAGGTTTTCTTCTGCCTGAAAGATTACAGGAGTTATTTGATTATAGTACATCACATAATCGCTTCTATCTTCTTCACCCCTCCCCCTTTTATAATTTATTCCTCCCCAAAAAAAGATTCCAATGTGATATTTAAGGCCTATTTCTCCATCATTTCATTTTACTTCTTTCATCCATCTCCTTTTGTGTACTTTTAGAAATAACTATCTTAATGGTCTTTTTTTTGGTTATTTTGATGTTTTCCTTGGTTGCATTTGTTTTCTTTCTTATTTTCAATGATAGAGTGTTTTGAAAATTAAGTAATTTTGGTCTGATTTTCTTTCAAAGGATGTTTCAAATGCTGGTTTTTTAATTAAAAGTTCATCTTTTTTTCATTAATGATTAGGATAAACTTTGCAGAGTAGGTCACCTGTTTTTCAAAACACATTATTTAGGTTCTTGTTTTTCAAGAGTGCAGAACAGTATTATATTATTTAAATTTCCTTTCCTTTATATTTGAATTTTTCTTTTTTGTTGCCGGCAACATTTTTTTTGTCACAGAAATTGTTTTATTTAACCACCATATCTTTGGATGTAGCATAGTATTTTACTCCCCTTTCTATAAGTAATCTGTGAATTCTTTCAATTGGTAGTGTTTACTTTGGAAATTCTGAGAAGTATTCTTATTATATTGCAGTATTCAGTTTTTTTTTACTTCAAGTTGCTTCCTTGAAGATATAGAATTCTTAAGTTGTCTCTAATCATATTGTATTTGGAGATCAATATATTTTGCTTATATGAAGATCATGTTTTCTTATGTTAATTGCTATTTTTTCCAGGCTAAGGATACAGATACACAGAAATGTTATTTTCCTATGTTTCTTTGATGAGAATTGCCACAGTGGATTCAAGTCTTTCTATTCTGCCCCATTATTTATTTTGTGCAGGCCATAAGTTTTTTTTTTAACCACTCCTATTTCCTATTAAAAACTATTTTTAAAAAATCCTATTGTGATTCCATCCTCTCTTGAGATTCATGCCACAGAATCTTCTTTCTCATCAGGCACTGATTCATTTTCCTTTTTTCTTACAATATTATTCATAGACTTCAGAATTCTTTTACCTGATTTAGATATAGACCTTCTGTTATTTATATTTTCATGTTTTATCTGCTTATATTGAAAGTATTTAAGCGAATTTTCTACCACATCAGGTCTTCAGTAATTTCAGCCTTTTTCCCGCTTTACATTTCTCTCTTGTTCACTTTTTAACTTTTTTCCCCTTTGAAGACAGTTTACCTGGGAACTAGACCTCAATAGATCTCAGCATTCTCTCATATTAACTAATTGCACCAACCTTGGTCTTTGCCTTAAGAAACAAGAAGACAGAATGCATTCCAAAGGGATTGCTGTACTCTTTCCTTCAGGCCTGATCAAGTGCTATACATATATACATATGCCCTATTTCTCAGTTGTCTAGCTGCACTCTCTTGGAGCACAGAGCACTGCCACGTTGCTATTCCACTCTGGGTCAGCTTTTGCCTTTTGGTTTTCCATGGCACTAGAAGGTAGAAATGGGATAGAATGAAATTTTATTATAAGTTTATAATCAAATTTCAACAGACACCATGGAGAGAGCTACCTCCAGCCAGAAAGAAGACTGTGGGGACTGAATGTGGATCACAATAGTTATTTGCACCTTTTTTGTTGTTTGCTTGCTTTTTTTTCTTACTTTTTTTTCCTTTTTGATCTGATTTTTCTTGTACAGCATGATAAATATGGAAATATGTAAAAAGAATTACACACGTTTACTATATATTGGATGACAATGTCTAGGGGAAGAGGCTGGGGGGAACGAAGAGAGAAAAATTTGGAACACAAGGCTTTGCAAAGGTGAAGGCTCTCTTTACATGTATTTTGAAAATAAAAGTTATTAACTTATTAAAAAAAATTATGGTCAGCTTGGGCAGCCCTTCTTTGAGCGTGTTCAGCAATGACAGTGATGTTAAGAGTGCTGATCAGGCAATAGATATTAGCTTTTTTCTTGTTAGTTCATTAATTGTCATTTCATTAGGGTTTTTCATATCCTAAGCCAGTGGTCCTCAAACTTTTTAAATAGAGGGCCAGTTCACTATCCCTCAGACTGTTGGAGGGCCAGACTATAGTAAAAACAAAAACTCACACTGTCTCCGCCCCTCAGCCCATTTGCCATAACCCAGCGGGACACATAAACATCCTTAGCGGGCTGCAGTTTGAGAACCCCTGTCCTAAGCCATGGAGACAGCTAAAATGGATTTTCTTACCTACTGGATATATTTCAAAGGAATCTGCGAGGACATGAGAATCAGAGAAAATCTCTAGACCTCTGTCTAGTTTTATCATGAAACCCAGAAGTCAGCAACACATATTTTTTTTGAAGGTGGTTGGAGATAATTGAGGCTGACTTGTCCAGGGTCCCACAGCTATTAAATGTCTGAGGCTAGATTTGAACTCAATTACTACTGCTCTATCTTCTTGCATGACCTAGCTGTACCACCAACATAATCTTAAAGGTATTAATGAATTGACTATTTAAAACTATCTTAAATAGAAGTTCTAAAAGAATTTAAAGGATCATAGGTAATGTTTTACACCCCCCCTCAAAAAAAAAGAGGAAAGGGAAGGAATGGACCCAGATGACATTAAGAGCTACTAACTTAAAATGTTATCAACAGGTATTTATTAAACACCTTTTACATACATGCCAGACTTTCTTTTTTATTTTGATAATTTTTAAAAATCATCTAAGAACCACAAAGACATCCTCAAAGAGAAGACTTTGACAAATAATTTTGTATAGCATGCCACATCTTTATAGTCACACAACTATATAAGATGCAACTTTTTTTTTTAATTTTAATTTTTTTTAAATTCACAAAATTATAGACTTAAAAGTTTAGAGATCATTGAGTCGAATCCCTTCAATTTATAGAGGAATCTGAGGCATAAAGAAATTAAATATCTATTCAGGGGTTACACAGCTAATATATGCTGCTAGCTTCAAGTCCATAGCTTTACCCACTGTTTGTTAGTTGTTATTCAATAAAAAGAAAGTACTTTGCTTTCAGAAAAGCAAAATGCCTCCTTTTAATGCTGTCCTCAGATAAGATGTCTCCAACAACTAAATCAGGGAATTATAATTGCAAAGTTAAGTTTGATTATACTGCTTCTTATATGCATCAAGTATTAAGTGTGTTCCAATTTTTTTATGGCATAATAGAACATTTCTCATGCAAACTCCAAATAAAATGTGAATGTTATACTGATGGCAAGGTAATCAAAGATGTCTCTATTTAGATGACAATGCAATAAATCAGGTCCAAAACACTTCCAAATTCCTCTGTGACACCTACTTGGTCAGGTCAAGTAAATGAAAAATGCACACTGCCTATACTACACAGAGAAAAAGCCTATTCAACTAGTATACCAATTTGTACTTTTTAGATATTTGATACAAAAGGACAATGATCACAGCCCAGAATTTAGAAGAAGATCAGGCTAGACAGAATTTGGCAAATACCAAGTCTTCAAATTGCTCATTATTGTTAAAGCCCATCACTTATTAACACAAGTAATTTCCTTGTGATTCTCATTAGGTCATGACATATGAAATACCATAGTTTCAAAAAAGTTCACACAGAAATAAGGCAAAAGGAAAGAGTCCATAAGAATGCTGCAGCATGAAAGTCAATCAAATTTGCATGTAAGACATGGAAAAAAAAGACAGTATATTGGGCAATTATAACTAGAAAAGGTTAACTCAATAAAAATAAAGTGATAACACATGGATAGTATAAATGCTAACATTAATGTTAATATCCCGGAAACAGGGAGGCAGTTAGTTGGTGGACTTGGCTCTTTTCAACAATGAGGTGATTCACATCAACTTCAATGGACTTGTGATAGAGAGAGAGCCATCTGCATCCAGAGAGAGGACTGATCACAACAACATTTTCACCTTTTGTGGTGTTGGTTGTTTGTTTTTTTCTTTCTAATTTTTTCCCCCTTTTTGATCTGATTTTTCTTGTGCAGCATGATGAATGTGGAAATGTTTAGAAGAACTGAACATGTCTAACCTATACTGGATTGCTTGCTGTCTAAGGAAGGGGGAAATGGGGAGAAAGGGAGAAAAATTTGGAATACAAGGTTTTGCAGGGGTGAATATTGAAAACTATCTTTGCATGTATTTTGAAAAATAAAAAAAAAATTATTTAAAAAGGGGGGAAGTGACATATGTTGATAATGAAAACAAAAAAATGAGTATTAAATGCTGGACAAAGAACTCTGTATCTCCATACATCTATGGAAACAGATGCTATTTTCATCAGGGATAGATACAAAGAAAATAAAAGGAATGCTTTATCATTATAAAGTTCAGCAAATGGAAAAAAAGAAACAAACCCAGGGAGACAGAAAATAGCATCCCTGTTTATGAGAGACAAGAACCAAGAAGACCTCAGGATTCATCACAGAAATGGAAAATTTGACAAAAGGAAATTTTGAACTGCTAAAAATCCTTGGTATAGCTGGAAAAATAGTAAAGAGATTTGTGAACAGTGACCAATAAATTAGATACAAAGGGTGAAGTATTAAAATCAACTCATAACCCCATGTCAGTAAGGTAATTAGATCAATTTTATACATGCACATATATACATATATATATACACATGTGTAGATCAACAGATAAAATTAATCTGGAAAAGTAGATGTGATCTATATAATCTATATCTAATCTATAATCTATATAAATGAAACAAAGTCTGTATAAAGTAATCAATGAATAGAAATATTCACAGAAAAATAATTCAAATATCCAAAAAAGTAGATTGGTATCTGGAGGAGATGATACTTCATTTTATACATGACATTTAAGTATCTATTGTGATACTAATATTTTAACTTATTTTTTACAAAGATGAAAACTATAATTTCAAATTTGTTAATAGGAATTTTAATTCAATTCATTTTGTCCCTATTGTGAAAGATTATGTCATTTTAGTATGCAGTCATTCAGACTGAAAAATCATTGAATAATCAGTTCAATTTCTTATTTACAATATCATACATGTGGCCCTAAATGAATTAAGCTACTTGGGAAATACATTAGTAAGTTTATGTCACACTAAAATATCTTGTAACAAATTATGGGTGTTATTCAATATATTAAAAAGTCATCAAAAAGGCAGTGCTTACAAAGTGCCTCAGATAATATGAGCAAAACAGAAAGATTCACAGTAATAAATAAAATTTCACAAGCTCAAAACAATTTGCTTTCTGGCAAACATTCCCCTCTCCCCCAAATTTCTATTTTTTTCCTAAGTAAACAAAGTTACTTATCAATAATCTAACAGTTCAAGGCAACATAATTACTACAATAGAGAATAATAATAGAGAATAAACCTAGTGAATGAGTTAGGCAACTTTGTGCATACTGATATTTTTTAAAAGCTGCCTTGAATGTCCAGTTAACTGTGCCAATTAAATAACTCAAGAAGCTATTATATTAAATGAGATTTTTTTTTAAACCACCCTAAATTCTACTTAAGTTAAATAGGGCTATCAAGGCAAAGCATGGATAACAGCAATATATCAAAGGAAAAATCTAATTGTGTTAGAGCTCAAACTGTTTTGATATACAAAATATCTAACACAAAATAATCCCTTTAAAGGAATTGCAGGGCCAACAAATATAATTCTCTTGAGCATAATGCATATTAGAATATTGTTAAAATATTTACTTCTAGAGGATATTGAATTATAGAGGTACTATAGAAACTAACAGTGGCAAATAATGTTTAAAAATATTTACTTACTGATCAACTGAAACTCCCACACACTGGCCTGGGAATGTCTAATTCTAATTTTCAAATTTCTGAAACCAAACTTAACAGAAAAAAGGAGGGAAGCAGAAGTTGTTTTGGTAACATGAAAGTAACAATGCTATTGCTTATAGGGAAGTTTTTCAAAGGTAATGAGGATATGTCATCAAGTCAATGAATACAGAGAATTCTGAATGGTGGGAGGGAAGGGAGAGATAGTAATGAGGAAGGTGGAAAACATGTTACATACCCTGAAAGCAGTCGCTGGAATAGTAAGGACTCCATGTAGCTAGTTAGTAAATCCTATAAGAAAGTGTCAAGTTTTAATCTGTGTAGACTCTGCCATAAGAGCTTCTGAACAGAATGGAATGAGTCATGACTTTTCTCTCCAGGTGAAAATTGGGTCTTTTAAGTGAAAAGAGGTAAGGTGGATGGATGAAGATTAGATAGACAAAAAAAATAGCTACACATATGTAAAGACAGACTGTCTTGTGAAGGTTCCTAGAAGACTCTTCAAATAGTCAAATTCATTTACATCATGGGCCTACAAGGTCCTTAGTTTTCTTCCCGTCACCCCCATTAGGAGCAGGAGAAAAGAGAAGAACATATATATAATAAATCAAAACACAAATCACTGCACTAGCCATGTCCAAAAAATACAAGTCTCATTCTATGCACGGAACACTTCTCTATCAGAAAGAAGATAGCTTGTTTCATCATTAATCCTTGGAAATCACAGTTGGTATCATTTTATCATTCAGAGCTCATAAAGTTTTCCAATTTTCCAGTATTATATAAATTTTTCTCATTCTATTCATTTTATTTTGCATCTGCTCATTTAAGTTTTTCCATGTTTCACTGAAATTGTGACAAATATTAAGCATTAATATTAATATAATATTAATTAATTAATATAATATTAATATTAATATAGCACTAGAGCCAGTGTCTCCAAAGTCCTTGGGATAATGGTAAACAGAATGAAAATCACAAAGGCTGTGACAGATAAATTGCTAATACAATACTAGAGGTATTCAAGAACACTTGGATAAATCAGAGGAATTTATTTAGATGATTAACCTTGGAAATTTATCTTTAAGAAAAATAGAAATTACAAATGTACCTTGATGGTACTGAAATTTCCAGAAGAAAGAAAGCTCATTCTATTTGGACAATTTTTCCCTCAGGAGGGACCCTGAATACTAGAATCTCAGAGAGGATACAAGACTTGCTCAGTGCCTAGAACAAGAGATGAGATACTGTGCAAAGTCTGAGTGATTAGTTTTAGTGAGCCCAATAAGAATGTACTGAAAGCAACTATCAGTTTGGTTTAGGATCTTCCCAGATTACCACATTAAAGAAAAGGAATACCCAGATTTCCGATTCTAAGTCAATCACTGACAGGGAGAACTATATATAGCTAGCAGATATATGACACTTTATGGCTATTCTCAATTGGAAAGAGGCTTACCTGGAAAATTAAAGAATTTAATAGAGCAATTTTATCATAATTAAGATATTTTTACTAGTAAAATATCAATATCCATATTCTAGGACTCATAGGCCTTCTTTGAGCCTTAAATATGTTCCTGTGATAAAATGAGGATCATAATGCCATTTATTAAAAGGGAAACCAATTTCAGCATTATTCGGAATATTTATTTATTTATGGTCTGTATAATTGAATGCTTTGTATATTGTACAAATTTATATTCTTTTATTTCCACAGTTCACGAATATGTACCTCCTCTGTATCATTTATTTTATAAAGACTATATATGAGATACTTAGTTTAATGGAAGTAGCTATTTCTGGAATGGGTTTCTCTTAAAAGATAAATAGTGTAAGAAGTTTGTAGCCAATGATGAGAGATTAATGATGCAGATCTTTGCAAAGATCACGTTACTCATAAATGAGAGATTAATGAAACACAGCACATTAATGACATTTCCCCATATATACTTATCTCAGTGATAGTGGTTGCCATAAAGACATTTTGATAGACAACCCACTCACATTATAAAAATTATTCTAATTTCATGATGCATATAAAAATAGTGTCGATCTCAGTCTTTGGAATCCAATCATTGCAATGAGATCAGTTTGGCAAGATTCAAATTGAGTCCTACTTCCAAAAATAGTTTCATGGATTGGAGAGTGAGATGAGCCCTTGGTAATCTGATGATCTCATGAAGACCTAAAAAAGAATTTTCTATGGTCTAGGATGGATTAATGTTTCCAGATATAAAACATATAGGTAATCCTCCATGCCTGTGAATGTAAAAAAGATTTCCTACAGAGAAAACCTCTCTTTTTCATGCTAATTTTTTTTTTTTTTTTTTTTTTTAACAAGGCAATTGGGGTTAAGTGACTTGCTCAGTGACACACAGCTAGGAAGTGTTAAGTGCCTGAGGCCAGATCTAACTCAAGTCCTCCTGACTTCAGGGATGGTGCTCTATCCACTCTACCTCATGCTAAAATTCTTTCTCCTAAAGACCATTATGACTTTAGACTACTCTGAACTTCCTTGGGATCAGAAATTGAAAATTACAGTATAAGAATGTCATAGAATCCTTATCCCAGACTCCTGTAGCATCCTTGCCCCACAAAAGACAATAACCACCTGGGGGGGGAAAAAAAAAGAAAGCATGAATCTGCTCAGCATTCCAAATCTAGGCAATAACAAACCTATTTAATACTTAAATCATATTATACTTAGAATGCAACCATCAATTGTGTCATTACCCCAGAAAGTCATATTCTACAGATAAATTCCCACTTAAAAATCCTAAATAAAATTGGGATAGGAAAATAAGAGTTTAATATCTCCACTGAGGGTGTTCCTGAGTTTTTATATGCCCACAGTACACCTAGAACTTTGTATTAGACAATTTTGACATTCATATGAATCTCCTGTGATGTGCTTTATGATCAATTACAATGGAGGTGACAGTTGTTAGAAATACATCAAAAGAGGTTATCATAATCTTATTTGGCAATATCATCACCTATATTCATAATAATTGTATGTATTTTACCATCAAAAAGCAACACATAATATTTTTTGTTTTCCCTCATAGAGTAATACAAGTTAAGAACTGAACTTTTCATCTACAGCATCCCAGGTCAAAGGATTTGTTACATCTCTGGGAGTAAAAGTTTCCAAGAGTCATTCTCTGTATACTCTATTCTTGGGATACGGGAGCCACCTGCCAGTGGCTGCTGGAAGTCTAACTCAGACCTGTAAAATGGACCTCTTCATGTGAGAGGATGATGAGATACAAAGAGACAGAGAGGCAGTTGCATTCTCTGACCTCTCTTCTCTTCCCTCTTGCTTCCAAATTATTTCATTCCCAATTCACAAGGAACATCTGCATTAGCAAAGGCCACCCTGCAATTCCTCAAGTGTTATGATTCACAGCTGTGGAGGCTCTTGGATAATTGACCTGCCCCTTCACCTAGGCAAGATCCTTAATAATTCCATTTTTTTGTTTTATGAGACTGTGATGATTTTTCCCCTACAGCATGGTCAATAAGTTTATACATCCACATGCTAAGGTATCTGAGTCTGCATGCTAGGAGTGCAAACAGCACAATAGCAGGTGTTGAAACTTGTGAGATGTCATGGAGGCAAACTTTCAAATGGAGAAGAGGACTGTAGTCAGAACAGGCATTTTTCATTAAGTCTCTCATCAGTCTCCTGGCTCGGTCTTTGATGTGTTGGCCCACTCTATCACATCAATTATTTGTTTTGTTTTTTTTGTTTTGGTTTTTTTTTTTTGTCTCAACAAAACTCTGGTCTAGTATCATGTCCTCCTAGAGTAGGAAACCACACAAATCATAAATAGAACATGTCAAAATGAAACCACTCTCATTAGAATCTGCAGCCCAGGACATCCATTTCTCTTGAGGTAAAATTTAGCTTTAAGATCATGATCCTTTATTTGTTGTGCATTTGTATCTCTACCATCAAGTCCTTTCCTTAAGGGTCAGGCTGGAAAAGTGAAGTGACCTTGGCCACTAGGTATATATACTATGCTTAATAATGCAGGATGATGGGCCATTAGCAGTATCCTTAAAGATTTGACTGATGAAGTTTCTTAGAAGAGAGATAGGGTAGTATACCCAAACACCTGTTGAAGGCAAATTCCAACTCCCATAATTTATCTTCAGATCATACAGTTATCATTTAGATTCCTGGATCTATTCTCTTTATTTATTTGCAAAATCAGAAGAATAGAGGGAAAATAAATAGCCCTCATCATCACAGTAAAGAAATCTGTAATAAGTCTTGAATTTCCATTTCATTTTCTTTTTTTTCCCCCTCCACGAGAAGTGATATTTCAGCAAACCAAAAAGTTCTCTCAATCCTCAAAGAAGGAAAACTTAAATTGCTTCTGAGCTTTAATTCATGATCCATGATAGGTTAGCCATACTTGACCAAATGTGCAAGACAAATCTTATTCTTTTGGTAAGGTTCTACAGAGTAGTTCTCTCCCTATACTCCTTCCTACATCCCAGATTTCTAGTGGATGTAAAAGTTATTTTGAAGTAAGGTACAGAGAGGATGAGAAGACCCTCATAACATAATAATGGATTATATATGTTTTAGCCGTGGCTATTTCTGTCCATTTCTGAATTTCTTAGTTGATTGATTTTCTAACACATGACACTCAACACAAGAGGGAAAGACTAATATAGTTTCTTACAACAGTTTTTGTGGTAGAAGCAGCTTTGTTTAATAGGAGTGAGAACTACTACATATGAAGAAAATTCCTGGGTATTTACTGGAAGAAGATAGTACTCTATATTTAAGCATTTTTTGCCAGAGTTACTTGTCCAGAAAAATCAAAGAAAAAGTATTTGTACTATTACATTAAATTTCAATTAGAGATGTATGCCCTATGAGTGAACAAGATACCTTAACTTGAAAAAGAATTATTAATATTAAAAAATGAAATTCCCTTGACAAAGAGATTATGGAGGCTTGGTCCATTATTATTCAGTCCCCCACACCTGGTCTTTACTAGTAGTAACCAGGAGCCCTAACTCTTAAAAAGAAAGGACGGAGGAACAAAGAGATGCTATGGTGGATTTGTTTGTGCCTATACTACACATTTTTTTGTTTGCCAAGTACAGATCAAAATGGACAATTTCTAGGCTCACCACTAGGTTGGTCCCATTCTGGGAACAGGTGAGGCAGAAAAGCCACTGGCATCCAGGAAAAAAATAATAGCAACTTTGCTAAGAATAGAGAAAATGGCAACAGAAGTTTACTTGGGGAAAGACCTACCTGTCTCATAACTATTTAGGACACTACTGTTTTTCTTTCCCCACTCCACCTCCTTTAAAAAAGATGGAGAGGATATGGTCAGCTGTCCAGTCCTATGGAAGAAATCAGAGTAGAGAACTTTCTACCACTGTAGGATACACATTTAGTTGGTGCATCTTCCCAGTGACAACACGAGGTAGATAGTACAACCAGTGAAGATTCATTCCATTTTATGGATGAAGAAACTGAGGCTCAGAGAGGTGAAATATCTTGTTCAGGTCACATATTTCTCTGCACAATCCACACAAAAAAGGGGGAGGGTCGAAGTTGGTTTAAAGAATTGGGCTAAGATATAGATTGACCCCCTAGCTCATGGAAATCTAACTGGCAAGGTCACCATTTTGTTCTTATTAGTCTGTTTCCCCATAGTCGGGGCTGAGTGACATAATTAAGAAGCCATAATTAATACTTACATCTGGGAGGAGGAAGTTATGGGATTGCTATCTAGTTGAATTATTAAGGAAATGCATAACAATTTATGGACTCCCACTTCCTAAATAATATTTATGTCTTTTCCTCTTTATCATAGGTAAAATATTTCCCAAAAAATTAATTTCTGATGCTCTAGGATTGGAGGCCTCAATCCTACAAAGTATCTGATGAAAACAATGAGGAAAGAAGAATAGGAATCAAAAGGCTTGAACCAGTCTTCTATTTTCCCTTTATTCATATCAACTTCAAGACCTTCAGGAAGGACTTACCTTAATCAATTTGAAGTCTTCTTATAGCCTTACTGGAAGGGTGGCAGAGGAAAACTAACTCTAGAGAAGATTCTGGGTATGCTCCTCTCTCATAGCCCACCTGAGTGAACTACTCTGGCAAATCTCTGAAGGTCTCTATCACCGAATCCTCCAAAGCAGAGAGAGTATTAACTAGTTTAATGACTGGATTTGCCCTTATTCTTGGAAATGCCATTTTAACTGAAGAAATGGAAAATGTCATAAATAAAAAGCAATGTACTTACATTAATATGAGAAGTACTAGGTTCTTCATCATCACTACTAACCAAATCAATATATTCAAGAACAGGTCTCAACGGTCCTTCCTGAAAAAGAGAAAGAGAGACGAGACAGAGAGACAGAGAGATTGACAGAGATAGAGATAAGGAAAGAAGGAAGGAAAGAAGGAAGAAAACTTACAAATCAGTTAACAATTCTTTTAAATCAGAATTTCTGACATTAATTAAAAGCTTTTTTGGCTGAAAGGGGCAAGGGGGCAAGATTAAGAGGAAAAACCCATAAGAGCCATGCAAGTTACCCGTAAGAGTTCATGCACAAAAAGATATCATAAAAAGAATAAGTAGAATCCTTACAAAATAAACTGAAGCCATATTGATATCATTCAAAGAGAGGAAATTGCTATATACCAAATTGCTATGTGGATATATTTTTTCATCAAACATAAAAAGCTGTGTTATATTAGAGATCTGTCCTTGATACTACCATTCTCAATCATTCAGGATCTAAATCTTAAGAGTCATCTTTGCCACAAAATTTCTATAACGGGGGAAGGCCATTGGATTATATAGCCACTGAAGTTGCAGTTCTTAATCTATGAATCTATCTTTGCCATGCAATCTCCCCTCCCCCACTTTCATCCTTTCCCTCCAGTTTATGGCACTTTTGTTTTTCTTTACACAATGAGATGCCAGGCATGACAATTTTCAACTCCTATTTGTTTATTTATGAAAAAGCAATTGGGGTTAAATAACTTGCTCAGGGTCACTCAACTAGGAAATTAGGTGTCTGAGACCAAATTTGAACTCAGAGGTGCAGTTAGATGATGCAGTAAATAGAACACCAGCCCCGAAGTCAGGAGGATCTGAGTTCAAAATCTGATCTTAGACACTTAACATTTCCTAGCTGTGTGACTCTGAGCAAGTCACTTAACCCCAATTGCCTTGTTCAAAAAATAAATAAATAAATAATAATAATAATAATAGTTGGGTTACCCTGGGCAAGTCACTTAACCCAATTGCTCAGCCAAAAAAAAAAAAAAAAATTGAACTCAGATCTTCCTGACTCAAAGGTCAGTGCTCTATCCACTGCACCATCTAGCTGCCCCCAAAATTCTCAACTCTTAAAATGACTTACCAAGGTTGATTAATTAACCTCATTGTAAGAAACACTGAGAAAACTGTGGATAAAAAAAAGAATCTGATGCTTTAGGTTTAGGGTCAACATATAATCTCCATTGTCGAAGGGAGAAATTACTGTAAAGAAGACTGCCTTCCTTATTACCATCAGCCACAACTGCTTCAGAAAGCAGAAAGATAAATAGAAGAATCCTAGGAATGACAGCACTCACAGACCTCATAGCCAACATCTGAGGAGGAAATTTCTTTGGCAAAAGAGCCTGCCATGCCAATTGCCCTTTAAGTCACCTCACAGGGGCAAGTTAGCCTAGTTGAAGTAGGAAGGTATCCTGAGGAAAAGATAGGAGACGAGGTGAAGCAAGCAAATCAGACTACTACTTCCCACTTAGACCATGGTAACAGAGACAGCCCAGGATTCCTGCAGTCACAGGTACTGAAGACTCAAAAAAGAAACTTATTTATAAGACCAAAATCATTGACACAGCTAAATGGTTCAACAAAAGAAAATGAAAGGATTTTACCAGTGTAAATGGTATTAATAAAGAAGAGGCAATACCATCTGTTTTACCAAATGTATCCTAAAAACCACTGGATCTTTCCATCTGACTTACAATTGAAATCTTTCATATATTATCTCTTCCATTAGAATATACAAGTGCATAGATAGCTCTTAAAAATTGCTTCAATCATTACAATACTACTAAAATGGTAGTAAGTCATAAGTAGTAATAATTCATTCCTGTCTCTTTCTAACCCCTTGAGAGATTCTGAAATTATAAACTTTTTAGATAGATATTGCAGGTCTATCTTTTTAACATCCCCAAAAGGGATGGTCCTAATTAAGGACCATTGAAATAAATTTCTTAAGTTCACAAGTGTCAAGTCAACAAGAGAACCACTCTTTACAAGTGCTTTCTCCAAAGAGAAGTTAACCTATCCTACCCTCCACTGTCCTGCATCCATTCCAATCTTTCCCTCTCCTATCTACCCTACACACCAATGAAAAATTAATTATGTCATTACTCTACTTGAAAACCTATGACTTTTTGAGCAAAACTGGCTCCACAGTATCCAATTTTATTTTTGACTATCCATGGTACTCTCCGTTTTGGTCACAATAATGTTTTCACTGTACTGTGTTTGTCATTTTTATTCCTGCATCTGTGGTGGTGTTTCATGAACAGCATCTTCTTTTCCAACTATGGAAATTCTAATCACTTCAGAACCAACATTGAGTACTATTACCCTCTTACTCCAAGAATTTCCAGATACCACATGTGCAAAAATGTTTGTAGCAGCTCTTTTGTAGTGGCAAGTAACTGGAAACTGAGTGGATGCCCATCAGCTGGGAAATGGCTGAATAAGTTACAGTATATGAATGCAATGGACTATCACTGTTCTATAAGAAATGATGAACACATAGATTTAAGAAAAGTCTAGAAAGATTTACATGAGCTGATACTAAGTGAAGTGAGAAGGATCAAGAGAACATTGTACACAGCCACAAGAAAATTATATGATAAACAACTGTGATTGATTTGGCTCTTTTCAACAATGAGGTGATTTAAGGCAACTGATGGAAAGAGCCAACCACATCCAAAGAGAGAATTATGGAGATTGAGTGTGGATAAAAGCATATTTGTTATTATTCTTAGTTTGCTTGGTTTTTTTCTTTCTCATTTTTTAAATCTTTTGATCTGACTTTTCTCACATATCATGACAAATGTGGAAATATGTTTAGAAGAACTGTACATATAGCAAGACAATGGTATATATATGTATACATGTATTGGATTTAACATATAGTTTAACATGTTTAACATAGATTTGATTACTTCCCATCTAGAGAACAGGGTGGAGGGAAAGGAGGGAAAATTTGGAACATTAGGTTTTGGAAGGGTCAATGTTGAAAAATTATCCATGCATATGTTTTGAAAATAAAAAGCTTTAATTTAAAAAAAGTATCTTTGCAAGAAGAAAAGAAAAAGAATTACACATATTTAGCCTACATTGCATTACCTGATGTTTAGGAAAAGGGAGAGAGAGAGAGAAACATTTGGAATATAAAGTTTTGCAAGGATGAAAGGTGAAAACTATCTTTGCATGTATTTTGAAAAATAAAAAAAGTATTAATTAATAAATAAGAGGGGGAAAAAAGAGAATTTCTAAGTACATTGTTCAACATCTCTGAATTCCTATAACTGTGGCTTGGTGTTGTACAATTTGAACAACAAAATACTTTGCTTCACAGTGTCTTTTATTCATTCAATGTTTCTGAGGTCTTTGAAAAATCAGATAAACAAGCTTGCATTTGATTTGGTAGGTAGTAAAGGGCCATTCTGGGGGTTTGAAGAGAAGAAACATATAAGCATTTATTAAGTTCCTACTTTGTGCCAGTAATGTGCTAACTTCGGAGATAAAAAGACAACAAGCAGTACTACCCTCAAGGAGCCTACTACATTCAATTGGGAGGAAAATACACTTATACAACTAAGTAAATACAAAAAATTTATAAAGTAACTTTGGGAGAGCAATCAGTCTCTTCAGTTGAGCCTAGAAGCAAACATGTAAGCAAGTAAATAAATAACTTTAAAAGCCTATTTTATCTTAGAAGTAATAAACAGAACCAGTTATTGAACAAGGGAACAGAAATACAGTTCAATTTATATTTAAATTTAAGAATATCTATTTAGCAGCTAACTGTGAAACAAAGTAGGATACTATATTTCAATAGTTCAAGCAAGAAGTGCTAAGGACCTAAACTAGGGTAGAGACTGGATGAGTGAAAAGAAAGGAATGGAAGTAAGAGTCTTCAGAGAGATATAGAAGTGCCAAAGACTTAGCAACTGATAAAATTTAAGGATCTGAATAAGAAAGTAAGAAGATTTTAAACCTAGGTTTCTAGAAAATGATATTAATTCTTATTTAGATTGTGCTTCCAGCCTTAAACACTTAACACTTTCTAGCTATATGACCCTGGGCAAGTCACTTAATCCCAGTGGCCTCTCAAAAAAAAAAAAAAACAAAAAAACAAAAAAAAACCACACACACACACACAAAAACAAAAACCTAGATTGTGCTTGAAGATTTGCAAAGCACTAAGCTCTTTTGTCACAAACTCTGCAATGCAGGTGCCATTATAGTCATTTCATTTGTTACAACTGGGTAAGGGATATGGTGTTATTCTCTCTTAAAAATTAAAAACAAAAAACAAAAAAACTGAGGCTCAACAGGTTAGATTGACTTGCCTAAGTTAACAAACTGAGGAGAGATCTGAATTCATTTCCTTCTCAAGTCCAGGACTATATCCACTATATCATTCAAAGGAAATTGTCTTCAACAGAAACAAAAGGAGGAAAGAGGGAATAATGAATTTTGTTTCAGCTATGTTAACGTCAAGTCAATTATTAGAAATATGCTATTGACAGGCTAAGGCAAGAGAGACTATAAGAAATAATGAGCAGGATGCTTTCAGAAAAACCTAAAAAGCCTTACATGAACTGATGGCAAAGTGAAGTGAGCAGAAGCAGAAAAAAGTTGTACACATTAACAATAATAATATACAATGATTAACTGTAAAGGATAGCTATTTTCAGCAATATAAAAATATAAGAATTCTGAAGGACCTATGATGAAAAATGTTATCCTACCTCTTTAGAAAGAAGCAATGGAATCTAAACTTTATTTTTCTTTTGTCTTTTTTTGTCTGTGTTCTCTTTCATAGTGTTGCGGTACACGTGTAGCCCCTTTAAGATTCCTAGTCTGATCTACCTTTGGGACAAGATCTGGTCAAATTAGTTTGGGCTTATACGGAGCCTCCCACCGTATCTGAGCTGGCTTGGATAACCCAACCCCCAACTATCTGAAAAGCCCGCCAAAAATCTGACCTTCCAGGAATTAACCTGAGCTCCACCCATATGGTTTCTTCAAGGAGATAAAAATAGCAAAGCTAGAATCATCTTTGGGTCAGAGATTTGAAAGATGCCAGCCAAGATGCTGGCATCACAGACTCTCTGTCCCCGCCGCTTTCAGCGTGTATCTTCCTCTATCTAATGCCTTTTACTAACCAGACCTTAACCTTGCTTCCAAAACTTGCAATAAACATCTTTTTTACCCATCTAGGTTTTCGGCCTGTAAATTCATTTACAGGGGACTCTCACGGCCACTAGACCTGATTTAACTTTGTATCCTTGCACCGAATCATAAGGGGTTGCAGAGGAGTTCCATGTGACTCCCTGTACCCAGAATCCTGCCACTAGACCTCACTTAATCCTATTGAGGTATATACCTCATTATTAGGTATTTACCTCATGATTTGGGTGTCATGCTACCTCATCACTATGACAACAAGGAATATCAAAATCCAAACCCAGAAGAAGAGAGCAACAACAAAAATGCCTACATATGAAGCCATGGGGAATACTAATTGGTCTTAAGCTCACAAGGTTCTCTTGGAAAAGCTCAAAAAGGACTTTGAAAAAAATCAAGTAAAAGAGATAGAAGAAAAACTGGGGGAAAGGGGGAATCTACAGCTTGAGAAAGGAAACAAAAATTGACTAAAGAAAAGAAATCCTTAAAAAAAAATAAATTTGGCAAAATGGAAAAAAAAACCTGCTGAAGAAATCAATTCCTTTAAACACAGAATTGGACCAATAAAAAAGGAGATAAAAGCTAAATGAAGAAGATAATTCACTAAAAATTAGAAATGGAAGCCCATGACTCAATGAGACATCAATAATCAATTAGACAAAGATTTTAAAAAATAAAAAAGTTGAAGAAAATGTAAAATACCTCACTGGTATAATACTGACCTGTAAACAAATCTAGGAGAAATATCTTAAGAATTATTGGATTACCTGAAAGTCACAATCAAAGAAAGAGCCTGTACAATATCTTTCAAAAAATCATTAAGAAAAACTGTCCTAGAACCAGAAGGTAAAATAGTCATTACTAGAATCCACAGATTACTTCCTAAAAGAGATCCCCAAATTAAAACCCCAAGGAATATTATAGTTAATTTCCAGAATTATCAGCCAAGAAGACAATACAAGAAGCAGCCAGAAAGAAACAATTTTATTGTTTCTTGGATTCTATTAATGAAAAATTTGTCCAGGATCTTACAAGTGAATTCTACCAAACATTTAAAGAACAATTAATTCCAATACTACATATTGTTTTTAAAAAAGGGAGTCATAAAAATTCCTTTTATGACACAAATATGGTAATGATACCTGAATCAGGAGTAAGTAAAACAGAAAGAAAATTATAGACCAATTTCCCTAATGAATATTGATGCAAAAATCTTAAATAAAATATTAGCAAAGAGATTACAGCAATTTATAATTATGACCACGTGGGATTTATACTAAGAATGCAGGGCTAGTTCAATATCAGGAAAATGATCAGCACAATTGACCACGTATCAATTACAAAACTAACAAACTATATGATTACATCAATAAATAGATGCAGAAAAAACTTCTGACAAAATATAGCACCCATTCCTATTAAAAACTACTAGTGACACCTACCCAACAAAACTGAGTATAATCCTTCAGAGAAACAGGTGATCATTGAATGAAATAGAGGATTTTCAAGCACTCATGATGAAAAGACCAGAGCTGAATGGAAAATCTGATTTTCAAAAACAGGATTCTAAAGAAGCATAAAGAGGCAATCAGGAAAGTTATAATATAAGGGACTTAATAAGTTTATCTGTTTATATTCCTACAGGGGAGGATGATTCTTGAAACTCATTAGAACTTTCTCAGTATAGACAGACACAGGTGTGAGCTGAATATGAAGGGATAATATCTTTCTTTCTTTCTTTTTTAAATGATGAAAATTAAGGAATAAAAAATGAATGTACTGGGAGAAAGGGGAAGGGAAAGGTGGAATGGTGCAAATTAGGTTGTTATTAAAAAAGAGGTAAGAAAAAGCTTCTGTACTGGAGGGAAAGAAAAGGAGGAGAGGGGAAGTGAGTGAACCTTACTCTCATCAGAACTGGCTCAAAGAAGAAACAGCATACATACTCAATATGACTATAGAAATCTATCTTACTTTGCAGGAAAATAGGAAGGGAATGGGATATGGGGAAAAGGGAAGGTCATAAAAGAGAAGGCATATTAGGGGAGGGAGTGGTCAGGTTTTAGGAAGGTCAGGGTGAAAGGAGAGAATAAATGGGGGGAGGGAAATACAATTAGCAATAGTTAATTGTAAAAAAGAATTTCAAAGCAAGTTTCTCTAATAAAGTCTCATTCTCAAATAGAGGGAACTGAATCAAATTTATTAAAAAAAAAATATATATATATATATAAAAGCCATGCTCCAACTGATAATGGTCAAAATCTGTGCCCAAAGGGCTATAAATTCATGCATATTCTTTGACCTAACAACACCATTCCTAGGCATGAATACCAAAAGAGAGTAAAAAAAAGAGAAAAGGAAAATGACCTATATATAACAAAAAAATTCATAGCAGCTCTCTTTTTAGGGCAAAGAAACTGGAAACTGAGGGGATGTCTATCAATTCGGGAATGACTCAAACTGTGGTATGTTTGTGATGGAATATTATTGTTCTATGGAAAATGATGAGCAGGATGCTCTCAGGAGGAAAAAAAAAAAAAAAAAAAAAAAAACCCTGAAAGTCCTCTATTAACTCCAGCAAAGTAAAATGTACTATATACAAAGTAATAACAATGTTCTGGGATGACCAGTTATAAATGACTTTGCTATTCATGACTACTCTGAAAAATTCTATCCATTTTCAGAGAAGGAATTTATTGTGTCTAAATACAAACTGAAGCATTCTCTACCTCTCTTGAGAATTTTTATTTTCATTAGAGTAGAAGATCTATGTTTTCTTTCACAATTTGACTTCTATGAAAATAATTTGCATAACTTCATGTGTTTTCTTAAAAACAACAAAAAAATTTGTTTTGAATGTAAATGAGAAAAAACATTAAATAAATCATGTATTCCCTGGGGGAAAAAAAAACAACCCCCCCCCCAAAAAAAAACCTAGTTAAGTATGGAGTTTTCCTTAAAATGCAGCATCTACCAAAAACCAGCAACAAGTATTATGAGTAATGAGGAAAAGCTAGAAGCATTCCCAATAACAGAGGTGAAACAAGGATGCCTATTATCACCACTATTATTCAATATTGTACTAAATATGTTGCTTTAAAGAAAAAGATATTGAAGGAATTAAAGTAGGCAATGAAAAAACAAACTATCACCTTTTGCAGATAATATGATGGTATACTTACAGAATCCTGAAGAACCAACTAAAAAAATTACTTGAAACAATTAACAACTTTATCAAAGTTGCAGGACATAAAATAAACCCAAGTAAATCATCAGCATTATATATTACTATACAGTAGCAAGAGATAGAGAAATCCCACTTTAAGACCACTGAATGGTCTGTACCTCAAAAAAATCAAAGAAAAGAGGGAAAAGACCTGTTTATTCAATACCACCAATATCTTAATTTTGTGGTGGCAAAGAACTGGAAATTAAGGGAATGCCTACTATTCAGCAGTACCCTTGAATGTCTTTTTGAGTTATATTTTCCAGAAACACTTGATCCAGAGGATGCAGGAGGCCCTAAATATGTCAAGGATAACCCCTACTCCCCACCTCTCTTAGACAGAATTTTTATCCCAAACTGAACTCCTGATATTCCCTTGGGAATCAAGATAGACTTCAGCCAATCTGTGCCACACTGGGAAATTTGCTTGCACAGATGGGACCCTGTAGATATGTAGACCATCCAATCTTCAGAGTCTAGCAATTCCTAACGAAAAAAATTCAGCTTCTGTCATAGTGTTGCTCCTCCCTTCTAGAAGGTTTTTGTTCTTTTTCCACCTTTCCTGAACTTTCCCCATCCCATGCTACATTTCTTTAAGTGGATTTTGTTTTCTCCTCCTCCTTTTGTCCTATCATGAACATGCAAATTTCTGTATGTATTTGTGTACTCTTTGCATTCCAAGTGCATGCTGATTTCTCTTGTAATAAACATAGCTTTCACATGAGTTTCATGTTGTGATTACCTGTTGACACCATAAATTGAGGAATAGCTGAACAAGTTGTAGTATATTAATGTGGTGGAATACTATTATACTTTAAGAAATGAAGAGCAGGATGGTTTCATGATGAATTCATGCAAAGTGAAATGAGCAAAAGTAGAATACCATACACAGCAAAAGAAACATTATATAGCTATCAACTATGAATGACTTAGCTTTTCACAGCAATACAAAGATCCAAGAAAATTCCAAGGTGCATGATTAAAAATACTTTTCATCTCCAGAAAAAGAATTGATGGAGTCTGAATGCACACTGAAGCACATATTTTTTAGTTTATTATTTGGGGGTTTTACAACATGGTTAATATGGTTTGTACAACTGCCCATGTATAATCTATATAAAACCTCTTGTCTTCTTAAGAAAGAGGAAAGATGAAGAGAAATAGGAACTCAAAACTTTTTTTTCTTTAAAAAATTTTTATTTATACTTTTATTTTGCTTTTAATTTTCAAAATATATGCAGAGATAGTTTTCAAAATTCACTCTTGCAAAACCCTGTCTCCTCCTTTAGACAGGAAGCAATCCAATATATGTTAAACATGTGCAATTCTTCTATATATATTTCCACACTTACCAGGCAGCACAAGAAAAATCAGATCAACAAGGAAAAAAATAAGAAAAGCAACAAAAAACCAAACAAACAATAAAAAAGGTAAAAACATTATGTTGTGATCCATATTCAGTTCCCATAGGCTGCTTTCTGGATAGAGATGGCTTTCTCTAACACAAGTCCATTAGAAATGGCCTAAATCATCTCATTGTTGAAAAGAATGAAAAAATATGTCCATCATATTTGATCATCACATAAGCTTTTATATGTGTGTGTGTGTGTATATATATATATATATATATATATATATATATATATATATATATATATATATATATATATATATATATATATATATATATATATATATATATATATATATATATATATATATATATATAAATATAAAATGAATATAATGTTCTCTTTTCTATATTATAATCATTCTCTGTGAGCAGATTTCTTGGGGAGCTTCTGGAGGCAGCCTTAGTTTCAGTTCAGAATAATCACTCCAAATGCAGCCAGGAGTTAAAGTCCAGATCCTTTATTGTGTCCTTCAAAATCCTGAATCTTTTCCTGGGTCCAGTTAGCTTTCTTAGAGGCCTATCTCTCTCCTTGGATCCGGAGAGCTCTTGTCCAAATGTCTCCAGCCAGCACAAAGATGGAAGTTGGAATCAATCTTGACTCCACCTCTCAGAATGGGATTAGGGGTTGCTTTGGGCTTGTGAATCTCCCAGATGTCAATCCTAGTTGTGAATCTCCCAAAGTCCCAGAATGAGCTTTCGAACTCCTCCTTATTTATGCTTTCTTAATGCTGTGAACTCCTTTAAAGTTGTAAACTCCTTTAAAGATGTGAATTAATCACCTTGTTTCAAGTTCTGGCCCATAACATCTCCTTGCAGGATCAAATCAATCATACTGAACCATGCTAAATTAGATAATTGTGTCTATCATTCCAGTGATTTAGCACCTTGTAAGAATCCTAACAGTCATGTACAATGTTTTCTTGGTTTATTTCACTCAGCATGTAACTCTCTCCAGGCCTTTCTGAAATCATCCTGCTGATTGTTTCTTATAGAACAATAATAAACCATAACATACATATACCATAATTTATTCAGTCATTCTCCAAATGATGGGCATCCACTGTTTCCAGTTTCTTGCCACTACAAAAAGGGCTGCTACAAACATTTTTGCTCATGTGAATCCTTTTCTTTTTTTTAATGATTTCCTTAGGATACAGACCCAATAGAGATACTGCTGGATCACAGAATATACATGTAAAGAATATATTAAAGGATATAGCCCTTTGGGCATAGTTCTAAATTGCTCTCCAGAATGAATGGATCAGTTCACAACTCTATTATTAATGTACTAGTGTCCCAGTTTTCCCAAACCCCTCCAAACATTTATTATCATCTTTTCCTGTCATCTTAGCCAATCTGTGAGGTGTATAATGGTACCTCAGAATTATCTTAATTTGCATTTCTCTAATAGTGAGTTAGAGCATTTTTTTCTTATGACCAGAAATAGTTTTAATTGCTTCATCTGAAAATTTTCTGTTTGTATCTTTTGATCATTTATCAATTAGAGAATGGCTTACTCATATGAAAGAGTGTTCCAAATCACGACTGATCAGAGAAATGCAAATTAAGACAACTCTAAGATACCACTACACACCTGTCAGATTGGCTAAGATGACAGGAACAAATAATGATGAATGTTGGAGGGGATGTGGGAAAACTGGGACATTAATACATTGTTGGTGGAGTTGTGAAAGAATCCAACCATTCTGGAGAGCAATTTGGAACTATGCCCAAAAAGTTATCAAACTGTGCATACCCTTTGATCCAGCATTGCTGCTATTGGGCTTATATCCCAAAGAAATACTGAGGAGGGGAAAGGGACCTGTATGTGCCAAAATGTTTGTGGCAGCTCTTTTCGTAGTGGCTAGAAACTAGAAGATGAATGGATGTCCATCAATTGGAGAATGGTTGGGTAAATTATGGTATATGAAGGTTATGGAATATTATTGCTCTGTAAGAAATGACCAGCAGGAGGAATACAGAGAGGCTTGGAGAGACTTACATCAACTGATGCTGAGTGAAATGAATAGAACCAGAAGACCACTGTACATTTCAACAACAATGCTGTATGAAGACGTATTCTGATGGAAGTGGTTATCTTCAACATTAAGAAGATCCAACTCACTTCCAGTTGATCAATAATGGACAGAAACAACTACACCCAGAGAAGGAACACTGGGAAGTGAATGTAAACTGTTAGAACTACTGTCTATCTATCCAGGTTACTTATACCTTCGGAATCAAATACTTAACATGCAACAAGAAAATGGGATTTACACACATATATTGTATCTAGGTTATACTGTAACACACGTAAAATGTATGGGATTGCCTGTCATCAAGGGGAGGGAGTAGAGGGAGGGAAGGGAAAATTTGGAAAAATGAATACAAGGGATAATATTATAAAAAAAAATTACTCATGCATATATGTCAAAAAATTATAAATAAAATTTTTTTAAAAATTAGAGAATGGCTTGTATTCTTTATAAATTTGAGATAATTCTTTCTATAGGTAGTTTAGAAATGAAGCCTTTATAAGAACCCTTTGATGTAAAAAATTTCCCCCAGTTTTCTGCTTCCCTTCTAATCTTGACTGCATTGGTTTGGTTGTACAAAACCTTTTTAATTTAATATAATCAAAATTATCCATTTTGCATTTCATAATGTTCTCTTTGGTCATAAATTTCTTCCTTTGCCACAGATCTGAGAGGTAAATTATCACTTGATCTCTTATACTATAATCCTTCATGTCTAAATCATGAACTCATTTTGACTTTATTTTGGTATATAGGGTGGTAGATGTTGGTCAATGCCTAGTTTCTGCTGTACTATTTTTCAATTTTCCTATCACTTTTTGTCAAATAATGAGGAACACAAAACCTTTTTTTTTAAATGAACATTAAGATTTTATTTACATCTAATTGAGAAAAAAACAAAAAATCAAATTTTAAAAAAATCAATAAAAGGACAGAGAAAGAGAATTGTACATCTTTATCAACTAAGTAAGTTACAATGAAAGAAATCTGGGTTAAAATACCTAAAAGTACAAAGGAGACAAAATCCAAGAAAGAAGTCAATAGCAAAGCCCATAGCTTCAAATGTCATGCCCAAATGCCCAAAGTTCAGGCAACAAGCAAAAGGAATAAAAAAGTAGTTTAACTAAAGAAGGCAAATTCAGAGTATTTGTAGGAACAGAGATACACCTTATTAAGAAAAAATAGGAAAAGTAAAATAGGGTCTGGGGGTACCTAAATAGACTCCTGATGAAAACCAAGAACCAAAACAGCAAAGCATGGTAGGAAAGCATTTAGGCAAAGAGCAATGATGAGAGAAAAAGAAAAGATTTCATCACCAGAGCATATTCAGGACCAAATAAAGATAAGGAATCATGTCTCTATTAGAGAAACAGAATTTAGCTATCTTATGGCATTCCCCTCTTTGCTAAAAGCAAAATTTCTTGTAACTTTGTGACATATTATTATCCTGCTAAAGGCAGAGAAATCAATCCTTCAAAATTCTGAACTGTATCTGATGCTCACCAACAGGGAAGAAACCAGTTGTTACAGTGGAAAATCTGATGGGCTCTTGGGGGAAAGTGACCACTCTGTGCTGGGGTTTGTGATGGAGGATTTATGTGACACGCACTTTAGATTTAGGAAAAATAGGGGGCAGCTAGGTGGCACAGTGGATAGAGCACTAGCCCTGAATTCAGGAGGACCCGAATTCAAATCTGGTCTCAGACACTTAACACTTCCTAGCTGCGTGACCCTGGGCAAGTCACTTAACCCCAGCCTCAAACAAAAAAACAAAAACAAAAACAAAAACAAAAACAAAAAAAAGAGGGATATTTAGGAAAAATAGATTCTAAAAAGTTACAGAGATCTGCAAGCTCCCAAGGACTAACATAGGCTAAGAATGTCAATCCAAAAGGGATTGGAAACTTCTCAAGGATTATATTCTAAAGATACAAAGGAAACAATTCCAATGATAGAAAAGAGAAAATTATGGATTGCCTGTGAATCCACTTTAATTTAATAAATTAAATAAATTAAAAACATAGATTTTATTAAAAATATATGTGTAAAATATGGTGTGACTAAGGAATATATTATTTGTCCTATTGCATTTTAATATTTTTATCTATACTAGGGAAAAGACAAATATCATCCTTATCCAGTTTATGGTAGATGACAAAGCTGAGAGGGATAACTGACACATTGGATGAGAGTTAGGATCCAAAATGACATTAAAAGGCTGGAACATGTACTGAATAAAATATAATAAAAATCAAAAGGGATAAATGTAAAATTTTAAAATTGCATTTAAAAATCAACCTCACAAGTGCAAGGTACAGGGAAAAGCAAGCAACATTTTATCTACAAAAGTTCTACAAGTTTTAGTGAACTTTTAAAAAGTTCAATGAGTAAGCGAGTTGATATGGCAGAGAGAGTTATAATTTCCAGGAATAAAGAGATAATTAGCAAGCATTTATTAAGCATTTACTGTGTGCCAAGCACAGGATTAAGTGTTGGAAATATAAAAAAAGGCAAAAACTTAGGAGCAAATCAAGGAATTCAGAGTCTAGTAGTAGAGACAATATGAAAGTTATTATAAACATACAAGATATCTACCAAAGAGATGAAGAGTAATCTCAGAAAAAAGACACTTTCAGTAGAAGGTAGATGGGAAATAGCTCCTGCACAAGGTGGGCACTGAGCTAAGTCTTGAAAGAAGTCAATAATGAATCTAGAAAAAAGATGGTAAGAAAGAGCATTCCAGGAACAAGAGACAATAAATGAAAAGGTATTGAAATAGAAGATAACTATTATATTGAAGGAACAGCAAGTAGGCCATTGTGGGTGGGTCAAAGTAGGATCATTGTGGGAAAGGAATGAGGTATAAGAAGACTGAAAAGATAGGAAAGGGCAAAGTTATAAAGGGACTTAAATGTCAAGAGCATTTTATATTTTATCCTGGAGATAAAAGAGATCTACTGAAAATTGTGTATGTGTTGAGCGAGGGGGTAAGAGGAAGCAGTGTTCTACGACATGGCTTTGGCAGTTTAGTAAAGTATGAATTGGAGGCAAGACTATTATAAAATTTCAGGCAAGCAATGGTGAGAGCCTATATAAGAATAATGGTGGTTGTATGAGTGGGCAGAAAAGAACACAGTGAGAAGAAATGGAGGTAGGGGGAGAGATAACAAGCATTTAAACTAAGTGCCTAGGGAAAGGGACCTGTATGTGCCAAAATGTTTGTGGCAGCCCTTTTCACAGTGGCTAGAAACTGGAAATTGAATGGATGTCCATCAATTGGAGAATGGTTGGGTAAATTATGATATATGAATGTTATGGAATATTATTGTTCTGTAAGAAATGACCAACAGGAGGAATACAGAGAGGCTTGGAGAGACTTACATCAACTGATGCTGAGTGAAACGAGCAGAACTAGGAGATCATTATACACTTCAACAATGATACTGTATGAAGATGTATTCTGATGGAAGTGGATATCTTCAACATAGAGAAGAGCTAATCCAATTCCAATTGATCAATGATGGACAGAATCAGCTACACCCAGAAAAAGAACACTGGGAAATGAGTGTAAAAGGTGAGCATTTTTTTGTTTGTTTTTCTTCCCAGATTATTTTTACCTTCCGAATACAATCCTTCCTTTGCAACAACAACAAAATTCGGTTCTGCACATATATATTATATCTAGGATATACTATAAGATATTTAATATGTATGGGAATGCCTGCCATCTAGGGGAGAGGGTGGAGGGAAGGAGGGGAAAAACTCAGAACAGAAGGGAGTACAAGGGATAATGTTGTTAAAAAAAAAAAAAAATTACCTATGCATATGTACTGTCAAAGAAAATGTGATAATTATAAAAATTAATAAAAAACAAAATTAAAAAATACTCTATTGTTTGACAAAAAAAAAATTTTTTTTAATTTAAAAAATTAAACTAAGTGCCTATTACATGCCAGAGCACTGAGCCTTTAAGCATTCTGTCAATATTATGTCATTTGACCCTCACAACAATTCTGGGAGGCAGGTGCTTTTATTATCCCCATTCTACAGTTGAAGAAACTGAATCAGATAGGACTTCTGAATCCGGCTTAGTGCTCTTTCCACGGAACCATCAAGCTTCCACCATGATAGAAGCTGTGATGTTTATAGAAACAAGATTAGAGAATAACTTAGATAAATTAGATATGAATAGTACAAAACATAACCAAGGTTGAGCTTGAGTGACTAGAAGAATGGTGTGTCCTAGAAAGTAACTGGAAAGAAAAGAGGATCTGGGAGAAAAAAATGAGTTATGATTTGGATATATTGAGTATGAGTACCCTGAGACTTTCAATTCAACATATTGTTCTCTGCCTTGAGTTGATATCATATGATTATCCATTTATGGACCTGGGATTGTTCAGCCTAGCAAAATGATCTTCAAGATTTTGAAGGGCTGTCAAATGGAAGAAGATTTTGACTTCTTTTTATGAGTCCCAGAAAGTAGAACCAGGAATAAGTGGAAGTTATGAAAAGGCAAAATTAGACATGATATTAGAGAAAGCTTTCTTAATAGTTACAGCTGCCCCTGTTGGTGAAATTGTGAACTATTCCAACCATTCTGAAGAACAATTTGGGACTATGCCCCAAGGACTTGTACATGTATGCACAACAGTACATAACCTTTTTTTAATCAATAAATATCTCTTTTAGGTCTGTATCTCAAACAGATCAAAGAACAGATGAAAAGATTTGTTTATACAAAAACATTCTTTTTGTGATGGCAAAGAATTGGACATTGAAGGGATTAATGTAGGATGTGGCTGAACAAGTTGTGGCATATGATTATGAGAGAATACTATTGTGCTATAAGAAATGAAAAGCAGGATGATTTCAGAAAAACTTGGGAAGACATATAAACTGATGTAAAGTGAAGTGAGTGAAAGACTTCGCTCTAATCAAGACAATAATCCAAGACAATTCCAAAAGACTTGTGATGAAAAATGCAGTCTATAGAGATAAATGATGAACTCTTGCGTATATATTTAAAGTGAAAAAAGTATGCTTTTTTTTGGTTAGATTTTATGTGCTTTTTTTTGGGGGGGGGGTACAGGGCTAATATGGAAATGTTTTTCATGATTTCACATGTATAAATGATATTTTAAGCAGTAGGGAAGGGAAGAATTTTAAACTCAAAAAATTTAAATTAATGTTAAAATATTTTTATATAATTGGAAAATATTTTAAAATAAATAAATAAAATTTGATTTAACATCTGCCCAAAAGAAGAATGGCATGCCTCAGATTCCATGGAAGCAAAATGGGATCTGTTTCAGCATCTAGCCTGTCCAAGTGGAATGATAAAGACAGAATCCCAGATATCAAGCGGAATCTGCAACTCTGTCACACTGAACCATAAGAACTTCCCAGCTGTCAGATAGATTTAGTTCAGCAACAACCTATTAATGTTGTAATCAGAACCCAAGTCAGGAACTTGCAGAGTTCAGAACAGAAAGATAACAATTAGACCTTATGCTGGATCAATACCTCCCTCCCCTCAAGGACATTGAATTTGCTTTCAAGTTCCCCAATCTATTCCTAAGATCTTGGAATAACACCATATTCAATGCTCCAAGAAAGTATCAAGCAGGATCAACTCAGACTTTTCCACTAGAAGTGTGACAAAACCCAGCACTACCATCAAATCAAAATCAGGAAGTAAACTAGATGATCAAGCAAACAAAAAAGAGATTCCACCATAATAAAGAGTTATTGGGGCAGCTAGGTGGCGCAGTGGATAGAGCACCAGCCTTGAATTCAGGAGGACCCGAGTTCGGGTCTGGTCTCAGACACAACACTTCCTAGCTGTGTGACCCTGGGCAAGTCACTTAACCCCAGCCTCAGGAGAAAAGAAAAAAAAAATTATTATGGTGGCAGGGAAACTCAAGATACAAACACAGGAGAAGAAAATAATTCCAAAATGTTATCTGTAAACAAAACCTAAAAGGAAAACACAGCTTGGGCACAAACTCAAGTAAGCTAAAAAGAGTTTTTAAAATAAAAAGAGTTTTTAAAATATTTTAATCTTTTTAATAAATTAAATGAAAGCTCTTGTAAAAAAAAAAAATTGGAAAAGAAATGAGAGTGATGGAAGAAAGAATTGGAAAGGAATTAAAAGCTTGGCATAGTATGAAACCTTATCCAAGCAATAAACTCCTTAAAAATTAGAACAAACCAAATGAAAGATTACTGAGCCAAGAAATGTTAAAAACAAAGGCAAAAGATTGGGGAGGAAGGGAGATGAAAGATATCTTACAATTAAAAACTGAACAAATCAAAAATTAAAAGAATCTTTAGGGAATATTAATGTCATAACAAAAAAAATGTCTAGACATTAAATTAAGAAATTAAAAAAAAAAAAAGCTCAGATCTTTTTGAATCAAAGGATAAAGTACAAATAGAAAGAATCCACTAATTACTTCCTGAAACTCCAAAATGAAAAGTCCCAAGATTTTGTTAAAATTCAGAGATTTTCAGATTCAATATTGTTTTAAACTATCAATTGTTTCCCAGAATTAGTGCCATCTCTTATCTCCTTAGTCAATCTATAAATGCCTTAAAAACATCCAATTTTGTATTTTTCCTGGATTATCATAAGTACTTAGGAAAGAGCTAGACACTCTTAACTGAATTAAAAATCGTTTCGTTCAATTTTTCTTGCTCTAGGAGATCAGCCAAAATATTAGAATCAAAAGAAACAATGTAGCTAGATGTCTCAACTAATAATACGAGGATGATTTCAAAGAATCATCAGTCTGAATAGAAAAATTCAAGGAGAAACCAATGGAATCCTTCCAGCATAAGATCACAAATTAAACCCATAGGCAAGTATTAAGAACAAAAATTGTGGGGAAAAGGATTTTTCATGACATTTAAACTAGACACAATCTTCCCAAAGGGCTGTTAATATCAAGCAGGGGAACCTGAAGCAAAATCTGGGAAACAGAAAGAATCCATGGTGATATCCCTCTAAACCAAACTCAGAGGAAGACTTCAGCAATAGAAAGTTGTAGAGTGTTTGTTAACTCTACAGTAGCAACAACTTCAGATAAGACAGGCCAGGATGAAGTTAAGACCATTATAACCTCATCAGAACTATGCATTGAACCTAACCAAACACCAAGTCTTAAATCATGAGAAAAACTGGGAAAATGAGAAAATTTAAAAAGACACCAAGGATGCCCATTACAGTGCTAATGTAAACAACTTACAAACAAAAACAATGAAAATGAAGAGTGCTTTAAATTTTTTTTAATGATTATAATAAATTAAAGAGCAGGAGGAAAAAAAACTGAAAAAGAAATGAGAGCTTCCAAAGAATTAACTGGAAAGAGAATTAATTAACTGTTAGGAACAAGAAATATACTTAGCAAAGTAACAAAGTGCCTGAAAATCAGAAGAAGCCAAAAAGAAGTACTGACTCCATAGGCTAAGAAAAAGCATTTTTGAAATTCAAAAGATTGAAAAAAATTGAAGAAAATGTAAGATAGATAATATTTTTTTCTTTTAAATTTTTATTTTCAGGTCCCAAATTCTCTCTCTTCTTTTTCCTACCTCATATATTGAGAAGGCAAGAAATAGAATACCCCTCATAATATGAAATTATGCAAAACATTAATCAAATATTGTAGGGGAAAAATGAAGAGGAAAAATATATACTTCAATTAGTTCTCTATCTGAAGGTGAATGGCATTTTTAGGGTAGATAATTTTTGACCTGGGAAATAGATCAAGTTGAGAATTAAAAAAAAAAAAAAAAATTCATTGGATTACCTGAATGCTACAACCAAAGGGGGGCAAAATCAACAGGCATTTTATTTTAAGTAATCATGAAAAGAAAATACCTAAACATATTAGATTAAGAAGCAAAGTGAAAAAGAAAATACACTGATCATTTAATGAAAGAAACACAAAACTGAAAACTGACTATAAAGTACTTGTAATTCATAACTACACAAATCTAGACCAAAGGAGTTAACACAGAATTTTGGAAGAATGAGATATTAATGACTTACGAAAATTTATAAATGCAAATAAAGACTATAAATATTACTTAATTGTACTGTTTCATGGAGTTTAGCTGAGAAAGGGAAATAACTATAGAGTACATTGAGGGGATGACAGTTTAAGTGAAGGGTTTTTGTTGTTGTTTTAAGATACTGGAGAGTTGGACATATTTGAAAGCAACAGAAACAGAACCAATTGATAGAAAAGATTAAAGGACTGGAGAGAAACTAAGATCCAGCACAAAATTGTTTAGGACGATATTTTATAAAGCAAAGTATACTAGTACTAGATATCACAATGAATATTAATAAGTAATCTCCTCTCAGTAAGGCCTGAGACAAGTCATAAAAAGTATAAAATCAATCTTCATTACAGAGATCACAAAAGTAGACAATTCCTATATAGAAGAAGAGCAATGTGCTATTGAGTAAAGATATTTTTTAAAAACAGGGGAAAATTTTTTTAGGCTTGCTTAAAGAGTCATCTTTAAATGGGAGCAATTGTCTGTCACATGTCCCTAAAAAGTAGGTACTGCCTCCTCTTCATAAACTATTATTTATCATATGTTCTGGGCATTGTGTTTCCAAAATAATGGAATATGGTTTTGTAAATTACTCATAGGCAGGAACTATTATTTTTTATTTGTGCCCTCAATGTCTAGTACATTATCTGGTACAAAGTTAAGTATTTAATGTTTTTTTGATTTAAAAATACTTTACAATCAAACATTTTTATTAAAAATCCTTGTATCATTTAAGTAACAAATCAATATTTTTATTTCACTGCATATATAGAGGGCTCAAGTTAGAGTTAAGAAACACATTATGTAGATTATTAAAAGAGATTTTCCTCATGTTTTCTAAACTTTCAATGAAATAAGCTAGATTAGAACCTCTTGAGAAAAGATGCCATATCAATGCAGCTTATTACTACTTCAACAATTTGGGGAAATTATCAATATATTAATCAGAAAATGTCTTGAGGGAATTATAGGATCTAAAATATGAAATCTTATTAAAGAACAACCTCATTTTTCATACAAAAACCAAATTCCAGAAAAATTAAAATGACTTCCCTAAGAGGGTCATTCAATAAATATTCAAATCAAGACCCACTGTCTCAAAATCCACTGTAATACACTGATGGTAAGGCCATTTGTGAGTCTTTAAGAGTATGAAGGTAAAGGAAAATACAGAAAATCAAATGTTATATATACACTTTTGTGCACATAATCTAAAATTTCCAATCAAAACTTTTTTCTTAAAAACAAACAAAATAGTCAAAGAGTACTTAAAGCCAGCAACTGTAAAGACTCTAGGTTTCCTCAAGCTGACCTCCATAAATTTTCATTTTCAATTACAATGGTCATGTGACCGGTTGCAGAGGTCTCATATATGTACTCCAGAAAAGATCTTCTTTAAAAAAAATCAAAAGACTAAATAACAATAAAAAAATCCAACAGAAACTACAGTAAGCACTTTTATTCCGTTCATTACTGCACAAAAGGCTCCAGTGCAAGAGAGGTACTTCCTGGCTGATCAGAGAATTTAGGAGCACCTGAAACCTCTCCACACAGAAGACAAGAAAACTTGAAGAAAATATGTACAAGATGAAAAGCTGAGGCAACAAGGCAAGAAACTAACAACAGAGACAGAAGCCTCTGAAATGGACATTGCAAGAAAATTAGAAACTCTCAGGGATCTATAAGGAAAATATACCAGAAAAAGTTGAAGCCAGCAGCAAAAATTTAAGGTGTCTAACTCAAATAAGGAATGCAAGAAGTACCTAGCACTGGCCCAAAGTTCCCAAGCTGCAATTAAATAAAAGACACAAAATATTACTAAGGGAAAAACCTAGCCTAGATTCATCTAAGAAACAAACTTGGAAAAGACTAAGTCCATAAAAATGACAAAGCAGAGGCTTAGAGGGGAAAATGGCTTGGAAATAAGGACTATTAAAGAATACCTGGTAGAAGAAAAGATGAAATTATAAGTAATACTAGAAAGCTCTGGAAAAAAAGAATCAGGAGAATAATTTAGAATAGAATTTTACTCAAGTGTTAAGACTACCTGAAAATTAAAATGAACTTAAAAAACCAAAAAACAAAAACCCACTGATTTCACAATAGAAAGCAGAAGAGTGAAAAAATAAAAAAACAAAAAACACCACTGATTTCACAATAGAAAGCAGAAGAGTGAAAAAATAGAAGAAAATACAAAGTATCTACTACTAAAAATGATGGACCTAGAAAATAGGTCAAGGAAATTATATTTAAGAAATCTTCAGACTCCCTGAAAACCAAGATCCCAAAATAAATAAATAGATAGAAATATATAGATAAAATCCCAGATACATTATGTCCTTTAAGTTGTTCTTAAAACAGCCTCTCTCTATATATATAAAATCTCCTTGACTGTATGCCTACAACTTCATAAAATTCATTCCAAACTATAGTAGAAAATAGCAATATGTATCAAGACAAAACAGTCGAAAGGCTAAATGCTAGTCATTTGAAAATAACATCCAGACTTCCATCAAACCGCCTAATTTTTATGCTTTCTGGAATGGAAATGTAAACAACCATATTATACCTAATCTTAGTCAAAGTAATTTGGGAGATAAATATATTCAAAACATTTGTGACTTAAAAAACTACCAGCTTAAGATCCCAACAAGGTGGAGCCTTGGTGTCTTTAGCTGGGCCACCTTCTAATAAGGGGCCTTAGCCACAATGAATTCATTCCCTAATGAACTCTCTGAACTCCCTTTTACAGCTTCTCATCAAAAGCCTCACATCCACAACAAGCTCCCCTTTATATGTTACTTCCTTCCACCTCAGAACGTAAGCTCCTAGAGGGTTGAGGACTATTTTGTTTTCATAATAAATGTTTACTAATACTTGATTTATGATATAGATATAGATCAGATAAATTTACAACTTCTCAAGTTTGTTTAATTCATCTGTTAATATGAATGTTTTGGGTTTTTTTAGGTTCTTACCTTATTGTTGTAGTTGAATAATTTTGTCTGTGACCCCCATTTTGGGGTTTTCTTGGCAAAAATATTAGAATGGTTTGCCATTTCCTTCTCCAGTTCATTTTACAGATGAAGAACTGAGGCAAAAGTGATTTGCCCAGAGTCACAGCTAGAAAGTGTCTGAGTTCTAGGGCTTTATTTTTTTCCTCCATTGCTCAAAACCAAGGCTAAGAATAAAAGATGCTGTGATCAGATTAGACGTATACTCTGGTAAGCATTCTTGCTCACCTGTGTTAAAAAGGAATTATGATATAATAACCACTTGTTTTTTAAAAAGTTACCACCCTGTAAGAACACAATCTAAAAATATTAACTCCTCTACACTACCCTATTCAAAAGTTATACTTGTCTCTCAGGATTATTTAAGCAAATTTGTACATATTATGTTTAATATTTGGTTATTCCTGTCTCTTCTAATCATTCATAGTAAAAGCATAAAATTTGTCTGCAGAAGTTCTTGGAGGTTAGCTGGTCCAAACCACTGTTTATACAGATGAGAAACTGAAACCCAGAGAGGGTGACAAATGGTGCAGATTGTAAACTAGCAGAGTTGCAATTCAAATCCAGGGCCCTAAACTACAAATCTAATGTTTTTCCCACAGTATCAAACACAATTTACAATGCTTTCAAGTATTAGCACAGAATATCCATCCTATCTCTTAATTAGTAGGGGGAAAAAAAAAGCTTGTTTTAGTGAAGACTTTACAATCTTACTAAATTACCTGAATAACAATGTGTCTAGATAGTGGCCTGAAAGTTTCATAATCAGACCTTAGAAGACTTTAACTAGTGCCAACCAAGATAAATAAGATAGGAGATGAAAATCAAGAGTTACCATAAAACCTTAGCCATCTGGAACCCTTAAAAAATTAGGCTGTTCTGTATGGCTAAGGATTTAATATAGTAACAGTCACATTAGCATAGTTTTCCTTACAACTTGAGAAGTAGATAATATAAGTATCAACATCCCTATTTTGCATAAAGAACCTAAGCACAAAGACTGAGTCTTATAACTTAATAGGTGGCAGAACTTTAGCTTGAATTTAGAGCTTATAAATCCAAATGGTGCGTTCACTCCATTATATGATAATGATTTTATTTTCAAGCACCAAAACTTTATCATCCACTTTGGATTGTAATATTGTCTAAAATATATTCAATATAAATGAACATACTTGATAGATAAGATTATTGACTATTAGGAGAATTTGTCCCTACATTTATATTAGAATGATTCTAATATAAACTGAGCTTTGGTGGGATTTGGGTGTGCTTTCTATTTAGCCATACCACCTTCTGTTTGCCTATTTCTATACTACTCTTTTCAGTCCCGCACTTAAGAGATCACTAACACTTAACTAAGCCTAAAACATATCAAATCAGTTAAAGATCCTGAAACTGAATACGCCAAATCACATTCCCAAAATCTCCCAGTCCCTCTACTACAATATTTCTTTTACTTTTGTTCTCTATTGATGGTACTATCAACCTTTTGGGTCACTTAGATGCGTCATCTCCAAGTTATTTTTGAATTTTTCCTCCCCCTCATATCCAAACTGTTACAAAGACCTATGTCTTTTTTTTAACCTCTGCAATATTCAATTATTATTCTCTTGTCAATTCCCATTGCAGCCACCTAAGATCAACCAACTCGGATCTTCATTACCTCTCTTCAACTTGGAACTATTATAAAGAAAATATTTCATTATCTGGTCTTCCTATCTCCAATCTGTCATCTCTCCCAATCATCTAATGCACAAACTTGCTCTCAGTATATTCCTTTCTTCAAAAAACCTTTAGTGAAAACCCATGCTACTGCCAATTCAAATAAGTATAAAATAAGTTCCTGTCCTTGGTATTCAAGGTCATCTATAAATTCTCTCAAACCTACCTTTCTAGTTTTATGGCCATTACTCTCATTCTGCCCTCTGTTTCTATCTCTGGGCTTTTACTTATTCTGTTTCCTTCACCTCTAGCTGCCAAAATCCCACTCTTGCAAATCCCATGGCTAAAATCAGATTGCGACTTCCTCCATGAAGTCCTTCCCCCTCTTCTGCCTAAAACGTGATCATTCTCATATTCCTTATAGCTCTTTGGCTCTCTCCTTTGCCCTTATGTATTCTACTTTGCATTCACTTATTTGTGTTTATTTTTTATCTCCATTATCTTAATGATAAACTTTTGAGCACCTACTAGGCTTCATCGTTTGTATGTCTAGTATCTAGTAGTGTCTTTCAAAAAGCAAATGGATAACAGATATTTGGTGAATTTCACTATGTGAATTTTGTAATATTTACTTTAGGTTGTTAGGTATTTCTATGTTTCTCAATTGTCATGCTTTTTTTCAGCAAGGTAAAGTTGCTTAACAGCAAAACTCCCAACTGGGGAGGCATTATGATGTAGGAAAACTAGCAAGGGACAGAAGGCAGGCAACATACAGAAGAAGAGGTGGTTTGTTTTTCAAATGTGTTATACTGAACAAGTCACAAATTGTTTCTAAGCCTCAGTTGGAAGAACTGGTTTAGATGACCTCTAAATAGATTTTATACGGTGCTGGGCTTAGGGTTAGAAAAATTTGAGACTCCCGAATTTGGCAATTCTTAACTGCTGCAAAGCAGCAAATCTCATTTATTAACTTCTCTGATGCTTCAGTGTTCTCACCTGGGGATAATACGTTTAATACAAACCTCACTAAACTGTTTGTGACTCAAAAGTTATTGCTTTAAAATGCTTTGAAACCCCAAACAAATGCTAGCTATTAATATTACCGTGTAACGATGGATTAAGGGCATCAGTTACTATGGTGAAACTGAATGCAATAGCTACTTACACTAACAAACTGAATGTCATCTTCAGGGTCTTCCTTTGGTGACTCAGTCTCAGAGTCAGTTGAAGATAATTCCATTATCTGTACAACACAAACCAAAACATTCTTTATTAACTCTATAGCAAGGGAGTTCTTCACGCCACTTTTTTTCACTCCCACAAGATGTTCAGAGGAGTAACCGGAACTAATAGCAAAGGGAGGAAACCCACTAGAGTACTCAGGGAAGCCCGATGTTAGGACGCAAATCAAACTAAGGAACAGGCAGGGCAGAGGCATGCCCCGATATTTTCATGGAGACTGAGGGTGCGATGAAGGGGTCGAGACAAGAAAGTGAGGTGGGTTTCCCCGTTGCCCAAGTCACAGGGTTCCAAATATCTCCCCAAATAAGGAGAGGCGCGCGCAGCGCCGAGCAACATCCCTATCTCACAATGCTCGTAGCCACCTCCTTCACAATGCAGCCGCGGGCAGCAGAGCCACTTAACAGCCGCAGAAAACTCTGGACTCGGTGCAAGACAGTCAAGGCTTAGGACCCCCCTCCCCCCAGCCATTGTAGCTGAAGCAACAGCCCAGTTAGCACCAGGTAGGCCCCCTTCCATCGCACTCCATGCCGCGCCACGCTAAGCAGCAGCGGGCTCTCGGGCTACTATACCCCCTCCTCCCCGCCCCCACCGAGGGCTGAGGTTGCATCTGAAGGAAACCGAACCCCGCTCCCTCTCCCCCGGCCCCCCGCCGCCCTCTCGGCGGAGCGGTGGCAGCCTTGGGGCGGTCACGGTCATCGGTTCGCGGCTCTCACCCACCTCGGAACCCGGCTCTGCCTTTTTTTCCGGCTGTTCCTCTGACATCTTTCCCTTGCAGTCTCCGCCGCCGCTGTTCCTGATGCTACTACAAGAGCGGCTGCAGCTGTCGCCGCCGCCACTCGAGCACCCCACACCGCCGGAGGTCGCGTTCCTTCCTCAGTCCCTTCCCGCCTCTCCGCGCCGCCGCCACCGAGCGGGGACCCGCCCCCGCGTGACCGCCTACACGGGGGGAGGGACGGAAGCAACGGGAGCTCCCACTTCAAAAGTAGTCAGGCCGAGGCGCTGCCTGGCCTCCTGCAGCCGCCGCGGCGGAAAGAAACCAACCCCAAAAAACTCCTTATCCCTCTCCTCTCCCGTAACTGCCCGCTTCTGCCCCCACTCCGGACCACCGCGCAGGGTTCCGGGATTTGTTGTTCTCCCCAGGTCTGAAGCGGGCGCCGGAGGAGAAGGGGAAGAAAGACCGCGGCGGGCAAAACGAAGCGGCGAGCGGAGCGCGAAGGAGCATGCGTAGTCAGTGCCGCTGACAGGGCATGCTTGGTGGGAGGGGTGTATATAGGAGGAGGTGGAGGAATGGGCCCCAGAGTGGGGAGGAGTTTTAGAGTTTTTGTATTTACTTTAAAGGAACAGGCTCTTTCTCCTCTTGTCACTCAGCAGCACCCGGCTTGGCCTTGCTGTAACGCTTTGAATCCTCACTTTTTCTTACACTCCACCCATTCTCCCCACCCTACCACCTGCTAATAGTATGGGGACAAACTGGGCCTCTTTCAGTAAGGCTAGCGTGGTTGGAAGTAGGCAACTAAATATGAAATATACATATATCTCTATATCCTCTTCTGATTTCCATATTAGGCCTTCCTGCCCCTAGTAAAAAGTGGCCTGGATAGAACTGTCCCTGTCCTGAGGTTTTTGCTATCATCCTTTCCATTCTTCCCCCATTTCTATCCCTCTTCCCCACCAGCACTGGCGGAACAGTCCACAGATCCATGCTGTTCCCTCAAGAAACTCTGCAGGAATGATTGCCCTTCAAATATGGCAAATGGAAAGATGGATGGACTCTCGATTCCTGTGGCCAATAGCCCAAGCATTTCTATGACAGGGATGGTGAAAGAAGGGAGATCATGAGGAGATGTCATTAGATAGGTAATAAAGGGTTACAGGACTTTCAAAGTAACTGTGGCTATACACAAAGCCAAATCACATAGACTATCTTGTCCACCATAAACCAGTGATCTGATTATTTGGATTCGAGAGTCTTACAAAGCTTTCTCTACTCCACATCCAGGATTAACTGACAAATAATCCCAGTAGTATCCAATCCTAGACGTCTCGTGACAGTCTTCTGGCTATTTGTAGTCTACTTTGGTTCATTCCCATAATTCATGTAATATATATAGATATAAGGGGATGGGGAACAGAATATATTCCTCAAGCCTTGGCTAGGCCAAGGAAGGTGTCCCTAGGTAAACTCATCCAATGACTATTGAATTTAAGACAATTGACTTGATAGGATAATCACCAACCAGCCTCTCGCCATTTTTAACACTTTAGCTCTTGGACCAAGAATAATTATAGAGATGAAGGGAGATTGAAAAGAAACTTTGAAATAGGTAATACTATTTCTTTTCCAGTCCTAACACTTGAAAAATGTATGAACTAAATGAATCTTGACTCTGTCCCACGTGGAGTAGCAGGTTGCAAACACAAAACTCCACACTGGAGCAACAGAATGAATGACTCCCTGGCGGGGTGGGTGGGATAGCTGTAATTGTGTCCAATAGTTTTCCTTCTAGTTTTTATTCGCTGACTCTGTAGCCAATAAGCATAAGCTCAGGCACCCCGTGATTCCAGTAGTTTTTCCAACTTCACGCTACAAATCACGTGTCATTGCGTGGGGGTGTGGCTTCCAGTAGGTCCATGTGGTTGTGTTTACCTTCCTCCAAAAACCACGTGTAGGAAAGCGGGGCAACCAACCAAGGCAGAGAGTAAGATACGTCATCTTTTCAGAAGCCCAGCCCCCAAATCTTGCTTCCGCCGCCAATATTCAAAAACATATTCTCTTGAAAAAAATTAATCCTTTTCCAAAGGGTAATTCCTAGGGGTAAAAGAAAAAATGTGGATGAGAGGGAGAAGCAAGACTTAGTTATTATTTCAGTAGTTATCTCTTAGCTTTTCCACTTTGGACTGAACAACGCAAATTCAAGGATGTGTAATCACGGTTTGGTTCTCGGTACTTGTTGAAGTATAAGTTGGAAGCAAAGGCTATTTTAGGTCAACAACCATACTAAAGAAAGAGAATCAGTTTCACTAAACACCTAGGTAAAGGTTGGAGTCTCGGGGACTTTTTCATCCAGCCGCAGCAGCATCGGGGAAGGGTGAGGAGAGGGGGAAGGGAAAGCGAAAGCAAGTGTCAGCCGTTAGTTCTGATTGGTAGATAGGAAAGAGAGGACTAGTTTTCCTTCAGAAAAATCCACTGGGTCCCACCCTCTTTTGAGAGGTTTCTTCTATCAAAGTAGAAATCGGTCCCTGCTGCATATATTTTATAAGCCTTTGGGGGAGGAACTTGGATTGGGTTTGCAATTTTACTGGAGTTGGGGGAGGAGTAGTATCATTCCCCAAGGGAGAGGAAGAAGGGAAATTAAAGGAAGAAGAAGATAATAGTTGACTTTAAGATTTGAAAACCTTTTACTTGCCTTCAAGAGGAAGAGCTACTTTGAGGACCAGATATCTTTTGTTCTCCGGGGATGCTGCCTGTGGTTGTACTTCAGACATCAAATCAGTTGCCTCATCTAAACTGAAGTATGAATAGCCCAGGCAAAAAGTGATCACTGATCAATAGAAAGGAAAATGATTTTTATTGAAACCCTGGTCAAGTAATATAGGGTGAAAGGAATTTCACTTTGCTGGCAGAAATGAATCCTGCTCACACTCCCAGATAATTTTCTTCCATAGAAAAAGACTACCAAAAAAAAAAAAAAAAAAGCAGACCTGGGGAAGTGAAGATGTTTACAAGTTCCCAACTTTTCCTCTTATTGCCCTATAATGCTCATTCAAAAAACTAAAATTTCAGTTAACTCTAAATGAAATTCCACTTCTCAAGTCAAATTTGAAAAATAAGTTTGTTCAATTAGATTGTCAAGGAAATGGTGCTCCCTGCATCAATTGTGAAGTCAGAAAAAAACATTCATGCAAGCACAAGTGATACTGGGGGAGGGGGAGGGTTGAGAGAGAAGGAAAAAGAAATGGAAATTAAGACATTGGAGAAGTTTAAGGAGGAAAAATTCATCTTTTCTGATCAGGACCGAAAGTAAATTGGAGCTTTCATAATCTCCAAAATATGTAGTTTGTAGAAAAACTACTTTGATCAAAGCTTGTAACTTGGAAATTCAGTAAACCATGCCATCAGCTATTTATTTGTACTCTGGATAAAATATATTTAATGCCTTCCTATATTGACTTATATTTATGTGACCTGACTTCCTTGTGATTTATTGACTCCTTTTTTGGCTACATTGAAAAATGTGGCTTATCTATATGTAATGGTCCAGGTGAGGGATACCAGTCACACAGAAATTGAGAGCAAATATTTTAATTGGGGGAAGGATATCTGCTCTAAATAATCTTAATCAGTTTCTAGACTCCTTTATAAAAGATCATAACTGTGATTTTAGATTGACAGGATGCATGAAAACTACTTTTGATTAAATTTGTGCTTTTCTTTCAGTTATAATAAAAAATACTATTCATATCCAGAGAAAGGACTAGTGTAGTCTGTATTCAGATTGGAGCTTATTTTAAACTTTATTTTTCTTGAGGTTTTTTTATTTTTTTCTCTACATTTTTTTTAACATGACTAATATGGAAATGTGTTTTGCATGACTACTTATGTACATTAAATATCATATTGGTTGCCTTCTCAATGAAGGAGTGGAAAAGAGAATTTAGAACTCAATTTTTAAAATGAATGTTGAAAATTGTTGTTACATGTAATTGGGGAAAATAAAATACTAATGAAAAATAAGTTAGTGCTTTTAAATGTATAAAGTTGCATAGAATTTTAAAGAAAGCCAATTATATTGAAATAGTTTTTTACTCAAAGAAAGTGATAGATTACAAATTGAGAATCTGTATATGAGAGAAACAAAACAAATGGAAAATGAAGTTTTATTTTAAATGCTCATAGCTGGATCATATATAACAAATATATAAATGACAATATGATATAAAATACATAACATAAATATATATTTACTTAATCGATATATATTTATAATTTATATATTTATATATTTTATAATAGATATATATTTAATATATAACATAACAAAATGACAATATATAATATATATATAATATAATAAAAATGACAATACCAGGAAGTTAGTCTATACTTTTCATCTACAATCAATTAAATTATCAAAAGGATACTTCACAGAACTTGATAAAATAAAAAAATTCATTTGGAAAAATACCAAGGCAAATTATAAAAAGAGATAAAAAGAAATAGCATGTCCAGACCTCAAACTATTTTAAAACAGCAGTCATGAGAATCATATGGTATTGGTTTTTAAAAGAGATCAATGGAATGAAATAGAGAAGGGAGTATCTGAAACCCCGTGGTCTAAAAAATTATAAAACATAGCATCCTGAGGGAAAATTCTCAATTTTATTTTCAAAAAAACTGCGAAAACAGGAAAGCTATCTAGTTGAAATGTCTTACAACAATATGCCATATTGCATATTACATTCTAAATGGATACATGATCCTAATATTAAAGATGTTTCTATAAGAAATTTTTAGAAAAAAAGCAAAAGAAGGGAATAAACATTTATATAGCACCCAATGGGGGCTAGGCACAGTGCTGAGTACTTTACAATTATTTCATTTGATCCTCACAACAACCCAGAGATCTTTATTTACTATTTTTATTTTTACAGTTCAGGAAATTGAGGCAAGCTACTTAAATGAGTTTTTCAGGGTCATATAACATATTATCTGAGGTTATTTCAAACTCAGGTCTTCCTGACTCATGATCCAGTATTTTATGCACTGTATCACCCAGATGCCTCAGAAATATGTCATATACCTTTAACTAAGAGATGTACTCCTAATCAAAAGATAGAGGCAAACATAAAAGGTAAAATGATTTTGATCATGTGAAACTGAAAAGCTTTTGTACAAACAAAATTAATGAACATAAGAAGAGAACATTTCTCTATAACAATTTAGTATCCAAGATAAAGCAATTAGCATTGTTATATACATATATTTGTATATTTCCACACACAAACACACATATAAAATCATTCTCCACTAGACCAATCAAAAGATATGAAAACATAGTTGTTAAAAAATTGCAAAGTAAGGGGCATCTGGATGGAGAAGTGGATAGAGTGCTGGTCCTGAAGTCAGAAGGACTTGAGTTCACATCTGGCCTCAGACACTAATACTTTCTAGTGACCTTGGGCAAATCACTTAACCCCAATTACCTCAGAAAAAAAAATTACCAAGTATTAAAAACCACATGAAAGAATGCTCCAAATTACTAATAAAAAGAAATAAAAATAAAAACAATTCTTAAGATTTTCTTTTCAAATATTGCAAACTGACAAAATTTATAAAAGATGGGAATAGTCAACGTTAGAAGGAAAGAATTAATGTTGGGGGAAGATAAGCACATTGGTGCATTGTTGACAGTGTTTTGCATCAGTATAACCATTTTATATAAAGCAGTTTGGACTTAAAAGTAACTAAAATATCCTTTATCTTTGATCCAAAGACTTTATTACTAATCTTATATCTTGATATAAGATTGATGAAAAATCCCCATATATACCAAAATATAACAGCATTTTTTTTGTGATAGCAAAGAATTAGAAATAAAGTGTATTCCCATAGTTTAAAGAATGGCTAAACAAACTGTGATATATGAATGTAAAAGACTTATTATGGGTGTAAGAAAGGATGTAAGAAAGGTGTAAGAAAGCTACAAAGAAAGATTTATAGGAACTAATTCAAAATGACATAATTAGAGCTAAGAAAACAATATACATAACTATAAAAAATCAATAGTGATAGGGGTTGATGTCCTTTTAAGATTCCTTTCTGATTTCCCAACCCCCATGGCTGACATTGATTCACAAATCCTGGTCAAAAAGTACCTTTGGAATATCTGGGCCCAGCCCCCACTATCTACTCAGGTTTCCCCAAACCCCCACAATTTCTTCCTTATCTGAAAAGCCCACCAGAACTTGGCACCGCCTACAAGCTCCTTTTAGGTATAAAAGAGCCAAGGTAGAGCTTTCTCTTTGCAGGAGCCCTTCCCCCCAACACATGGTATCCTTCCAGCCATGTAAGGATTCCTGCCCGCCCAGCGGCCACTTTTGGCCCTGGCATCTTTGTAACTGAACTTCCAAATTTCTACAATAAACCTTTTATTTATCAATCTAGGTTTTCGGTCCTGTAAATTCATTTACAAGGGACACTGCGTCTCATGGGATTATCTCACTATCTTTGCCCCAACCAACGGGGTACCCCCTTTCCTATCTCTCAACCATAGTGAACATTGCACAAATACAAAGAAAAAGCATGGTTCAAAAGAGATATGAAAAGACACCCCAAGCCCTACTTCTTGGAAGAGGTGGGAGGTCAACAAATGTTTTACATAGGTTATTTTTTTGGTCTTAAGAAATACTGTTCGGACAACTCGGTGGTGCCCTGAAGTCAGGAGGACCTGAGTTCAAATCTGGTGTCAGACATTTAACACTTTCTAATTGTATGACTCTGGGCAAGTCTCTTAATCCCAATTGGCTCAGGAAAAAAAAAAAAAAAAAAATACTGTTATGTGTATGGCTTTCTGGAAAGGGAAAGGGGAAAGGATAATGGGAGTTACTACAGTGAAGTGAAAAACAAAAGGCACTAATAACTCATTTAAAATAAAAGAAAATGAAGTTTTTAGAAGAACAGGGAGGAGATACTACAAAATTTTCACTCTTTAAACTGAAAGGTGTTTGGGGGAGAGATGTATGTGTTCATGTATGTCCACAAATATATATGCAATGAATGTGTTCTGGCCCTCTCTTCTGGATCTGCATCTGCCTCTTAGGATTATAGAATATCCTGAGACATTTATGATTTGTCTCTTTTCCTACCATAGGCTCAAACCTACAGTGCTATGATCCCCTTTTTTTGTTAAGAGGGACAAAGTCTAACATCCCAGTTCTATTTAATTTCCTAATTGTAACTAATTATAAATCAGTTGATTTTAGAACATTATCTTTACCTCATAGATTTAGCAAGAGAAAATGTAGAAAGAACATCCAATTTATTATTATTCAATCATTTTTCAGTTGTGTCTGATTTTTCCTGACTCCATTTTTTGGGGGTTAGCAAACATTGAAATTGTTTGACATTTCCTTCTCCGGCTTATTTTACAGATGAGAAAACTGAGACAAACTGTGGCTAGTCTAGGGTCATATAAGTAGTATATATCCGAGGCTAGATATTAATTCAGGAAGCTCAATCTTCATGATTCTAGCATTGAATTTTCTAAGTTTACATCCAAAAAAATTCTTCTTGTTAGATGCGTCAGTCTTTCAGCTTTCTTTGGTGTGGGTACAGAAGGTAGCTTCTAGAAATGTCTCTAACTATTCCAGGCATTGATGTTGACTTAACTGCAACATTCAAATTGGGACCCAAGCTCTAGAATGTTAGGACTCCAGAGCACCTTCAACATCATGATCTTTCAGACTTACTAAGTTATGTGGCTTTACTTCTGTCATTTCGAAAAGAGAACAAGTAAAAGAGCCAAGGATCAAGGCCCTTTATAACATGGTCTCTTACGGGAAGCTATGAATGGAAGTGTCATTGAGCTCCTCTAGACATGAAGGCAAAGAGCATTTTTGAAGACTCGAACACACAGTCCCAACTATGTGCTAGATCAAAAAAGCCTCAGAATAAACCCATGATTAGCCAACCAGAAACAGTTACAAAACATCCCTGTATGTTCAAGGTTCTCAGCCTCTTTGCTGGAAAGATTACATTAGTTAAACAAGCTAATGAGATATACTAGATGCAAATGTACCAGACTCATTACATACATATATACATACATATATATATATATATGTAAAACACATTAATATAAATACATGTGTATAGTGTATACATAGTATATGCAAGATGAATACAAGCTAGGTGTGAGAAAAAATACACAAGCAGATAGGGGAATCAGGAAAGACTTCATCTAAAAAATGGTGTTTGAGCTAAGTCTTGAAGAAATAATGGGATTCAGAACAGTTCAGGGAAGTAAAAAATGCTCTCCAGGAATGGGGATCAGGCAGTAAAAAGGCATAGGCTCAAGGGTCCCACTGCAATAATTCCACAGAACTATTGCTTTTAATGCCCCACAGCCTTAGCTCATTTTCAGCATCTATAGTCTTTGCTCCTACATACGATATACTGAATGAAGCTAGAGAAATCTGATTGTTTACTACAAATTTATTGTTAAAAAAAAAAAAAAAAAAAAACCTTAACCCACCACTTGCTGAATAAATTTTTTTTTTTTTTTTCCTGAGGCTGGAGTTAAGTGACTTGCCCAGGGTCACACAGTTAGGAAGTGTTAAGTGTCTGAGACCAGATTTGACCTCAGGTCCTCCTGAATTCAAGGCTGGTGCTCTATCCACTGCGCCACCTAGCTGCCCCTGAATAAATCTATTATTCCTTATCAACTCACTGCTTTCTACTATGGATCTTCTAAACTTTTTTTATCCTTCAAAACTCCCATGGCTCTTCTTCCTCTCAACCATTCAACTGAGAACTTTGCCTCAAATTTTATAGAAAAAAATTGAAGCCATTTTCTATGAGCTTTTCCTCTCCCTTCTTCTTAATTTTATATCACTAATATGCCTTTTGACACTTTCTCCTCCTTCACCTCTCTCATAGAATACTCTATTGTGATACACAATCTCCATAGTCCTCTTTCTATGATCTCTCAATTTCTGCTGATTCATTCCCTACTATCCACAAACATGCCCATTTCTTCTCCATCCTTAAAAAACTTTCACTTGATCCTTTTGATGTGATCTATTATGTGGAGTTTGTTATTAAATGATGGCAGGCACCAAAAGTTGGGGTTCAGTCATGTGAAGCATTCACAGTGGCCATTATCTTTGGCAAAAGGTAGATTTATTTAGGGGAATAGGTTACAGACAAAATGAAGGGATACAATAGACACGGGGAATGGTAAATATGAAATAGAGTTGGGAGAACATATGAAAAAACAAGTTCCTCAGTGTAACTCACAACTAGCCAGTAGAAGGAAGTACTCCATGAGGTTGGGACATGCCCTTAGCTGGCAGGCTGAAAGGACTTGGTACCTTAAGAGTGAGTTAGTTGTAAGGAAGAGAAATGGAATTGAGAAGCATAGTGAAGTTAGGGGAGATACATGGCATGGGGGAAGGGGAAGAGAAAGGAAAAAGATAGCACAAGGCTGGCTGACTCAAAGGAAGATAACAGCCATAGGATGACCCTAAGTAGATTTTTTAGGGAAAATGTAACCTTAGGGACCTGATTGGGATTTCTACAGAGAGTAAGCCTCAGGAGTTTGACACAACTTGGATTTCAGACTAGATTACCTTTAAAGTGTGGGATCAAGGATAGTTCTGATCTCCATTATCAAAACCTTCTTCCTGCTTGCCTAAGGAATGATTTCTTATCAATTCCTCTGCTAACTACACTCAACATTGAAGATCTCATCGTTACCCTACTCTTAAATTATTGAAGAAATCTTTTTAAAAGTGGGTTGGAAGTCCCCAAATAGAAGAGGGTCTATCAGACCAATGCTGAAATTTTAGGGGTCAAATTCCAGGACATTTGTTAAGTAGTGTCTAGAAACTGAGAGTGAAATACAATGGTCTATGTCACAGTGGCCCACAAACTTTTACATAGGGGGCCAGTTGACTGTCCCTCAGACTGTTGGAGGGCCAGACTAAAGTAAAAACAAAAACTTACACTCTGTTTCTGCTCCTCAGCCCATTTGCCATAACCCAGTGGGCCGCATAAATGTCCTCCTGCATCTGGCCTGTGGGTTATAGTTTGAGAACCCCTGGACTATGAGGTTGGGAGTGTTACAGAGAGAAACTGAAGCCAAAGTTAGTGATATCACAGGGGTACAAAGTTAGTTACAGGGCACAATAGAGATTAATGCAAAGTTAGCACCTTACTGGGGGCTCACTCAGACACTGAGTGTGGTATTTTGCCGGGATCTCTTTTCCCCAACAGTTTCCCCAAACAAATGGGGCCCAAAGTCCTTTGGGATATGGGACAATGATCTCATCTTCTGAAATCACTTCCTTCTGGGAATGATTATAGAGGGGTGGTGATTGAAGTGAGTTTCCAGTGAATTCTGAGTCAGATCCCTGAAGTTGTTCAACACAGCTGTCAAGTGTTGGTCATTTAGAAGATGACCAAAGCCTATTACAAATCTAAGAAGCAGATTTAGCATTGAAAACAGGAAAGGGGGAGCTTAGGTGGCCAAGGACACATGTGCTAAAATGTTCAGAAGGACTTAGGCATTGGATAGAGAGGATAACAGATGGAGATCAGGCTTTGACCTAGTCTGACCAAAAGTTCTTCTATCCCTATGGCAGGAACCCATAGGATAGGGCAAGGATAGTTTGAGAAAGCACTAAGAGTAGAACTCCGCTCTCTGGGAAGTGTGTTTAAAGGGAATAGGATCTTCTCCACCTTTCTTCAAGAAAATCTGCCAGAGTGGAGACAATTTTAAGTGTCTTAGCCAAAGTTTGGGTGACCTGAAGTCCCTCTGTAAAGAGCTAGGCATGCCAAAACAAAGTGTGATCTCATTGTAGACTTTGTTGTTCTTGTGCAGGTCTGGCTGTTCCTCCTGAGGAATTTTCTCTGCCCGAGGAGAAGAAACAGCCTTAACTGGAGAGATATGACACTCACCGAGAAATATAACCTTGGGGGTTTGTCATGATAACATGGCTTTCTGTTTGGATACAAGATGGGATTTTCAGATCTCTGAACTTGGGATGGGACTTTAATCAAAGGTCCATTGCTTGGAAACCTGGGAAGTAAGAGGGCCAAAATTATAGTAACCTCTTTTGTGTCTGCATCAACAAACCAATTTCTTTTGACTTAATCTGTACATATCAAATAAGTTATAAAATATCATGCTTGTGCACAGACACACAGGACAAACATTATTTCCCATTAACTTAAAAAGAACTGATTTCTTACATGGATGTAACAAAAACTCTTAAGTTACATTTTTTAAAAACTGCATTAAAATTCTCTATTCTAAATCACACTACATGAGAGCAGCAGATGGGTCTCACAAATGGTTGCATCAGTAGATAAATATTTCTTACAGTTTGATTTAGAGACCCTATACAAACATATTTCTATTTCTAATAGTTTTTTAGTAGAATCTCTGGGGTTCTCTAAGTATACATCATATCATCTGCAAAGAGTGATAGTTTGGTTTCCTCATTACCTACTCTAATTCCTTTAATCTCTTTCTTGATTCATTGCCAAGGCTAGCGTTTCTAATACAATATTGAATAGTAATGGTGATAGTGGGCAACCTTGTTTCACTCCTGATCTTACTGGGTAAGGTTCCAGTCTATCCCCATTACATATGATGCTAACTGACGGTTTTAAATATATGCTCCTGACTATTTTAAGGAATAGTCCATTTATTCTTATACGCTCAAGTGTTTTTAGTAGGAATGGATGTTGGATTTTGTCAAATGCTGTTTCTGCATCTATTGAGATGATCATATGGTTTTTGTTAATTTGATTATTGATATAGTTGATTATGGTAATAGTTTTCTTAATATTGAACCAGCCCTGCATTCCTGGTATAAATCTCACTTGGTCATAGTGTATTATCCTGGGGATGATTTTCTGTAGTTTTTTTGCTAATATATTATTTAAGATTTTAGCATCAATATTCATTAGGGAGATTGGTCTATAATTTTCTTTCTCTGTTTTCAACTTACTTTGTTTAGGTATCAGTACCATGTCTGTGTCATAAAAGGAATTTGATAGGACTCCTTCAATCCCTATTTTTTTCAAATAGTTTATATAGCATTGGAGTTAGTTGTTCTTTAAATGTTTGGTAGAATTCACATGTAAATCCATCTGGTCCTGAGGATTTTTTCTTAGGGATTTGGTTAATAGCTTGTTCTATTTATTTTTCTAAGATGGGACTGTTTAACCAGTTTACTTCTTCCTCTGTTAATCTGGGCAAGCTATATTTTTGAAGGTATTCTTCCATTTCATCTAAATTATCAAATTTATTGGCATAAAGTTGGGCAAAGTAACTCCTAATTACTGCTCTAATTTCCTCTTCATTAGTGGTGAGTTCTCCCTTTTCATTTTTAAGGCTAACAATTTGATTTTCCTCTTTCCTTTTTTAATCAGATTTACTAAGGGTTTGTCATAGAACTGTAAAGGTCCTTTAAATGGATGGGCACAGCGCAACAGGAGATTTGAGTGGCCCAGAAGTATTCTCTGTGGATATAGGCCTGCCCTGTGGGTGGGATCTTGGCCATATTGAGATGGTTTTGTAATGGATGATGGCTCTCTCACTGGTTGGCTGTGTGTGTGACCTCACAGGCCCTTTATAAGCCCACTGCAGACAGCAGTCGCTCTCTTTAACTTGGCGCTCTTTAACCCGGCTTCCTAATCTGGGGTAGCCAAGCCAAGCCACGCTGATGGATAGCCGAGAGTGCCAAAATGCTGGAACTCTGTCTTCCCAGAAAACAGCCGGAGTCAGGATCACTAAACGTCTTTGTTCTTGATCTTTTACGGTCAAGGTCACACACACCTTCCTCCCTCAAACTCCAGGAGAGACTGACTCAGCATCTCAATTGCTCTTCCTACTCCTCCCACACATGTCACTTCCCCATCTTTGTCCCACCAATCAAGTCAACACAGAACAGCTGGGGAGGGTCAACCTTCAAACAAGTTAATAGGGAACTGTCCAATTGGCAATTAGTCTCACGTGCTTCATTATCCAAGTGCATTGCTCAGTTCTAGCCCTTTACATAGAACCAACATATTGTAGGATTCTGACTTTTAATCCAGTTTGTAACCGCTTCATCTTTATGGAAAAGTTTACCCCATTCACATTTATGGTTAAAATTACTAATTCTGTATTTCTTGCTATCTTGTTAACCCCTGCTTATGCTTTTCTCCTTTCCTTCCTCCTTACCCCCCTCCCCAGTATTAAACTTGCAAGCACCATTTGCTTCTCACAGCTCTTCCTTTTTAGTATCCGTCCCCCACTTTAGACTTCCTCCCTCTATTTTACATTTTTTCCTCACAATTTCTGTATTCCCTTCCTCTTAGCTTACTCCTTCCCTTTTCACTTTTCCCCTCTCACTTTTCAATGAAGTGGAAGGAGTTTCACCAGAAATCGAATATGTCTATATTTTTCTCTTTAAGCCAATTCTAATGAGAATATGATATACACTATGTTCATCCCCCTCCATTCTTTCTGTCAGATATAATAGGTTACCTTTGCTTCTTCGTGAGATGTAGTACCACTACTTTACCTTTTTTTCTGGTATAATTTCTTTTCCACCTCTAGTTTCTAGAACAAATTATACATGTGTTCTTTATATATCTTATGGCAGAAATATAGTTCTCAAGATTTTTTTTTTTACCTTTTTAGAAATCTCTTGAGTTCTATATTTTGAGATCAAAGTTTTTGTTTAGATCCATTTTTTTTCATCAAGAATAGATGGAATTCATTTATTTCATTGAATTTCCATCTTCTTCCCTGGGAAAAGATGCTCATTTTTGCTGGGCAAGTTATTTTTGGCTGCATACCAAGTTCCTTAGCCTTTCAGAATATCATATTCCAGGCCCTTCGCTCCTTAAATGTGGATGCTGCTAGATCCTGGGTAATCCTTATTGTGGCTCCTCCATATTTAAATTGATTTTCTCTAGCAGCTTGAAGTATTTTTTCCTTCATTTGATGGTTTTTGAACTTGGCCACTATATATATTTCTTGGCATTTTGATTTTAGGATCCCTTTCAGTAGGTGATCGATGAATTCTTTCAGTGTCTATTTTACCCTCTGTTTCTAAAACATCTGGTCAGTACTCTTTGATAAATTCCTGGAAAATAGTGTCCAGGCTCTTTTTTTCATCATATTTTCCAGGGAGTCCGATTATTCTCAAATTGTCTCTCCTGAATCTGTTTTCCAGGTATGTTGTCTTCCCAAGAAGGTATTTGACATTTTTTTTCCAGTTTCATTTTTTTTTTGGTTTTGCTTGACTGACTCTTGGTGTGTCCTTGAGTTATTCAATTCTATTTGTTCGATTCTGATTTTCAATGAAGTATTTTCTTCACTCACTTTTTAATATTTTTTTCTAATTGTCCAAATGAATTTTTAAGTGAGTTGTTTTGTTCTGTGAAATTTTTTTCCATTTCACCAATTTTATTTTTTAGAGAGCTGTTTTCTTTTTCAAACTCACTAATTCTGTTTTTTCAAGTATTTGATTTCTTTATCCACTCTATCTTTAAATGCGTGGAATGACTTCTCCAGACTCTCTTGCCAAGTTTCCCTTTCCTTTTCCCATTTCTCTTCTAGCTCTTTTGTAAGAGCCTTTTTGATTTCTTTTATGAGAGTTTTATGTGTTGAGATGGAGATCATATCCCCCTTTGGTGATTCATCTGGAGACAGTCTGTTTTTAGTGTCTTCAGGGTTTAAAGTCTGCTCTCTATCCATACAGAAGCTGTTAATGGTTAGAGTCTTTCTTAATTTTTTGCTCATTTTGTCAGTAAAGAATCAAAACAAACTAACAAGAAAATCAAATATAGTCTGTTTTTTGGGGGGAGGAGGGGGAATGGGGCTGGATGGTGTTACCAAGCTTCCTCTACAGACTGCGGGGGTAGCAGCGAGGCACTAGCAGGAAAGCAATGGCTGTGCTGTGTCTGCTCTCTGAGACTCTGAGGCTCTAAGAACAAGCTGAGTCACTCCAGGTGGGGGTGGGGGTGGCCAGGTCCCGAGAGACGGTAGCTTTTCAGGTCTTTGCCTCCTGTGTTTACAGCTTCTCTTCTGATCCTGGCTTGCTAACAAGACAGAATATCCACACCGTGGTAAAGATGGTTCCACAGAAATGGCAGAGATCACACCCCACCTCCCTCCGGTCTGTGCAGTGTGAGCCGCCTCCCTTTACTCTGTGCCCAGTCTGTTCGTCCCCTCCCCTGAGCAAAAACAGACCTTTTCTGCCGAATTTCAAGGATGTCTTCTGTTGGTGATTATTTGTGGGGGTTTTTCCAGTCAAGCATTAATTCCAAGGCTTGTCATGAAGTAAATTCTAAGAGAAAACACAGAGCTTATGCAGCTGTGTGCCTCCTCTCCGCCATCTTGGCCAGAAGTCTTTTCTACACCTTTCAGTTATTTTTTACTTTCTTACTTTGTAAATAGCTGGCTTGTATATATTCATTTGATTGCTATTTCCATCATTAGATTGTGATTTCTTTGAGGACTGTTCTTTTCCCTTTTTATTTTTCATTCCCAGAACTTAGCACAATGTATGGCATATAGTAAGTATTTAAATTTTTTTTTGATTGATTTTGCTAAATCTTGTTATTATTTTTAATCCAAGTAAACTATTTTTTAAATTTCCATGTTTTGGTGGCAATTTTCCACTATGATCTCTAGCTCTTTCATTTAGGTTTTCTATGAACTTAGCTCTTCTTTTTGGATTAGTTCAAATTTGAATATATTTCCAATTTTTGCTATCCCTTTGAAGAGCTTAACAGTGATGTTTTGCCATTCAAGGATGCTGGCCTTCTTGTCACATTATTTTGTCATATTTTATTTCACGTTATTATTATATCACATTGTTCATTTGAATTCCTCCTATTTAATTGTCTTCTATTCTTGCATAAGTAATTGATTAGCATCTTCAGAAGCACATATTATTGGGTGGTTTTTTTGTGTGTTTTTTTTTTTTTGCAGGTACTTCTTAAACTAATAAGCAAATCTAATCATTTCTTATATTTTTCATGTGAAAAGGTATAATGCAGATGATAGAACTGAATACAAGTCTAGCAGTATTATATGCAATAGATAAATGGAAATGATTTTTAAAAAGAGAATTAGTGATACTAGAAAAATAAGTATTTTCAAATTTGATTTGGATTTCATATATGGATTCAAAGATTGTATGAGTCTATTCATATATAAAAATCAAAGTAAATTTTGAAACGACCAGTTTTTTTGGTTTTGACTTAGGTATGGTTCTATTCACCTTTTTTAAAAACCAGACTTGTTTCATTTTTATTTATTTTTTATTTTTTTATTTATTTTTTTTTTTTGAGGCTGGGATTAAGTGACTTGCCCAGGGTCACACAGCTAGGAAGTGTTAAGTGTCTGAGACCAAATTTGAACTCCTGTCCTCCTGAATTCAAGGCTGGTGCTCTATCCACTGAGCCACCTAGCTGCCCCCTCTTGTTTCATTTTTAATATGGAATTTCCCATTAAGGAACTCTTAACACAAAAAGGAAAAAAGACCCATATATGCAAAAATATTTGTAGCAGCTCTTTTTGTAGTGGCAAGGAACTGGAAACTGACTGGCTACCCATAAGTTGGGAAATGGCGGAATAAATTATGGTACATGAATGTAGTAGAATATCATTGTTCTATAAGTAACGATCAGCAGGATGAAGTGAATAGAACCAAGAGAACATTGTACGCAGCAAAAATAAAATTATGTGATGATCAACTGTGATGGATTTGGATCTTTTCATTAATGAGGTGATTCAGACCAATTCCAATAGAATTGTGATGGAGAGAGCCATCTATATCTAGAAAGAAAACTATGGGGACTGAATATTGTGAATCACAACATAGTATTTTTACCTTTTTTGTTGTTGTTTGCTTGCTTGCTTTTCTTTTTTCTTTCTCATTTTTTTCCTTTTTGATCTGATTTTCCTTGTGCAGCATGATAAATGTAGAATTAAGTTTAGAAGAATTGCACATATTTAATCTATATTAGATTATTTGCTGTCAAGGGAAGAGGGGTGGGGGAAAGGGAGGGACAGAAATTTGTAACACAAGGTTCTGCAAGGGTGACTGTTGACAGCTATCTTTGCATTTATTGTGAAAATTAAAAAGCTATTATTAAAATAAAATTTTAAAAAATTAACTCCACCACAGAGCAGCAACAACAGCTTAGATAAAAACAAGAAAAAGCTCAATTTATATACCTGTTATGTAACCAAAATGAATCAACAGCCTCTCTTCACAGCTCCTCTGTGCTGGTCTATATAGTATATATGTGGGAAGAGGACAGTGAGAAGACTATGATCAAACTGATTCGTTTACAACCTTGTACACAAATCATCTTAAACTAATTCTTAATCTAGAATCCAGCTCTTCACTTTCTTAAAACTCTCTCTTCCATACCATCCACTGAATTTAATGTGATAACATGTTAGCTATTATTATAAATAATTACAATTCTCTATTTTAGTGAAAAATAATTATAGTAATTCTTATACCTAATTCTACCTCATTCTACAGTCCTCTTTTTCCATTCATCTCTCTCAAAGGCTTCTGAGATCTCCCAAGCACTCAATATAAAACATTCTCTCAATCATTCAAACTCTTCAAATTTACTATACCCCAAATTTATCCTTCAACCCAGCAAAGCATGTCTGCACCCACTCCTTGGACCCACTCTACAGCTGTGCATTCCTTATTTTCTTTCTTTTTTTTTTTTTTTTAAATTTTTTATTATATATATATTTTTTATAATATTATCCCTTGTATTCATTTTTCCAAATTATGCCCCCCTCCCTCTATTCCCTCCCCCCGATGACAGGCAATCCCATACATTTTACATGTGTTACAATATAGTCTAGGTACAATACATGTGTGTGAATATCATTTTCTTGTTGCACAATAAACATTAGAATCCAAAGGTACATGCAACCTGGGCAGACAGATATTAGTGCTAACAATTTACATTCACTTCCCAGTGTTTCTTCTCTGGGTGTAGCTACCTCTGTCCTTCATTGATCAACTGGAAGTGAGTTGGATCTTCTTTATGTTGAAGATTTCCACTTCCATCAGAATACATCCTCATACAGTATTGTTGTTGAAGTGTACAGTGATCTTCTGGTTCTGCTCATTTCACTCAGCATCAGTTGATTTAAGTCTCTCCAGGCCTCTCTGTATTCCTCCTGCTGGTCATTTCTTACAGAGCAATAATATTCCATAACCTTCATATACCACAATTTACCCAACCATTCTCCAACTGATGGACATCCATTAATCTTCCAGTTTCTAGCTACAACAAAAAGAGCTGCCACAAACATTTTGGCACATATATGTCTCTTTCCGCTCTTTAGTATTTCTTTGGGATATAATCCCAGTAGTAGTGCTGCTGGGTCAAAGGGTAGTGCATTCCTTATTTTCATCAAAGCTCAGTTCAAGGTTTTGCAAGGGTCAATGTTGAAAAAATGCATATATTTTGTAAATAAAAAGCCCTTGGTAAAAATTTTAGTGTAAGCATTTACTCCTTAGAAATAGGCAAAACCTACAAATCATGGTCTGATTTATTGTTTTGTTAGTTGTCTAGAATTAAGAAAGTAATGGAGAAAATATTAATAAAACAGATTGAACTTAAAAGTATGTGAAACTAAAATTTTTTTGGTTTGCTTTTTTTTTCGCATGTTTTTCCCTTCTGTTCTGATTTTTCTTTCATAAAATGACTAATATAAAATATGTTTTAAATTATTGTACATGTATAATATATCAGATTACTGTCTTGGGAAGGGAGAAAAAAATTTGGAACTCAAAATCTTACAAAAATGAATGTTGAAAACTATCTTTACATATAACTGGAAAAATAAAGTATTATTGAATTCAAAAACAAAAAAAAATTATGTCCAGTTAACAATTTTTTTGATGAGTTGCTTATTAAATATTTATGTAATGCATTGATTTTCCCCTGATAACATGCAAGTTTCTTGAGGGCAGAAACATTCATTGTTTTGTGTGTTTTATATCTCCTATGCCTACCATAATTCCTGGCACGTAGTATGTAATTATTGTTGTTCATCCTTCAAGATACCACCGGGTAATGTCTTGACTCTCATGAATTAAGTGAGACAGAGCTGCACAAAGTTATCAGTCTCTCTTCCAAAGTCATCACAGGTCAGTAGCAAAGACACAAGATGGCTCAGGATTCAATGATGGCCAAATTTTAAGTGCTTTTAACTGCTTTAGCTGCCTTCATGGCTATTGGAACAAATTATTTTCATCTACTCATTCTGCCAAAGGAACCAGGTTGAGGTTAATAAATTCTTGTTGATTGTTTGAGTGATGATCAGAAAGTAATCAACCACTCCTAATAAATAATCTAATGTCTTTAGTGTCTTCCTCCCTTTCTTCATTCAGATTTGAGTTGGTGATCATTCTATGGTCAACTCAGAATCTCATGGCTACTATATTATTGTAAATTTAACCATACCAACACTGGGTTCTGTCAGTTCAACTTGCTTTTCATCTAGCACCCAAATCTCAGAACAAGATGTAAAGTTCAGGCAAAAGGCAGTAACCTAAGAACAAAAACTTCTTTAGAGCTATAGCATCTTAAAAAGATTAGTAAAGTCAACAATGCATTCATTTGTGGAATGTGCAGTTGGGATGAATGAATCATAAAAAAGAACAATGGTAAAATCCATTCTTTGCCTATCTTACAGAGCTGTTGTACTGATCAAATGAGCTGCTGGTTGAAAATGTTCTTAAAATTGTAAAGTAATATACTAATATAAGCAGCATTAATTATTATGCATGCTGTATATTTGCTAGATGATAAATTCCTTCATTTCTTAAGTGGATAAAGTTCAGGGCCAGGACAGGAATGAGGAAAACTCATCTTCATGAGTTCAAATCTGACCTTAGACACTTACCTTGCTACTGATTTTTTGTATAGTTATAACTATATATATGTATGTATATATACACACATATAAACACATATACACACATATATAAATACACCAAGGTATAGCCTCACTGCCTTGAGTCTTCTAGAGAAAACCTCCAAATATATGTCTAGTTTCCCTCTTCCAACAAATAAAGAAGGCCCTTTGCCTATATACTCTGTGAGTTCTTTGGTTTTATCTTGTTTTATTTTGTTTTTCAGAATTAACAGTTAGGGCATTGTCTCTGAGACTCTTTGGTCATTTATTTTCAGAATTAACCCTAGTCTTACAATACTAGAACTTCAAGAGTTTAATTACTTGTCCATGGTCTCACATAATATCTGTCAGAAGCAAGATTTGAATCACATCTTTCTGGCAATGAAGTGGTCTCTGAATACACTATACTATGTTACCTTGTTCATTGGACCTGAACTATTAAAAATTATGTCTTTTATTTCTATATTACTTCACAAAACGACAAAATTTCAGGGATGGGAAGTCCAACTCATTCTCAAAAAAGAAACTCCTCCACAACCTAATAACTAAGTGTTCATCCAGTCTTTGTTTGAAGAAAACCTCCAGTAAAGAGGAAACCTGTAATGTCTGGGCTAGCTTTCTGGAGGATCTCAGGACCAGCCCAAGTCATTGGTCTTAGTGGAGGAAGCAGGAGAGCCACCAGGATGGTCAAAGATAGAATATCTATCTTCTAGTCCTTCTTAGCCCTTATATACCTTATTGTAATTACATCATAACAACATACTGATTATGTGTGAACTTAGAGAACCATTACATCAACCTGCTAAGTACTAAGTATATATGTGAACTAGAGAACCATTATCTCATCAATTCCACTGAGTTAAACTGAGTTTAAGTATATTTCTCCAGAGTTCCAGCCCACTACAGAAATCACTTTCTTCTAAAGCAAGCATATTTCATTTTTAAAATTTATTTGCAATAACTTTTTATTAAAGCTTTTTATTTACAAAGCATATGCATGGGTAATTTTTCCAACATTGACCCTTGCAAAGTCTTTTGTCCCAAATTTTTCCCTCCTCCCCCCTCCCCTCCTCCCCCCTCCCCTAGCTGGCAGGTAGTCCAATACATGTTAAATATGTTGAAATGCATGTTAGATCCAATATATGAAGCATATTTTATTTTTAATTAACTCTTAAATGTTGGAAAATTTTGTCTTGCCTCAATCTTAATTTTTCTTTTTGTAATTTCTAGGAATGCTCCCATTCTATCTCTCAGGATAAAAATAATAAGAGTAATTATTTTCCAAAGGAATGGCCCATCAGATACTTGAATATGGTTATCTGGTCTTCCTCTTCAGTCTTTTTTACTCTAGCCTATATATTCCCAGTTTCTTAGACTGATTTTTATATGACATGACTTTAAGGCAATTTGCCATTCTTGTCACTCTTCTCTGAACACTTTCTAGCATGTTACTCTCCTTCCTAAAATGTAGAAAGTCCACTTTATTAACTCAGCTGCAATAAAGCTAATATATAAAGATTACATCAAAAAACAAACAAGCCAATTCTGAATATTTTTAGATCATCAGAGAATCCAGTTAAACCAATAGGTTTTTTTTTTTAAATAAAAGCAGTTTATTTAAATCATAATACAAGTGATATTTCTATTTCTGATATCAATAGCTGCTTTAAAAAGTAAACAATAGGCTGAGTTTCACTATTATTAGAAATAGAAACAGAGACACAGAGTTAATATGTTTTTGAAGGAAATGTTATTAGAGGTATATATTTTGACAGGCACTATGATTTAATTGAAAGTTGATGGGCTATAACTTCTAGGGGAAATATAGCAGTATCCTTGAGGCCACAAGGCCTTGGCAGTGTTGTAGTTCCACAGATAATGTTGGCTGACAGATAATGATCTGTTGATCAGTGATAACAAGGTTTCTAAGACAAATGGCAGGGTGCATACTAAACTACTCTTCAGTTCTATCTCTAAGCCATAAAATTGGCATATCATTTACATGAAGAACCAGATCTCTCTGTCTTTTCCTATAAATTTGTCTTCTTGCTCCTGGTTCTTGGCTAAATCTTTTTGGAACTTAGTCCACTTCAATTGGATTTACAATTACAATAAACTTTGCCCCCTTGACTTAGAGATGGATTCAAGCCTGCAAATTTTTTTGAGACACATCACAACACTGATTTGAACTTTTGAACTTCAACATTTGATGGACTAGATGGGGAGAGTCTGGCTACCCCTGGCTTCATCCCCTCCTTGTCAAGTAAGCCCCCCATTCTTTTCTTTCTCAATTCTATAGCTGGGACACCCTAAACAACTAGGAGAAGGTTTGTCTGGGTTGTCTTGAACTCCAAGTTCACAACATTTTCCTTGACTGGGGACGCCCAGATTTGGAAATTCTTGGCAAACTAACCTTTATAACTTTTTTCACTCTCTCTAGGATGCCAGAGAAGGAGGCAATATGCTGTAAGATGGCTTTTGGCAAAGAACTAACTTTTTTCGTGTTGAAAAAGAAATTTTATGGTTTTGGCAAATATGGGACAGTCCTCTTCCATGACATTCTTGACTATGTCTGCATCTTTGTGCAGAATGTCTGTGTCATGTTTGTTCTGTGAGCTAGATTTTGTTACCTGGAAATATTTTAAATATAGCCAGCAAGGGGAAACTTATATGTTGTAGTTAGAACATTAGGAAAAGATGTCTTAATATTCTTGAAGCCTCCTTAAAAGGGGAAAAAGTCTGGTTTACTTCCTGTAGACCCCAGCTCTAACCAGGCTGGGATCTACAAAAATAAAGTTAGCTAATTGAAATTATAGAATTGCTAAAACAACATCTTAGCAGATTCTCCAGGCTTTGAGAACAAAATTAAGAAAAATCCCTGAGATAATTCCAGAAATTTACCCCATTCTGAAAGAAAAAAAATAAACAACTGGGTTACTAGCAACTTTTTGCTAAACCTTCTTTGATACCTATCTTGTTTGGAGTCCTCTTCTGCTCAATTGGGAAAGCATCCCAGAAAATATTAAAGAACTCTATCCACAACTTTGATCAGTCATCATACTCCAGTCCCCAAAGTCCTTAGTGTATCTAGTTGTGTGGATTGCTAACAATATCTACATAGCCCAAGTCCCTCTGTTTGCTACCCTTCTCATCTCAGATAAGATTAAGAAAAGAGAATGATGAAGAATTGTAGAGAAACTCAAGTTCTGCACTACTTATAGACATGGGGAAAACAGCAACAGCCATGGGGACTCCACACAACTTTGCCCAAATACTTACCCAACCCAAGCTGGGGGAGTGAGGATGGAGTGGGAGTCAAACCCCATGGTCATCATTCCCTGAGTCCTGACACATGAAATTACCATCAAGGGGAGATCCTGGCACCAGTCACCCCAGCCTTCAGCAGATTTTACCTAGCAACTATCTGGGAAGAATTCTAGTGCTCTTGGCAGCACCCAGTATGGCAGTGTGAGGCGAGAAAACTTGTCAGCCTCTGTATTTGGTAATCATTATCTGTCTTAATTGCAGAAATGTATTGGCAAATTATTTTATCTCTGCCCAGTTTTCTGATTTGTAAAGAGAAATAATAATGATTGTTGTGAAAATCCCATTATTGTAAAAGTGCTTAGTGTAAAACAAATGCTATATGAATGTTAATTGCTTTATTGGATATAATTTCTTCATATTTGATAATATTACATGAATTTTTAGATGTGACCAAGATACAATGCCAATGTTGAGAGTAAAAGCAGTTTTTAAGGCGCTATAATCAAAATCCACTAAAGGAATATGTAAATTGTAATCTATTTAAACCTACCATGTTAATAGAAGATTTAAGATTTTGGAAACTTTAGGAAAACAGAAAAGCAGTTCACTGTTACTTTTAAAACTCTGGCAATAAACAGCTTGTTTTTGATTTACATAGAGTCAGACTTCTGAGGGCCTGTTAATAAAAAATAAATAAATAAATAAATAAAAGAATTTTAACCTTTTCTGGCTCACAAAAGAGAAATGATTTGTTTGAGTTGGAAAATAACCAAATGGCAATTCAATTTTTTGGGAACATTTATTTAGAATTTAGGGAATCTTGTGAAGTAAAGTTAAATCAATTTTAAAAATCTGTTCTATCTGGATTTTAAGAATTGCCTTGTTTTCTCCCTAAAACAAAAGGGAAACTTACTTAAGGGAATAGAAGCCCTCCCTGAGAACTTCCAAAGCTACAACATCTTAGATACAGAATAAACTGAACAACTAAAAGAACATGAAAACTTCATTTACTATTTTTACTAATATTTCTAATCTTGTTTTATAATATTTTATAAATGTAATTTATGGAATTAGGTATTTTCATCAAAACTTAAGAGGAAATTACAGGCAATTTAGCTATTACTTAGCCAATTTCAAAATTGTTAACTAAGTTATCTGAGTTATTGTCATCATATTAAACCTAAAATTGGTAATTACTAAGCACCTATTCCTCCCTCCACAGAATAGGGGAAGATATCAAACAGTCCAGTCCATTAAAACACTAAGAATAGTTGGGGTGGGCAGCAGTAAGCTCAGCCCTTACCCTGCTGGGGTATCTGTCAACTCCCTTTAATTTGCCAGTTTTTTAAAATTAATTTATTTTTGTAAGTTTATTTTTAATACTTGCTTTATGAATCATGTTGGAGGAGAAAAATCAGAGCAAAAGGGAAAAAACCATAGGAGAGATTAAAAATAGAAAAAAGAAGTGAACATAGCATGTGTTGATTTACATTCAGTCTCCTTTTTCTTGATGCAGATGGAATTTTCTGTCCAAAATCTATTGGGATTGCTTTAGATCACCAAACAACTTATAAGAGCCAAGCCTTTCATAGCTGATCATCTCACATTCTTTCTGTTATTGTGTATTCCTGGTTTTCCTTGTTTCATTCAACATCAGTTTATGTAAATCTTTCCATGCTTTCTAAAATCAGCTTCTTCATCATTTTTTTGTAGAACAATAATATTCCATTACCTTCATGTACCACAGCTTGTCCAGCCATTCCCCAATTGATGAGCATATACCCCTTTTCCAATTTTTTGTTATCAATCACAAAAAGAGCTGTTACAAATGTTTTTGCACATATGGGTCATTTTCTGTCCTTTATGATTTCCTTGGGGTACAGACCCAGTAATGACATTGCTGGATTTTTACAGTCCTTTTGCATTTTTAGTCCATTGAAATTTTATAGTCCTCTGGGCATAGTTCCAAATTGTTCTCCAGAATGGTTAGATCATTTCACAACTCTGCCAACAATGCATTAGTGTCTCAGTTTTCCCACATCCTTCCAACATTTATCATTATCTTCTCCTGTCATTTTACCCAATTTGAGAGGTGTGAGGTGGTACCTTAGAGTTGTTTTAATTAGCCTGACAGGTTTCTTGAAACCATAAAGGTAAGCAAGGTAATCAGCCTTGAGAAATGAGCCTGTTTAATATGTATAGTTCCTACACAAGGAATGTTTTCTAAAAATCTATAAGTTTGTTTAATGACTTATCCTTTTCCAGAATGAGTTTAAATGTAAAAGATATTAAACGAAATCTTCTATGTGTGTATGTCCTGGCAAACTTTTAAAAATAATGTATTTAGCCCTAAGCTATAATTTGTAAAATTTGCTGCTAGAAATAAATTCTCTTGGGACTATAACTGATATTCTTATGAATTTTGAATTTGGGCATGAATGCCTGATGGATCATTAAGTCAGTAACCCACCATTTGAGAGAAATACATAAGTTACTCAGGGATGCCTTCCTGAACTGTCATAAATGGATGTCTTATCTGGGCAAGAGCTGGGAGGACAATCTTAATCTCTTTTTTTTCTTTTGTCATATATATTTTTCTTTTTAAAATTATTATTATAGCTTTTTATTTAAAAAATATATGCATGGGTAATTTTTCAACACTGACCCTCACAAAACCTTCTGTTTCAAATTTTCCCCTTCCTCTGCCCACCTCTTCCCCTAGATGGCAGGTAGTCCAATATATGTTAAATATATTAAAATATATGTTAAATCCTCTGCGTCAATTTAGCTTTAAGGGTCTTAAAAATCTTGACCTGATCAGAGCCCAGTTTGAGGAAAATTGCATCAGAGCCATGAATAAAATCATAGAAGGATTTGGCAATGATCCCAAAGTAAGGTATTCGGATTCTACAAAATCCAACTATGTCCAGGAAAGTACAGCTATTTCTTTGAGACAAGTCTGCTTACTCTGCTCCAGAATGGTTAGATCATTTCACAATTCCGCCAACAATGCATTAGTGTCTCAGTTAGCTGAAATGAGAATTAATTCATGGCCCAAATACTGATCAGCAATGTGGGTCTTTAGACAAAGAAATCAGGAAGTTAAAGGTTTTTATGGTTGCAATAAGAGAAGCCTCTCAGGTTGGGCTGCAAGGCAAGATATCATCTACATAGTGGATAGCCAGAGCCTGTCCAAATATGTGGGAGTTGTCATGGAAGCCCTGAGATAGGACTATTCATGTTAATTGGTAAGAATTACTTTCCCCTGGATTTGCCCATTCAAAAGCAAAACGAAATTGTGAGTCTTTATGTAATAGTATGCAAACGAAAACATCTTTAAGATCTAAAGTAGAAAAGCATTGTGTCCCCTAAGATATTTGTATTGTGCTTATGGGTTCTACTGACAACTTTCTCTGATGATAGAAATTTGCTATAAGAGGAAAAAGCAGGGACATGGCTATAATTGCATTTACAATCAATCGTGCAGCAACAATTCCACCTTATAGCCATATTCAGGAATAATTGTTAATGCCACAGTCTCCTTGAACTGTTCTACCTCAGTTTCCCTGAATTAGTTTCCCTTATTGTCTTGACTGAGCTTCCCTGAATTGTTCTACCTTAGTTTCCTTAAATATTCTGCCTCAATCCCCTTAGTTGTAAAACCCCACTCTGGTTCATTAAGACTGAGGACCATTTGCTCTAAGGTTATAAATTGTCAATGTGAGGCTCTAGATGAGGGGGAGATCAGACTTCCTGGCTCTTAACTCCTTCTGCCCTCAAGAATTTATGTCACTACCCCCCTCTAAAATATTCCAAAAGATAAGACTATCCCGGATACCTCATGGACATCTTTACTTCTGTTTATTCAAACATCCTGACTCTGGCTTTTACTAAGAATTTATAGCCTCCCCCCATCCTGACAGAACCAAATGGTTCTGTAAAACCTTTCCCACTCTTTTTTTTTTTTTCCTTTCTTTGTTCAAAAAAGGTATAAAAAGACTTGGGATTCTCCCATTTGTCACTGGATACTTTGAGATGAGAGTCCTATCCAGTCAATTATACTCTCCAATTAATAAAATATTAAAAAATTCTCTAATCTCTATCTTGCCTCAGTTTCTCCAGCATTACATAATCAAGTGGGAAACAAAGAAACAGAACTGGGAAACTGATTCAAAAGGAACTGATCTTGAGCAGAGATTAAGATTGTCCAAAATGCTTGCGGCAGCCCTTTTTGTAGTGGCTAGAAACTAGAAACTGAGTAGATGTCCATTAATTGGAGAATGGCTGAATAAGTTATGCTATATGAATGTTATGGAATATTATTGTTCTGTAAGAAAAAGATGATTTCAGAGAGCCCTGGAGAGACTTACATGAACTGATACTGAGTGAAATGAGCAGGACCAGGAGATCATTATACACGGCAACAACAATACTGTATGATGATCAATTCTGATGGACATGCTCTCTTCAACAATGAGATGTTTCAAACTAGTTCTAATTGTTCAGTAATGAAGAGAGTTATCTACATCCAGAGAAAGTTCCTACTCTGGGAACTGAGTGTGGACCACAACAGCATTTTCACTCCTTCTGTTATTGTTTGTTTGCATTTTTGTTTTCCTTGTCAGTTTTTTTTTTCTTTCTAGATCCGATTTGTGTGTGTATGCATGTGTGTGTGTTTGTGTGTGTGTGTGTGTGTGTGTGTGTGTGTGTATAGCAAGATAACTGTATAAATATGCACGCATATATTGGATTTGACATTTATTTTAACATATATTGGACTACCTGCCTTTTAGGGGAGGAGGGTGAGCAGAAGGAGGGAAAAATTTGGAGCAGAAGGTTTTGTTGATTTAACTTTAGTTCACAAGATTCAGTCTTGCAAGGGAAGTCTTTTATCCAATTAGCAAAGTTGTCAACAAAAACAAAAAGCAGTTTGGAGACCCTGCAAGGGGACATTTGTATAAAATCTATCCCACAGCCCTCCCCTAAGTACATACCCATCCTCTGGATAGAACTCAGGAGAGGTAGAATTTAACAACCCATTCAGGATTTACTTGGGCACAAACTGGGTAGGCCTGACAAACCTATTTAATTGTTTCTCCTAGCTTGTGACCAGTGAAAATAGGTTTCTCAAGGGATTGGAGAGCATTTCCCCCAAGTGAGTAGCTTGGTTTAGGCCATAGAGAAGTTTCCACTGGCTGAGCTCTGGGATTAAAAATTGGCCTGAAGGAGAAAAGGTGTACCATCTTTCTTTATCAAGGGCTTGTTCCTGAGAGCTATATTACTGAGTGTAGGAGTTGAGGGAAGTGCCATGGGCAAACAGACAGCAGCATGGGCACAAGCCTGTTTCCCTTGGCCTGAAGTGAATCTCCATTCTGTTGTCTTTTACAAAACATAACAGAAATCTCCTTAGGTCTAGTTTGCAGTAATTGTAGAATTTCCCCTGCATACTTAATGGGAGAATTTTTTTTTTTCGTCAAAAATCTCCTTTCTTTCTACGCAGCCTCATAAAAATGCTAAACATAGAAGGCATATTTGGAGTCAGTATAGATGTTCTCTTTCATTCCTTTCCCCTATTTAAAAATTCTGTGAGGGCAAATATGCTCTGAACCTGATGAGGAGTTAGACCCTCCAATGATTGGTCTAAGGTGAGCTGAGAGGCTTCCTCAATTAGGAAGGTTATGACAACCACTGTTCTTAAGAGGAGGGTCACCACAAAGACACCCAGTTTTTTTGAGAAGTAAGCTATGGGTTAGGGATCAGGTCTCAGGACTGAGTCAAGTAAGACTCCTGGGACCTGGCCCCACCTTTCATCAACATACAAAGTAAAAGGCTTTAGGTAGGGGTAAAGCTGCCTGTAATCCTCTCTATCCAGTGTTTAACACTTTTAAACATGATGAATCTTGCATCCTAGGCCACATGAGCGCTCCTTTCACTGTATTATAATGGCACTGCTCTACTTATTGCCCCTACCCCTTCAAAGAGACAAACGCAGGGATTTGGGGAAGATATCCTTTGCTATTTAAGCAATGCTAGCTCCCCAAGTAGGATATTTAGAACATGAGAATACTTCTCTAACCTGACTGCCACAATCAACCAACTGTCAATGACACTGCACACTCTGAGATCCAGGAATCCCTCGCTTCTCTTGCTAACATGGTTTAGATCACAGGTTTGCCTGGGATTATCTTCTTGCCTCCAGTGGTGGAGTTTGTGCCCTTGCCAATACCTCCTGCTCTATGTACATCAACAACTCAGGGAAGTTTGACCTTCATACCAAGAGGATCCTGGCTGGTTGCAAGACATTCATGATAGCCTCGTCTCCCCTGTCCAGCCTTCCTTTGGGTGGGATGAGGTTTCCTGCTTGCTCTCTCTGCTAGTCCCGCTTTCTAACTCTACTTTTAATTATTGGGTTGTTGTTGTTGGTTTTTTTTTTTTTTTTTTTGGCTCCTATTTGGCCCCTGTGCTTTTAATCCACTTGTGAGGTTTGTCTCTTCCAAACTCCAAGCTATGAGCTTCCATCTACTTATCCACCCTGAATATTAGCTGCTACCTGATTCTGATGCTCTGAACTCTCTGGATGTTACTGCCCCCACCTTCAAGTCTCATATCTCCCTCCTCAGTCTGGATTCCACTAGGCAGGGCCAGCTCTCATCAGCCTGTCAAATGAATTTAGCTTGATGTGGAATGATAGGATAATTTCTAGGGGAAATGTGGCAGTAGCTCTGAGGCAACCAGGCCTTGGCAGTGCTGTAGTTCTACAGATAATGCTGGCTACCAGAGAACGATGTGTTGGTCAGTGACAATAGGGTTTCTGAGACAGATGGTGAGGTGCATACCAGACTACTCTTCAGTTCTACCTCTAAGCCTTAAAATTGGTATATCAGTGACATGAAGAACCAGATTTCTATCTTTTCCTCCTGTTTCTTGTCTAAATTTGTCTTTTTGCTCCTGGTTCTTGCCTAAATGCTTTTGGAAATTATTCCACTTCAATTGGTGCTACAATTACAATAAACTTTGCCCCCTTGACTTAGAGATGTGTTCAAGCCTGCAAATTCTTTTGAGACATTTCATGACACTGGTTTGTGACCCCCAACCTTTTGGGGGGGTCTTCTTTTGAACTTCAACAAAGTGATATAAGAGTATGATATAAAGTGCTAAAAGAAGAAATAAAATCAATACATTTTTAAAATATGATAATTATACTTGACCCAGTTAAAAAAAAAGATCCCCCAGATTTGTTTACCTTTCCTGATAGGGTTTTTTTTTTTAATCCTATGTGGTTTGTAGCTTCAGATAGACAACAACAACAAAAAATCCTCTTGGAGAAAGTAATAAATAGCAATCTAAAAAGCCTTTCCTGTATATTTAAAAGCACACACAACAACTATATTTTTATTATAGGTCCTTTTAAAGGTAAAAGTCCCATACCCTCCCAAACTTGCATAATTCATTCCCACTAAACTATTGGTTTTTTTTAATTGACACAGAAATTTTATAATATTTTCTGTGTCACCATATGTCATCATCAAGGAATATTATTAAAATTTTATTGAGTATGTGGCAGTAGGCTCATACTTATATAATATTCCTATACTGTAAAATTAAAGCAGTAACCATACAGATGAGTTTTGAAATTGCCATAATTAGGTGTGAATAGGGGGCAGCGAGGTGGTGCAGTGGATAGAGCACCAGTCTTGAATTCAGGAGGACCGGAGTTCAAATCTGGTCTCAGACACTTAACACTTCCTAGCTGTGTGACCCTGGGCAAGTCACTTAACCCCAGCCTCAGGAAAAAAATAATAATAATAATTAGGTGTGAATAGCATACTCTGACATAAAGTGATTGCATTTTTATTTAAAAAAAACATATCTTAAAAAACATATCACTTTTCTATGAAATTTGTTATGTCAGTTTCCAAAATATTGGTCATCTTCACACGGGATCCCCAAATAAATCCTTGCCACTTTTGTGTTCTAGTCCTCTTTTTTAAAAAAATCGGATCAAAAAGGAAATAAAAACTGAGAAAGAAAACAAAATGCAAGTAAACAACAACAGAAAGAGTGAGAATGCTATGTTGTATTCCACACTGTTCCCATGGTTCTCACTCTGGGTGTAGATGGCTCCCGTCATTACTGAACAATTGGAACTGCTTATATGCTGCACACCAATCATTACATCACTAGGAAACCATTATTTGTTGTAGGATTAAATCAATGCTAAATTAGATTTAACCATTGTCTCCTCAATTCCACTCAGTACCTTATTAAAAGTTCTGCCCCATAACATCTCCTTGTAGGGTCAGATCAATCATATTGAACCATGCTAAATTATCTATCCTATTCTAGTGATTTAGCATCTTGTAAGAATCCTAACAACAAATGAGTTGAACAGAGACATATATGTACATATATTAAGTAATAGAAATGTTTTAGAATAAGCTATACTACATCTTTATTCTGATTCAAACAACAGTTATATTTCTCCAAATTCTCTGGCTTGAGGACTTGGGTTACCACATTGAATTCGCTCTGAAACTTTTGTTTCTCGACCAGCAGGATGATTTCAAAGAGGCCTGGAGAGACTTACATGAACTGATGCTAAGTGAGATGAGCAGAACCAGATCATTATACATGGCAACAAGAAGACTATACAATGATTAATTCTGATGGACATGGCTCTCTTCAACAATGAGATGATTCCAATTGTTCAGTAATGACGAGAGCCATCTACACCCAGAGAGAGAACCATGGGAACAGAGTGTGGAACACAACATAGCATTCTCACTCTTTCTGTTGTTGTTTACTTGCATTTTGTTTTCTTTCTCAGTTTTTATTTCCTTCTTGATCTGATTTTTCTTGTGCAGCAAATTAACTATGTAAATATATATACATATATTGGATTTAACATATTTTTAATATATTTAACATGTATTGGACTACCTGCCATCTAGGGGACGGGATGGGGGAAGTAGGGGATAATTTGGAACAGAAGGTTTTGTAAGGGTCAGTGTTGAAAAATTACCCATGTATATGTTTTATAAATAAAAAACTTTAATTTTTAAAAAGAAAAGAAAAGAAACTTGTGTTTCTTAATCAGGAAAGTCCAAGTCATACTTAGTTGTTCCATAGTGGGTCACTTTGATATGTTTGCACACACAAGTACTGTATGTATAGTTGCAGATTTTTTCAATGTTACCAATTGTTCTGGAATGGAAAGTGATTTTTTTTTTCTGGTTTAGCATTTTTAAAAGTAATTTTTTTTGTTAAACATTTTTTTAAATTGTGTAAAGATTGGAGTTCCTTTAATAACTCCACTCATTTAAAAATAATTGAATCAATCAGTCAGATCTGAGTATGAACAGGGCCCATTACTCCTCTTTGTATCAATCAAGACTTTCTGTGAAAGACCTAAGTTTTAACTCTAAGGAATTTGAATAAGAGGAAGGAACTATCCTTGAGCCAGATTGCTATTCTGAGTTCTGGAAGAGAGGAAAGGATGGGTGGGGTGTCACTCATAGCTGAGCCAATAAGGGTTGTCTTAGGCAACTAACAAAAGGAGATATGACTGGTCTGTGGCAGAGAAGAGAAATAGGGCCATTACCTGTAGGAGCATCTCTGAGCAAAAGACTTGTGCCGACATTGCCAGCTCAAGAATTTAGGTAAAACCCAGTAAAATGTCTGCTGCTTTTCCAACTTGCCCTCTTGGAGCTTGTCTATCCATATATACTAAAATATAAATTTCCTATTTCACCAAATATTTCCAGAAACATGAATTTTGTCTCAATCACAGAGAGGCCAGGGATTAGTTAAAAGTAGATATAAATATGAATTCAGGTAGAGAACCCAATTCTATCTAAAGCCCATGAATTTTCCTAAAAATTTAGATCCATTGTAATTGAACTTTTGATCTAAAATGAATTCCCTGATGAATGAGAGAGAACCACATAGACTTTAAAGCCATTGTGTTTATCCTAGGCTTAAAATAAGCTAATTATTATAATAAGATGTTGCAAATATAAAAAAAAGAGATAGAAGCTGGTTATTATAAATGAGCAATATGTTATTTGTTTTTATATCTGTGATATATTTTTAAAGTTAGAAAATATAAATTTATATTACTAAAATATAAAATGCTATTCTGGTAGTAAATGATACATTTAGAGATAACATTCAAAAAGGTGTCTAGAGAACTGAGGTGATATTGTCCTAACTGCCATTAATGGAGATATAATTGAGGTGTAACAAATGGGGCTTTGGCTATATTGAGAAGGTAAAATATTGATCCTAGAGGCATGGAAGGAGTAGCCATGAGTCTAGACTTTGAGGGGGTGATAGAAAAGGATTATAACTATTAATACTCCAGGTCATATTTCCTAGTCAGGGTCTAAGGGGGGGTACCTTCTACCTAAGCAAGCCCACTGAGGACAAGTTATGTGTCTGAGCATAAAGGAAAAAAGGAAAAGGGGCCAGAGAATTGTTGGACTGCTCCATCTTCAAATAAGATGCTCTAGGATGATTGTAGTTATTTTTAAATATGTTCATTTGAATGCCCTTACCACATGGATCAGAGACTCAGAACAGAGAACTCATCTTGAGTTTCCCACAAAATTTCACCCTCTTCTGCTTCTTGCAGATATGATCATGAGAGCAGTCAACTGCTACCAATTAGAGGATTTTACTATTTCTTAGAGAAAAAAAATCTATCATGTTACCAATTTGTGCATGAATCAGAATCCTCTGCACTAAGAATATCATTTTTTACTTGTTCCTGTCCTGTTTAGGTGCTATTAGAAATCAAAATGGAAGACAACTAAGAACCAGATTTTCCAAATAGTCATAAGTCTTATATTCATTCTGACAGATTTTAAAGGCTCCAAGATAAAATAACCTTTAACTCTTGAAAAATCAAAGGAACAAGAGAAGAGCTCTTAGGTGTCTGAAGCTAGGGCAAAATTGTGCTGAGATGTGCTATGTGGGATGATGAATAGGAAGAAAGTAACTAGATAAGATGCTTCTATCCTCTATGTGTGTGTGTGTGTGTGTGTGTGTTCAAATTATTCTCTAATATGATATGATATGGGATCTTAGGAATGATCCTTTTTCACTTCCCAAGAAGCTTCAATGGAAAAAACATAATTGACAAGAACCTCCCCAGAACATGACTTGCATAGAAAAAGAATTTCCCCAGTGTATAGAAAACAGAGAATTAGTTTCCATGACAAAACCCAAACAATCTCCTGTTTAGTAATGGGAACCTGAAAAGGCAATTTTGAAGGCCAAGAGAAACTTAGAGATAATCTGTATTTTATTTCTAATCCAGCAAATGGGTAAAGGAGAAGAGAAAGTTATAAGACCTTACATGGATCTAATAAAATAATTAGTATGTAATAGTACATAAAAGGATTAGTACATAATGTTTTATTGGCATGGGTGAATGTGTGAGTGTCAACACAAATATTTTTGATCAGTTAATATATCTTTTATATATGCAAATGCTGTATATTTGTGTATATATGTAAATGGTATGTATATGTATATGTATATGTATGGACTTACATATATACATATAAATGTGTGTATATGTAAATATGTATGTTTGTAAAGCCATCAGTAAGAATGTGAAATAATTCCCTAATAAAATCAGAGACAGGAAAAAAAGAAATATGAGTTAGTTGTCTAGCTAGTCAATTTTTTAAAACTTCCAAACTATGTAGTTGGGATTAGAGTCTAATTTGAACTTTCATTTTACTTCATTTTGTTTTAGCTGTTTTCCTCTTGTTCTGACCAATCAGGAAAGAAAACAGTGAAAAGATACAAGAAAAATATTTTTAAAAGACTCTCTTACTCTTTAGATTTGTTGAACTAAAATTTACAAACAAAAACCCGAAATTTATGGCTCATAGATGTAGACCTGAAAGGGGACATTTGAAGCCATTTAGTCCAACCATTTCACCACTTAATTTTAAATAAGGAAACTGAGACCCAGGCAAGTTGCCCAAATACTTAGAGGTAGTAAGCATCAGAGGTGGGTTTTGAACTCAGATTCCCATATCCAATCAATTCTATTTCCATTATATCACAAGCATCCCCTTGACATCATCCCTCCCCCCCATCCCGAGTTTTTATTTGAAATGCCAAAATTATAATTATAGAATTGGAAAGTAGTTTTATGATATAAATCAGTCTTTGTGTGCCTCTGTAATTGTACAAAAGGAAACAAGACAGAGATGAGCCTGATATTTTAAAATATAACATTGTCATAACCAATAGGTTAGGATAATTTTGAACCTTGGTATTATGCAAAAAGTTTTTGGTGTTTTTTTTTTAATTCCTAGCCCAGCTAAATGAAACAAAATAAACATAACTCAAGGCCTTGAAGAACATGTCCTAACAATTCCAGCTTTTAAAAGGTAACAGTTTTGGCCTTGAAAATTTGGCCAATGGACAAAAAAAGTTTTTAGTGCTTTGCAATATTTGTTCACAGTGTAATCCTGAAGATGAGTAAAAGGATTGCTCTGCTGGACCTTTAGAGTCAAGAAACATTTGGAATTAGGCCTTGCCTCTGACACTCACAAAGCCCCTCAATTTCCTTTTCTAAATGCTTCCCTCAAAGGGTGGATAGGATCACTAAGTAATTTTTATGTGAAACATCTTGCTTATTATCAAATCACTATATCAATATGTCATTCATATTGCCTTGTTGTTTATAAGACCACTAGGGAATTTTGAAGATTGCTATTGATTTTATACTTAATTTCACAGAAACTGAAATCTTGTTGTGGCTCTGGGGAAAAAAAAAAACCAGGATCCTATTGAAACATTAAGTAATAGAGACATTTGTGCTTCAGACAAATGCCTCCCAACTTTGATGATTTCTCTCAATCTCTGCTTTCTAACTTCCCCAACTAAAATATCAACTTTTACAGAAAGCTTTTCCCAATCCCTCTCAAGTCTAGTGCCTTCCTTCTGTTGATTATTTCTAATTTGTATCATATATAATTTGTTTGTAGGTAATTCATAAAATAGGTCTCTGAACCTGGAATCAAGAAGACCTAAGTTAAAATTTAACTTCAGATACTTATTAGCTATGTGATTCTGGGCAAGTCATTTAGTCTCATCCTTAAAATTAGAATAATAATATTACTTTCCCCTAGAGCTTTTATAAGGATTAAATGATAATTATTTATTATTAAAAACTATAAAATGCTTAGCTGAGTATTACAAAAGTATTACTTTAGTATTACATAAAGAGTACTTCTTCTTCTTGATATTATTATTGTACATCATTGTTTGCATGTTGTAACCTCCATTAAACTATGAGCACCTTAAGAACAAGGATTGTTTTTTAAGTTTCTTTGTATCTTTACGGAGATAATAGTGCCTGGTACCTAATAAATGCTTTATATGTATATAAATGTATGTGTATGCCAGTTCATCATGAGTAATTTGGATTGGGGAAAATATTTCTCTAGAAGTAACAAAGAACAAGAGACCTTGAAAAGTTAGAACTCATATCAGGTTATTGGCAACTTTAGTCAGAAAAAATGTTTTCATAAAATTTCAGCTGCTTTGAAAAAGTTAAATTTTTTTTAAAGCAGGAGTAGCTATACATTTAAATGAAAATTCAGTGGTTTCCCAATATAATCATTAGAAAACTGTTTTTTTTATTTTAAAAATTCAAATTAATTGTATTTTTTAATCAAAATTATGAAATTTACCAAAAAAGAATTGATTAAAAATATTTTTAAAATCAAATTAATTGATAGTTACATAATTAAGAGATGTTTCTTTTGAAGAGAAAAAGAATTGCGTAGGTAGAGTTGATTGGCCTTGAGTCATGAAAGAACTCTAATCAAGTTACATCTCTGATAACCCGCTGGCTCCATGTTCTCTGGGACAGGTTATTTATTTTTTCAATATCCTAGGTACCTAAGGCTATAAATTCAAGCAAGTGTGTCAATTGTATTGATGGAGGGTGTTTGCTTATTGGAAGCTTCTTATTCTAATGAAATCATAAATTCAGTCCCATCCCATTCAATTTGCTCCCTCTAAGTTTAATATTCAAGTACAGAAATTTGATTTCACAGATGATGAAAAACATGACATAGCATACAAAATTCGTGAAGGATGAGTCATGGATTTTGTAGGCTATGTCATGCCTTTCATCATAAGATTAACTTTCCTGTGGTTTTGCTTGAAATGTTTCCCTTTCTAGATCAAACAGTATTGTAAATCTAAATCAGAGATCTGAAGCATTCACCAAGGTCTTCTATCTGAAGTTAGAATTTCTGTACCTAAATATTAAGTTTAGAGGGAATAAACTGAAAACAGAGCGCCATGAAGTGTGTTCAGATAATAAACACAAACTGGCTTTCAGCAGATAGTAGTGGATAGAGTTCTGGGTCTAGTTAGAGGAAGAACTGAATTCACATCCAACTTCACCAGTTGTGTGAATTTAGGCAAGTCACTTAACTTTTGTTTCCTTGGATCTATAAAGTAGGGATAATCATAACACTTATTTCTCAGAGTTCTTTTGGGAAGATGATATATATATTTTTAAGTATCTTACAAATGTGCTTCAAAATCATTATACACTTCAACAATGATACTGTACGAGGATGTATGCTGATGGAAGTGGATATCTTCAACATAGAGAAGAGCTAACCCAATTCCAATTGATTAATGATGGACAGAATCAGCTACATCCAGAAAAGGAACACTGGGAAATGAGTGTAAACTGTTATTTTTACCTTCTGAATCCAATTCTTCCTGTGCAACAAAAAAATTCGGTTCTACACACATAAATTGTATCTTGAATATACTGTAATATATTTAACATGTATAAGACTGCCTGCCATCTGGGGGAGGGGGTTGGGGGAGGAAGGGAAAAAATCTGAATAGAAGTAAGTGCAAGGGATAATGTTGTAAAAAATTACCCATGCATATGTACTGTCAAAAAAAAAAAAGTTATAATTATAAAATTAAATAAAAATTAAATAAAAAAAAAAACCAAATGTGCTTCAAAGTACTATACAAATGCTAATTATTATTATTGTATATCTAATCTTTTCCACACTTAGAAGGGCATGGCTTCTCCCTTCATGATACACATCTCCCTGATCCAACAGATTTCTGTAATTTCCCTTAATCAGAGGTAATCCTTGTTAGAAGCTGCCTACCCCACTCCTGAATTAAAAACTATAATAAAATGTGGGATGTGTTCATTCCCCAGAAACTTTCACAAATTGATGCAAAGTAATCAGAACCAGAACATTTTACACAATAATAGCAATATTATACACTGATCAACTGTGAATGACAACTATTCTAAGCAATGCAATGATCCAAGACTGTTCCAAAGGACTCCTGATGATAAATGTTACCCATGTCCAAAGAAAGAACCAATAAAATCTGAATGCAGATCAAAGCATGCCATTTTTCACTATAGTGTGTGTGTGTGTGTGTGTATGATTTTTTTGGGAGGAGAGGGATTGTATCATCTTTCATAACAGGACTAATATGGAAATGTTTTACATGATTGCATATGTATAACCTATGTCAAATTGCTTACTGTCCCAGAGAGGAGGAGGAGAAGGAGCAAATTTAGAACTTAGCATTTTAATAAATTAATATTAGAAATTGTTTTTACTTGGGAAAATATTATTAATTTTTTTAAAATCTTCCCTCATTCTAATTAATTTTCCTTACAGCAGGTTAAAGAGGTTTTCTTAAAAGGCAGGTTTGATCTTGCCACTTCTTCCTACTTAATAAACTCTAGTGACTCTCTATTATTTCTTCATTCAAACAGAAAATACTCTAACATATTTTCATGTCATAAAACCAGAATATAGCAACAGCTAAATGGAAGAATGACTCTCAATTTCTTTTCAAAGAAGAAAAAAAAATGGCACAAGTGATTTTATTATGTCTAGAAATAACTGAAAGCTGTGTTTATAGTGAAGTTAAGCAAACAGGTCATATAAAAATATTTCAACATCATGAAGCATAAAGAATTAGAGAAATTAAATTTTGTGTTATAATTGTGTTATATTCAAGATACTAAGAAAAATTATTATTTTGTTATTATATTAACTAATAATTATCAAATTAGGATCAAGGCTTTTCTGTTTCCTCATTTAGGGTCCAGTTGTTTTTTTTTTTTTTTTATAGAAAGTCTCTGTCTCTGAAGTCTCTGAAGGAAATAGCTGATTGATGAGATGTTTCTAACCCTTGATGAACATGCTCCTCAGTCTTGGGTCACTTGGGTTACCCCTCCCAACAAGGATGGGGGAGGAGTGTGGGAATATAACAGAATCTTATTTGGGTGAGTCCTTGCTTCCCAGGAAAATAGTCCTATCCTTGTATCTTTCCATTAGAATTTTAAGGTGAACTCAGTTCATGAAGGATAAAATCTACCAGGGTTGTCTAGATGGAAATGGATTCATCTGTCCAGGTTGGTGAGTCTCATGACTAAGTCATATTTTCTAGGAAAAAGCTGAAGATTTCTAGCCCATCTTCTTTTTAAATATCCACCAATCAGGACTGATTTTCACTTGCCAGAGCATGTCCTTTTACAAAGCTATTCAAAGCATTAGTAGGAAGGTTCATTGGTTTATAAGAAAAATATTGACCATCAATTTGTTGATTATTAGATAACCTGATTAATAAATTGATTATTAATTACCTACTTTTCCATATGTCACAATATACAAGAAATTGAATTAAATATAAAGAACAAAGTCAAAGGAAATGAATAGGTAGTTTTCAAAAGAAGAAATATAAGTTCTAAACAATTATATGAAAAAATGCTCCAATCATTAAAAAATTAGGGAAATTAAAATTAATATAAATCTAAGATTCTACTTTCTAGGCATCAAATTGACAAATATGACAAAACAGGGAAATGACAATTGTTGGAGGGTCAGGGGAAAACAAGCACATTGATATATTATTGTTGAAGTTGTGAAATGGCACAGAAATTCTGGAAAGCAATTTAGATTTATGCCCCCAAAGTCACTAAACTATATATACTTATGTTGTGAACACACATTTTTAAATCTTTTTTGGTTCCTGTAGAAATATTAAATAATATTTCTTTGGCCCCAAATCCTTTCTAAACTTCCCTTTCTCCCATATTAGAAAGTAAGCTCTTTGAGACAAAGATTGTTTTTAATTTTTCTTTGTATCATCAGCATGGTGTCAGGAATATAGTAAGCATTTAATAATGCTTGTTGATTTATGGTTTAAAAAAAAATCAGTGCACTAACTCATTCATGGTTGTGAGACTCTTTCAAACAGCCTAGAAGTAGGAGGAGAAAAGGATGGCCATAACAAAGGGTCATAGTATAAAAGGGTAAAATACAGTATAAAGTAGAACTTAATAACGAGTGAAATGGGGAAACTGAGGACTTCTCAGAATAATAACCTTGGGTAAAGACTTAGCAATCTTTAATCATTAGGCTCTGGGAGAAGAGCAAAGACTTGCTCTTCCAGCAGAAAACATTTAGGAGATAACTCTTTGATCTTTACTCAACTGCTTAGAGAAAAACCTTACTAATTGTTTAATGGCCTGGAGATATCCAAGAAGTCTCCAACCTGTTCATCCTTATCTGATTGATTGAGAAAAGCCTGAAACAAATCAAATCCTTTACTTACTAGCTCAGTAATTTAGAGATCTCTTCCTTAATTGATTATTCATTTTTGAAGCAAGGCAGACCCTTTCTTCTTAAAAACATTTTGAAACATTTATTGCTTAACCAAGACCCTAGTACCACAAAAAGCTCACCTCTACTCCAAAGACAAGTAATAAAGATTGAGTTGGTCAATGATTTTAAAAGGATTAACATGAGATGGGTGGGCAAATAGAGTTTCTGTAAACATTGATTATATAACTATCTTCATTACTTTTATAAAATTGACTTTCCCTGTTCCAGACTTTCTGGTGAAGGACTGTCCCGCTTCTCCTGACAATTGAAATAAAGAAACTTTCCGTTTTGTACCATGCTTTTGAGCAGTCAATTTGAGTTAGGATCTTAGCAACCCGTACAATAATAATAACATTAACATTTTGATGGGAGAAATTTGGGCCAAGATTGGGGTAATAGACTGAGAAAACTGGGAGGGAAATGACTGGAAGAACAATAGAGTTAGGACTGGCTGGACAAGGAAAACTTAAAGAAGAAAAAGAGAATTTTAGAATATTGGATTCTAAGAATATTACAATTTTTGGATGGTGAACTTCAAATTCTTGGGAGAATTTTGAAGTCTAGAATATGACTATCTTTTTGTGTAGCTAAAGTGCACTGAAGTTACAGGTCATGAAAGTTGAGGCCCACAGACTGGGAGGCCAATAAGTGTGAAGGAATATCAACTTGTATACTGAATTCTACAAGCAGAAAAGTAAGGATTGGGTTAGTGAAGATGACTATGAGCCAGGTACTAAACTGTTTGAGAAGGAAAAAAAAGATAGCTATCTCTAAGTTATCCTGGCTCTTGGGATTTAGGCTTTAGGATTTAAGTGAGGGAGGTCTGTGCAAAATAACCTACCTCACTTTCTCCTCCAGAGCTATCTGGGTCTAGGGGCCAGATATAGATCGGGAGGACTGGAGATGGTCCTGGAAGAAATTAGGAGACATTGGCCTTTGTAACAGGTCTCAGTTTGACTGAGATCACACCTATTCAGTTATTAAGGCTAGGTGACAATTGAGACTGATGTAGTTAAGAGAAGTAAGTGAGGAAATGAATTCTCATCTAATCAGCCTTAACTCCGAATTATTCAGAGTTTCAGAGTAGACAGTTTTCTAGCCCTTGGCCAGGATTCCTACTTTATATTTAGCCTGGAAGAATAGCTCTATCTTTATCCCTACCTTTTTGTTCTGTATTATAACTATTCCCACACCCCTAAGATAGGGAGTCTGTTTCTGATTCTAGATCTTATATCTGGGCCTGGACTATGGGCTCTCACTAGATATAGGACAGGAGACTCACTTACTTTAGTCAGCAAAAAGAGGATAAAACTAGTACTTTTTGGACAAGAGAGATGGAAATAGAGAATAACAGAAAAATACCAAGAAAAAAAGCCAAAGACACACAGGGAGATAGAAGCAGAGAAAGATTCAGAAAAAAGAGAATGACACAGATACAGAAACAGAGACAAAAGTAAAGGGAAAAAAAAATTGAATACCTTCAGAATATAACTTACTGATTTTTTCTTTTTTTTTTCTTTTTGTTTTTTTTTAATATGGGCACTACAAAAGAAAATTATATGAGCACAAAGGAGAAATTGGTAATGTGTGGGATGGGTGCTAGATCCCTTTTCCCAAATTAACTAATCAGAGACATCTTCAGGTACAAAGAGAAAGCATTTATTTAATCCCTGCAGGGAGAGGCCCAGACACACAGTTGGGAGCCATCCCAAATCCCATCGGTGTGTGTCCCTGGAACCTGGCCAGTTGGAAGTAACAACTGGTTCAATAGCAAAAGATCTGAGCCTTTTCATTGGATAGACTACAAGGACATAACCCATCCTTGACCAATGGTCACCAATACTATCGGCCCACCAGAGGTCACATCACTTTCTATAACCTCTTGTTACTTCTTGTCTGATCTTTTAGAGATCATATGACTTCCCAAGGTCCTTCTTGGACCCAGAGTCCAAAGCCCAATCTCCCAACTCTGGGAACAGGGATCATGTGACTCAATACTAAGAGAAACTTTATTCAATCAGTTCCATGCAGTAAAAGTGGAGATATTATGATTTATTGAGAGAACTTGAATTAGACATTAACTGAAGTAAATTGAAAGTTAAGTTTTAAAGTAATAATCTAACAATTACATAATTTTGCAAGACAAATACACTAAGGCATAATTTATAAGTTCCCTCATAATTCAATCTATCAAGTAAGAAAATATTGGTTCCTAATACCTCTGTCAAAGGTAGAAAGAGGGTCTGGCAAATATGAGCTTTAGGTTGGAAAACAAGAGAAGGTATAGTATTAGAGCAGAGAGGGAAGAAAACTCTCCTTGGGGAAGAAGGCCATACTCAGGACAGAATAGGCACTTAATAAATGTTTATTGATTGACTGATTTGGGGCAAATTATCTCGAAGCTTGCCAGCTGTGCACAACCAATAGAAGTACAGAGTAATAGACAGGGAAGACTATTGCTTGCTGCTGGGGTATATATGTTCCACGTATTCAAGTTAATAATAATGTAGACAATTGTGAACTATAGTTTGCCCCCTAATAACAATACCTTGAAAGTTTCTTTTTAATAATTACATATTTTGCATGAGATTATTGACTTTGGCCCATTTTCTGTTTCTGGTGTTAAATTCCCCAGAAGAGGAAAAACAGGCAAACAGCATTCCACCAGATGGTGCTATATTTAGACTAGAAACTACAGATTTATTGAGTCTAAATACAAAAGAATATTCTTCCCAAATTTTTTTCTCTATTATGTCAGAAAAAAAGGGTATAATTCAATCAGAAAATTCAAATAGTTAATAATTGGCAAAAAAATCTAAGTTTTGATTCGAAACCAGATTCATACTGCAACTTTCCTTGAAGAGCTGAAAGCAGATGCTCTGTAGTAGCATAAAACTCATACTTAAGTTATAGTATCTATCACTGAACAGGTGTCCTGAAGCAATGGAGCAAGTTAATTTCTTTTGATTTTAATGCTTGCCTTTTTAAAAGGACTTGCTATATAATTCCAAAGTGAAAACAATCTCCTGCTCTAGCCTATGAGGAGCATAGAACTGACTCCAGTACATTTCTGATGCATTCAGATATGCAAAATAAATACATTTGTGCTTTTGCACTTAGCCTTAGTACTTTGAGGGGATAAGAAAGGCAAGGGTCCAAATATTATATACTTTAAAAAATTTGTAATACAACGATGTGATTATATATGAGAATGGTGGTGTTCTTTATAGTTATATAGGAAGTTTGGAGATGTGGAGGGTCTAGATGAAAAGATGAGTTTGGTTTTGGATAGATTGAGTTTAATGTGTCTCCTGGAATCCAGTTTCAAGTATGTGAAAGGTAATTAAAAATATCAGATTGGAGGTCATCTGGGAGTTTAGGACAGAAGAGATAGGTTTTAGAGTCATCAGCATAGAGATGATAATTAAGTAAATGAAAATTGATGAGATCACCAAGTGAAGTAGTGTAAAGAAAGAAGACCCAGCACAGAACCCTGTGGAAAACATGGCTTAGATCTGAATGAAAATCCATCAATGGAGAATAAGAAGTGGTCAGATAGGAGAACTAGGAGAGAATGCTACCCTGAAAAGAGGAAAAAGGATTAAGGAGAAGAAAGTGATCAACAGTGTCAAAGACAGTAGGGACATCAAGGAAAACAAGGATTTTTTAAAAGGCTATTGGATTTGGCAACTAAAGACTTGGTAACTTTTAAGATAATCAATTTTTTTCATATTTGATTTATTTAATATTTTCCCCAATTATATTCAAAAAACAATTTTTTTATATTATTTAAAAATTTTTTGAGTTCTAGGTTCTCTTCCTTATCCTCACCCACCATTAAGAAACTACATGTGAAATTACACAAACATTTCTATAAAAGTCAAGTTGTGAAAAAAAAACAAACAAAAATTTCTTACCCTAATGAAAATTTAAAAAAAACACCTCAAGAAAAATTAGATTTAAAAAAAGAGAAAGAAAGAGAGAATGCTTCAATATATATATTCAGACATAATCAGTTCCTTCTCTGGGTATGGATAGGATTTTTCATCATAAGTCCTTCAGAATACTTGTGGACAATTGTACTTCTGAGAATAGTAAAGTTACTTACAGCTGGTCATCCCAGAACATTGCTATTCACTTTGCTTGAGTTTGTGGAGGACTTTCCAGGTTTTTTTTTCCCCTTGAAGACATCCTGCTCATCATTTCCTATAGAATAATAATATTCAATCACAAACACATACCACAGTTAATGAGCTATTTCCCAACTGATGTATATCCCCTCAGTTTCCAGCATTTTTGCCCTGAGAAGAGAGCTGCTATATTTTTGTGTGCATATACGTCATTTTCCTTTTTTTTTTTTTTTTAATCTCTTTTGGTATTTATGTTTAGTAGTGGTATTGTTAGGTCAAAGGATATGCATGAATAATCACATCTTTTGATCATTTATCAATTGGAGCATGGAAAGAGAACTATTTTGATGGAAGGATGAGCTATATACAGTATAGCTAGTGGTCTTAATCACAGTAAGAGGTTAAAAAGAGAGTGAGGAGAGAAAGTAGAATTACTATTGTAGATGGCTCTTTCAAAGAATTTAACAACAAAAGGCAAAAGAGATATAAGAGGAGAAGAGAAATAGTCATGTTTGTAGGCAATACAGAAAGAGATAGTAGGAAGGGAAAGAGAAAAAAATGATAGAGTGGGAATAATAGGAGGATATATCTGTTAGAGAGGACAAGATGGAATGGAATTGCTTGAGCATGTAGAAGCAATATACTATGAAAGTTCCTATATTGTGAAATTAAAGAAAAAACACAAAGTCAACTAAACAAGTATCTTTTAAGTTCCTGCTACATGCTAGATGGCAGAGTGAATTGAGTGCTAGACCTAGAGATAGGAAGACTTACTTTTTTGCGTTTGAAATCTAGCATTATTAGGTATGTGACCCTGGCAAGTCAACTGAACTTTTTTTTTTTTTTTTTTTTTTTTTTTTTTTTTTTGGTTAAGGCAGTTGGAGTTAAGTGATTTGCTCAGGGTCACACAACTAGGAAGCATTAAGAATCAAAGACCAGATTTGAACAGGGCTGGTGCTCTATCCACTGTGCTATCTAGCTGCCCCTAACAACTCTTTTTGCTTCAGTTTCCTCATCTGTAAAATGAGCTAGAACTGGAAATGGCAAACTACTCCAGAATCTTTGTCAAGAAAATCCTAAATGGGATCAGCCAAGACTGAAATATCTGAATATCAAAAATATGCTACATAGGCTCTGATAATACAGATTAAAGAAACTTAAACCATAACATTAAAAAAAATTAGTTTTTACAGCACTTAAATTTCTCTGTTCTCTCTCTCCTTTCCAAAGAGTCACCACACATACACAAGAAAAAAAAGGAAACTTTCTAGATATGGTAGTCTACATTGCATTTCTTTATTAACCATTTATTCCTCAGCTTCTTGTAATCTAACTTCTGCTCCCTACACTATACTGAAACTATTTTCTCCAGAATAACTTAATAACCTTTAATTACAACATAGAAAGACATTTTCAAAGTCCTTATTCTTGACTTCTTTGCAACAAATCACATTGCTAGAAGTTTCCTCTTTTGTGATATTCTTTCTTCCCTTCTTTTCCATAGCATTGTATTCTCTTGGTTCTCTAACATAGTTGCACTGTCTTAATCACAGAATCCTTTCTCTTGTCACTCTACCCCAGGTCCCAGAAGAAGGAGTGATGATGTCAGATAAACTGCTCCATCTTTGATCCAGGGTATTTATAGCATCAGGCCATTAAAGGAAACATGGTAAGTGATAAGTGCTTTGGTTTTTAAATCAGAGGATGAGTGTTTATAATTCTGCCTCTGATCTTTACTATTTCTATGACTGTGAGTTCAAGTGCAATCTATAGCCACATCATAAAACATCTCCTTATTGAAAAGGTACATTCAAAGCAGGTACGTAGTCCATAATTATGTATGTTATTATTAATTCATATGCCCCAAATATCTAAGGTCTACTAGCAAGTAGTGAGGCTCGCTAGGTTTTGGCTTTATCTAGAAATAGACTAGATAGTCTCTGAGGTCTCCTATAGCTTTAGATCATTGATCCTTTTATAGTGCAATAGTGGCTTACAAAAACTTAATTAATGCTCTGTGCAGATATGTGGGAATTCTAGTTGTCTTGGCAAATATTGGAAAAAAGAAAAAAAAACAAACTCCACTTTAATCTTTTTAGGCAAATAGATTAATAGCCAGTGACAAAATAGCATTTTTTTACAGTCAAGTAAGAATTTAAGGGAAAATCCTGGTGAGCTTTTCTTTGACTGATTTTAGTTAATTTGTTCATAGAGAGGTCAACTGTACCTGCTGCAACCCTTTAAATTGCTCAATTAATGTATGCTATGATTTGTTTTATGGGTATCATTATTAATACATCACCTTTATGTAGCATTGACTATGTGCCAGGCAGTGTATTAAACACTTTATAATTATTAACTCATTTGATCCTCACAGTCTTGGGAAGTAAGTGCTATTATTATCCCCATTTTAAGAATGGGGAAACTGAAGGAAATAGAGGTTAAGTTACTTGGCTTAAAGTCATATAACTGTTAAGTGTCTGAGGCTATATTTGAACTTAGGTCTCTCTAATTGCAGATCCAAAGCTGTATGCACTATACCACCTAGATGCCTATGCTTTTTTTGCATGGGAACAAAATGACCTGCTTTATGCGGAATCTGATTCACATGGCTTCTTTTACTTCTTCCTTTCTGGGGACACCCCTTAAACTTTTGGCCCCACAGCTATTTCTATAATTAGAAAGCTTCTGCAGTTGCCAGGGTGGGGGTGATGAACCAATTAATGTGATAATTTGGGAGTCTACTTCTACTAGCAAAAAGTCAGGAAACCCCAGCAATGAACCCAGTGCAGGCTGATGCATTCTGGGGCACAGAGCAAAAAGGGGTGGATACACAAGCACAAAGACATAGAGAAACAAAAAAGCAGAGAGACATAAAAAGACAGGAAGACAATGACAAAGCTAAATAGACCAACTATAAATATAGACTAAAGGTCAGGGATTAAGGACTTTGCATCATCAGAACACTAAACCTTTCTTATCTTTCCAGCTGTTCTTTTGAGGAAATAGTTCTAGCCACATCTTCTCATTACCTCAGTGAGCTGCAGCAGCAATTGTAGGTGTCTGTGAACCATAGCATTATACATTTGAATATTTGTATATGTATATGAACACACATATGTAAAGGATAACAGAGGCAGAAATATTACTCTATAGTAATATATCTAGCAATATAGTAGCATGTAGTAAATGTTTTACATATATTCTGCATATATAGGATGTATATATTCTACATATGTATAGAATAACCATTTTTTCTAGATGACTGATTTTATATCTATATAGATATATTGATAGAGAGTTTCTTTTCAGAGTCACTTGCAATTCCTGCTGGCTTCTTTGAGCTGAATAGGAAGATAAAACTCACATTTGCCAAATCAAAAGGACTTTTTTGGAAAGAGGAGCTCTTGAGAAATTGTTAATCTCTGACCTTTAATCCTGCTTTCTTCAGATTTCTTGGCTGTTAACCAAGTATTAAACCTATGGAATCAGATTTAACCTAAGGTCTTTTCTGAGATTTGTTTCCTACTTTATGATTTATGATCCACACACAATGGAGAAGTTAGTCTCCATTACTATCCCAGAATCCTCAGTTGATTTTTGACTGCTCTAACCCACTTACCATTCTGATAAGTCTCCTTCTGCTTATGTTCCTTGGGTATAGTTCTGAGGCTTCCTCTCCCTGATTCTCTTTCCCATTCTTCTTTGTACTACAAAGAAAATTCTGTTCAGAAGAGTATTCAGATTCTTTGCCCAACTGGTTCTATTCCCAGACATGGCTAGGCAGGATAGTATATAGAAATAGAAGACTTACCAATAGGCATGCTTCCTAAAAATATGAGGATTAAGACCTTGGCTTAAAATTGACTTCTTAGTATAGTTATTTAACTTTTTGACCCACCATTCTCCTAATTAAAGCATCATCTGTGTTGGGAAATAACTTTTTTTGACCCCAATAAATTTTTTAAAAAAGAAAAAAAGATTGTATAAGGTACCTTGATCTAAAAGAATCATAATAACAATAATGCATATTTATACAGCTTTATTTTAATAAATAAATCATATACATTTTTCCTTTTGTGGCAACCGCATTAGGACCCTGGATCTCTTAGAATCAGTCGTTGTCAGGTTAAGCAAAAATCTTTGTTCTTGGTCTTTAGCGATAGAAATGAAGAGAGTGGACGAGTAAGATCTCTGCGACCTCACCATCTCGTCTCTCTCACAGAAGTGACCCTGGCTAGTCTCACTGTACCCCCTAGTCCCTCCCACAATTCTCTGTATACACCAAATGGTTGGGCCAGCACAAGACAGTGGGAAGGGCCATTTTCCAAGCATATTCTTATAGAGTATTGTCCCATCCAATTAGCCTCAAGTGCTCAATTGTCCGACCCCAGTGCATTGATTCAAGAGTTTCAGCTCTTTACACCTTTGATCTTTACTTCCTAGGGAGTTTGATAGTACAAAAATTATTATCCCTATTTTTCAGATAAAAAAAACCTTAACCTCAATTATATTATTAAACACTGGCAGAGTAAGAAATTCTTCTAGGTACTCTTCCCTGAAACTCTGTTGTCCCTAAAAATTACTTAAAATAACCACTTTCCTTATTTTAAATTCTTCTATATCTCCAATTTGCTAAAGAAAACTCCCAAGTAGAGAAGAGTTTATTGGACTCATTTAAGGAGATTAAAAAAAAAAAAATACTACATTTTCCAAAAAGGAACAGTAAATACAAAAGGTGTTTACTTACTAGTTATATAGCTGATGAATATAAAGACACTTGTGTCAAAGATGAGGTTGTTTTTGTACCTCTTTCTAGTATGTATTAGTTGATTTTTATCAATCAGTTGAAGAATAGGAGGGACTATATTGTATGCAAGTTTAAGTTTAATTTGCATTATTAATACTTTCTCCATAACTTTCTTAAGTCTATTCAATCAATAAAATAACAAATGAAATGCAGATTTGTAGGGTTTGCTGATTTCAAAATGTAAATGCTTACACTAAAAATTTAACAATCACACTGGTTAGGAATGGCAGATATAGCACAGACCTGCCGATTTCTAACACTTGATGGAAACACCAGTTCCTAATTGATATTCTATCAATTTAAAATCTATATGCTGATGAAATATGCATAACATGTGAGGGAGAGAATGTGAAAATTAATTATATCTTTGATTATAAAATATATATATATGTGAGCATACTTTTTTTCTGAGGTTTTTTTTCCTCATGAGTTGTTTCTTCTTTCACAATTGTAACTAATATGGACATATATTTTACATGATTGCATATACATAACCTATATCAAAGTGTTTACCATTTTAGGAAGAAGGGAGGAGAGGGATAAAAACCTGGAATTCAAAATCCTGTAAAGATGAATGCTAAAAATTGTCTTTATGTATAATTGAGGGAAAAATATTACGTAAAAATAATAAAATAATCTCAAACTCCTTTACAAAGGACTTTTGATAACTTTAATTAAAAAGTTTATAAAACAAGGACATATATGGAACTGGCCTTTCCCCAAATAGCAAGATGGAGATTTCTGATAAAACTGCCCTAAAAAGGACAATACTGAAGGGAAAGCTTCCTCTTGCAAAGTTATAGAAACAGAAATATTTGTATTTAATCCCATATATTTATATTGACATATTCACAATTTAAGTAGGCCCTCTTCTTCCAAGTGCTTCTATGAAGATGAGAGATTGACAGTTTTTAAAGGGATTAATTTAATCTTTCTCTGGGCTATATCAAGGATGAAAAAAATTGAAAAATAATTATGACAAGTTTTAAAATGGTGCACTAAAATATTATTTCACATTTTGAACAATTTAAGCTTTTAACTAAGAATTTAAAATTTAAAAAGAAAATTTAAATTTAAAATTTAACCAATTCTGGTTAAGAGAGTGACATAAGCTCTCAGGGAAGTTCAGTTCTACCCTTTGTACTTCAACAAAAATCAATACCAAGTTGGAAAAAGATCAAGAAATAATATAGGAGGGGCAGCTAGGTGGTGCAGTGGATAGAGCACTAGCTCTGAAGTCAGAATGGCCTGAGTTCAAATCTAACTTCAGAAATTTAACCCTTCCTAGCTGTGTGACCCTGGGCAAGTCACTTAATCCCAATTGCCTCAGCAAAAAATAAATAAATAAATAGATAAAAAGAAAAGAAATAATATAGGAACTATAGTAAATGCCATAATCCAGGCCAAGAATACATAGAAAGAAACTGTGGAGTCAGGAATCATTTTGACCACTTTAGCCTAAGGTAGCTGAAAATCTCTAATCCTAAAACCTATAAGAAAGCACTGAAACTCTGCACTGGGGAGACAGGGTGGGGATTAAAAAACCACAGCACTATGACTTTTCTGACTGCAGATTGAGACAGGAACCAGCAATTCCCTTTTTGGGACAGGAAGGCTGGAAACCTTCAGAAATGTGACTTGAGACAAGACTGCAAAGGTATTGAAACCTGAAACCTGTCAGTCTTTTGAGCACAAACACATCAGTATATAGTAGAAGGAACCCAGGTAATTGAGGCAAGGACAAATAAGGCCCCACATTCCATCTAAGAGTGTAGGAAAGGGTGGATTCTGGTTTGGCATCAAGTCTCAAATAAGAAACAGATATGAGTAAACAGAAGACACTAAACTTCATGAAGAAATATAACAGATAAAGAGATATTCAAGAGAAAAACATAGAAGTAAATGACTCCAGAACTTTAAGTTACTACAAGGGTACCTGGAAGAAATGCATCAAGTGATAGAAATGAGATTATAAGTGAAATAAGATCTCTAAAACAAAGAAAAAATTTTAAAAATAAAAAAATAACAATAAAATTGAAATTTAATGACTAAAAAAAAATAATTATATCATACCTACTAAAAAAAGTTCCTAAAATATTATGTTGAGTTTTAATGTAAGAATATTGAAAGTTTATTGTCACCTATGATTCTTTATCCTGAACTTCTTTTTGATTTATAGCTGTCTTAGCTGCTTTCTCCTTAGAAGAGGATTTTATCCCTGTTAAGCTATGTGTTGCCATATATTCATTGGTATAAAGTGCTTGCATTATATAATTTATAAATTTCTGAGTTTTGTTTTTGTTGCAAAGGACAATCTGTCATTTTTCAATCTTGAACTGAAAAATAAAACAATTTGTAGATATAAATATTTAATGAAATTCAATAAAACAATCATTTCCTTTTGATTGAATATTTTTTAAAATTATGCTGATTTTTCCCTTCTTGGGTACAAGACAAAGATTGAACCTTTAATTTCATAGGAAGAGAGTCCTAGTGGAATCACTCCACCAAGAAGATAAGTGGCTCTGTAAATCATAGCCTTGGGGTTGCCAGGGGAACTGACAAGTTGGCTCTTGGCTAAGAAACACATAGTCATAGAGTTAGTATATATCAGAAGCAGGACTCCAAGTTCTTCTGGATTCCAAAGTTGTCTCATATCAACATGTGATTATTTGTTCTGTAGAAATAGCAATATCCCTTTAAAAGTATTATAGTTGACAGTCTAGGGGACTGGACTCTGTCTCATCAACTGGCCCTAAGATTTTCATTGGAATAGAAAACTCCCAGATGAAGAAATTCTCTATCCCTTTAGGTCTGCAGGCACTTATAATCAAAGAGAGCTATTTGGTGGTGGTGGTGCTATTTACAGTCTAAAAAAGCTATTTAATAGACTTAGAGAATACACAGAGTCAACCAGCCAGTATGTGTCAAAGGCAAGATTTGAACCCAAGTCTTCATGGCTTCAAAGCTGACTCTAGAGAGACTGTCATGCTACCACTTTCACTATATTTAACATCTTAATGAATATGTGAAAATAGGAGAAAGTTGAGGTAGTTATGGAGGTTTACAGTATTAATCATATGGTTGGATATCAATTTGTCATTTGATTTGTAAAGAAATATTCTTTAAGAAATGCAAATTAAGACAACTCTGAGATACCACTACACACCTGTCAGATTGACTAAGATGACAGGAACAAATAATGAATGTTGGAGGGGATGTGGGGAAACTGGGACACTAATACATTGCTGGTGCAGTTGCAAAAGAATCCAACCATTCTGGAGAGCAATCTGGAATTATGCCCAAAAAGTTATCAAACTGTGCATACCCTTTGATCCAGAAGTGCTACTACTGGGCTTATATCCCAAAGAAATACTAAAGAGCGGAAAGAGACATATATGTGCCAAAATGTTTGTGGCAGCTCTTTTTGTTGTAGCTAGAAACTGGAAGATGAATGGATGTCCATCAATTGGAGAATGGTTGGGTAAATTATGGTATATGAAGGTTATGGAATATTATTGCTCTGTAAGAAATGACCAGCAGCAGGAATACAGAGAGGCTTGGAGAGACTTAAATCAACTGATGCTGAGTGAAATGAACAGAACCAGAAGATCACTGTACACTTCAACAACAATAGTGTATGAGGATGTATTCTGATGGAAGTGGAAATCTTCAACATAAAGAAAAACCAACTCACTTCCAGATGATCAATGATGGACAGAGGTAGCTACACCCAGAGAAGAAACACTGGGAAGTAAATGCAGATTGTTAGCACTAATATCTGTCTGCCCAGGTTGCATGTACCTTCGGAATCTAAAGTTTATTGTGCAACAAGAAAATGATATTCACACACATGTATTGTATCTAGACTATATTGTAACACATGTAAAATGTATGGGATTGCCTGTCATCGGGGGGAGGGAATAAAGGGAGGGGGGGATAATTTGGAAAAATGAATACAAGGGATAATATTATAAAAAATATATATATAATAAAAAATTATTAATTAAAAAAAAATAAAAGGTAAGCCCCTTGTGGGCAAGAACCATAAAAAAAAAAAAAAAGAAATATTCTTTATCCAATAGCCACTCATTAATTTTTACATTTTATTATCTCAGAGATTGAGAGTTCATATGGCTTAACTAACCTCTCTGAGAACAGGATGCTCTTCCTCTTCTACCTTTGGAGGAGAGAGGTGAGGTGAAATGACTACTTGCTATAGAATAAAAATCTGGTACTGAATTCCTATAGCCTTCCAGATGCCTTGAAAATGAAGGCTAACTGTAGAAAGGGCTCCTCCACTTTTAAACAAAGCTTCTGCCATGTCCACTAGCTTTTCAAAGTGAGTAACTACCTGGAGTAACACTAAAACCAAAAGAGAAATCCATATGATATGTAACCTCATTTGGATTTATAACTGTTTCCATTCCCAAGCTTCTTGCATAAGCATATGGTTACATTAGGCAATTTTCAGGTCTACTACATTATGACCTGCAATCCCTGGCAAAAAAAAAAAAAAAAAAAAAAAAGATTTTCCCATTGTCCATTTGTTTTTAAATAAGGCAAAGAATGAAGGGGAAGGGAATGAACATTTATTAATCACCTACTATATGGTAGGCACTGTACTAAGTGCTTTACAAAAATTACTTCATTTGATTCTCCTAATAACCATGCTATTATGACCCCAATTTTACAGTTAAGGAAACTGAGGCAGAAAAGGCTAAATGACTTGTCAATAGTTATACATCTAGGAGGCATTGGAAGCTAAATTGAATGCAGGTCTTCCTGACTGTAGGCCCACTGCTTTATCAAAATCATACCATTAAGCTTCCTGCTTTTCATAAGGAATAGGAGCTGGAGTTGTGATTGCTGCAGGAAGCTCCAGATGAGATATAGAATAAAATATCGCTTTTAAACAGAACCCTCTATATCCAGTATTCTACCACTTATAATGTGTGTGGGAGCTCAAAATAAAACAGTATTGAACCAATACCTAGCTCATTTCCCCCCATATTAGTCAATCAATAAATGTTTCTTAAGCACCTTCTAAAAGCCAGTTTGTCAATAAGCATTTATTAAGTGTGATGACTGATAGAGAAATTGTTTTCTCAGTGTTAATTGTTAGGTCAAGGTTAGCACAAGCAGCAGAAAAATCGATCCAGACTTTGTTATCTTCTGTGTCAGAGATTGCATCGAGTGCACAATTGTCTGCAAATAAAAAATCATGCACTTTCTCTCCCTCCACTTTGGTCTTAGCTTGTAGCCTTTTCAAGTTAAATAATTTACCATCAGGGCAGTAGTCGATTTTGATGTTATCTGGCAGTATACTTTCCAGGGATATACACACAGATGATGACATTGTTTACACATTGCCAAAGATAGCTTAGGGTTTGGAATATTCCAGAGGAAAATGTGTGAAAGAAGCAGTATTAGATTGTCCTACCAAACTTTAAATCTATATAGGAATTGTGCTGAACTCATTGTTATATATCTATGAAACCTGGACACTTTACCAGCACCATGCTAGGAAACTGAATTGCTTCCATTTGAATTGTCTTTGGAAGATTCTGAAGATCACCGGCAAAATAAGGTATTAGAAACTGAACTAAATTGCCACATAGCCAATGTGTACTGAAGAGTGCAGAACTCTGATGGATTGTCTATATTGTTTGATTGCTAAATGTCTATTTGCCTATAAGACTGATTATAAGTCTGATTAATCACAGTCAGACACTCTGTACCTTGTCTCCAACATAGTGATTTTGGTTCTCTTTGACAATGAAGGGTTACTACCCTAGGATACTATTCTTTTTTGTTTCTCAGATTAATTACTGCTTTGTACTAGGAATCTACTATGTTCCCTTTCTAGATCATTGCCTTGTCATGGTGAAGTAGCTTGTGTAGCTCACTGAAACTATGAGGTATGTATGGTGAACTTAGACTTCAGAAGAAAGTGGAGGACAGGAGGGCTTCTCATGTTTTGGTCCATGAGGTCATGAAGAATAGGACACTTCTGAACAATAACAACCATAAAATGTTCTATCTTACAGTCTTATTGGAGAAACAAAATGTAGGCAAACATGTACAAACCAGATATGTGGAAGAAAAATTGGAAGTGATCCTGGAAGTAATAGAGAATCACTGGAGTGGATTGAATAAGGGAGGTGTGCCCAAACTTTTAATTTAGTAAAATAATCTTATTGATGAATGAGTAGAAGGTAGACTGGAATGGAGAAATACTTAAAGTAAGGATTAACTATTGAGGCTATTGCAGTTGTCTGGGTGTGAGGTAATAAGGGCCTAGACTAGAGTGATGGTAATGCCAGAGGCAAAAAGGGAGTATACCTACAAAAGTCCTTATGAAGGAAGAAATAACAGGATTTGGCAACTAATTGGATTTGTAGGATGAAAAAAAGTGGATGAGGATAGTTGAAAGGAAAATTCTTTGGGTTTTTGTCATGATTTACAAGGCAAAACTTAGGACAAAGAGAACTAAAAAGAGTTTATTATAAGTAAATTAAGGTAACAACAAGTTAATGATCACTGGAGATCATTGATGACTTCATGATAGAGCCAGTTTTTATGATTAACTTTCTAATGAGATAAAGACAATTCAAATAAATCCACACAGTAAAAGGGATTGGATCTTTGTATCTCAGTTTCTCCCCAAAGTAGCAAGTACTTACCAATTTCTTTGTAGGGCTACAAGAAAAAGAAGGGCACTAGGTGATGGTTCCCTTCTTCCTCCAGTTTCCCCTAAACACTGATCGACAAGCAAGTCCAGGAACAATGGGTCAGCAACTAAACAAAGCTGTCAATAATACTTGGGTTGTCCACTTATATGAAAAGGTGCTCCAAATCACTATTGATCAGAGAAATGCAGATTAAGACAATTCTGAGATATCACTACACACCTGTCAGATTGGCTAAGATGACAGGAAAAAATAATGATGAATGTTGGAGGGGATGTGGGAAAACTGGGACACTGATACATTGTTGGTGGAGTTGTGAAAGAATCCAACCATTCTGGAGAGCAGTCTGGAATTATGTCCAAAAAGTTATCAAACTGTGCATACCCTTTGACCCAGCAGTGCTACTACTGGGCTTATATCCCAAGGAAATATTAAAGAAGGGAAAGGGACCTGTATGTGCCAAAATGTTTGTGGCAGCCCTTTTTGTAGTGGCTAGAAACTGGAAAATGAATGGATGTCCATCAATTGGAGAATGGTTGGGTAAAGTATGATATATGAATGTTATGGAATATTATTGCTCTGTAAGAAATGACCAGCAGGATGAATACAGAGAGGCTTGGAGAGACTTACATGGACTGATGCTGAGTGAAATGAGCAGATCATTATATACTTCAACAACAATACTGTATAAATATGTATTCTGATTAAAGTGGTTATCTTCAACATAGAGAAGAGCTAATTCAGTTCCAGTTGATCAATGATGGACAGAATCAGTTACACCCAGAGAAGGAACATTGGGAATTGAGTGTAAACTGTTCGCACTATTGTCTTTCTACCCAGGTCACTTTTACCTTCTGAATCCAATTCTTACTGTGCAATAAGAAACTCGGTTTTACACACATATATTGTATCTAAGATATACTGTAACACATGTAACATGTATGGGATTGCCTGTCATCTAGGGGAGGAGGTAGAGGGAGGGAGGGGAAAATTCGGAAAAGAAGTGAGTACAAGGGATAATGCTGTAAAAAAATTACCCATGCATATGTAATATCAAAAAATTATAATTATAAAATTAATTTTTTTTAAAAAGGGAAAAAATAATGTTTGGGTTGTAAGCCTGAGTTAGTGGGAGAACTGTGGTTTTGGGGAAAGGTAATGAGTTCAGTTTTGTACATATTTAGTTTAAGAGAGTCCACGAGATATCCATCTTGAAATATCCAATAGAAAGGTAGAAATTTGAGAATAGAGGCCAGGAGAGCAATTAGTGCTGGACAAATACATTTAAGAATCATCTGAATAGAGATGTTTATTGAAGTCACATAAGCTCATGAAGAGATTACCAAGTGAAATAATATAGAGGAAGACAAGATGTGTGGGACAGCATTGACCACAAAAAGAGACTCTCAGAGTAAGAAAAAGCAAAAAAGGAGTTTATTATGATCTTGCAAGAAAGGGCATTTCCCACCTGCAAGGTATTTGTTAGTATTAAAGAAGTGAAAAGTAAAAATTGCAAAATGCAGAAGCTTCCACCCCCACTTGGCCTTTACTTTTTTTGTTTGGGGGAGTCTGGACTTACATTCTAATTATGGAAATATAACCCAGAAATAATAGAATAAATTGCCTTTAAAAGAGTTGCTTAAATGCTAATCAAGAAGTGGTGGGAAACAGGAGGGGACAAACACCTGCAACTTTTTAGCTATAGCTCTATTTATTATAAAATTTCAAGTCACAATTAAGGTATAGTTTAAGGCTAGATTCCCATAAGAGTGTTTTCACTCAGTTAATTCCCCCGAAAGAGATTATTGTGGATGAGCTTTATAATGACTGTACTGTGTTAGAATTTCCTTTCTTCACAAGAGAGCAGGACAATGGAGTTACACAACAATCATTTAATTAGAAGGATTTCTGAGGCTCAGATCTGCTTGACATACCAGTGATCCTTTGCAAAATGAACTTTAGATGAATTTGGAGATGGCTGAGGAGGCTAGATCAGTCTAAAATGGCTCAAGGACAGCCTTGAATGATACCTGCAGACTCACGACTTTCCAAACACCTTACTCCCTGTGTTATCCTATCTACAGACATCTTCTCCCTTAACTCCCCCATTCCTCCAAAAACCTCTAGAAATTATATTATCTCATTCATTTTCTCTCTTCAGGATCTTCTGTCCCTGAAAAATCTTTTCTCATATAGTGAATGCATTTAAACTGGTGTTTTGGACTCTCACACCCTTTATGGGTCTGGGGAATATTTGTTAAATTTATTATTGGTAGAAGTTTACCAAATGAAATAGTACAGAGGGTGAAGAAAAGGGTTTCTTCATTAACTAAATGGATGAAAAGATAGCAAAGAGGATTGAGAAAGAATGTTCAGATGGGTAAGAGGACAAATGAGGGGAGAAATCAGTTCCAAGAAAACCTATAGAAGAAAACATCGAGGAAAAGAAGTTGATAGACTTCTTATAAAAGTCTATAGAGAGATTAAGGGCCAGACTCTGTGCCAAGTGTTGGGAAAAAAATAGTCCTTACCCTCAAGGAGTTTACTCTCTAATTCTAATTCTAATGTGGGAGACAATATGTACATAAATAAATTGGTTTGACAATCTAAAGATCTCAAAAGTAGTTTGACCACATTTTTAAAAGGAAAGAAACTGTAAAATCAACAAAAACATTCTACTGAGTGTAATAATCCAGTTTTCCTCCTGTGACCTTGGATAGTAGAATAAGGAGTTAAACAGCTCCAGCTCCCTTAGCTTTAATAGCCTTGTAATAGGAATGTAGTTGTTTCATAGCAACCTGATTCCTCTTTTTTTTTTTGCTTTTTGGATTTGTATCCTGTCAGAATCCTTAGAATTTGCTAAAAGATTTAGAACAAAGATTTTTAAAACAGAAAACAAAAAAATAGCCCAAGTTGGTTTCAAAACAAAGATTCTTTCCTCAAATTCTGTCCCCCATTCCCACAGTGCTTTTCCTTCAAATCTAGCTCTACTTCTCTACAAAGTAGGTTTGAGGGAGGTTTGACACAGTAAGAATCTGTGGTTTCACCAATTCAAGTAGTGAGCAGAGATTCAAGTCGTTCTCACTAGCCCCTATCCTGGGCACAAACCTAAAAACAAATCTGGCTTTTACTTGTGAATATAAAATGAATTACACAGACATTCAAGAGTCAGCATGGACTTCAGAGAGTACTGGAAAGCCAGTGAAACTGTATCTACTTTAACTCCACATCTACTTATTTAATGACTGCCACATGGAGTAAGATTCATTTGGTGTGACCTATTCTTGATGAAGCTAATGTTGACATTTTGGGGTTACAATTTCTTTTTCTAGATATTCACTAACCATCCCTTTAATAAAACATCTTGGAATTTTGCTAACCAAAGCTATTGGCTAAAATCATAGGCAGCTAAAATATTAGTAATTGGCTGCTAAAGGAAGTAACAAAATTAAGGATATAAATTTAAAAGGTGAAATTCAGTAGAGAAAACTTTCTGAAGTACACACACACAAAAATCAAACTATGGTAGAGATGGAAAAAATGAAATGAGGTAGTTTGCAGGCACAATCCTGTGCTGGATTCAATAAATTGAATGCTTTTAAAATTATCCCTCTATGTTTATATCTCTTAAATCTATCTATCCTAACTTTTCTAATGACCACTAGTCTCAAATCTCCAGTTGTCTTTCAGAATTTTCAAATAGATGTCTAGGAGACAGCTTAAACTCAGAATGTTGGAAAGTGAACACATCTTTTTTCCTAAACCTTCCCTACCTCCCAAACTTCTCTATCACTCAACCTCCCAGTTCCCCAGGCTTGCAATCTATATATCATCCTTGATTCCTCGCTATCTCCATCCAATTTGTTGCCAAGATCTGTTAATTTTTACCTTTGCAACATCTCTGAAATAAGCCCTTTTCTCTCTGCTAACATTGCCATTAGCCTGATATAGGCCCTTAGGACCTCACACTTGAACTATTACAGTAGCCTGCTTGTGGGTCTGCCTGGCTCAAGAGATTTTCCTAAATTGAAGATTCTTCCCATCTCTCATTGAATAAATTCTACTAGCTATCGCCCCCAGGCTGCTTCAGACTTCTGCAAAGATTGGGGTTCAAAATTATCTTTTTATTGGTGATCTGGGGCTAGGTTCCAGTTGAAAAGAGAGTCAATGCCCCCAGGCCTAGATACTTATCTTGGAGTTTCAAGCCACTCAATGGGAATATCAGGCCCAGATCTCCAACTGAATAAAATCATTTTGAAGGCTTTCCCCCAGAGTCTTGGGAATTTCCTGAAGGAAGATCCAGGCCACCCCAAAAGATCAATGGAGGGTGATTTGATTAAGATCTCCAGTTGAATGAAACCACTTAACTTGTCTGGGAAGATATGCTTTCCCAGAGGAGGGCCTGAGACTCCGAATCTCCCTTCTTTTGCAGATCAACAGCGACACAGTTTCAGAGTTCACCCCCATCATATTGAGAGTGACATAAAAATTTCTCTGCCCAAAAAAGGTTGAGAGTAGAAAAAGCTTAACAAGCCCTGTTCTAGACTATACCTGGAGTTCCTTGATGATTTAGGTTTGGGACAAAATTAGAAGTCATAGATTGTTCAAACTTAACAAGAGGAGATTTACTTAGTCATAGCAAGAGAAGGCTATTCATCAAGGAGAGAACAAACATCTTGAGATGATTCAGCTGAACAAAATTTCTACTGGGATTCAATAGCAAAATATCTTAGAATTCTTATAAAATTTATGGCTGCTTTGTAATTGGGAGATGAGGAAGTCTTAACTCTGAATGGAAAGATAAGTTAATTGCTTTATTAATCCTCTTACACTATACTTCTTGATAAATTATGTATGCTTTATTAAACCATTATCTTAATAAATACAAGAAGGACTGACTTTCCACTTTATGACTTTTACCAGTCGACACTGACCTCTGATATTCAAGAAGCCTGATACCTTATAAAAGGAAGAAGATTAAAAGCAAAAACCAAAGAAACATAGTAAAAACAATAACAATGAAATAGTTTCCTGAAGGAGTAACTAAATCAGTGAGAGTCCCAGGAAGGAGGTCTAGTTTTAAATGATCAGGTCCCTATGTTGATGTTGCTCATATAGACACCAGATGATGGTAAGCAGCAAATGTTAGCATTTGGTCATGTGAAAAATTCACAATGGTCATTCTTCTTGGCAAAAGATAAATTTATTTGAGGGAAAACATTACAGGTAAAATTATGGGATATAATGGATACCAGAAATGATAAATATGAAAGAGTTGGGAGAACATAGAAAGGGATTTTAATAATTAATAATGGAAAGGGCAAGTTCCACTACCAGGAGAAAGAAAATACCCCATGAGGTTGGATCACCTAAATCTTGAAAGGGACTTAGTATCCTAAAAGAGGTAACTAACTATAAGAAGGAGAAGTGGAGTTGAGAAGCATAATAGGGGGGCAGCTAGATGGTGCAGTGGATAGAGCACCAGCCCTGAAGTCAGGAAGATGTGAATTCAAATATGGCCTCAGACACTTAACACTTCCCAGCTGTGTGACCCTGGGCAAGTCACTTAACCCCAATTGCCTCAGCCAAAAAAAAAAAAAAAGGAGATAGTAGAATTAGGAGAGATATCACATGACATGAGGGAGAGGTAAAGAGAAAGGTAGTAAGAGGCAGAGGCCAGTGTGGCAGACTGACCCAAAGAAATGCAATAGTGAAACCATAGCTCATAAGCTATTTTATAGGGAAAATTTAGCCTCAGGACTTGACATAATTCGGATTTCTGACTAGATTACTTTCAGGGAGAGTGAGACCACAAGACTAAATTTATTTCTATCAAACTTATCTCTATCAGAATCTTCTTCCTGACTATCCCAGGGAACATTTTTTTATCAATACTTTAGTTTCTTTCTACCCATCACACCCACCAATCAAGACCGCATCAGTAGTGATGCAAAATCTTTGCAATTCATGGTGTATCTCAACATAAAAAAGGACCATAAGTAGAAATACCAGGAACATTAAGGTTATATAATGATACTTCTTGCTTAATCACCCATCCTCATCACATGTCAGAGAAACACCGTTGTAGTTTACTATCCAGGAATTCTCTTTTCCTGAGAGGTCTACATGGCAGGGGTCAAATATAAAGTCTTTGAATTATGAGAAACACTCTTAATGTGTGTGTGTGTGACAGGGTGAGAGTGGTTAGACACTTTAACCTCCTTTTTGTTGTCAAACTCCCTCTTAACAATTCCATCCTTTGGTCCTCTAGCTCCTCCCTGAGAATGTTGCACAAAGATTCCTAGGTGGTCTGAAAGCAATATCGAAGTATCGATTGATTAATTTATATGACAGTAAGCAATAGGCTATAGTGAGTCTACCTTTAGCCACTAAAAATGTCAGTGCTCATTCTTCTACTATTGCTGGTAGGGCCATCTACAACCAATCTTTGTCCACTGATCCTACAACTAGGTAGAGTAATAGTTCTAGAGTCATAATGATGTGAACTCAAGTCAACTATGTGATCATTTAACTTCTATTTTCATTTTCCTTAACTATAAAATGGGAATAATAGTAGCACCTCTCTTCTAAAGTTGTTAGGAGAATCAAATGAGATAATATTTGTAAAATGTTACTAAATGTTTATTCATTTTTCCCTTCCCTTCCCTCAATCTGCTGTCTATTTTAGCAGGGTCATTTGCTATTCCTTGTGCCCACACAGGACTGCTTCTAAGTAATTAGGCTTGAGTTCTTCCACCTTATGCTTGGACAAAAATGTTTCTATATACATTGCTATATTCTTATTCTTATTTTACCACTCTTGGGACTTGAGTAGGCCCTCTTATATTGGAGAAAAGATACAAAACAACACAATAAGCAGTGAAATCAAAAATTCCTGAAGGCAAATATAAATAGTAGTTATTTTTGATGCAGTTGGGAAATTATTCTGGAATCCTAATTCTGTACTCTTTAGGGGTCCTTCATTGAAAGATTCAACAAGAATAATATTATTCAAAGTTTATAGTTCAGAGGTTAAACTGGAAACTTGTTTTTTAAATTTTTAAATTAATTTTATAATTATAACATTTTTGACAGTACATATGCATAGGTAATTTTTTACAACATTATCCCGTGTCCTCCCTTCTGTTTCGAATTTTCCCCTCCTTCCCTCCACCCCCTCCCCTAGATGGCAGGCATTCCCATACATATTAAATATGTTACAGTATATCCCAGATACAATATATATGTGCAGAAGCGAATTTTGTTGTTGTTGCAAAGGAAGAAATGGATTCGGAAGGTAAAAATAACCTGGGAAGAAAAACAAAAAATGCTCACAGTTTACACTCATTTCCCTGTGTTCCTTCTCTGGGTATAGCTGATTCTGTCCATCATTGATCAATTGGAATTGGATTAGATCTTCTCTATGTTGAAGATATCCACTTCCATCAGAATACATCCTCATATAGTACTGTTGTTGAAGTATATAATGATCTCCTAGTTCTGTTCGTTTCACTCAGCATCAGTTGATGTAAATCTCTGCAAGCCTCTCTGTATTCGTCCTGCTGGTCATTTCTTACAGAACAATAATATTCCATAACATTCATATACCATAATTTACCCAACCATTCTCCAATTGATGGGCATCCATTCATTTTCCAAACTGGAAAATTTTAAAAACTTGAAACAGCACTCTGTTTGTCCCCAGCTAATTAAATGGAGTCCAAGTGGCAAATTTTCCATATTTCCAATTCCAGAAATGTCTCTAGTTTCCCTGGAAGAATTGAACATTATTCTTTCAAAAACTTCCTCCAATGGCTTACATCAAGAATTACCACAATAATCAACGTGGCAAAATTTTAGTTTGTCTCTTAAATACCAAATTTAAAACAAAACAAAACAAAAAACCTCAGATACTTTCCAAAATTCTAAAATTCTATAGTTCTCATTGTTGAATTCTCTCATACTCTTCGATGATATGGCTAGGTCCATGTATGATTTGTAGGGCTGAGGACTGCTGTTTCAGCTTCACTGATGGAAAAGTTTACAGAAATTTAAGTCTTTTAAAACTGCAAGTTCTTCTTTTAGGAGCCTTCCTGTAAGCAATTGGATGAATATGACTTTAGCAATACAAAAATATCTAGTTCTGGTAAGGACTTGCACTACTAGTTGTTCTGACTTTGTCCTTTTCTAATGAGGGGCAAATTTCTTTTTCCATGTCCAAAATTTTATCCTCCCTAGGTTGCTTTAAAGGTAAACTGAATTTTTTCAGTTAACAGATTTTTAGAAATATTACCAAAGGCACCACTGTAAAAGCCAGTTTTGGATTTTTTCCTTTATATTATCTGTCTTTTACTTCAGTGATCTCATTATGTTCCAGTGCTTCAAGACTATGCCAATTATTCTGGGTAGAACCTAACTCAGACTAGTACCCTGGTAGTTTAAGCCTAATATTGGAACAATATCATTCCTAACTATAGAATGCTACATTTAATAAAATGAGATTTACTTAGTCATGGCAATAAGATATTCATCAAGGATCGATACTAAGAAATCCTTAATTTGATTCAATAGGGCAAAGTTTCCATTGGGATTCAGCAACCAAGCATCTGAGATCTTTCATCTCTTTCTGGCTTTTTAGATTCAGGTGATAAGGAAGTAATTTTAACAATCTGGACTCTTCAGTCCCCAGATCTAACTAAGTCTTGAGGAATGTTTCAGTAACTTTTAAAGACAAATTAGTCTAACTTGAATGAAGGAAGGGGTTAGGATATTACTTCTATCACAGTTACTTGAGTTATTTTAATTTTACTCTGCATTAGTTCATAATAGTCTTCTCATACATCTGTAAATTCCTAATTTCTTATGACACAATAACATTCCAATATTCCTATAAAAAGGCAATTTTATAAATTTATAAATATAAATTATAATTTTATAAAAAGCCAGCAGGGCTCTAATTCTATCTACTATGCTTTGCTGCCTTTGCTGCCTTTGCTACCAAGCAGTTCCCTGTCCCAACTGACATCCTATAGTCATATACAATTTTGTTTAGTCATTCCTCATTTGATCACTTATAATAAATAAATTATTATACCCACTTTCAAGCTTGTTATTGTCTTTAAAAATGCTACTATAGCTATTTTGGTTTATTTGATAGATATGAGGTAAAATCAAAGAGTACTATAATTTTCATTTGTTTTTCTTCGTTTATTAAACTATATCTTACTTAAAAGAGAGAACTGCCTTTCTCACCATGTGGCAAGGACTTGTCCTGGAAACTTAGGACTTAGTAATTTATCATTTTTCATTATCATAACTAATTCAGTCATTAAAATCCCACCAATGATGAATGGTCACTGTGATTTTTTAGGGATGAATTAGTAATGGTAATTTTAGAAAGCCCATATTAAAGCATCAGAAATGGCAACTTTCTAGGGAGAACTCAACTATAATAAAATCTGAAATTTCAACTGCAAATCCATTCTGCATTTGCTCTTTTAGTAGAACTCCTTTCTGGATACTTGGGGTCGTAAGAGGATTTTAGGACTTGGAAGTTGGGGACACAGGAGGTACCCATCTAGAGAGAAACTGAGGCTGACTCTAGGATATGGGGAGAAGATTTGGGTAAATCTACTGTACATCACAGAAGCTGGATATAACCACAAACTGCAGAGATCTTTAATCAAGGCAGTGATTTGATCAGAACAGTATTGAATCTTGAATCTTTCCTCCAATGACAGAAGCTTAACTTAGGAAAAATTCAGGTTAGTTTGAGTTGCAAAGACAAAGCAAAATGTCTGGGACTGGCAAAAAATTCAAGCACAGAGACAGGAAAAAAAGCATATTTTTAAAAAATCTTAGATGGACAGATATTACAGCAATATCTTTGCAATATTGGGGACTCAAATACCTCTAAAAACCCCAAATCCTATTGTCAAGCATAGAGGAGTGGCGATATATGTTTTACTGCACTATTTTCAGGTCCATTACTCAATACCTAGTAAGCAAAATGGCTTCCAGCTGTTGACATTCCTGTTTTAGATGAGAAACAGGAAAAAATATTGAGGTTTTTATATCTTACCTTTTGTCAAGAAGTCAAAGCTTTCGAGCACCAAATGATGTGATCTATATTGTGGGGTTTGGCCCTAAATGATGGCAGGAACCAAAAGTTGGGGTTCAATCATGTGAAGAATTCACAGTGGCCATTCTCTTTGTCAAAAGGTAGATTTATTTAGGGAATAGGTTATAGACAAAATTAAGGGAGACAAAAGACACTGGGAATGGTAAATATGAAGAATTATCCAGTAGAAAGAGAGCACTCTCATGAGGTTAGGGCATGCCCTTAGCTGGCAGACTAAATCATGAAAGGGACTTAGCACCATAAAATAGTTAGGTAGCTATAAAGAGAAGTGGGTTTGGGAAGCATAATGGAGTTAGGGGAGATATCATGTGGCATGGGGGAAAGAGAAAGGGAAAGACATCACAATTATAAGGCTAATTGAAGCAAGATAAATTCCAAAAGGATTTAGCAAAGAACCAGAAACAAGAGGATAAGTTTATAGGAAAAAAAAAAATAGGAATAAAGCTTCATGTTATTTATTTGCTAATTTTATGGCTTATAGGTAGATTTGAGGGGTGGTCTATTCATTATTGTTCATTGACCAACAGATTGTCTATCTGATAGTCAACAATGTTTGTAGGACTATACTATACTATATTCCTAAAACCAAAAGATTTTAGAATCATTGACAGACAGATTGTTAGAACAATAGCACTCTAAGGTCAAAAGACCTCAGGATTACTGCTACATTTCCCCAAGAAGCTGCACCACATCAGTAAGTATTTAATAAATATTTATTGACAGATTGAAAAGAAGAGGAGAAGAAAGGAAGAGAGGAAGTGAGAGGGGAGCAGAAGAAAGGAAGGAAAAGAGAGGGAGAGAGTGAGGAGCTATGCTGCCCAATTGGAACTGGCCAGTTGGTTCCTCAGTGGGGCAATTACTAATCACAGATTAGGACTGTTGTTTGTCCTTAATTCTTGAAGAAAACCATGATATCAGGAAGATGATTTCATAACTTGTAAGTGAATTGGAATAAAGTGAGGTAGAGCTGGGCAAAGTCATGAGTCTCATTCTCTCCTCTGGAGCCATCTGATTCTATTGGTAAAATATAGATCAGAAGTTGACCTTGGACTTATTGGGAGATCTTGAACTTTTTATGCTAAGGTATTTTCTAGGTCTCAGTTTGTTTGAGACAATACCCATTCAGTGATTAAAGCTATATGAGAAAGGAGGAGAAGAATAAGCTTTTATCTATTCAAAAAGAAATCAGTCTGGGAGGGGAAGACTCTGGGCTTTTGGCAGAAACAGAAACAATTGGTATTTACAATCAATGTGTTATCATCAGCTTCTTTCTCTTTATTCTTTGAGCTTAGTGTTTTATTTCCTTTTGAATTTATTGAATTTTTTGAAATTTTGAATTTATTTCCTTTTTGAATCCTTTGTATTTCTGTCTCCATTTGCTTCTAAAATCTGTGTAATCTCAACAAGCTCTTGAGAATCATCTATAATGGGACTGGGGGAAAGGCAAATAGCCAATGCAGATGAGGCTATCTGCACCTAGGCAGTCAACAGAATGTTTGTAGGAAGTAAAAAATGAAACAGTGCTTCGTAATGTCACTCACCACTCATGAAAATTACTTTCCCTAACTGTTTCTCAGTCTTTTTCTCTTCTGCTGGCTGATTTACTAACACATTTTCATTTGCTTTTAGTAGACTCGCAACTTCTTTGTCATCCTGGGAAGGTCCTGGATCCACAAAGTCTCTCCTACTTGGAGAGAGCTGTCATTTGTAAAAATCAAAGAATATAAACTTTTTCATCTTTGTAAGTTTCTCTTGTCAGAGAGTTGTGTATAGATCTAAAAGAAAAAAAAAGAAATAAACAGACTAGACTTGGGAATAATTTCTCGGTCTTCAGGAAAATATAAAATGAATCATAGCAACCTGGCTAAGAGCAAGATTTGAAACATGAGGTACCAATTAATACTAACTGTTATGAGATTTATTACTAGCAAAACTGAAATCTTGGGTTTGAAGAATTTTCCTTGGGGGAGGGAAAAAAACCCAATGAATCATACTGAAGGAAACAAAGGAAAAAGCTGTTTAAACCAAGACTCCATTTCATGATATTCTTAAGGGATTCCCAGGCTTCTTTGTTCTTGTTCTTCAGTCATGTCTGACTCTTCTTGACCAATCTGGAGTAGCAAAACTACTGGAACAGTTTGCCATTTCTTTCTCCAACTCATTTTGCAGATGAGGCAACCAAGGCAAACAAGGTTAAGTGACTTGCCCAGGATCATACAGTTAGTTAATTGTCTGAAACAAATTTTAGAAACTGATAAAATGATAGCTGTAGACAGGAATTATTATTTTCTGGAGGGGGAGGGGAAAGGCATAAATGTGTTTCACACTAATGCTTGTTGTTCATATATATAAGAACTTCATTCAGAAAGCTTAGGAGTAGAATCACAGAACAATAGAGATAGGAGAGGCATTAAAAGATTGGTAGAAAGGGTTAAGAGAACTGGAAGGAAGAATGAATGATTTTGTGAAATTAGTGCCCTATATAGTATTGCTCAGAAGGCAGTGATCAGTTGATTATTTTCACTGAAAAATCCTTTTAAGAGATTTGGGTTCTGTACATTTTTAGAAAATGATTGTGTGTGTGTGTGTGTGTGTGTGTGTGTGTGTGTGTGTGTGTGTGTGTGTGTGTGCATTTAGGGTTAGGGTTGTTCTTGCCAAAATTGTTTGTCAATCTTTCTCAGGTTTTTATAGAGTGAGATAAATTGGCATCTAGGTGGTATAGTGTTTAGAACATTGGGCTTGGAATTGGGCAGACTCATCTTGATGATTTCAAATCTGGTTTTAGACATTTGCTAGCTGTATAATGCTGAATAACCTTGTTTGTCTCAGTTCCTCATCTGTAAAAATGAACTAAAGAAGGAAATGGCAAACACTCCAATATTTTTGCCAAGAAAACTCCCAAATAAGGACAAAAAGACTTGAACACAATTGAAACGACTCAACAATAACAACAACTATATAGATAATACCTCAAAGAACATAATGTTTGGGCCATTACTAAAAAATAGAGCTGGCAAGGACAACCTCCATTGTCCTAGAAGAGTATTGCCTATGTTTGCTGAATTTGCATTCCATGGTTTTCTACAAAAAGACACTTATTAAAGAGTACAGTAATGAAGGTCTAGTAAGTGGAATTGTAAAGGTCTTTTAGTTCCACCTGTCTCACTATATAGATGTTGAAGCAAAGGCCACCAAGGGATGAATTCACTATCAACCTTGACAGAAGTAGAATTCAAGAGCATTCACATTCTCTGACTCTAGGTGCAATTTTGTTTCTACTGTATCACACTTCATTCTACAAATCCAAGGTCACTGATTATCTATGGTATCAATTCCCTAGGGAGACCTCTTAGGAATGCAGCTAGATGGCTCAGTGGATGGAATATTTGTCCTGCAATCAGGAAGACCTGAGTTCAAATTTGACTTCAGACACTTACTAGCTGGGTGACCCTGGACATAATCTCAGTTTCCCTTAATGCACTAGAGAAGAAAATGGCAAACCATTCCAGTATCTTGCTGAGAAAACCTCATGGACCATATGGATCTTGAAGAGTAGAACATTACTGAATGAACAATCCACAATATAGTGAAAAATGGTGCTGGGCTTAGAAACCTTGCAAACTTCAGTCCAAAGCCTGCCTTTGACCTCTACCAGCTGTGCAGCCATGGGAAAGTCATTTAACTTTTCTGAGTGACCATTTTCACATCTCTAAAATGGGAATAAGAATACATTTAATAACCTGATGGATATTGTTGTGAGAATCAAATGATAATGCATGTAAAGTGTTACACAAATGCCTACTACTATTATATAATGTAAACTTATACTTTATAATTTGTGGTTTCCAATTAAACACTATTTAGTGTTATTGTGAAAGAAGCTAAATAAATATGCACTATTATTTGATTATTAGGTCTGAGTTTTACTCTTAACATTATAGCACCATGTAACCAAAGTTACATTTTAAAAGAAGTATTTATTACCACTTTTTTAAAAAAATTGACCTGTGTCACCCGTTCTCGGCCCCACAATCAATGAACTATAATGGCTTTCTCTTGCTTTCAGGAATAAATATGAAATCCTTTGTTTGGTGTTCAAAGTTCTTCACAACCTGTATAACTTTCCTCATTCCTTCTTTCTGGTTTTCTTATATTTTATTCTCTTCCACATACTATGAGATCTATTGGGCTCCTTGCTATTTAAAAACCATGTAAAACACTCCATATCCTGATTCTTGGCATTTTCCCAGGTGGATTCCATGGCTGAAATGCTTTTTGCCCTTATCTTTGCCTCCTGGTTTCCCTGGCTTCTCTCTCAAGTATTATTTTCTCCAGGAAGCTTTTCTTTAATTCTCTTGCTTTCCATCTTATTATTTCCCATCTATCCTTCACATAGCTTATTTGTATTTATGTATTTCCTTACTTAGATTATGAGTTCCTTGAGGCCATGCATTATCTTTTGCTTCTTTCAAATCCCCCGAGTTTAGCATAATGCCTAGCACACAATGAAAGGCACTTAAGAAATATTGGTTGACGGACTGCCCCAAGGTGTGGGAGAAAAAAAGGCATATTCAAGTGATGTAAAGGGGAAATTTATAGATTTTGGCCACAGATTGCATACGGAGAGTGAGCTATATAGAGGAACTGAGGATGACAACAAGATATGGGGGACTAGGAAGATGGTGCCCTTGATAATATTTGGCAAGTATAGAGGGAAAGAGGATTTGGGAGAAAGTTAGTGAGTTCAGTTTTGTACATGTTGGGTTTAACATGTCTATTGAATATATAGTTTGAGATGTCTGAAAGGCTGTCCAGGATATAAGACTGGAAGTGAGCAAAGTGGTTCTGGGCAGGATAGAGATGGAGAATCATCTGCATAGATACTGTGTGGGACAAACTTAGTGAAGATACTTTCATGGGACTATAGCCTTAAGCTATAATTTGATTGTGACTTGAGACTTTATAAAGACATGTAGAGATATAGCTAAAAAAATAAATTGTAAGTGTTTCTTCCTTCCTGTTTCCCACCACTTCTTAATTAGCATTTAAGTATCTCTTTTAAAGGCAATGTATTTTTTTATTTCTGGGATAAACTTCCACTATTAGAATGTAAGCCTGAACTTCCACAAACAATGAGAGAAAAGGCCAGGCAGGGGGGTGGGGACTTCTGCATTCAGACTACTTAATCTTGTGTTTTGCATTTTTTATTTCCCACTCTTTTTCCTACCAAACACCTTGTCAAATTAGAGATGCCCTTTCTAACGAGATCGTAATAAACATCTTTTTGCTTTTTGTTTTTTTTTTTCATACTCTGAGAGTCTCTGCTTGTTTTTGTGGTTGCTACTGTACCACACAGTTTGAGGGCTCGTCTGGGATATTTCCTGTTCATGAGTGGTCTCTCCTGTACCGAATCCTTTGGCAGGTGCCCTCTGGAGGGTACTCTGATGGTCTTTAGACTTGGCTCAGGAACTCCTGTCTGGATAAACTCCTGAAGAGAGACACTTGGAGAAAGCAAAAACAGAAGTAGCAAAGGCTAACAAAGATAGAGGATTAATTCGGCCCAGGGGATAAACCAGTTGGGAAAAGTTTGAAATCAGTCAGATAAGTTATGAAGCACAACTCAGAAGAGCAAGAACTGGTGAAGAGAGCTGTCTTTAAGAGGACTTTCCCTTACAAAGCAACTAGTGAGCCGTCTGGATAAGGGGAAAATATTACATGGTTTGAGTGCGTAAGATTTTCCTTTGGTAAGACTGAGTCCTTTATTAAAAGAGGATAAAATACTCTGAATCTTAGGAAAGTAAAGGGCTCTAAACCTATCTTGGGAAAGATAGCTTTTTAGAAAGAATTGGGATGAAGTAACAAAACATATAGGGATTAAATAGTTTGTTTTCTGTTTGGACAGATGCCTGGCTCATTTGGAGAAACAGTCCGACCCCCAAGGGTTGGGTATAAATTCAAAGGACCTGGCCTGGCTCCTTGGCTCCAGAACTTCCCTCCTCACTTCCACTCCAGGGTAGGGCCCAAAACGGGAGCTTTGAAAAGCAGTTTGTGTCTGTATGCTTTTGTGAGCCTTTGTCTGGTCTTCTGTGCTTCTAGTAGTCAGCTGAGATACAAAGGAAAAGATCTGGCTACTTGAAATTTTAAAAGTGCTTGTTTTATAGATGATTGGACTTATGCAAATAGCTTTTAGCTAGAGAGAGGAACGACTAGTTTTAAAACAGGGTAAGCTTTTATGCCAAGAAAAAAAACAAACAAAAAAAAATCCCACAACCTGATATTTATGTGGATATAGTACTGGCTAATTTGGGTCTGCAGAACTAGTTAAAGTTACAGAACTGTAATTCTAGCAGATTCTGGAGGTTTTGAGACTAAGTTTTAAGTTGCTTGGCACTATCAGCTAAGTTAAGTTTTTAAGTAGGCCTAATTTACATGATTAAAAGTCTTCTGAGGGCCTGAACTTGAGGTTTTTAAAAGAAAAAAATTGCAAAAGAAAAACCCGGCTTTCTCTGGGATTTTCCAAGCTTCTCAGGTTTGTGGAATCTATCCTGGCTAAGGTGGTATCCCTGGCTGGCCTGAATTCTTCTGGAGTTTGCACTGGTGCCCCAACTTTTTGGAATGTCTCTCATCCCCATTTCTGTTATGGAGGATGGGCTAGTCACTGAACCATAGACTTGTAGCTGGACATCTGGGTCCAAATTTCTCCGATTCTCTTCTCCCGGGTTCCTAAAGTTCACCAATTTCTTAATGCCCTGTGGATGGATTTGAAAAGGCAGTTTTCTGCCACTTTAAATTTTGGGGCTGTATATATTTAAATAGGAATTCTGGTTCTGAATATTAACTAATATTAACTAGAACATGCTAAAATTGTGAACTTTTTTATTCTGGCATAAGATTTTAGAAATATGGGGCAGCTAGGTGGCACAATGAAGAGAGCACAAGCCTTGAATTCAGGAGGACCAAAGTTCAAATCTAGTCTCAGATACTTAACACTTCCTAGCTGTGTGACCCTGGGCAAGTCATAACCCCAGCCTCAGAGAAAAACAAAAAAAAAAAAAAAAAGATTTTAGAAATATGTGTGCATTGATGTTGAAGTATCATTACTAGAAATTTAAATCTGTATTTGATTTGATTTTAAATTAAAAATTTTGGTTCCCTGGTAACTAACTTAAAGAAGTCACATGTTTGTATCTCCTAATTAGATAAAATATATTTAAGCTACTATGTGGCTTGCTAAATTATATATTGGGCAATTTGCAAAAAATGTATGAGCTGTGCTTTAACATTTTGTCAGCTCAGTTGGATATAGGATATAAATTTTGTGAAATTTTGTCCAAAGCTATTTAGAATATTAATTCAATTAGTTTAATTTAGGTTTGTCTTGCTTTCTCTTTTAACAGATTTATTTATTTGTTTATTTATTTTGCTGAGGCAATTAGGGTTAAGTGACTTGCCCAGGGTCAGGTAGCCAGGAAGTGTTAAGTGACTGAGATCAGATTTGAACTCAGATCCACCAGACTTCAAGGCTGGTGCTTTATCTTCTATACCAACTAGTTGCCTGCCTGCTCTTTCCCCCTTTCTCTTTAAAAAAACAAGCAAAAGCAAGAAAATTTAGCATATAGAAATATGTATAATTGTAGAACAAATTCTATCTGAAAGATGTGTAATATAGTCTAAAGATAAATAAGAAGGTACTGAGGAAATGTCCCACTAAAGGGAGGGAGCCTGGCTCCAAAATTTAGGTCAGGGTTTTTTCTTTTTGTTTGTTTTTTGATGATTGTATTTCCAAAATCTTTATTGTAGAAATTGTTCTTCTAGTTTTATTCACTTCATATGATTTCTTCCCCCATCCCTCATTAATTAATTAATTAATTGCAAAACATATGCATGGGTAATTTTTCAACATTGACCCTTGGAAAACCTTCTGTTCCAACTTTTTCCCTCCTTCCCTCCACTTCCTCCCTAGATGGCAGGTAGTCTGATACATGTTAAATATTTTAGAGTATATGTTAAATCCAATACATGTATACATATTTATAGAGTTATCTTGCTGCACAAAATAAATCGGATCTAGAAAGAAAGGAAAAAAACCTGAAAAGGAAAACAAAAATGCAAGCAAACTATAACAGAAAGAGTGGAAATGCTATGTAGTTGTTCACACTCATTTCCCATAGTTCTCCCTCTGGGTGTAGTTGATTCTCTTCATTACTGAACAGTTGGACTTGTTTGAATCATTTCATTGTTAAAGAGAGCCATGTCCTTCAAAGTTGATCATCATAAAATCTTGTTGTTGCCATGTATAATGATCTCCTGATTCTGCTCATTTCACTCATGTATGTCTTTCCAGGCCTTTCTGAAATCATCCTGCTGGTCATTTCTTACATAACAATAATATTCCAGAGCATTCATATACCACAATTTATTCAGCCATTCCCCAATTGATGGGCATCCATTGAATTTCCAGTTCTAGCCACTACAAAAAGGGCTGCCACAAACATTTTTGCACATACAGGTCCCTTTTTCATCTTTAGTATCTCTTTGGGATATAAGCCCAATAGCAGCAATGCTGGATCAAAGGATACGCACAGTCTGGTAACTTTTTGAGCATAGTTCCAAATTGCTCTCCAGGATGGTTGGATTTGTTCACAATTCCACCAACAATGCATCAATGTCCCAGTTTTCCTACATCCCCTCCAACATTCCCCATTATCTTTTCCTGTCATCTTTGCCAATTTGACAGGTGTGTCAGAATTGTCTTAATTTGCATTTCTCTTATCAACAGCGATTTGGAGCATCTTTTCATATGACTAGAAATAGTTTCAATTTCTTCATTTGAAAGTTGTCTGTTCATATAGGTTAGGTTTTAATGAAATTACACTAGTGGAGAAACTGAGATATAGGGGAAGGGTGGAAGCTTTCCTCTGAGCTCTGTTGCTTGAAGAAGGGTTAGTAGAATAACATTGGAACAAATTGTACCTAACTATGGATTGGAAGAGATTATTGAATTGGTAGAGATTATTGATTCTAATAATGGAACATACTTCACTTCTAAGGTTTTATAAGAAATAATGGGAAGGGATTGCAAATTGAGTAACAATTCTATATACCTAGTCATTTGCCCTCATCAGGGAAAGTGGAAATAATGAATCAGATTCTTAAGAAATGGATTACTAAATTGCTGTTAGAGACTAAAGTGCCTTGAACCAAATGTTTACCTATTGCTTTGTTAAAGAATTAGAGCTGTTCCCAGAAGTGATCTGGGACTTTGCCCATATAAGATGCTATTTCGTTTATTTTTATTTGGGAGAAAGGAAAAAAAAAAAAAAGGAAAGATCCTCTTTTGAAACAAAGGATAAACTTAAAAAAAATTATATACTAGGGGCAGCTAGATGGTATAGTGGATAGTGCACTGGCCCTGAAGTCAGGAGGACCTGAGTTCAAATCTGGCCTCAGACACTTAATATTTCTTATCTGTGTGACCCTGGGCAAATCACTTAACCCCAAATGCCTCAGCCAAAGATTTGGAGTTTACAGTTCATAGGAGAGTGGGTTTTTACTAAGTCTTGAAAGAAGCAGAGTGAAAACACCTTACTAAATGTTATAGATGAATGAGACTGCTGTGGTGGGCTGACCCAGGAGAGTGGCAGCTATGTAATGGCCCATAAATAGGTTTTATAAGGAAAATTTAACCTCAGGGACATGACTGGGATTTCCAGAGAACAAAGATTGAACAACTTGAAGAAGAAAGTCCAGTTACACAAGAATAGACCCCAGTAGAGAAAAAGGACAAGCCAGGTCTAGAAGGATTGGAGACTGAGAACAAGATGTTTGAGGAAATGTATCAAGAATGGTGTGAGAAGTCTTCAAAGGATAATAAATAAAAGAGAAGGGAATGTAAGGTATAAATTGAGAGAAGATACTCTCATGGGAATATAGCCTTAAAGTATACCTTAATTGTGACTTGAGATTTTATAATAACAAATAGAGATATAGCTAAGAAAAAAAGTTGTAGGTATTTGTTTTAAAAAATTAATTAAAAAAATTAAAAAATTAATTTAAAAAATGTTGTTAAAAAGTTGTAGGTATTTAATTAGCATTTAAGTATCTCTTATAAAAACAGTTTATTATTTTGTTTCTGGGTTAGGTGTCCATGATTAGAAAGTAAGCTTGGACTTCCCCAAATAATGAGAGAAAAAGCCAGGTAAGGGAGTGGGATCTTCTGCATTCAGGCTATTTAATTTTGCCATTTGCAGTTTTTACTTTGCATTTCTTTTATTGACAAACACCTTGTCAGATGGGAGATGCCCTTTCTCACAGGTTTATTATAAACCTCTTTTTGCTTTTTTTTTTCTTACTCTGAGAATCTGTTTTTGTGGTTGCTATTGTCCCACACAAGATGATAATGAAATCCATGGGAGCTAATGAGATCACAAAGTGAAGTTGTATAAAGGGATAAGAAAAGAGAGTCAGAGGACTCTCCTATGAGAACATAACCTGAATGAAGATCTTGCAAAGAAAATGAAGAGTGGTCTGGTAATCCAACTAGGAGAGAGTGGTGTCCTGAAAACCTAGAGAGAAGAGAATATCAATGAGAAGACAGTGATTATTGTCAGTGCAGAGAAGTCTAGGAGAATGAGGATTGAGTATAGGCCATTAAATTTGGCAATTAGGAGAAGCATTTTTGGTGAAATGATGGAATCAGAAAGCAGATTTGGAGGGATTTAAGAAGACACCAAGGGGAGAAAAAAAGGAGGCATTTATTATAGATGGTTTTCTCAAGGAGTTTAGCCACAAGAGGCAGAGGCAGAAGTGTTATAGGATAGTAGTCAGCAGGAATGGAAGGTCAAATGAAGAAGATAAGGATAGAGAATGGATATGGTTGTAGGTAGTAAGGAAGGAATCAGTAAAGAGAGAGAAATTGAATACTAATGTGAGAGAGTAGGAATTATAAAAGCAACTATGGAGGAAATAGAATGGAACAGGATTATTGTTGTGAGTTTATGGGTTTGACTTGGCTCTTAAAGAGAACCACCTTTTCATGTTAGAGAGATGTAAAGGAGGAAATATTGGCAGAAGACATCTGAATCATATAAGATAAGGAAGAAGAGAGACAAGTGAGTTCATGGCAAATGACCTCAATTATTTTTTCTACTAAAATATGAAGAAGCTTCTCAGCTAAGAGGGTGGGGGAAGGAGAAACCAAGGGAGGCTTGAGAAAGGATGAAAAGTTTTGGAAGAGCCAATGTGGACAATGGAATAATGAGTTGATCAGGAGGGTACAGAAGTATTGTAGCGTAGCACTATGGGCTGAATGGAGGCTTTGTAAAATAAATTTGTAGTGGCCCCAGTCAGAACAATTGTGTTATTTTCTCTCCCTTTGTCCAGCAGCTTATGTGTGGGCTGAAAGGGGATAGATGGTGAATATGAACCAGAGCTGAAGCTTGGCAAGGCAGAATTGGTGAGAGAATCAAGGGGCAAAAGGCTAAAGAAAAGAGGACAGTATAGATTTGAATAGATACGTTATCTATCTAGTGAAGAGGGTATCTATGATAGTCTAGGAAAAAACTGAAGGATAGAGGGATTTGAGATGATAGGGTGGATAAAGAATTGGATTAGTAAAGGAAGGCACAGTCAATAGATTATGATCAGATAAGGAATTTTTTTCCAGTTTTGAAAATGGAAGTAGTATATTTGTATGTGATAAGACAAAGAGGATAATCATGTCTCTGTGTGGCTGAGGAGTAGGTAATGGGAAGTGAGTATGCTGAGGAAATGTATAGTTAAGCTATTTGAGGGATAGTCAATGTGTATGTTAAAGTCCCTGGGATGAAAGCAGGAGTTGGAGAAGAAAAATGGTGAGTTTGATACTGAACTCATTAAGGAAGAAAAGGAAGAGATCTGGAGGTCTACAGACAAGAGCTATCAGGATTTTGACTGGATAGTAGTTATAGATTGCTCAAAATTCAAAGGAGAACTTACTTAATGATGGTTATAGAGGGTGAACCTGGACATTGCAGTGGGAGGGAGCTAGGGTACAAAACAGAATTAGTTTTACTTAACTTCTTGAATCTCATCTGCAAGAAGCCTTTCCTTATCCCTTATTTCTAGTGCCTTCTTTTTGTTTGTTGACTGTTTCCAATTTATCCTATATATAGCTTGTTTGCAAATACTCATTTGCTTGTTATCTTCCTACATTATGATCTCCTAGAGAGTAAGAACTATAATTTGCCTTTCTTTGTATCATCCAAATAAATATTTATTCATTGATTTACTGGGTTCAAATCTGGGCCTCAGCACTTAACATTTCCTACCTGTGTGACCTGGGCAAGTCACTTAGCCCCATTTGCCTCGCCCCATTTGCCTCATCAAAAAAAAAAAAAAAAAAAAAAAGAATTTATTCAAACATAAAGAAGCCAGGATGAATGGAAGGGCTAAAATATCCATTTAAGATATCTCCAACCAATAACTTTGTGTATCAAGGAACTGGCTAAACATAAAGTTTCTGTTAAGGGGACTCAGGCCTAAAAGTGGCTAAAACCACCTGAGGTCACTGACAGGACATAAGCTTTTTGCAAGCATGCAGGCTTAATGGATCTCATGCATATCAACTGACACACTCCAATAATGGGATTAGTCATCATCTTTGAACATGGGATGTATGATCAGGGAGAGGGAACATATATTTAAGGAGTATTTGTAGTGGGAATAGAATGGCATGTATAACTTCTAATAGGTCTCTTCCAATGGAAAGTCTAGGAGACAGGATTAGGGTGATATTACAAGGTATAATTTTAAGTTTAACTGCTTCACTTATTCCAAATTTATTCATTCCCTGTGCCCTTTTGGGGGTTTCAGAGCATTATGATAAGGTTTGAATGCCCTCAATTCCTGGTGGTCATGAGGTTAGTGGCAATAAGAAAGTTGTTAAAAATCCCCTTTAATTGGCCACAGGTTTAAGTGAAAGAATTCACTTATTCCCGAATTATTAGTTATAAAATGAAAGTTTATTGTTGGATAGAAACCAATTTGTCAAGGGGCTGACTTCTATAGTGGCAATGACCTATTAGGGAAATGGAGTTTTATGTTGACAGAATCAGCAGGCAGAATCCTAGCAGCTGAGCAAGCTACCTTAGGCCTTCTGCAAAGAGCTTAGTTGAGGGAAACTGTTAATTTGGGTATTTTGGTGGGGGCTGGGACAGCCTGGGCTGATCAGACCAGGATTCCTCAACTGAATGAGAATTTAGAATTCTAAATTGGGAGTTGATTTGCCTCTGAATAGTATTGCTTCTTTTATCCTGGGAGGATGGGCTCTGTCTCCAGACTCTTTGGAGCCTGAGAGATCCTGCTCTCTGAGATCAGAAAAGGGGACACAATTTCTAAGAGTGAAAATCTTAAATGGAACATAGCTTCAGAAATCCCAGACATGTAAAGGAACAGTTTCCCTCCTTCTTCAATTATATCTCACACTTCAGTGCTCAGGTAAGTCTTTGATTTGCAGTCTAACTACATATCTACATTTGTAAAGGAAGTCTCTCATTTAGAATTAATTTTTTTTCAATTCAGTTCATTAAGCATTTAAACATCTTCCCGGTAGCAGGTTAGTTGCTAAGCTCTGGGAAAACAAAGAGGCAGACAGGGCTCTCAAGAAATTTAGTCTGGCTTGGGACTGTTTTGAGAACAGTTTGCAAACAAATATATAAAAATCAAGCTGTATACAAAACAAATAGGAAGTATTGAAGTGAGGAAAGGCACTAGCTAACATTTATGTGGTATTGTGAAATCTCAGGTTTGGCTTGTGGTTTGGAGGATGTAAAGATTAGCATTTTCTCAAAGTTATACGCATGCCTTATGCATGCCTTACGTTATTCAATTCAACTTAACATTTATCAATGGCAGCACAAATGTGACATAGGACAATTGTGATAAAGTCCTCATCACAATTATAATAGTGGTTAATGATGTCAACCTGAATTAAAGAATACTGCCAAAGTAGCAAAAATTAGAATCTTTGATGAAGACAAAGGGATTGAGATCAGGGTCACCTTGCAGCAGCAGCAGCAGCAGCAGAATGCTGGGAGCAGAATATTCAACAGCCAGGAGAGACAGAGTTAAAAACATTTCTCATTAATCCATTGAGAGGCCTGGGGGAAACTTGGAAGTGGCAGCTTAGAAGGATCAAATGAAGTTTATTTTACAAAATTATGTGTACAAATATAAATGTTGCAAATTATCTTTACAAGTAATTGGAAAAATAAAATACTACTGAAGAAAATAAAAAATCAACCCCCCCTAAAATTGATTTTGATAGACCAATAGCCCCCCCTTTTAACTGTTTTTGACTATTCTGGCAATTCACAGCTCAGAGGTTTGGCAAGGTTAGCTCTTAGTCAGCAGCATGCAACAATGACCTTTGTGTAATACAGCACTTTCAGATTGCTGATTAGAAGAATTGGTGTTCAATTTATTAAAATCACCATTACAGAAATCTTATGAGCAATTTGATTGGAGAAATTAAAATCTTGATCAGGCCAAATTATCAATCAATAAGTATTTATCAAGCACTATTTGCCAGGGAACTGTGATAAACATTAGGAATGGGATAGGATTGGACTGGACTTGTGATTTCCTTAGGATAATTCCTGATGAAACTCTCTAAACTCTTAAATTGTAAATGAGGTGATACAAGGCAGTTCCAATAGACTTGTGATGGAAAGAGCCATCTGCATCTAAGAGAGAGAATTATGGAGATTAGATATAGATCAAAGTGAAGAGGAAACCCCAAAACTCTGAAAAATCCTTAAAGGAGAAAACCTCCTTCGACTCTACCTCAGTGAGGACTCCAGCCCAAGCACAAACAGTTTCATCTTTGTTATCTGGGTGGGGACAGCTCAGTCCCCATTTGAATTCAATTCAAATTCTAACCCTGGCTGAAACCCTGCCAGGAGCCAACCTGGGACTCCACCCACAAGCCCCCTTCAACTTGTAGCTAAGCAAACAACAACAAAGAGTGAAAATGCTATGTTGTGATCCCCACTCAGTTCCCACACTTCTCTCTCTGGGTGTAAATGACTTCATCATAAGATCATTGAAACTGGCCTCAATCATCTCATTGTCGGAAAGAGTTACATCCATCAGAATTGATTATCGTATAATCTTGTTGCTATATAAAATGATCTCCTGGTTCTGCTCATTTCACTTAGCATCAGTTCGTGTAAATCTCTTTAGGCTTCTCCGAAACATTCTGCTGATGATTTCTTATAGAACAATAATATTATATAACATTCATATATGTGTGGAATAGAGAGATAAGGTGCAGAACTTTCAGGAAAGTATGAATTCTTTTTCTGTATTTTATTTTCATGATTTCTGTGTTTCATAGGGGAAATATAATAATATGTGCAGGCCCATATTTACTTGAGCCTTAGCCAGCTATAAATATATTTACTTAACCTGAGCTGATGACATTTATCAGTATTTGACATTTATCGATATTTAGTCTATTAGCTTGACCACTATCTGCTTGTTTAAGCCTGAAGGCCTGATTTTCTGTTTCCTAGAAATCAGGTGATTTCAGGGAAATAGAAACCTTCTATTCCAATCTCTCTGGATAACAACAACCAATTAGATGCCTCCCCCTCCCTTTCTCAATGCTCTCTTATTTGTGATGTAATCTCTTGTATAAAAGCTGTGTATCTTTACTACTTCTTTAGCCCTCCTACCATGAGCTTTCTCTTTTTTATTTTATGATGGGATAGCTCATCCTCTGGAGGTTTTAATAAACAACTTTTCTGCTTTTTATTGAGTGATCTTTGAGTAGTCATTTTGGGTAAGGGTCTTATACATCCCTCACATATACCATAACTTGTTCAGTCATTCTCCAACTGATGGGCATTCACTCAGTTTCCAGTTTTTTGCCACTACAAAAAAAGGGCTGCCACAGATATTTTTGCACATGTGGGTCCCTTTTGATGGAAATACATTTAGAAGAATGCACCTTTATTGGACTATTGTCTAGGGAAGTGGCAAGAGGGGCAAAGAAAGGAGAAGAATTTGTAATATAAGGTTTTGCCAAGGTGAATGTTGAAAATTATTTTTGCATGTATTTGAAAAAATTAAAAGCAATTGTAAAACAAAACAAAACAAACAAAAAATTAATATCCTATGAAGTACTATGGGTATCTTTGGATACCAGTTCTTCCAATTCTTAAAATAAACAAACAAATAAATAAAACTATAAGTTGTATATTGAAACCATTTCTGCAAATAGATGGGCAGTGTGTGGGAGGCAGCCACATGGTAAGTGGCTAGAGAGCAGGCTTGGAGTTAGGAAAATCTGAGTTCAAATCTGGCCTTTGGCACTACCTGTAGCATCTCCAGATAAATGACTGTTTACCCTTTTTGCCTCAGTTTCCTCACTGGTAAAATGAGAATAATAATAGCACTTACCTATCAGGGTTGTTGTGAGAATCAAATTAGATAATAATTAATTGAACCTGGTTCATAGTAAGCACTATATAAACATCTTTTTATTTGACCCTTCCTAGGTCAAAAAATTACCAGACCAGAAAAAGTTACTTCCAGCCTTGGATTATTTTGTAGATCTCCCAAACTCTCCCTCCAAAGATTTCCTGGCTTTCATTAAGGACTTTTTGCTTGTTAGGCAGAGCAATTTACTTTGTGAAACTGTGAGATACCTAATCCTTCCCACCAGCAGCCCAGTCATTCTCTCTGTCCTCATACCCTGTTCCTTAGTGTAGCCCAACACTTGCTGTGTAGCATCCCAAGTTATAACTCACCTTCCCTGATAAAAGATCTCACTTTGACTATGTTGGCTCTTTTCATTTAAATACAAGTTTAATTAGTATTATTCTGCAATTTATTATCTTCAAATGTTTCTAGCAGGTACTGAGCAGTTAAGAAACTTGGCTAGAATTACACAATTGGCATGTGTTATGTAATAAAACCTGAACCCTGTTTTCCTGCCTTCAAGATTACCTTTCATCCATTATATCATATAATGATGATGAGATCCTGGATAGCTGGATGCAGTTGGCAGAGAAGGACTGGAGCATTGATGGAATTACTCCCTGGGACAGGCAGGAAAAAGGTTCAGATCAGTTTAGCTTAGGGGTCCCACCTTCTGTGGAGGTTCCCCCTGCACCTCCTTGGGTAGCCCCATCTTGCTGTGTCCCATCAGAAATCCCAGTCTTGTACCTGAAATTAAATTTCCTTTATAAATTGGTCAGGTTATAGACAAAATTAAGGGATACAATATACACCAGGTTCAGTCATGTGAAGAATCACCTTCTCCTTAAAGCACATCATCTGTTGCCACATCACTTGCTACAATAGCCACATAAATGATACAAAATAAAAAATGAAATATTGTCTGCCTCTCTAAGGGGAACAATGGGCACATGACACCTTTAAATTTAATCTGAATTTCTCCATAATTCTCTGAAATTTAGACAATCAACAAAACAATCATCAAACCCTGGTTTGTAGCATTTACCATTTTCAGAGGTATAAATACTCACAGAAGTTTTAGCAATCTGCTTCTGTAGCTAGTTTCAATGTACACCAGCTATATTCCCGAGTTTGTGTTCTTAGATGATCTGTCTTTTCATCCAGTCATTTCAGCATTGCAATAAAGCCAAAGGAATGCTAGGATTCAGGAGGTACATAATAAGTACTTGTTTACTATTTGCACACCAGCCTGCTTGATTTCCACTGCAAATGCTTTATGTGTTCTTGAGTTCTTAAAAAAGTCATGATACATGATTTGATATCTAAGGTGATGGAGAGAGTATTGAGGATAACACTAAGGTTGTGTTATCCTCAATAGGTTGTGACTAAAGTCACTGAAATACATAGTACAGGGGCTATAGCTCCAATACAATCTAAGTACAACTATGAAGCACCTGTTATATAAAAGTGTACAAGGTAGTAGAGATATAAAAATAATACAGTCCTTGCCTTCAAAGATATATATATATATGCACAATTAAGCATAATGTGAGGCAGACTGTGATGAGACAAAGGGGAGCTCTAGATTACATTCTGGAGGGAGTATTACTTTCATGTGAGGGATGAAAAAAGTACTTGATTTCGGGGTCAGAAAAAAAGAAGTGGGAAGGGAATAAACATTAAGTATCTACCATGTGTTAGGTACTGTGCTAAGTGCTGGAAATACAAATATGAAAAAATAAAGATTACACCTGTTCTCAAAGAGCTTGCAATCTGATAAGAAAAACAAAACACTAAAGAAAAGTGTGTGAGGGGGCAGAAGGAAGATACCCAACACAGGGATATGGAGAAATCAATCAGTGAAGAACCAAGGAAGTAAAGCCAGATAAGAAATGAGTTGAGTTCTTTCTTGACATGGAGGTTTTGAGTTCATGACCTCACCATCCAATCAAAAAGGGAGATAGTAGTAATAAAATAGAATCTGAAAGTACACAAGATTTTAGTATAGTGAGATTATTTGAATAATGAGCTTCCTGGAGGTTGGTAGTTCAATGGTAAGGAAGCCAGGTGAGAAATGAGGAAATTAAACTTAACCTTTTTAAAGTCTAGGATTTGTATTGAGATGTATTTAGTATCTAATCAGTTCAGGTTCTTCCTTTCTAGTACAGATCAAACCACATCACTCTTCCTATCCTTTGTAATTCTAATCCATGTTCTTAGGTAAATCTGAAAAGCTCTTAATAAGAGATTTAGCCAATGTAATAGAGTCTTTTACTGGATCTTTTATTATTTCAAGGGCATTTCTGAAGATAGCATTCTAGTTATTTATGTATTATCTTTCATTCTTATACAGCAACAAGTTCACCTCTTTTTCTGGTTATTCATATCCTTAATGATGTCTCTCATGCCAGTTAATAAACTACAACTGTAGAGAGCTGAAACTCCAAAAAGGTATGCTTGAATCAGCCAGGCAGCATTTAAGGCTAATTACCTTATGTGAGACAATGGCTCTATCAGCATATGTTTGGATAAAAGGCTCTTCTCACTGTTGGGTGCTTGCTGAATGTTTGGTATTAAGATAATCATAGGCAAGGATTGGAGAGCAGAGAGAGAAGGGTTAGAGACTCACTTTGCAGCAGGACAAGTAGGAGAGAGGCTGGAGACTCTGGACTCCAGAATCCAAGAGAGATTTTTGGCAACCCTCATGACAACTTGCCTACATCCTTCACTTCTCCCCCTAAAGACCAAGCACTGTAATTCATCTGAGCTCTGGATGACCCTGAAGTCCTCCAAGGAGCTAGCCTGTACTACATAGAACCAACAGACCCATCAAGCATCTTTTGGTTACCTGACAAGTTCTTTCAGTTACCTGACATGACAAATATTTTAAAGATTGTGTTGTTCCATTATTCATAGCCCTATATTATCAAAAAGAGAATATATGTGTGTATATGCATATATACACATAATATTCTATATTCTATCTATATATGTACATATAAATATAATCTCTAGGCCTCTGTCTTTACAAAAAATAAACTTTTGAGGCAGCAATCATATTGGGATCACTGAAAATTCTATGTACCTTCCCAACTTCTGATGGATTAATAATCCTCTTTGTTTCAACTTTGGGCTAAGCTCATTTTTCAAAGACAAAAATTTTAAGATAAAAAGTGATGGAAAAGGGCAAGAGAGTGCTATTTGTGTCTCGAGAAAAGTTCTCAGAGACATGATGATAGTTAAACTTAAATTATGAAACTTTTAACTTACCTATAGGGTGAACTAGAAAAAGAGCTTTAAGTATATCAGAATCTAATAATTTTGAAGAGTTAATTTATATTTCTTTATTCACTTATTTAATTTTCTAGATCTCAGATAAAATTTGATAGATCATGGACCTTTACTTACTGGGATCCCCTGGGTAAAGATCAATTTTGGAAAACATAGGTTTCTGGAGAAATTAGATTTTACCCCTTTAGCTTGCATCATTAAGAAAGTCAATTTTTATATTCTGTTCTTATAGAATTATGCTTTTAAGGCTTATTGATATGTTTGTTGATATGTAACATGGCTCAATATTTCTGTGCTTCTTAAATTGTTGTGTATAGTTTCTATAGTTCTGCCTTCTACCTGACTTTCAGGTTACTACCTATCAAGCCTTTGAGTAAGGATCTAAAGAGCTTTATTGTAAATAAAAAGCCTGAGCTTCAGCGCACATACTGTGTGGCAACCATTTCATGGCTCACAGGCGTTTTTCTTTAGTTCTTCTAGATAGTCAATGTTGCTAGATAATTATATCTGAGATGAGGTTGCTATATTAAAAAGAATACTGAATATAGAATTAGGAGTATGTCACAATGTCTCTGGAGTAAAACTTTTCAACAGCAAAATGATTGTTGAGAGGAAAGAGCCTTAAAGTGATGTATAAATGGGAACTCTTATTATTGTTATAATCAGTTTATACAGTGAAATATAATTTTTCTACTATTATAATCTAAATATAACTCTATTTTTGAAAACACCTTGGTAAATATTTACTGATTGTTTTGTATTTAAAATGAAACTGTGATCCCTATGAAAATATTTTAACTCAAATTTGTTTCTTTTCTTGGCTATTGAAACCAAAGTGCCCATGAGGAAAGACAAAAAAGAAGCCATCAGTTACATAATGAACAGAAGAAATAAAAATAAATTAATTAATTTTCAGTTTAACTAGATAGGTAACAAATAGATGAACCCTAATGATGTTAACTTATTACAAGTTGCATTTTAGGAAAAAATTAAATTCTTGTTAAAAAAAAACAAACCTTCCTTGATCATTGATATATAAAATCCCATTTAGATTGAAAGTTGAAGCCAATTGAATGAATATCTAAAAAAAAAGAAAAAAGAAATAGGACATTTTAAAAAAAATGAAATAAAAACTGTAGAGAAAAATTGGGAATAGTGTAAACAACTTAGAAAAGAAATGGTAGATTTACCGAATAGAAGAGTACCTGAAAATTAGAATAGATTAAACAGAAATGAATGATTCCATAAGATATCAAGAAATATTACAACAAAATAAAAAGATTGAAGAAAATACAAGTTATCAGATGTAAAAAAACAACTCACCTTGTAAAAAAGACAAGGAGAAAAAATTTAAGAATCATTATACTTTATGAAAATTATTTTTAAAAATGTGGATACTACATTTCAAGGAATCATTAATGAAAATTGCTCAGATCTATTTGGGTCAGAAAGCTCACCTACTAAAACTCCTAAGGCAAGTCATAGGAATGTTATTGCCAAGATACTGAGATCTCATGTCAAAGAAAAAATACATTAAGTATCTAGAAAAAGTACTAAGGAGCCACAGTCAGGATTACATCAGACATGGCAGCTTCTATTAAATATGAAGGGAGCTCTTGGAATACACTATTCCAAAAAGCAAAAGACAAAGAATTACACCAAGAATAACTTATTCTTTAAAGTTGAATACTAATCTATGGGGAAGGGGGGGGGAGGGAAGAGATGGGAAAGAAAGAATCTTTGATGGAATGAAAGGTTTTTGAACATTTCTGATATAAAAAACAAAAACAAAAGCCAAAACTGAATAAGAACTTTGAAAAATAAAAGAATAAAAAGAAATTTAGAAAGACATAGAGAACTTGGAGTAGATTTATCCTGTTCTGAGGGTTTGAAGAGGGGAAAAGAAGGATGAGCAAGTTCTCATAATTGGAGAAAAAGAAAGTAATATATAAACTTGGAGGAAGGAAGTGGGGAAATGAGTACCAGATGAACCTCACTTATTTCAGATGGACAAAGGAGTGGTGAATACACAAAGACACCCCCATAGTTTGGTGTAAAATATATTAAACTCAGTTGAGGGTGAGGTTGGTTAAGAAAGATGATACCTACTAGGGAGGGAAGATATGGAGAAGGATTAGAAAGATATAAAAGTACAAGCTATGAAAAGTTGAAAAGGCAGAAGATTTTATATCTTATCTTGGAAGTAACAGGGAACCATAGCAATTTATTGAATGGGGAGGGAAGAAGGGTAACATGATCATACTTGTATTTTAGTTAGAGCACAAACTTAACTAGGAAGAATTGGATAGGGAGAAATTTGAGGAAGGGAGATAACTAGTAAATATTCTATTATAGTACTTCAGGTAAGAGGTAATGAAGATTTGCATTAGTATGATGGCAATATCAGAAAAGGAAAAGGGACTATAATAAGGATGTTCTAAAGGAAGAATGACAGGATTTGGCAACAAGTTTTTATGGGGACTGGAAGAGAAAGATTGAGGCTATTAGAGGGGTTAATCTGCCAAAAAAGACAAGATGGAATGGGGTTAAGGGTGCATATACATTATTTGCCTCTGAATTTTATGAGATAAGGAAGAGGGGAGAAGAGAGAGCACTTGGTCAATGGCTTTTTTTCCCCAGTGAGATAGGAGTCTAAGCTGTAAATGAATTTGCTATTCTCAGCAGAATATCATGCACAACTACTCTGAAGGACTTATGATGAAAAATCCTAGTCATGAGAAGGAATTGTGTCTGAATACAGATTGAAGCATTCTCTCTTTCTTTCTCTTTTTTAAATTTAATTTTTCTTGAGGGTTTTTATTTTTATTAGGGTGGGAATCTATGTTTTCTTTCACAACTTGATTTTTATGAAAATGTTTTGCATAACTTCACATGTGGTTTCTTAATTGTGGGTGGGGATAAGCGAAAGAACCTAGAGCTCAAAAATTTTTTTAAAACAAATCTAAAAAAATTTTGCTTTGAATGTAATTGGAGAAAATATTAATAAATCAAATACAGAATTAGAAGGCTAGTTTCTTAGCTGAGAGACTGAGTTAAGGGGGAACCATGGGATGTTTGAGAAAGAATCTGAATTGAGAAAGATTCAATTAGAGAGGTATAAAAGGACTGTCTTGCTTCAATGAGGGCCCACTTAAAATTATGTAACATACATTTGTAGTCAACTCAGGATGATCTGATGATTTTCTCCGCCTTTGTTTAGCAGAACGTGAGAAGATGTGAAGGTAATGAGTACTTGGGGGAGGGGGATAATCTAAGAGTAAAGCTTCTTGACAAGATAAAGACATGAGACTTGAGAGAAGTGTAGAGATGAACTAGTTTAACTTCGAATCAGGATGGGGAATGGAGGAGAGTTTAGGCTTCCAGCTGGTGAAGTGGAAGGAATAGTGGGCCTGGAGTCAACAAGAGTCATCTTCCTGAGTTTTCAAATCTGGCTTCAGACACTTATTAGTGGTGTGACCTTGGGCAAGTCACGTATGTCTCAGTTCCTCAAGTGTAAAAATGAGTTGAAGAAGGAAATGATAAATCATTCCAGTATTTTTTTGCCAAGAAAACCCCAAATAAGATCATGAAGTCAAATACGACAAATAAATGAATCGCAAACAACTATATAGGAAGTTCAAGTGATGGTCTGGGAAAGAACTGAAGGTAGAGGAATTGGAGGAAGAACAGGATGAAGGACAGTAGAAGTACACATTAGGAAGAATTGAATTTGTGCAAATAAGCTGCAACATATATCCAAGTGATCTATGTTAAAGAGGTGAGAAAAAAATCAAGGAACTATATTTTAGGAAAGAAGGGGGTCATATATTAAGAAAAAAAAGATAACAGATGTGTTTATTCATAACCACACAATGTAAAAACCCTTGTAGAAAGTCCACCAGGCTCACTGGAAGACTTATGGGAAAACACAATCAAGGATTGAATATGACAAGAAGGCATGGTGGTTATTATTTACAGTGGTGGAAGATTTAAAAAAACCCACTTAAGTATTAAAGTATCAGAAATACTTTGCTGTAAATTTAGGACATTCAAATATGTTTTTAGTATCTATAAACCTAAAGAATCACATAAACAGAAAGCAATTGAAGAATTTACCTTGTCTTCTCTGCTTCAGGTTCACTGCCAGGGGTTGGTTAGCACTTGGACAAAGCAGAAGACTAGAATTAAGAGTCAAATTCAAGGAGGAATATCTGATCATTGTTGGGCTCCCAACTTACAGTCAGTCAATTTCATTTAGAGATAAAAGAGAATATGACTGGAATTCCTTAACCATTAAAAAGAAGCTGTGCAGCTCAAAAGTTCATTCCTTCTCCACTTTATTCTTTTGTACTGCTCCTATTTTAAACAAAATACAAAGAGAATAAGTATAGTATAATGTGTAAAGGGCTAGAACTGAGCAGATGCACTTAATGCAAGATAATCTAGCACTTGAGGCTAAATCCCAATTGGACAATTCTCTATTAATTTATGCTTGGAGGATGACCCTACTCAACTCTGTGCGGGCTTGATCTGTGGATATGGACAAAGAAGGATAGGGGAGATCAGAGGGTTAGGAAAAGCAGGATCTTTCTTGGGCGGTGGAGAGAGAGGAAGGAGGTGTGTAGATTCCTAGATCTAATCCCCTCATGATGACTCCAAAAGACCAAGAATAAAGACTTTTGCTTATGCTGACTCCTGCAGATTCTAAGATATTCAAGGTACTAACATAAACACAAAAAATAATGGACAAAGAGCCAGCTGCAAGATTAAGAAGACTTGGGCTTAATTACTATCTCCTGTATAAGAGGTTATGGTTATCTGGACAAGTCCCTTAGTTTCTTGGTACTCTAGGCAACTTTCCAAGACTAAGCTGCAGTATTCACAGAGAACTATAGCGGTATGGGAAATTTCCTATAACAAAGAAATAATAGGTCTGTTAAAATTTATTTTTCTAAAAATGCTTTGTTTCCTTTTCTTGAACTTGCTTCTGTCCTATTCTGATTTCCAACTTGATCTTTGACAAAGCTTTAGTATTCTTGAAATTTCCTTTATTAGTATTTCTTCAACTTGGCAGTAAAAAATAAAAACGAGTCATGTTTAAAAACAATGATTTTTTAAATTGGCTTTTGTTAAAAATAATAAATGGTTTAAGGGCAAGCTAGGTGTCATAGTGGTTAGAACACCATAATGGTTAGAGGACTTGAGTTCAAATTTGACTTCAGACGCTAGGTGTATGACTCTAGTTAAGTCCCCTAACCCTGACTGTCTCCAAAAATAACAATTAGAAAAGCAAAAGGAAATAATTTAAAATGAAAAATATTATTCAGAGGATCATACAAGAGAAATAGTACTTGGTTACCTCCTTCAGATGGAAAGGCATAGTTCATCCGCTGGAGAATACGTCCTCTTAGTATTAATTTTGTTTCATTTATAAAAGTGAGATTCAGATAGGCACACTAAAGCACTCACTGCTAGTATGAATTAGTATAGCCATCTGGAAAGCAATTTGGAACTATACCCCCCAAATCACTAAATTGTGAATATCATTTGACCAAATGATACCATTTCTGGGTCTATACCAGAAAGAGATAAAAGAAAAAGGAATAGGATGTGTGTACACATATGTGTGTGTGTGTGTGTGTGTGTGTGTATGTGTGTGTGTGTGTCTATATGGCTGGATATATTTAAGTGCTCCTTTTGTTGCAGCAAAGATCTGGAAACAGAGAGAGTAACTATCATCTGAGAAATGGCTAAACAAATGATATATGCATGAAATGGAATAATTATTGCATTGTTAAAAAATAATAAAAGAAATGGTTTCCAAGATTTACTTCAATTGATGTAGAGTGAAATGAACAAAACCAGAACAATTTGTGAAATAACATTTTTTTGTTTGTTTGTTTTGGTTTTTTTTTTTTTTTCTGAGGCTGGGGTTAAGTGACTTGCCCAGGGTCACACAGCTAGGAAGTGTTAAGGTCTGAGACCAGATTTGAATTCTGGTCCTCTTGAATTCAGGGCTGGTGCCCTATTCACTGCGTCACCTCACTGCCCCCTAACATTGTTGTTAAAACATTTTTGAAAGACTTAAGAAATCTTATTTTAATAACTAATCATATCTCCAGGGGACCAATGATGAAATGTGCTTCTCACTACCTGATGAACTTGAGGTAAAGAATGAGACATACATTTTTGGAAATGGCCAATGTCTGGATTTTTTTTTTTTTGTGCTACTTTGATTATTTGTTACAAAAGTTTTATTTTTCTTTTTTCCAGTGATGGGGGGAGAGAATTAGGTAGGAGAGAAAGGGAGGGAGAGAATTGAGTTGCCAAAAAAAAGAAGCCAGAAGAGAGACTCTTTGAAGCTTTTAAAACAAAATTCACACAGAAGAAACATTTGGAAAATCAAAAGAAAATAAGGACAAGTAGAATAGCTTTGAAAGCAACATGTAGAATTTATTATATATATTTTTTAAAAGCAAGCTTTATGAAAATAGAGATTTGTGGTTTATTGTAAAATCATCTATTTTGGTTTTACTTTGCACATGGAAATACTTTTTTATATATTTGTTAAGTGCATATTTAAAATTTAATTTAATTTTAAAAAATCTTTTGCCAATACTTTTAGATCTTTGCATTTGTATGTCTCACTCCCTTGCTGACGGTTAGCAGCCATAAGTAACAGACAAGTAGTTCTGTCTCTATCAATCCTTGATTGATATTTCAGACTGTTGACTTACCACCATCTAGTGGTGAGATATATCAAATATTGCAGATCAAGGCAAGGAGCCACTTAGAATTCAAGAAAATAGAAGAAATGTGATGGATATTTCAGGTACCCATACTTCAGGTTAAATAAAATTGGTCAAATTCAAGGTGCATAAAAACATTGAAGTTACAGAAACATAAGCTAATACTGTGGGTCCACAGAGACAAGTAAATAAAGGCAGAGAAAGCCAGGCAATTCAAGAAGTTCAGGAAGAGGAATGTGTATTGTGATTTTTTATTTTAAGCAAAGGCAATTTTGCCCTATACTCTGATTTACATTCCCTGATCTTTTTGTTGAGTAAGGACTCTCAGGAGTGTGTTTGCATCTAGGGAGTGGTAAAGGCCTAAAACTATGATTACAAGGTAGGTTCTAACGTAGTTCTGGTGAAAGGTTGGCATTTTTTCAAGGTTATAAACTCACAGCATAAATCCCCAAGTTGGTGGTCTCTGGTCCATAGACATGATGATTCATTAGGTCATGGAGGTACCTTTGGATCCTTCTGACATGAATGATATAATGGACCTGATTTATTAGTCCTGACTCTGAGTAAATGGAACTTGTCAGGTCAGGTTGGTGATTATTTCATTATCCAACTGCATAATTACCTGGGGCTTCTTGTTCATACACAGAACAAACTATATAGCCTTTAAAGTTTCTTCCAGCTCTGAAATTCTGTGATTCCATGTTCATAACTGATAGTAGCAGGAACCAATGAGAAGCTTGGAATGATGGAATGAATGAAGGATAAAAGTCACAAAGTGTATAAGTTGCAATACTTCCAGGAGACATTAGGGCCATTGTCATAGGAGAAATCTTTGAGAATTAACTGAGTGAGTTGTCCTTTTGTTATTTTAGGTAACTCCTAAAGCATTTTCTCAGATATTTCTTTTCCCTTTTGTTGTATAGTGAGAATCTGAAGAGACATGAAATTTGAATTCTGCTTCATACACATACTGTGTGATCATGAGATAATCTCTCAGCCTCAGTTTACTTACCAATAAAGTCAGTAAGTCAGAAAGCATTTATAAAGCATCTAAAACCTATTGTGCACTGTGCTAAGTGTTAGGAATACTTGTAATACCTGAGAGGATTGTTGAGATAATCAAATGAGATAATGTATATAAATTGCTGAATGAACCTTAAATTGTATATATATGCCTTCTCTTCTTATCAATCATCCTCTGATGGGCATATGCTGGGAAAAATTTCTGATAAATCTATCAGAATCCTGCAGAGAAAGAGGGGAGAGAGGTATGTGTGAGCTTAAGGACTTTTGCAATTGGGATATAATGGTGCAAATGAAAACCATGTTTCAAGATGACCTGTGTTTTGTGGAATACAAGATAGGGAGGCAGCTATGTGTCTCAATAGATAGAGTAATAGGCATGGAGTTAGGAAGATCCAAGTTAAAATTCAGCCTTAGATACTTACTAGCTATGTGACACTAGGTGAGTAACTTAATATCTATTGCCTTAATCCACTGGAGAAGGAAATGGCAAACCATTCCAGTGCCTTTGTCAAGAAAATTCTTCAGAGAGAATAGTTTATGGGGTCACAAAAAACTGGACACAAGTGAACAACAAAAGATAGGGACCAGACCAAAATGCTGATACAGATATAAGATGGGGACAGATTAATTATAGAATTTAAGTTTCTTGAGGGTAAAGCCTATTTCATTTGTCTGCATCTCTAGTGCCTAGCAAATATTAGGTGCTTAATAAATGCTTATTGACTGATTAATCATGAAGTTGAAGAGTATATTTTTTCAAGGTTTTTAGCAATTTCAGACCCTTAGTCCAGAATATTTGTGAATATTTGTTCAGAATAATGGAACAAGTGTTGGTCTTCAAATCAGTCTTTTCAAATCAGGAGACTTTGAATCTTGACTTCATCCTTTGTGACCAGAGGCAAGTCATCCTTGTGCAGTTTTTTCCATTTCTAAATTTATGAACTAAATCTCAGTTTCCTTATCTGTAAAATGAGAATAATATTTAAACTACTTAACTAACAGGGCTTTTAAAGAGAGATTCTTATGTTGTTTTGTATGCTTCATGCACATTTATTACACAAATATAAATTATACAAAATGTATTATATCATTAGTGTATTATTCATGCCAATTGTGTCATAGTCTAGTCTTTGACATCTTATCAGCCCGTAGGACATCAAAAAGTCTAGTAGATGTAGGATTTTTTGGCAGTCACATTACCCACCCATGGATAAAGTAGAATAACAGTAAAGCTATAGAAATTGCTGTCAGAGGTCTAAACCCAGGAGAAATATATGTTCTTCATGATGAACTAACACCCTAAATGGGACAGAAGGGACAGTTTACCTCAAGCTTCCATCCTTGGTGAAACTGAATGGTGTAAAAATAATGGTACTTACAAGATTTGACAAAAATCAGCAATATTTCATGACAAGAGATATTCCTTGTCCTGGTTAAACATGAGGATTTGCTCGGCAAATTGAACAATCTTAAGCAAATGTTGACACTTTCCAAAGGCAGCCTTAATTATTAAGGATATCTCTGCTAAAAAATATTCAGGTTCTACCCTGCAAGTGTCAATTAATAGAAGAAGAAGGTACCTAAGGAAAGCAAAAGCTCTCTGTCACTGAAGTAGTTCTGGCTGGCTTTAGTCTGCCTTGGTCATGAATGGGTGGATGGGAATCTAGGTAAGGAAAAACTGGTGTTATAGGTGAAAACTGCCTGGGAATCAGGTGTTTAAAAAAATAAAGCTACCATAGTTGGCCTTTTGCCAGTGTTTACTTTCTTCAGATTCTTTTCACTGCTGAGGGGTCTCAATGGTCCTGCTTCTCTTTCTTTTTGTCTCTATCTCTCCCCTCTTACAGGCGTTGTGCTAAGTACTTACAAATATTATCTCATTTGATACCCATAAAAACCATGGGAATTAGATGCTATTTATGACCCCCATTGTATAATTGAGTAGACTGGAGCAAGTAGAGTTTAAATAATTTCTCCAAAAGCACACAGCTAGTAACTGATTGAAGCTGGATTTGAATTCTATGCCCAGCATTCTGCTCTATCAGCTGCAATCCACCTAGATACCTAATTATCTTTTCTTCAGAATTCACTCTTCCTTTGAGCTGCTTTCCCTGTGAAGAGCATCATCCTTTTGGACATCAAGTTTACAACATTGCAGCTATCTTTGGCTCCTCTCTTCCTACCTATCCAACCAAATCTTATCGATTCTTCCTCTCTGATTCCTCACTCTTCTCCCCTCCTCCTTATTTTACTATCTCCCCCTTCATCCCTGATTCATAGGAAGAGACAGTGCTTTTCCCTGTTAAGGCAAATCCTTTATATGAACAAGTGAATGCATCCATCTCATCTTCTCCAGCAGATTGTACCTTTTATCACCCATCTTTGGACCTTCTCTGTTTCCTGGCTGCTTCACTGATGCCCATCTCTAGTATCTTCAAAAAACCCTCAAATGATCCATCCATCCCCACTAGCTGTTCTTCTATACTTTATTTCCTTTTAATGGACAAACTACTTAAGAAGGCTCCTCTATTCCATTACTTTTATTATCATCATTCTCTGCAGTTTTTTTTTTCATTTTCATCCTTCAGCTGAAATTGTTCTCTCCAGTTTTACTAATGATCTTTTAATTGCCAAATGGAGTAGCCTTTTCTCAGTCCTCATCTTTGTTGATTTAACATCTTTAGCTGTTGACACTCTTTACCAAGTGACATTGTTTTTCCTACTTCTGCCTTTTCTTCCTTTTCAGTCTTCATTCAGGACTCACTTACTAAATGTGGGTTAGGTTCCCCTTCTTTTCTTCTATACTATTTCAATTGGTAATAACATCAACCTGTTCAATTATTGTATCTATGCAGGTGATCTTCAGTTTTATTTCTATAGTCCCAGCTTCTCACTTGATCTTCAGTCTCACATCTTCAACTTTCTTTTGAGTATCTCAGACCAGATGTCCTCTTATTAAATTCAACATGTTCCAACTGAATCCATTCTTTCCCTTCAAATCCTTCCCTCTTATAGTAAAGAGCATTACCTCATGCTTGGTCACCCATGCTCCAACTCCATATGCCAAACATTTCTCCTGGCTATTCCTTATGTTTAGAATTCTCTACCTATTCATTTCCGCCTCCTGGTTTCCTTGAATTTCTTTAAATCTCACTAAAATCCTACTTTCTATACAGTCCCCCTCAGTGCTAAGATTATCTCCAAGTTATCTTGTACATATCTTGTTTGTATGCAGAATCACAAGTACTTAATATACAGTAAATATACTTAGTGTACAGCAAGACATACAGTAAAGGCTATATGTTAACTGTTACTATTATTTCTTTAATTAGATATATTAGAGCATTTATACTCTATATAACTTTATCTGGAGTTTTAGATGTGATTGGTATCCAATGCCAATAATGATGAGATGAATGATTTTCTGTGTAAAGTAATTTGGAAATACATTCAAGTAAATGAGACCACATTATTGGTAATGGGTTTTGTTTTAAGTTTCAAACTCATGATATTTTTTATGATATTGCTATTTTTCTTATAGTGTCAAGTTTGGTAAAACTTTTATATCTATTATTACATCAGATGCTGTTAGAAAAACAATTTCTCTTATACTCTGGATTATTCTAGTCTCTTACAATCTGGATTATAAATTATACTATTAAAAGAAGGTGAAAACTGTTAGACCATTTTAATTATCCCTGCTGGCCACATATTGTAAAATTCTTAAGTACTATAATTTAAGAAATTATATAAATTCTTAATTTTGCATATATTTAAGAGGAGAGGAGCACCTACTATTACTTAGCTATCACTTATGAAAATTGTAAGATTATTGATTAAATTATCAGGGATTATTATGATAAGGCTAATTTAATTGGGTATATTTTGGGCATTGCTTCACTTAGATAACTGAATCTCTTGATTTTATATGTATATAAAACTGAGATTAGATTGCTTTCTGTAAAAGGGAGGTAAAGAGAAAAAAATTTGGAACTTAAAATCTTACAAAAATGAATTACATATAATTGGAAAAAAATAAAATACTATTAAGTGAAAACTGAATCTCCTATCCATTGCAAATATTTTTGGATGACAAGGGGTGGCAGTTATGAATTTATTTGTGGTTATTAGGAATTTATTTTATTTATGGTAATTGGAATTCATTTCTGATACTTAAGATTTTTTTGAAATCAATTTGAGTCTTACATTTCAATTTTAAAGATTTATTTTTGCATTAAGGATTAAATAAGTGATATCTGTTAATTTAGAGGTTTTCATCTATATTACTTTATTAGATACTAATAACTGCTTTTTTACATCATAATAAATTTAAGCTATTTTTAAGAAAGAGAAATACTTTTAGAAATGAATATTTAAATAAAAAATGTTTTGTGTATATGTTTAAGTAAAAATGTTTTGTTTGATTCTTAGAAGGCCTAATAAATTTTGTAGCTACTTTATTGTAGCTACTATCACCTGATAATATTGATAACAATTATGTGCAGTCCTACTGTGATTAGTGAGTCTCTACTGTTTAGGATGAAACATTTTTTGGGACCCTGAATATTCTTTTTGAATTTCATTCTTAGGTTTGCTGTGTCCTTGGGACAACCTTAACTGAGAGCTTCAAGAAAAATGTCTGCAGTCAGCAACTCAATGGGAGTGATATCTGAGACCTAAAGCTTGTGGATATCTATCTCTGGGAATAAGGTTTCCTTGGGAAAACTAAGGTTGGTCTTTCTTTAATTCATTTTCAACAAGACATCTATCTACCTTATTCAATATGCTAGGCTAGTTATAGTAGTATAGACTTTTAGGACCAGCACTGACAGGTTAAATTCATATCTCTGCTTCTTAGAGCCAATCTTAGAACAAACATCTCTAATTAAGGCCAGATAAATTGTGATTTTTGATGATGAATCTCTTACTGTTACCAATGTCAGATTATAGTCAATACTCCTTAATAATTAAGCCTACTCAAAGCTATGATTACCAGGACTTGCTATTTAAGACCTTATAGGATTGTAACTGATAGTACTCTGAGTTTGATTTCAGGTATGATCATCAAGAAATGCTATTAAGTCAACAATCCAAGATGCCAGCAATCCTAGGGGTTAACATCCATGAACTGTAGGGGGAAGACTCCTCATGAGAAAGGTTGGGAGAATGACTCTTGGCAGGGACTGAGATAGGACTTGATTTCCTCATTATGTTTCCTTTTAAATATAAACTATCCCATCATTTAAACCTGGCTCAATGCAATTGGCTACTTACAACCCTAGTCAGGAATTGACATCAAGATAAAGGAACATTTCTCTTAAATAGTTATATCACTCTTATGTAAAATTTCAATAATTATGTTGGGTGATTAGTATAAACACAATTTTAGATCTTTTAGAATAATACTGGAGAATAACTCAGATACTATAGTAAGATGCAAGTATAAGAATTAAGCTATTTGGCCTAGAATTTTAGTCATTTCTATATTCTAAACAAATCATTAAATGTATATTTAGTTTTGTCATCTTTCTGTTACTAGTCATACATTCTTGTGTATGATAAAGTTCTTTAATTTCTCACAATGATACATATGGGGATAATTGGCAAAAATATAAGGACTTGTGGAAACCAGGCTGTAATTCTGTTATTTAGTGAGGTTAATATCATAACTGTCTCAGTTCTATGTAAATAAAAAGAATATCAGCACAATTAGTTATCTCAAAACAATACTGGCATGTGATCTATCTTTTAAATGCCTTAGAGAGACATCCACTTAAAGAGATATCCACTTTTACTAGGGGGTTATTCATTTGAACAGGGATAGAAACTGAAAATGTTTTATAATAAACAACTTATTTAATAAGCATTGTTTTTAAATTATGTATTTATTATACATTCCATCCCAACACTTTTTGTTAAAATTGTCATTAATGTGGCAACTGTTAAGAGAATTCATTCTTTCATTAAAATTCATCTTCTTGATCCAACTCACTTCCAGTTGATCAATGATGGACAGGGGTAGCTGCACCCAGAGAAGAAACACTGGGAGGGGAATGTAAATTGTTAGCACTAATATCTGTCTGCCCAGGTTGCATGTACCTTCGGATTCTAATGTTTATTGTGCAACAAGAAAATGATATTCGCACACATGTATTGTACCTAGACTATATTGTAACACATGTAAAATGTATGGTATTGCCTGTCGTCGGGGGGAGGGAATAGAGGGAGGGGGGGTAAATTGGAAAAATGAATACAAGGGATAATATTATAAAATATATATATATATATAATAAAAAAAAAATTCATCTTCTTAAAACTGTTATCAGTTTCTTGGCAGACTCTCATCTGCATAAAGAGGGAATGAACAATGTCAGGTATAAAAATTAGTTTTCTCCAATTTTTCAGTTTGTATTTTAGTTTCTTGGATATATCAATATAACAGGCTAACTTAAAAATGTAATCTTTACTTTTTCCTTATTTACCTTTTATCTATAAGGTCTGTTTACCAAAAGGGACTAGCTCCAGTGGGTCATGTCAATACATCAGCCTCTCTTTTCTCCTCACATTGTTTTCCAACATAAATTTCATAGTTAGAAATCCTTGAAGAATTCATTGAGGAGACTGTACCTCTCAGAAAAAATCAAATGGAGGAATGAAAAAGATGATTATTTCTATTTATTTGATGATTTATTTCTATATTAATAACAAGTAAAGATTAAAGTTTTACATTTCTATTTTTTCTTTCAGAAACCATCTGCTGGATGATCTAGCTTATGAAGGGAGAAACCAACCAAAACAGTCTGGGTAGAGATGGATTCTTTTGCCAAGATCGTTGGACATGGCTGAGTCTTGTGATTGGGTCACCTTCTCAATGGGAGAAACTGAAGACTTTTTGCCCACCTCATTAATATGTCTACCTCCTAGGCAGCTAGATGGTGCCATGGATAGAGTGTTAGCCTTGAAGTCAGGAAGATCTGAGTTCAAATTTGACCTCCATACTTTCTAGCTGTGTGATCCTGAACAAGTCACTTAACCCCAATTGCTCAACTATATCTATATCTATATCTATATCTATCTATCTATCTATCTATCTATCTATCTATCTATATATATATATATATATATATATATATATATATCCCTCATTGATTGTTAAATAAAGTTGACTGCTGCTATCCTTTTCCAAAGACTCTTTATGTATTCCATATTCTCTAGGTGGGAGGGTCTTTGGTTTACAGAGAAAGTCCTTAGTTTCCAAGTCAAACACCACCTAATGGCAATAAAACTATAAGTCTTAAAATCCTGTTCTGGAAGAGGCAGCCACAGTGTGGTGTTAGAGTTAGCTCGAGATCAAGGTCAAGAAAAATTAATAAAACTTGCATTAAGTCCCACCCTAACATATATTGGCTTGATCCTATTGTCAACTCTCTAAGACTGTTAGATACAGAGAAGGCATCAGATTTATATTAGTAAAGGAAGGCCCTCATTGGGATCTCACTACACTATGAAATGAACTACAGTTCTAATTAAAAAACAAAAAGATTCTCTCTCTCTCTACACTATGAATTAAACTACAGTTCTAATTTTTAAAAAAAAGATTCTCTCTCCCTCCCTTTCCTTTTCTCTCTTTCTCTCTTCCTATTCTGACCTTCAATAAAACAGAATAGGGCTAGTCTTTTTTTTTTTTTTTTTTTAAAGTGCTTTCTTCTGTTCTTAACTCATCTCTCATAATTGACAACAATTCACTCTGTTGTCTGTGTCGTCTGCACTTGAACCTTTAAGAGATCTCAGACAGTACAGGTAAGGTCTAAACAATTTGCAAGGCCAAGGAGCATTGCCAGTAAATTTACTACATTAAAAGTGGTGTCCCATCCCAGTGCCAATCATTATCAGAGTTAAGCATTTGAATATAGACCCAGATCACATACCTGTTAAACATGGCACTCATTCACCCACCTGCATGGTGCAGTCACTATAATAACTAGTGAGAAAGAATTCTCCTTGGTTATTATAGCCAGAGGTCCAGGGCTCAATGCTCCCCATAGTTGGCTGTTTTGCTTCCACTGAATACAATATATGGAGACTGACCCTTAGATTACTTCTGGAAGAGAAGGAAGGACATTATTAAAAAATTTGTGGATAAGTCTAGAGTTTATTTGGTGTTCTATCGTCCACTATTTTCTCCTGTAAATTCTGTGTGACTTGCTTTGGTCACTAGCTTAGAACAGAGTTGTCTTTTTATGTCTTGCTTACTTGGTGCTAGCTTTTTTGTGTTACTAGCTTACAGAAACTGTCTACTAGCAGGAGCTAACTGTTGTCCATATTATGATAAGCAGTTGGATGACTCCCTTTTACAACCAGTCCATCAGTATATATACATATGTATAGGTATATGCATCTACACATACATATAGGTAAAGCACTTTGTAAATGTCAAGGAATGTATAAATGTGATTATTTTATTACTTATAACTATTATAATATAGAATAGACTTTATAATACAGAGAGATATGTAATATCTATATACAATATTAATAAAATGGACTTCTCATTATTACATTTAATGACTTACATTTACAATTAAGAAAGTTCAGCTTTTTAAACTCATCTACAAGTATTGGTTAAGTGCCAGCTATTATGTATTGCTCTAGATACTGATTATAAAATTTTAAAAAAGAAAAGAGAAACAATGCCTATTGTTTGAAGTCTAATGGGGATGACAAGTACATATATAAGTACCTACGGGATAAATATATAGAAAAGAAATACAAATAAATATAAAGTAGTTAATTACAATATAGTTTGAGAATGAAAACACTTTCAGTTGAAGGGATTGGAAAGATTTGGCTTTATGTCATAGATTTCTTAACCTGGGTTCTGTGAATTTGTATTTCTAAAAAAAATATTTTCCTAACTGTATTTGGATGCAATTAATTTCCTTTAAAATCCTATGTACTTTCTCACATGCATTTGAAAACATTATTCTGGAAGGGGTCCATAGGTTTCACTAGACTGTCAAAAGAATCAATGACACATAAAAGATTAAGAGCCTTTCATGAAAAAAATGTGTGGCTGGAGTTACATCTTTCAGGAAGAGTAATTCTATGAGGCAGAGGTGAGAGGGAAGAATATCCCTTGTAGGCATGACTACTGCAAAGGTACAGAGATAAGAGATAAAATGTAGTATATCAGAAAGAAAAAACTAGTTTGGCTGGATTAAAGAATGGGGGAAGAGGACTATTATAATGCTAGAAAGGGTAGAACAAGATTTTAAAGCTCTTTTAAAATGAAATCATTTATATTTTATCCTAGAATCAAAAAGAGCCATTGGAATTTAGTAGGAAAATAACAGTCACATCTGGACTTAAGAAAAATTATTTTGGCAACTATATGGAGCAAAGATGTAAAATTTTGGCTGAAAACTGCAGGTAGTTCACAAAACATCTGAGTGTCTCCAAACCAGGTGAAAATGTAATTAGGGAATGTTTAACAAAATAAATTAAAATATCATAAAACAATATTAATTTGTGGTTTCCTAAATCAGTATGTGGCCTACAGAGTTTGTGGTTATCTAGTTGTTTCACTTGCATCTGACTCTTCATGACCACATTTGGGGTTTTCCTAACAGAGATACTGGAATGATTTCCTTTTCCAGTTTATTTTATAGGTGAGGAAATTGAGGCAAACAGAATTAAATGACTTGCCCAGGATAACTGCTAATAAGTATTAGAGGCCAGACTGGAAATTTAGGAAGATATTTATTATTTGATTTTCTTTTTTCTGGGAAGTACAGGAGAAATAGGAGGGAGAAAAAGCAAGGGCTTGATTATTTAAATAAAATTTAATTTAAAATAAAAATAAGGTTCTTAACTACTCTTCTAAGTAAAGTGGGATCTGAGATTAGCTCTGCTCTGCTCTTGTCTTGGGTAATCTGTGAGTCAAGCTTGTTGTCCATAGATCATCAGTGTGGATGCTCTTTCCATTGAGACAGATAATAATCCTTTGTGACCCAATTTCTCTGAGTGAAGTCTTGCTTTTGGAAAGAATATATATATATATATATATATATATATATATATATATATATATATATATATATATATATATATATATATATATATATATATATATATATATTTTTTTTTTTTCCTTTTTGCTTATACTTGTTTTCTAGAAATCATTAGTAACTTGTCTACAAAAACAGAATTTCTTTTTGGATTTATATATTTTCCATTTTGCTTTTCATATTTTTAGTTTAGTTTTTAAAATGATTTATTGTCTTATTACTACAGGATATTTACTAAATGCTATCCTAGACAATATAGTTAAAGTCATTTAAACATCCTGGAATACTAGAAAGATTTCTGATGGAGGAATCAGAAGACCTGAGTTAAAACCCTGCCTCTCCAATGTACTGTCTACATACTGTTGGATAAGTTATTTAGCTTCTCTGGACACCAATTTCCTCATCTGTAAAATGGGGAGGATCAGATTCAATAACTTTTGAAGTCTCTTCTAGCTGAAAAATATTTTATTCTGTAATCCATCCATGTATTCTAAGCCTTTAAGCCTTTTTCCTGTATCTTCCCAGAAGGGGCCTTGGTCTAATTTCCTTGGTACAGTATATAAACCAGGGGAATAAAAAGGCCATCTATCCTCTTAGAAGCCATGCATTTTTGCTCTTTTTTGTATACCCAGTGTTTTTCATAATGGTGGTCATGCAGGAATGTTCACTGATTGACATGCCTCTGATTACATCCTTTACCCAGGCTTTTTTTACACCATTATTGCCTGATAATGTATTATTTTTTACTTATGAGAGCTTTTCTCTCTTGTATCCTTTGGGTGAATTACAACTTTAGTTCTTCGGATACTATATATAAAACTCATCCAGAAAGCATCTCTGGAAGAATATTATCCTTTAAAAAAAGAAAGCCCTTTGTTTCATGGAGAATTTTGAGCTCATTATAAATACTTCTATTTTTCAAAGTCAGTCCAGCATAGTCTTCTCCTTTTTACTTATGGGCTTAGTTCATCCATCCATAGAATTTATGCAAGATATATACAAACAATTATCCTTTTAGATAGACTTCTACTTAAAAGGTTTGCCTTAGACTGGAGAAGGGAGGGAGGCAGGAAGGAGGCAGAACACATAGTAGGGCTGAGGCAGATATATTTATTATACTTTGCCTTGGAATAACCTAGAGAAAGAAGGGGAAGGGGCAGGGCAGACACGTGGGAGTCTGACAATTACACAAAGAGGAAAGAATGAGAGTGGACAGAGCAGAGACAAATGGACAGACAAAAGATAGGCACAAAACTGGGACTGGAACAAAGCAAAAATCTCTTTTCTCTCTGCCAGGGATCTCAAGCCAAGCTTCCCTTCCCCCATTCCCCATCCAGCTCATCCTGGTCCTTTAGTCATTTGGAGTTTTTGGAATGGATAGTAGTGGTGGTGGCTGGGAATATCCAGCTGAAGGTCAGGAACCGAGAGAAAATATAGTTTATTATTATTTGGTTGTTTCAATCAACCCAATTTGGAGTTTTCTTGGCAAAGATACTGAAGTGGTTTGCCATTTCCTTCTCCAGCTTGTTTTAGAGATAAGGAAACTGAGGCAAACCGGCTTAAATGACTTGCCTAGGGTTACACAACTAGTAAATGTCTGAGGCCAGATTAAAATCACTGTACTACCTAGATGCCCAGAGAATATAGTATTGAACAGTAACTTAGGTATCTTTTTTTTTTCTGAATTCTTTACATAAAGTCAAATTTGCATAATGTGAATTTATATAAAATAAGAATTGTTTATGTGTATATATATATATGTACATAATGTCATTTGAGCCTCATAACACTTTTGTAAGGTTTTTTTTTTTTTTTTTTTTTTTTTTGCTGTTTTACAGATTAGAAACTGAGGCTAAAGAGACCAAGTGAATTATCATTTTGAGTTTTGAGAGCCTAAATTTAGAATTGGGAGGAATTTTAGAGGCTATCTATTAAAATTACTTTATTTTTATTTACTTATTTAATTTTGATATTGTTTGTTTTTTCCCTTACTTTTGCATGTAAGAAATCTGAAGCCTCAAGAGATGTGACTTCCCCAGAGTCAAGTTAGAGTAGGAAGTAGGATTTAATACCATGGACTTACTTTTATTTCAGAACCAGTGCTCTTTCTACTATATTATGACATATTGGATTTTCAGATATAACTGTGTTATGTAATATCTTTGTAATCACCAGCTGTCATAGTTCTGTGGTTTCTGGCATCTATACAAATTTCATTGCCGTGAAAAAATCTGATTTTTTTTGGTTCCTGAATTTCAAAAGATCATAAGAGCTTAAAGCCTGAAGGGCCATATAAGGATATTTAGTCTAACCCCCTTCATTTTACAGATAAGGAAACTGAGGTCCAAGTGATCTGCTCACTTATTTTCTTGATTAGTTCTTGCCTAATATGTATTGTATATTAAATTCATCAACTTATTTAAGCTTAAAAAGTTTAATGCCTAAGAGCTTAATTTGAGCAGCTAGGTGGCATGGTGGGTATTGTTGGGGAGACAGAAAGACCTGAGTTCATAGCCTGCTTCAGCTACTAAGTAGCCTTTGGTAAACCCCTTCACTTCATTTTATCTTAATTTCCTCATCTGTAAAAAAGGGGATAATAACACCAATTCCACAAGATTGTTGTAAAGATCAAAGCAGATGATAAATGTAAATGATCTGAAAAGCTCAAAGTGCTATATAAATGTTAGCTCAATTATCAGAATTAGTTTAATAGGGAGAAGTTGGTTTGTAAAGTAGAATTCTTTCTAAGATTTACTGGAACATCATTCATTGCTATGAATCAAAATGCATTAATATCATATTAATCAGATCACCATAAATCTCATTAAAAATTTGTTTCTTCACTGAAGAATGGAAAGTTTCATCTCTAAAACTAAACTCTTTGGCTTTCAAACTTGATTTGTTAATTTCCCATTCTTAGAAATGGAAAAGCCATTTTACAATATCTGAAGGAAAAGTAGAAAAAGCAAACGATAACTTACAATTCCAAAGATTCTGGCTACTTCTCATATTTTCTGTTGGCAGTTAATTCAACTCTGAGTAAATTTTCTAGACCAATGACTCATTATTTTATTATATGACTAATCTCACATTAAATTCAAACCTTGTATCCATCAATTTTATTTGCTTATGGATAGTAAATAACTACTTTCTAAAACTGCCTTTCAAGCATTGTGTGATGATGTAGTATGGAGACAGAGGAATAAGATATTATTAACAAAAACAACAAAAAACCATTTAAAGCAAGGCAGATTGTTTTTGATGTCTGTGAGACATGAGAGGTTGATTAATTTCTCAACTATGCCATTGACTCAAGATGTGGTAACCCAAAGGACAACTATAAACTTCTAAACATGCTAAAATATAAAATGGAATAAATTGGCATTTAACCATCAGTGATAACCGATGATTTTCTTTGACTACAATTATTCTTTTAGTCAAAGAACTAAATGACTAAATAACTTCCTTTTGAAGTCTTTATTATAACAAAAATTAATCTTCAACTTTAATGTTCCATTGTAATATGGAGATGATATTAGGCTCTTGAACATCCTCTTTATACCAGCAGAGCACAAGTTTTGCTAGGTCCTAGAAAATGGGAAAGGTTATGAATAAATGCTAGCAAACTGATCATATGTTTGTAGTTTGTGGCCTAGTCTAGCTAAGCTCATAGAGGATCATGACTAAAATGGATATTGAGCTCTGAATTTTTTTTCTCCACAGCCACTAATAAAAGAATCTTTAATGCTAACATAGAGTTGTTAGTTTCCTTTCTCCCAAATTACTTTGCATTTATTTTTTATATATCCTTTTGTAATATGTATGTTCTGGTTTTACTCAGGGTCAGTCTTATTATCTCTTCCCTTCCCCACTCTGACCCTTTTCAGGGTTTTTGGATACTCTGAGAAGGTTAGAGTCTTCCTCTTCTCCAGTGCCACCAGTCTGAGCTACCATTGTCTGTTTTATCCTCCCTCCACCTCCCCTTTAGGGTCCAATATTAGCACCCTCATTTCCTTTTAATCATTTAACACTGGATTCACTTTTACAAAAGGATGTTTACTTTATAAATGTAGAACAAATGAAAAAACTTTTCCTTCAAAAACTTGGGATCAAAATCCATCTTATGCTACCTGAATCATGTCTCTGGGGATGGGAGGTAAAAATTAGGTTAGAATTTTAATTTACACATACAATTGGGGAAAAATTAAAATTAGTTTAATTCCTATATAGCATTGATCCTACCAAGTTCATGTCCTGATTTACCATGACTACTAGGTAAGGCTTTGTCCCACCCAAGGTCATACCCTAAAATTACACCTCAACTCTCAGATCATTAGTGCTGTGCTACCAGAAAAAACTGGATTTTGGAATCACTGAGGAAGTCTCTATCTTTTTCATACTTTGAGGTATTGATGTATATTGCCTGAAAACCCAAACTTTGGAAGAATGGAATGTTAAGGACATTTTGAACTTTGGTTCTACTCCTTTCACTAAAGACTGAGCTCCTTCAGTAGTACTGAGGGTGAGAACATCTGAAGTCAACCTCCCTCTTTCAATCTCTCCCTCCTCTCCCCTCTGCTTTTGTAGCTAATCAAAGAGCTTTGTCTTTATCAGGTGGCTAACTGTCTTGAGCAGATTATAAAATTTCTATGAATGCCTCTCTCTCCTGGGGCCACTTAGAGTGACTTACTCAGTCAGTATATGTGTGGAAATGGGGGAATTCAATACAGGTCTTCTTGATTCTGATACTATCTTTCTATGCATGATATTATACTTCCTCTGTAGCACATCATAGGTGTTTAATAAATCCTTTTAAAATTTTATTTATTTATAGTAGGCTTGCAAAGTAATGGTGAAAGGAATACTTATACTAATGAATATATATGATAGGATCAAAGATTTAGCTATAGAAAATACCTCAGAACTTATCTAGTCCAATTCCCACATTCTACAGGTGACAAAACCAAGGCTATGCCAGGTTACATGATTTATCACACTCACACAAGTAGCAAATAGCAGACAGAATGTGATAGAAGAGATGTAAACTTATTTTCCAGAAAATATTACCAAGAAAATTTATTTATATTGATCATAACTTTTTATTTGCTTGTTGAGAACTCAAAGTAGCAAAAATGGTGAAAAAATATTGCTTAAATAACTTCATTAATTCAAATGACTGACTATCCCCATCACATTTGTATTACATTAGCAAAATATCCAAATCAGGATCATATTGATGAGTATGTGGGATCCTGAATAAAGATGCTCTTTTTGGCTTTCTACATTAATGCACTCATGGGTTTCTGGCACTAAGCCTAGTCTCAAATTAACACAACAAACAGTCTGGCAATAAATAGGCCATGGAACATATAATCCCAGATTTACCTCAATTCTTTTTGAAGTCAGTCATTTTGGAGAATGCCTTTAAAATAAGAGGTTCTCTCAAAAGGTTTGTTGGATGAATGAATTGCTAAAGTTCCCCCAGAAATAAATAGCCTATCTATAAGCAGATAAGTAGTAAAAAAAATTAGTGCCATTATTTTTTTATTTTCATCAGTATTATTAAAATAATTCATCAGTATTATTAAAAAATAATCTGTGCCTGACTATAATTTGGGATCTTCTAAGATAAATCCTTTAGTATGTCACAATGATACCATCCATTGAACAATTAACCTGCTTTTGTACAGCTCAACAATAAAAAATTAAAAGGACGGCTAAACAACAGTGCTGTCCTTTATAACCAACAGCAAAAGTCTTCATACTAACCTACTCATAGTTCAGGATACTGGAAAGGACCCCCACTAAAATCAGTGAAATACCTATGGTTAAGTCACAAAGGTATATCCTTTTGGAGGGGGCAAGTGTCAGATCTTATGATTTTATGGGTCCAGCACTACCTTTACCAGTATATTTCAGCAGCTATTTCAAAATTTATAGTTTCAGAAATTGCCAAAAGCAGTGAAATTTTAAAGGGCACACTTAAGGTTCCATAGCAAATATTTTTCAGAAAAGAGAATGGAACTCAGGTCTTCTAGACTCTGTAATCATCTTCATAGAATCACTGCATTTCCCTATCTCATCACAAGGTGGATTTTAACCCTGAATATTCAAATGGCAAAATTGAGAGGTTTGTCTGGAAGAATGTAACATGAATTATAGGATCTAGTCCAACCTATTCACTTTCCAGATGAGGAGATTGAGGTCTAGGATGTTAAATTGATTTGTCCAAGATCACAAAGATAACTTAAATATTAGAGGCAGGAAAATAAATAAAACATTGGACCAAAAAATGTTTGGGGATATAATAAAATCGAGTCAGAATTTAGCCTTATTGAGGAAAAAATAAAACTACATAAAATTCTGCCATTGCTTCATCTTTTGGGAGTAATATGTTATGAATAGAAAGCAAATCTGGAATAGAAATGCACTTGTTTTTCACAACATGGTTATTATGGAAATGTTTTATATGACTACACATAGATAACCTACCTTGAATTGGTTGTATTCTCAGTGGGAGGGTGAGGCAGAAGAAAGAAGGGGAAGAATCTGAAATTCAAAAATTTTAAATGAATATTACGAATTGTTTTTACATGTAACTAGGAAAAAATAAAATACTAAATAAAAAAGTTTTTGAAATGCAGTTGTTATTTATTGGCTGGTGAGATAAATTGGTTCTCTCATATCAATAACCAATTAATGGGTGGGGAGAATTCAGTTTGTTTCATACTATTTCCTGATTAAGAAATAAGCCACTGTATGTTATTCAGTCAGTTCTTGTGAAGGACACTGATGATAGATGAGATTGCCCCAATCCTCTGCATACATACTTCTTACTACACCCAATTAGAAGATTTTACAAGGGGAATCTAATTTAGGTGGAAGTCTTACCTCATCTTTCATTGTTCACACACTAGGTAGAGGATAGATCCTGGAGGAGATGTCCTTGAAGACAGGATATTTCCCAAACTGCCCCAAGGAAAGATATGCCAAGGGCATGGGGCCTCTGAGGTCCAGGATGAAATTTGTTGATTGATGGATAATGGGAGGGAATACATACAACCTTGCAGGGAGATTTAATGTTTGTTAATGTTATTATCCATTGTTGTATACCTTTAGTTTTTATTTTCTGTATCTATATACTACATTCTCTCTGTTATCTTGATATAACTTAGTTTTCAATTCTGAATTAGTTCTTAATTTTGTTTTTCTTATTATGGCTTGCCAGTGCTTGGTTGATGATTCTGATCTCACTTTGTAATTGGAGAGTAAATGTCTCTGGTATTGTTCATGGTGTTATTTTACCCAGTGTGCTCTTTGTGATCTATCGGTATACTCAGGGGTAGCCTTTGTCCAAGGTGGGGTATGGAGGAGTTGGGAAGATAATGTTAAGGACTGTTAGGGGATCCTTTGAACTTTTTTTAAGTTGGCATATTTTCCAGAAAGACTGGATCCAGAGTAAGGCCCTGAATGTATCTAGGACAAAGCCAATCTTCCCCAACCACAGCTAACATAATTTGTTGTTTGCATTCCAAACAAGATTCCTTGTGTGTCCTTGGGAGTCAAGACAGATGCCAATCAGCCTGCACCAAATTGGGAAACTGCTTGTGAAGCTAAATACCTTGTAGATAAGCAGACCATCCTATCTTCATAGTTTGGCTGTTCCTAAGGGAAAAGAAAGCAGCTTTTGTCATTCCTTTGTTCCTCCCCTACAGAAGGGATTTTGTCTTTTCCCTGCTTTTACTGCACCTTTCTCCTCCCATACCATAACCACTTTAAGTAGAGATTTCTGGTATTTCCTCCTTTTGTCCTGCTGTTACTACAAACTTCTATGTGTATTGTGAACTCTGGTTTCCACATGTATGTTCATTTCTCTTATAATAAACTTAATTTTCATGCAAGTTTCATGAAGTTATAATCGATTATTGACAATTCTTTTGTATAAATTTCCTGGGGTGACAGTATTCTGGCTTAAGATGAGTCTCTCTTTGTCCAAAAGTGATTTAATCTGTCATACCCAGCCTCCAGTGGAATAAACCCAGCTCCTATTATAATATTCATTCTCTTTGTTAATCAGAGTTGATTCCTGCTTGTTGGAAATGTCCACTCTTCTAAGGGTATATAAGCATTGAGAGGCCTTCATGATTGTCCTTGATTTACAAGAGAAAGCCAAATGAACATTTTTTTATTAATTATTCTCTAGCCATAATCATTCAGAAATTATGTCCTCCATGTATACATATATTGTATTTAACATATACTTTAACATATATAATACGTATTGATCAATCTGCCATCTGGGGGAAGGGGTGGGAGGAAGGAGGGAAAAAATTGGAACAAAAGGTTTTGCAATTGTCGATGCTGAAAAATTACCCATGCATATATCTTGTAAATTAAAAGCTATATAAAAAAAGAAATTATATCCTCAACTTTTTCATTTGTTCCCTTAATAAGAGGCAATGGACTATAGTGTGTAGAGATCTGGGTTTGTAATTAAGAATAACAGAGTTCAAATCATGCTAGCTATATGATGCTGAGTAATTTAGTAATAGCTAAAACTCTTATTGCCCTCAGGCCACTAACTAGAATTGTAAATTGTAGAGCAGGTATAAATAGATATTGGTAGAAATTTCCTCATCAGGTAGTTAAATAACTGATAAAATCACAGATTTAGACAATAAAAAGTTATCTGGGAAGGACAGAACAATAAGCTAGTGTCATCTATCAGTCAACCTTTCTATAAACATTTTAGTATAACAATCTATTACCTTAGCTAATAGAGAAAAAGCCCTGATAGCATGGGACAAAATGGGTAATTTCTTCTTGAGTTCAAATCTAACCTCAAACATTTATGAGCTGTGTGATCCTGGGCAAGTCACTTAACCTAATTACCTTCAGTTCCTCATCTATAAAATGAACTACAGAAGGAAATGGTAAACCACTCCATTATCTTTGCTAAGAAAAACCCCAAATGGGGTCATGAAGAGTTGGACATGACTGAACAATAATAGCAAACTTCTATAGCCCTAATCCAATGAAATAGTGATATGAAAACTTTTAATCTAAACATCCATATTATGTAAAAACAAAGTGAATGAAAAAAATAGATTATGCTCAGCTGATGATATAAAGCTATTTAAATAGTTTGTGAAATATATCTTGGATAGTGACTGCAAGTGGACAATAAGTTGGGCCCAGAATTAAGTAAGAGAAAATAAAGTTAGGTATCATTTGGAAAACTATACAGTGTTGTTGTTGTTTTTAATGGTCTCCAGTTGCTTACTATGAGAAAAACTCATTCCTATTGCTATCAGGGGCATTACTTTCTCTATAATATCTCTCATATAAATCCTTTAATTCTACTCACACACATACCCACTAGTTCAATTCAAGTTCTTACCATCATCTCTCATTTGGACTATTGCAATAGCTTTCAAATTAGACTTTTTGCCTCATATCTCTTCCTACTCCAATCAATCCTTCATGTAACTGCCAAAATTATCTTCCTGAAACAAGTCTATGTCATCTTCCACTTGCAATCACCAGATCACAATGGCCACTTTGTCATTTCTCACAAAAGACACTCTATCTTCCAATTCTAGGCATTTTCACTGGCTGTCCCCCTTGTCCAGAAATGTTTGGCTTCTCATCTTAGTCAATAAACATTTATTAAATACTTTTTATATGTCAGGCATGATGCTAAGTGCTAGGGAGGCAAAAAGAAGCAAAAGACAGTCCCTGTCCACAAAGAACTCACAATCTAAAAAGAGAACAAACAAAAAATATACAAGCAATAAACAGAATAAATAGGAAATAATTAAAAGAAGGAAGGCACTAAAACTTTGTGAAAAGCTTCTTGTACAAGATGAGATTTTAAGAACTTAAAGAAAACCTGGGAAAACAGGAGGTGGAAATGAGGAGAGAAAGCATTCCAAACTTAGGGAAAAGTGAAAAAAATCAACAACAAAAAATCCTGAACTGAGATATAGTATCTTGTCCAAAGACTAGGAGGAAGCCAGTATCTCTGGAAAGTGTAAAAAAAAAATCTAGAAAGGTGGAAGGGGGCTAGATTATGAAGGACTTTGAATGCCAAGCAGATTCTAGAGGAAGCAAGAAAACAGTGGAATTTACTGAGTAGTAAGTATTGAGATTACCTGCACTTCAGAAAAATCACTTTGTTGGCTAAATGGAGGACAAACTGGAATGGGGAAGAGATTTGAGGTAGGCAGATACACCAGTAGGCTATAACACTATCCAGGCATGAGTTGAAAGCTTGGGCCAGAATGGTTACAAGGCAAAGATATTACAAGGTGGAACCAACAGGCCTTGGTGATATACTGAATATGGAGGAAATGGAAGGAGGGAAGAAGAGTAAGAAATAGTGAGGAATTGAGGATGTTAGAAGGATGATAGAGTATTCACTATTGTTAAGGGAAATTTGGAGGAGGGGAGAACTTAAAGAGAAAAGTAAATTTACTTTTGTACATGCTTCATTTAAAATGTTTCTTGACCAGTTTAGATTTCTGAAAGACAGTTGGAGATTAGAGACTGGAAGACAGAAGAGAGATTAGGGCAGGTTGTTGGATTTGAGCATTATCAACATAGAGAGCTGATGATTAAATTCACGGGAGTGATGAGATCACCAAATGAAGAAATATAGAGGTAAAACAAAAAAGGGCTCAGTACAGAGCCCTGTAGGAGAATGAAAAGGAGCAATCAGATAGGTAGGAGACAGACCCAGTGATGTTCTGAAAACCTAGAGAGAAAAAAGCATCAAGGAGCATAGGGTGATCCATAGTGTTAAAGACTTCAAGGATATTGAGGAGAATGAAGATCAAGAAAAGGCTTTTGGTTTTGGCAACTAAGTTATCATTAGTTACTTTGGAAGAGCAGTTTTGGTTGATGAGATCAGAATCTGTATTGTAAGAAAGCAAATGAGAGGAGAGAATGTGGAGACTTCTATTACAAACTAGAATTTAGCTAAAATAGCCAGAAGAGATATAGGATGATAGTTAATGGGAATGGAAGGACCAAGTGAAGATTTTTTCAGGATGAAGAAGAGAAGGGTATGTTTGTAGGCAGTAGAGAAAGAGCCAGTAGACAAGGAGAAATTGAAAATAAGTAATCATGAGGTTGATGAAAGGGGCAATTTATTGGAAGAAATGGAATAAAACAAGATACAATACCTATTTGAACAGCTAGAGAAGGGAGAGAGGAGATAGTATATAAAAGAACTGTTTGAGCAGGTAGAGTAGTAAAGGAGATAGTGGCAGAAGGTATATAAGAAGAGGAAGAGGAGAGAAGAGGGAGTTCATAGTAAATAGCCTTGACTTTTTCCCCCTGTAAAATGTGAGACAATGTTTTTAGCTGAAAGTATTGGATGGGAGGGAATCATCAGATGTTTGAGGAGAGATGAAAAAGTTTGGAAGAGCCACTGTGGAAAGTGAGATAGTGAGCTGATGAGGGAGATAGTACAGACTTGCCTAATAGTAGTAAAGGTCCAATTGAAATTGTGTAATATAAATCTTACTTCTGACTTCCCAGTGGAAAAAAATCCCACCTTCTATAAAAAGCCTTTTTGGATCCCTTTTAATTTTAGTGCCTTTCCTCTAAAATTTAGCTCAAATTTATCCTGAATGTATCTTTTCTGTACATTACTGTTTGCATGTTGTTTTCCTTAATAGATTGTGAGTTCCTTGAGAAAAAGCAAGTGGGTTTATATATGTGTGTGTATTTCAGGCACAGTCAATAGTCAATAAATATTAAATACCTATTATGCAACAGGTACAGTGTTTAAGACACAATAGGTGCTTAATAAATGCTTGTTGATTCCAGTATTCAATAAATTCAAATGCCTATTACATTTAGGATCAAATATAATTAAAGCTCTTTACAAGGTAGCCCTTCCCTAACTTTCCAGTTTTTTTTTTTGTTTTTTTTTTTAACACAGTACTCTCCTGTATAAACTCTATGGTTCAAACATATTGGATTATTTACTATTCCTCACACAGGATGCTCTCTCTCTCTTGTTCTCTCTCCAGCCTTTTTGCAATGGCAGCTCCCCATTTCTAGAATTCTTTGCCTGCTAACTTCTGATTGAAAATTCTTGGCTTCCTTTAAGACAATCTGATTTTGTCTTCTTCCTAAGGCTATCTTATAGGGAGTTAGGTGGTACAATGGGTAGAGTGCCAGGCTTGGAATCAGGAAAACTCATCTTCATGAGTTCAAATCTGGCCTCAAACACTTACCACCTGTGTGACTGTGCAAGGGCAAGTTACTTAACCCTGTTTGTTTCAGTTTTCCATTTATAAAATGAGCTGGAGAAGGAAATGGCAAACCACTTCAGTATCTGCCAAGAAAACCCCAAATGGGATCATGAAGAAAAGGCTATCTTTCATCTAAGTTGTATGTTGTCTTTCCCATAAAGAAAGTGACTCTTTGTTTTTTGTTTTGTAACTCTCTTGCCTACCACAATTTCTGGCATATGTAATTAAATTCTTAAGGAGAGTTTGTAGATTTATACAACTTTAACACCAATACATTCCCTGTGGTACCTTATAAGATTGAAACAATATTAGGTAAAGAAAAGACTAATGGAAAGTCTAAGTAAGCTTTAGCTTTTCTAGTAGTGATTTCCATAAAAGAAATGATGAAAAGATACTATAAAGGATGTTTATGACTAAAAATTTATGACTAAAAACAGGTAAGCTGGTCATATAGAAAGAGAAACAATAGGCAACATATCATTGGAACACGTGTCTCCAATGATTTTCTTTATTAAAGATGGCTGAAATTTAACTTGGATGTTAAATAGATTTTGTGTATAGAATTTGTAGGGAATATGAACAAACAAGGGTTTTTAACATACATCACTTAAAGAAGAACCAAAAATGATGAAGTTACTGATCTATCCAAGTACCTCTATTCTGCCCTTAGCAAAAAATGGAACACTAATTTAGTACCATTAACAAAATATAGAAACTAAACATGATATTCAATTCTCTATCTTGGAACATTAAAAAAATTTTTTTTTCAGAGGAAGTATTCTATCTTGCCAAAAGCAGATTGATACAAGAAAGAACTAAATCAAGAAAACACAGAAAATCTGTGAGATGGATTTTTTAAAAATAGGAATAGATTTTAAGATACTGTAAAAGTTGCAAACGCCTACAATTTTAAGGCAACCTGCCTTAATGAATTTATTTAATGAAATAAAGCCATCTAGAATTGCCTGCAATGGCCAAATTTCAAAAATTATGGGTTTAGAGAAAACCACACACATCCGTAAGCATACCCTGTTCTTGTCTCTTATCTTTCCACTCTCTGTCATGGTGATTTCATCTATTTTAATGTATTAAACAATCATTTCTAATTATTACTTCCCAGATCTAGATGTCTGGTTCTAATCTAGTTCTTGATCTCCAGTCAACTACTTGTCGGCCATTTCCAAAATGGAATAAAATATATTTGTCATTGCTTAAAATTATTTTTAACATGTTTTATTTATTTATTATTAAATCTATCACTACATCTTTCTCCAACTACCTCTTAAACTAGGGAGAAAAAAGAAAACCCTGAAAGAAATATGCATAGTAGACAAGCAAAGCGAGTTCTCACATTATCTGTGTCTGAAAATGTATGTTTCTGCACCGTGAGGTGGGTAGAATCATCGATCCATTCCCTGGAATTGTGATTGTTTATTGCACTGAATATAACTTTTATTTCCATTCAAATTCATCCCCTCCATTCAACTAGCCTATTTCTATTGAGGGCATGATATCCTACTCAAAATCTTAATCATTCTTACTTCTTCCTCTCCCTTATACCCCACATACAATCAATTGTACCAAGTCCGATAGCTTGGTTTGCATATCATTTACCCCCTCAGATTATGGAAGGCTGGGACAAACTTTTGCCTTTATTTGTATTCCAAAACCTTAACTCAGTGTCTGGAACCTGGGCAGCAGCAGCAGCAGCAGCAGCAGCAGCAGCAGCAGCAGCAGCAGCAGCAGCATCATCATCATCATCATCATCATCATCATCAGTGCTTATTGACTGCCTTGTAACCTATCTAGAATAAAAAAAGCTACCCACCTTGGTATTTAAAGCCCTCCACAAATGGGTTCCCATATGCCATTTTTAAAAATAGTATTTTATTTTTTCAAATTACATGTAAATAAAATTTTTAGCATTCATTAAAAAAAAAAAAGTTCCAAATTTTCTCCCTCCTTTTCTTTCCTTCTTATTTAATGACAGTAAGCAATTGACTTAAGTTATAGAGATAAGTTATATCTCATATACCATTCAATATATTTTGGTTATTCCTCTTCACAACTATGTTCTAAACTGGTCTACAAGTTATTCCTAGAATTTATGTTGCCATCTAATAGCTTTGCCTTAGGTAGTTTAAGGTACATTCTTGTACCTAGAGTGTAAATTTTTATTTTTACCTCTTAGAATCTCTCCATTTTAGAGCTCAATTTAAATTCTATCTCCAATTAGAAATCTTTCTTGTCCCCCCCCCCCAGTTATTAATGCTGCCTTCTTCCTGAATTTTTTTTTACATTTGCTTTTAAAAAAAATGTATCTCTCTAGTAGAATGTAAATCCTGAAGGACAGAACTTTATTCTTTGTATACAGAGTGCAGTTTATGTAATGTAGACCATTAATGATCATTCATTTGTTGAAACAAAATGGATTGTTTTACTTTATAACTAATATACATAAATATGTATATTTACACAAATATACACATAAATAAAATATATAAATGTAAATTATATATAAATATACATTTACTTTATAAATAAATTTAAAAAGATTTTCTCATAATAAACAACATAATTTTAGCCCACATTTTAAAAATAATGCATATTATGATTCTTTTTATGGTGGCAAAGAATGAGGGGATACCCATCAATTGGGGAATGGCTAAACAAATTATGGCACATGTATGTGATGAAATACTATTGTGCTATAAGAAACGATGAAGATGGTTTCATAAAAACTTGGGAAGACTTTTATGAACTGATGCAAAGTGAAATGAGAAGAACCATAAGAATAACTTATGCAAAATTAGAAAGATAATTTTCATAGACTTCTAATTCTGATCAACTAATTCTGACCAATCACAATTCCTGAGGACTCATGATAAAACATGTTATTCACCTCCAGATAGAGAAATTATGGATTCAAACAAAGCATATTTTAAAATTTTTCTTTTTTACTTTTTTGGGACAAGACTAACATAAGAATTTATTTTGCATGACTATATATATTTTTGATAGATTTTGTTTTTCTTGCCTTATCAATAGGTGAAGGAAGAAGAAAGAGAGAGAGAATTCAAAACTGAAAATAAAATAAAACTGAATTAAAGATGAAGTACTTATCTTGGGACAGAAAATGCCATCTACATCCAGAGAGAAAACTTTGGAGACGAAATGTAGATTGAAACATAGTATTTTCACCTTTTTTTGTTTGTTTGCTTTTACTTTTTTGTGTTTTTTTTTCCCCCCTTTTGGTCTGATGTGTGTGTGTGTGTGTGTGTGTGTGTGTGTGTGTGTGTGTGTATGTGTGTATGTTTGTGTGTGTGTGTAAAACATGACAAATTTAACCTATATCAGATTGCTTGTTGTTTTGAGGAGGGAGAAAAATTTGAAACAGAAAATCTTACAAAAATAAATGTTGAAAACTACCTTTACAGTTATCTGGGAAAATAAAATACTATTAAAAACTGAAAAAAAAAACCCTTATACACTCCTCAATAATCTGTAAATTTGCCACAAAATTTTAAAATCTTTGCCTTTTCTTGCATCCAACATCATAAAATAGAATGAATGTAGAAGTTAAATTAAGTTTAAAAGGATTAGTTGGCTAAAATAAATTTTTATGGAATGTCCATAAATGGGCTAGGAATTACATAGAAACATATTTAAAAGAAATAATAACAATATGCTATTATTATTAGCCTCAAAAACTAACAAGAAAATGCCAACGGAAATGTAGATTTTTCAGTAAATGCAATATACCTTCCGTGATTTAATCATCTATTCTTGGTGCATTAGTTGGTGATAACCAATGCAAGAAGGAAATTAAATTAATTTTCTGAGAAGTATGCGTAATCCTCTTTGGGTGCCAGCCAGTTCTGTATTTGCTAAAACAGGGAGATAAACGCTATTCTCTTATGCACTCAAAATAAATAAAGGGATGCAGTAAAATTTGTGGAGCAAGTAAATTGCTTTAAAGATATCAAATTATAATGATTTTTTTTTTGCTAAAAATTGAGGGTTTGATAACAAATTCTATCTAATATTTGCAAAATTTGGTATGTTTGTTGAAGGATGTTTAAGACTATTTTAATACAAATCACTTTTTAGTTAAAAATCAATGTTAAGTTTTCTCAAATTTATCTGTCATAAGAATTCATTTTCATATACAATATGTATTAAGTTTTCTTATAAGTTTCCTATTATTGCAATATAACATTGTGTTAAGCTGAATCAGTAAGTGATTTTGTCACATAGCATTTTACAGTGTTTCACCATATGTTGCAAGATGCTTTTTAATAATCTCCATTATGGCATTAATATTATTCTGCCTTACTGCAGTCTACTGCAGTATCATGAAACATTTCAGGAGTACAAAATCACATGATATAGTGTTAGTTGATAATATCAGTCAATAATCAGTCAATCAGTTCAGTACTCTGTAAGTAACTTGGAGTTTTAGAGTCAACATACATTTAGAGAGTTCTGTGGGAGCTCTGAAATGTTAGGTGACTTGCTCATAGTCAGTTTACAGGCTTTAAGGAGGATCTATTATGCTATATTTTATCCTATATTCACTAAGCCATATGGCTGTTCTTCATTTGCTTTTACTGTCATTTGCTCCCCATTTATTACCTGTATGAGCTCCCACAAATCATTTAGGTTTTTTTTTTGTTTGTTTGTTTGTTTTTACTTCAATTTTCTCTTCTGTCAACTGAAAAGGTTGCCTAGAAGATCTCTCAAGTCCCTTGGAGGTCTAAATCTATGCTCTATAAACAAAAGATCCATTCCTAGAGTTCAATGCTTTTGGCTGGGTAAGCATCCCCAAAAAAGTATCACCCCTACTTTTTTGGGGGGCACCACTAAATTGCTCTATCATAAAAGTTAAGAAAATTTTTTTAAGGAGTTGGCATTTTGTTTGATTCTAAATTTAAGTCATATACAAACCTGCTTTTGATAATATTACTTTTCAAAAGAAAATTTTCTATTTTAAAAAATCTGTGAAATATTTTAAATTTAATACTTTGCGACCTCAGGCAAGTTATTTAACCCTCAAAGCTCTGCATTTCTCATCTTTCAAAGAAATACTTGGACTAGAATGATCTCTAAGGTCCCTTCCAGCTCTAAATTAAAGATTCCATAAGGCAGCATGTGTGGTTAAAAAAATTGTCATGTCTATCATTATAAATGCTCTTATGATAAAATATGAAAACTAATTGTCTAGCAGCTTTCTAGTAACCGAATTCTGAGACATCCTTTTGGGATGACAGCCCACGAGGAGGTTCACTCATGTGGTAGTTATTGCTGCAGCAAACTGCAGTTTACTGCAGGAGAGAAATGTATCTCCTTGCTGTGGATACAATGTAACAGTCAGCCCCCGAGCTTTGCTAATGCCTAAGGAGTCTTAGATGTCATAACGTAATAAATCATAGCTTCCATAGTTTATTCACCAAGCGTTTCACAACTGCAATAACATAAAAATCCATCTACTATAAACTCCCATAGCCTTCGTGGCGGCATGTGAGTCTGCACTGGAGCTATACTACTGCTTCCCAGTCTTCCCCAGGCCTTTATTTAAAAAGGAGAATCGACCCCTACGCTTTCCATCTCCCCCAAAAGTAAAAATAAAATAAAATAAAATAAAAATCAATTCAATTCCCAAATTAATCCATAAATCCCTTGAGATATTAGGTTAGAAGTTGTTTCCATCAGATTCACTAAATGAGACATCATTTAGTACCCACAACACTAGAGTAAGTATGCTCCTTTTTTTCCGGAACCCCCCCCCCCCCATTTCCAGCCCGAAGAATTCATGCTAAATTCGAGGGAAGGAGGCATGGGAGGGAAAGGGAATGATGCAGTTCACATCCTGGGTCCATCAGGAGAATCTTGGCGACTCAGGAAGGGCGCTGTTAATGGAGAAGCTGCAGAGGGGATAGCTGCCTCTCCCATCCCCAGCTCATCCAGCTTTGTAAGCGGGAAAAATTAAAGCACTCCCTCGGTTTTCCGAGCGTATAAGTACTAATCCTTCCTTCCCTACCCTCACCTGACTTCAGCAGGTCAGGATGCAGGGTAGGTATGCTACTCCGCCCTCACGCTCCCACCTTCCTCTCTTCCCTACGTCTGACTCCACCGCAGGTTTGGACAGCGGGGCGAGCTAGGGAGCCACAGATAATGCAAAACCGAGGGAAAAGCATCAGCTTCCCCTCCACCCTCCCTGCTATTGCCTCAGCCGCTCCCCCAGGGCCGCATCCTTCCTGCCTGTGAGGCTGCAGGCAAAGCCCACCCTCGGGCCGCGGGCCCCTAGTCGGACTCCCGAATGCCTTTTGCAGTCTCTCGCTGCTCAGGACTCAGTGTACCTCACTTGAAGGAGCCATGTTCGCTGTCCCCCTCTGCAGCATTCTCAACCTGTGACGTCATCAACCAGCAAGCCAAGTCCAAACCATCCCCCTCTTTTCCCTCCTCTTTTACTCCCCCCTCCCGGGGAGCCGCCGGCCGCAGGCAACTTGGGGATGCGCTCGCGCGCCCCACCCCCACGGTTCTTAGCACGCCAGCCCCTTCTCCAGTCCTGGGGTCAGCATTTAAATTGGGCGCTGCTGGAATGCTGGAGCTGGAGGCGTCCACCGGGCAATGCGGCTGGCTCGGCCGGAGCAGAGGCTCCCCTCTCTCGGTTTCCATGCAGCGCTGCCGCTGGGGGCTGAGCCGCACCATCGCGGGAGGCGGGGGGAGGGGAAGGGTGAGGGCAAGGAAGGAGGTAGGGAAAAAAAATCCCCGGCTGCCGGGTCGCTTCCCTGTCGCCGTCTGCTGAGTCATGCTTTGAGCTCCCCCCCAGCATTCAATCATCAGCTCCGATCTGCTCGGTGTCTGCAGCCATTGGGGAGCCTCCTCTCGGGATCAGCAGCCCTGAGAATGACGCCGCCGCCGCCGCCGCCGCTCTAGAGCCAACACACATTCTGCCATCCATCCATCCATCCATCCTGCGTCGCTCGTGCTGCGTGTGCGTGTCCCCAGGTGCTTGTGCATGTGTCTCCGTGTCCTTCCAGCCTAGCCTGAACATCCCCCACTTCTCACCATGATTGCCGCAGCTTTCCTGGTGCTGCTGAGACCTTACAGCATCCAATGTGCCCTCTTCCTCTTGCTGCTTCTGCTGGGGACCATCGCCACCATCCTCTTCTTCTGCTGCTGGCACCGCAGGCTGCAGAAAGGGAGGCATCCCATGAAATCTGTCTTTTCGGGTCGCTCCAGGAGCCGAGGTAAGAGATGCAGAGGCTACGGTTTCCTGGACAGGAGAGATGTTTGGAGCCGTTAGAAGGGAGGAAAAGCTCTCCTATTTCTCCTCCACTATCTCCCACCTCCAGTTACCCACTTCTTACCTGACTCCGATTATTTATCCCCATCTTAGAGGATCTAGGCAGTGCAGGGTGGGAGGGGAAGGAGGAGTGAGGGATGCACATTTTAACCTCAGGTTGCTAAAACCTGAAGAGATTCCAAGCCGAGTCCAAGACTGCGGCAGCCTGGTCCCCACCCATCCTTCTTCCCAGGAGCTTAGCCAGACGATGAGAAGAAAGTCAGGGATGCGATAGCCGGGGTTCCCTGTAACTCCCCGATAACTTTGGCGGGACCTTCCTCCGGGAAGAGCACGGAAGGGGTGATGGTTCTCTCACGGGCTCCCTTACTGGATAAGACGGTGTGTGTAGGGGGATGGGGGTGGGGGATTGCCTGACATGGACCGAGGTCACCTAGTATAAGTTATTAACTAGTGATTCACCTGGTGCTGAAATCAGGGTCCGATGCAGTTCTGGCTTTTCTGTTTTCTCTCCAGATGCGGTTGTGAGATCTCACCACTTGCGTTCAGAGGTAATTTATTTAGCCCGCACTCTCAAGGTCAGAAGAAGTTCTATTTCCTGAGTACCAATATTCATTGTGTTCTTGTTATGAAATCACTGGGTCACTGAGTTGCTGGCATGTCAGTCTAAGTTAGATTGGTATTGGAGTAAATCTTTCCAGGCGATTTCCCAAACAAACAAAACTGCTCGACTAGTTCAAGCAGGCTCAGCAAAAAGATTTAAAAGACTCTGCTTATGTATTCATGTATATATTTACTGAGGAAGGGGCTAGTTAAAAAAATAAATATCACAGAACCAGAGAATAGCTAACTGAAGAGTAGATGTGAGTTTACTTCTTAGTCTACAAGGTATAATTTACTGGTAGCTGCTTCCAACATGTGGTTAGCTCACTGTTGTTGCCAAGTTATTCACTGAGATAGGAGCCACAGAGGGGAGAGGCCACTTTAAAGAACTGAATTAGGAGATTGGCTACATCTGCCTTTCATTTTCAGCACTGCCACGTTTATTTTCATAGCATTATACATCTAGAGCTGGAAAGCTCAGAAACCATGCCAACTCTCCTCATTAAGAGATAAGAAAAGACTTGGTTCTTTGAAGAATATGTTATATTTAGAAGTTTTTGATGGTACCTGCAGAGTGATGATAGCTCTGATTGGATTGAGGAATGAGGAATTCCTCTGCTGGTCTCCTAACATTTGGAACCATACCTTTCGCTGTGGATACAGGTGATGTCAGCAGGGGTTAGGCGGAGCTTTTTAATTTATTCATAGAAATAAATTATGTTTTTCCTTAAGTAGTATAACAGTTTTATATTGACATTTTAACTAAGAACCACTGGTTCTAAAGTTGGTTCTAAAACTGACATTTTAGACATTGTCACTCAAGGTGTGTTCAGACCTTAAGCCTTCAAATGAGGTGGCAATTTTTTTCTTAATAGGGTATTCACATAGCCAGTCTTTATGCTTGTTAGTACTGATAATCAGTATTATTTGTGCAACTTAGAGAGGACATCCCAGAGTTGTGGGAAAGAATTGTACTTTTATTTAAAGTGAAAGCACACAACAGACTTTAGTTAAATGAAGAACTGCATTCTTGCTCTGTCTCATATGGAAACTCATTTTGCCTGGAAAAAATATATTTCATCAAGTTCTAGGTTAATGGAAATTCCATTTTTGGACACTACACCTGACCTTTGTTGCTTATAATTGTATTATGATATAACAACACCTTGGTGTGATATAATTAGCAATATCTCTATAAAGAGAAATGTCAGACTATTTTCTTTTCAATTTGGGATGATGGGAGACAACCCAGTAGTATGAAATGTTTCGGAGCATGTACAAAAATAAATGTTTTAGTTCTGAAAAATTTTAAAGTTATTGTTAATGTACTGAATTGCAATACCTAGTAAAGAACCATTATACAACTTGAACAATGCTACAAAAAACATATTATTAATTTCTTTCTATATAAAGGGCTTTATTTTTCTTTCCTTCTCAATGATTGGAGAAGGCAGAGCAAGAGAATTTGGAACTAAAAATAAAATGAAACTGAATTTTAAATAACCCCAAAGTAAAACATAATATATTTGATAGTCTCAATAGAGCAGTCTGTGGAATATGATGGAGTAAATATGGAACTGCTACAAAATCTTGGCTGAGCTTTTTTGTCCAAAAAGATAAATCACTCATCTTGAAGAAATAAATGCTACCATTAAGAGTGTCTTTAGGTCCTATAATAGATGATTTCTGCTGGTGAATACTCATTTAGTCTAAAAATAAACATGATCTTATGGAAGAAAGATCTGTGGTAAGTACAGTCATTGAATGTTTTATCCCTTAGTAAACATAGTTTACTTTGAGATGCTAGTTAAGTACAGTGGTTTTATCCATTGACTCATTTATTGAGACCTGGGTCTAACTTACACGAGAGTATGCATTTGGTAATCTGAAAAGACATATTGTGTGTCAGATTTGCTTGTGGGTTAGTTGTTCCTACTATCAATTGCCTGTAATCAGGCCATGTGTCTACAGAAATTCAATTTTTGTATCGACAAGGATGATGTACATTTACAGACAAGGCTGCAGGAGGAAGTTTGTTCAGTACTTGCTTTTGCTGGGTGCTAACATTTTCCCCAATATCTAGAAATAGTTTAAACAATATGTATATATGTATATCCATATACATATTCTTAAATGCAAATATGAAATATTATATATAAAACACATCCATGTACATATACACATACATGTCTACTGACTTAATTTCCCCAAATATCCATTCTTTTCTACCCAGTGATTCATCCCTTGTAACAAGGTGGGGGGGGGAAAGAGAGAGAAGGAAAAAGAAAAAAAAATACTTAAGCAAAATTAACCAACCTGTCAATCAAATATGATAGTGTTCCATCCTTATAATAACCCACTAAGAGGAACTAGAGGTACATTTCTTCTTTGGAGATCAATCTTTTCTATTACATTTTTTCCCCTGCATCTGCTACTTCAGTCTGTATCAATTTGTCTGTCTTCCCATGCTTCCCTGAATTCTTCATCTTCATCTTTTCTTATGGTACAGTACTATTCCATTTCATTTACTTATGTACCACAGATTGTTTAGCCACCCTCCTCCCTTCCATAACCCTAATCCGTGATAGCCACAGACTTCAACTTTGTAAATATTGGGGCAGTCAGGTGTAAAAATGGATAGAGCACCGAGCTTAGAATCAAGGAGACTCATCTTTGTGAGTTAAAATCCACTCTCAGACACTTATTAAATGTGTGACACTTATTAGTACTTAACCCTGTTTGCCTCTTTTTCTCATCTGTAAAATGAGCTGCAGAAGTATGCAGAATTCCAGTATCTTTGCTAAGGAAATCCCCAAATGAGGTAATCAAGAGTCAGACATGACTGAACACACAAACTTCTATAGGCCTAATTCATACAACTAAACAACAATAAACTTCAACTAAATAAATATAGCCAAATGGACAATATTAGATGATTTGTGCCTTGAACATTTATATAAACTTGTTGGTATAAAATTAACTTGATTCTTTTTTATATTTAGTTCAGTTGCTATATTACAGTCTAATATGCTTTCAAAAAATGAGTTTGTTCATTTCAACAAACATTCACACAGTTATTATGTTCAAGACACTGTGCTAGGTTTTGGAAATACAACGACAAGAATGAAAAATACACTTTATCTCAAGGATTCTCTCTTCTACAAGATTAAGGAATTACATGATGAGTATGTAGTTTGACTGTTTCCTATGTATTTCACAAACAATTTGTGCATATCATAGATGTCCTTCTTTTTAAAAGGACATCTTAAGAAATATTTTCCTCTGTCCCCTTTTCACTAAAATGTTATCTCTTGTAGATTTCTTTAGATAAAAATTTGACTAAATTTACAACTAGCCAAACACATTTTAAAAATTGGGCTTGGAAGAGAAATAAGTTTTAAAAATTGGCAGTTGTTTAAAAGCACTCAAATATCCAAGGAAGTATTTTGATTTTCTGATAGTTTATCCATACCTTGAGCTAAAACTTCTAATATTATATTTCCATTCCAAGCTAAGTAATTAAATACTTGACTTTTACCATTTCTATCTTGATCAAAAGAAAGAGGTGAATTTAGAATTTGCTAGTTTATTTTGCGTTATGGAAGATCTTTAGAGAGATGGTCTACAATTTTTTTTAGCAGTTAACAATTTTATTAGGTTTATTGTTTGACTAAATTTTCACATCCAGTTTTCAATCTTATCCAGCAATTATATATGTGTAAAGGTATTTTTTAAGAAATTCAGCTAATTATTTTTTGTCTTCCTTGATGTCAACTAATGGTTCTTGTAAACTAGTTGGAAGATGTTGCATTTTCATAATTTTAGCAAATGTGTTCAAAACCTACTGAATCTCTTAATTTGGTAAATTTTAAAACCGGTTCAAATTTATTTTAACATGTTTTTAAAATACACAAATAGGTGGCAAGTAATCAATGGCTTCATACTATCATTGGTACAATATCTCAAGGTATAATATAAAGTTGAGCTTAATCATTAATAAATGTAGATGTGAATATTTCAAATAATCTTGATAACTTTGATTTTGTTTTTGATTTCTTTATGAAATGAGCTTAGATCATCATTGTCTAAGCCTTGTAATCTAACTGATAAAGAACTCATACAACAATTAGAAGTGTCAACTCTTTTATTTTCTGGTTTGAGTTCTCATCATTCATTTTATCATCAAGATATCTATAAAAATATGTTGATTTTGTGTATGTTTAGATAAAACTAGTTGATGTAACTGAAAAATCCACTTAATCAGGCACATATAAACTGCAACATAATGCAATTTTTTTCTTTTTCTTTTTCTTTTTTTAAATTTATTTAGAATTTTTCCCACAGTATATATGCATGAGTAATTTTAAAAATAATATTATCCCTTGTATTCGTTTTTCCAAATTATCCCCTCCTTCCCTCCACTCCCTCCCCCCGATGACAGGCAATCCCATACATTTTACATGTGTTACAATATAACCTAGATACAATATATGTGTGTAAATACCATTTTCTTGTTGCACATTAAGTATTAGATTCTGAAGGTATAAGTAACCTGGGTAGATAGACAGTAGTGCTAACAATTTACATTCACTTCCCAGTGATCCTTCTCTGGGTGTAGTTATTTCTGTCCATCATTGATCAACTGGAAGTGAGTTGGATCTTCCTTATGTTGAAGATATCCACTTCCATCAGAATACATCTTCATACAGCATTGAAGTGTACTGCAATCTTCTGGTTCTATTCATTTCACTCAGCATCAGTTGATGTAAGTCTCTCCAAGCCTCTCTGTATTCCTCCTGCTGGTCATTTCTTACAGAGCAATAATATTCCATATCCTTCATATACCATAATTTACCCAAACATTCTCCAATTGATGGACATCCATAATGCAATTTTTTGACATCAAATGAATGAGTGTGGGTACTCTGTCAACCCTTTCAAGTTGTAAGAGTAAAGGTAACAGTGTAAATATATTAAATACTAGTAAATCTTAATAATGCCTTTGTTATTCTTAAATGAAAAACATATCTAAATAGAAATTTTAATATTTTCTTCTTACAACCCAACTAATCATCATCCCATTTTCTGATACATAGACATCCCACTTTTCTTTCTTTTTTAAAAAACTTTTTAAATATTTTACCCTCCCCCCATTACAAATAGAAACAATTTTTAATATTTATTTTTTAAAAATCTGAATTCCAAATTTTCTACTTTCTTTCTTTTTCCTTCTCCCATTGAAGGAAAACCTCAATGAAAAAGTCAAACACTTTGGTACAGGTTATACATGTACAATCATGCAAAACATAGAAAAACTGAGAAAAATAAAGGTATGTTTTGATCTTTATTCAGACCTCATCAGCGTTTTCTCTGAAGATGGAAAGCATTTTTCATCATAAATCCTTTGGAATTATCTTAGGTCATTGTGTTGCTGAGAATAACTAATCAATCACAGTTGATAATCATACAGTATTGCTGTTTTATATACAGTGTGCTCATTATAATTTGCATCAGTTCATGTGAAAGACATGATTTTCCAGATTTTTCTGAGAGCATACTGTTCATCATTTTTATTGCATAATAGTATTTCATCATAATCATATACCACAATTTTTTTAGTCATTCCCTAACTGAGGGATATCCCCTTAATTTCCCATTCTTTGGTACTCCAAAAAGAGCTATTGAAATATATATGTGTATACACACACACACACACCTCATATGACTTTTTTTTTATTTTTTTATTTCTTTGTGATGCATATTCTAGGTATAATTGCTGGGCCAAAGGGTATGTATGATTTTATAGGCCTTTGGCACAGATTGCTCTACTGAGTGAATCTATATACAACTCCATTAATTGTGGATTGTAATTATAATTATTAATTATACTTTTCTTTAGGAAATTGTTTAAATGCATAAGGAGAGGACTTTGCCCCTTTCCCTAGTAATGACTAATCTGCCCTATTCATGGCTTATTCTACCTAGTTTACTTGGAATGATTCTTATTTGGCAAAATGGGTTCCTACTGAGGGAATTTCAAATTTGACAGAAACATTTCAGTAAAGTATAGAGCCATGCTACTGGGACTCAATTTACTTCAACAAAATCCTACAACAGTGAAGAATTAAATAAGGAGGCCCAGATTAATTTTGCTGACCTAATAGGTCATAGTACCTCAGCTTGATTTACTTATTCATGAAATGAAAATAAATAATAAATAAAGATAAAATTAACTAGGACTTCTGATATCTTATTTCCTTGTTCCAAGCTAAGTAACCAAATAATTCATTTTTACCATTTCTATCTTAATTGAAAGAGGGAGATGGTTTTAGAATCTGCCAGATCACTTTGTACTAAGACTGTTAGAGAGATGATCTATAAACACTTTTTTATCATACACTCTTATTAATAAATTTAAATCTGATGCATCTATTATGTGTATTTTGATTTATTTTCATATTATGCACATGGCTTACTCTACTAATATATTATGCACACTGTAAAACAAATTAAAAAGAAATTAAAAAGAGATGAAATGATTTAAATATTTAAAAATTGTGTAATGATACAAAAATCCTTTTCTCAAGGTAATATTAATTAATAATTAATGAAATTTAAATTATATTTAAAATAAATCTTCTGAAGTAATAATCCTTCTAATTTTAATAATAGTCTGTGAAGACAAGAAAGTGCTAATTCATCCAGCCAATCTTTCAAATGGTATATCTTTATCTTGTTAATCTGTTATATCCTTTATAAGGTATGAGAATAAGGGTTAAGTATTCCTCTAAATGGGACAATTAGATACTGCAATAGATCAGACCTGGAGTCAGGAACATTGATCTTCCTGAGTTCCCTCAGCTGTGTGACCCAGAGCAAATCACATAACTATATTTGCCTCAATTTCCTCATCTATAAAATGAGTCGGAGAAGGAAAAGATGAACTACTTGATGTCTTTGCTAAGAAAAACCCAAATGGATCATAGAATTGTGCATGATTGTAGTAATTGAATATCCCTTCAAGATTTGAATTACATGAGTACAACTCATATCCAATAAACAATTATGTCTAACTTAAATTCATCATATGCAAAATATATATGGATCTACTCTATTTATTGAGTATTCCTAAAATAGAGGTTTTTTCCCATAAGTCTTTCCTTCTTTCTTATTTATCTATTTCTATTGAGGGAATCATTTTCCGAGTCACTAAGATTTGCAACTTTGGTGTCTTTCTGGATACTCCACTTTCCATTGAGGTCGCTAGTATACAGTGGACTAAGTTTGGGCCTGAAATCAGGAACCTCTGATTTCAAATCTACCTTCAAGTGCTTTAATAGCTGTGTGATCCTGGGAAACTCACCTTACCTGTTTTTCCCAATTTCCTCAGCTGTAAATTGGGGATAATATAGCACCTACCTTCAAGATTGTTGTGAAGATAAAATGAGTTAATATTTGTAAAAGCACTTATTACGTGCCTGGAACATAATAGATATTATATAAGTGGTTTTTACCTATCTTCCCAAATATCCAATCAATTTCCAAGTTGTGTTTGTAAATTATACAGTCTCTATTAAGGTATCCATTCATACAACATCACCCTAATTCAGGCCCTCAGCAGCTTCTATCTGGATTACAGCAATAACATCCTAATTGGGGAATGGAGGGATGGAGGGAAGCTAAGTAGTATGGTGGCTAGAGCACTGGACTTGGAATCAGGGAGACATCTTCCTGAGTTCAAATCCAGTCTCAGATACTAGCTGTGCAACCCCAGGCAAGTCACTTAACTCTTTTTACCTCAGTTCCTCAACTATATAATGATTTGAAGAAGGAAATGGTAAACCACCCCAGTATCTTTGCCAAGAAAACTCCAAATGGGGTCCTCAAGAGTCAAATATGACTGAAATGACCAAACAACAAATTCCTAATTGGAGGTGTCTCTACCTTCAATCATCCTTTCCCAGTCTACCATCCACAGAGCTGCCAAACTGATATTCCTAAAACACAGGTATGAGCATGTTATTTCTCTATTCAAGCTACTTCAGTAATTTCTTATTGCCTTTGGGATGAAGCAGAAACTCGTCTATTTAACATCTAAAGCGCTTAGTAATCAGGCTCCAATCCATCTTTCTGAACTAATATAATTTCTTTTTAAATAATAGCTTTTTATTTTCTTTTTTTAAAAATTTATATGTATTGCAGTGAACAACTCAGAGGATGAGCAATAAGCATTGGAGTAGGAATGAGCTATGCCTAGCATAAATTATAAGCCTAGAAAACTATATAAATAAAATCTAATCTTTAAAAAAAAATCACCTGCCTATTACTACTCAAAAACAGCAAATAACTATATATCAAAGCATTACAACTTTTTAATACTTATGCAAGTTCTATATTAAAAGATCATATCTATTAATATCTAAAAATCATATCTGATTTTTATGATTTTGTTATTAATATGTTTAATATATTATACTTATAGTTTTTTTAAAATATTGAACCAACATTATATCCCTGGTATATATTCTACCAAGTAATAGGGTATAGTCTTTATTATGTGTTGCTGTACTTTTTAATAGCTTTTTATTTTCAAAATACATGCAAAAATAGTTTTCAGCATTCATTCTTGCAAAACCTTGTGTTCCAAATTTTTCTCCCTTCCTTCCCCCCTCCCTTAGACAGTAAATAATCCAACAGATGTTAAATATATACAATTCTTATATATACATACATATATATATATACATATATATATGTCCACATTTATCATGCTGCACAAGAAAAATCAGATCAAAAAGGGAAAAATGAGAAAAAAAGCAAACAAACAACATAAAAAGTGAAAAAATTATGTTGTGATCCACATTCAGTTCCCATGGTCCTCTTTCTGGATGCAGATAGTTCTATTGGAATTGGCCAAAATCACCTCATTGTTGAAAAGAGCCAAATACATCAGAATTAATCATCACATAACTTTGACTAAAATTATTTCTTTTCATGTATTCTATATTCCAGTCATGCTGGACTACTCATTACTTGCTGTTCTACCACCTGCCTTTGTACCTTTGCCCAATAATGAGAAATAAATAAGTACTACCTTTTCTAATGGAAAGACCTTTTCCATTAGAGGCCTTTTCTAATCTCTTTCCCTTCCTAGTATTCGCCCCAAAATATTTTGTATTTATTTTATACATATTTTATATTTACCCATACGTATACAAATTGTTCTCCCCTTGAGAAAAAGGTAGTTTGATTTTGCCTTTGTATCCTTGATATTTAACACAATGCCTTACAAATAATAAGTGCTTAATATATGCTTGTCAAATGGAATTGAATTATTTACTGAGTACATGCTAGGTACCTGGTACTGTTAGTCACTGGAAACTAGATAGTATTAGACATAATACCAGTTAATCTATCCAGGAATTTCTATTCCATTTGAAGGGACTAAACTCAAATTAAAATAACAAATATTTCTAAGCAGTGATAAAAAAGAGGCACTGATCTTTACCTTGGAAATCTTTGGTTCTTCACCCCCTTCTTATTCTATAACTATATACTACAGGAATTCAAAGAAGGGAGAGATTATTTCCAGATGAGACAATCAGGAAAGCCTTTAGTAGGAAGGTGAAATTTCTTCAAGACCTTGAAGGATAAAGAGAGCAAAAGGATGAAGACAGGATAACAAAAGCCACAGTCAATGAATAATGAGTAGTGTGGTCTGATAGGATGGAAACTAAGGGGAAAGGACTGGAAAGCTGAGATAAAATTGTGGAAGCCCTAAACGTTAAGCCAGTTTGTGCAGAAAGAAGTCAACATATAACAAGTGTCCTTTCTAGTGGAGACAAAGTTGGATTAAAAATGTCACCATAACTTCCTTTCCAGCTGCTCTTTTAAAGTTTCCTGCTGACATAATCAATATATGACACCAATATGTGCCTATATACTACTATGTAAATATATAATATTCCTATTATGTGGAAGGTACTATATCAAGCTCTGGGTATACAAAGAAAGGCAAAAGATAAGTCTGGCTGGAGGAGCTCACAATCAGTGGGTGAGCCAATATGAAAACAAACTGGATATATATATATATATATATATATATATATATATATATATATATATATGTATAGGATAAATAGAAGATAATCTCAGAGGGAGGGTACTAGATTTAAGAGGGATTGGGATCTTCAGTAGAAGGTGGGACTTGAAAGAAATCAGGGAAGCTAGGAGGTGGAGATAAGGGAATATGTTCCAGGAGAGAGCCAGTGCAAATGTCCATTTCTTGTTCATGGAATGATAAAGTCAATGTTACTGAATGGAAGAGTACATGGTAGGGGGTGTAAGGTGTAAGGGGATTGGAAAGGCTGTGTGACTGGGTTTTAAAGGACATTGAATACTAGAAAATTTTATATTTTATTCTGGAAACGATATCTAGTGGAATTTATAGTGTTATAGCCAGACTTGCACTTTAGAAAAATCACTTTGGAGGTGGAATGGAGGATGAAGTGGGGTAGGGGGCATTTTTGGCATGCAGACCTTTCAGGAGACTATTGCAATAGTCCATGTGTGAGGTAGTATTAGGGGGTATATTTGAGATGTTACAAAGGTGAAGCTGACAGGTATTGGCAATAGATTGTATATGGGGGGGATGAGAGTTAATGAGGAATTGAAGACGACCCTCAGGTTGCCCAGGTTTGGTTCTTATTTGTCCTTTGTTCTTGAGAGGACCATGACATCAGGAAGGTGATGCCATTTGTTGCAAGTGAATTGGATTTAAGTGAGGGAGGGATGTCCAAAGTCACCACCTTCACTCTCTCCTCTGGAGACATTTGGTCCAGCAACAATTTATAGATCAGGACCACTGGAGATGACCCTGGATACAGTGGAGACCTTAGCCTCTACAAGCTAAATTCTTTCCTGGATCTTAGTTTGACTTAGGCCAGAGACAAAGAATGGCCTGTTTTACTTAGTTTTAAAATAACAACAACAACAAAAACAGTTTGTAGTGTTAGGGGGAAGACTCTTAGGGTTTCTGGCCAAAACAGAAACAATTGCTATTTACACTCAGTTGGGTCCAAACAATGACTAAGCGAGACTTGGGCTGGGACCTATTGTTGGCCAATCAATTGAGCCAGTGTGATTTGGTTTTAAGACCTGGTCCTTAAGAAAGAGATCTAGCCCACAATCCTCAAGATTTCTTGTGAGGTTTCAGACAATTCTCAGAGGAAGAAATTGAAACTATATCCACTCACATGAAAGAGTGTTCCAAATCACTACTGATCAGAGAAATGCAAATTAAGACCACTCTGAGATACCACTACACACCTGTCAGATTGGCTAAGATGACAGGAACAAATAATGACAAATGTTGGAGGGGATGTGGGGAAATTGGGACACTAATACATTGCTGGTGGAGTTGTGAAAGAATCCAGCCATTCTGGAGAGCAATCTGGAATTATGCCCAAAAAGTTATCAAACTGTGCATACCCTTTGACCCAGCAGCGCTACTACTGGGATTATATCCCAAAGAAATACTAAAGAGCGGAAAGAGACATATATGTGCCAAAATGTTTGCGGCAGCTCTTTTTGTTGTAGCTAGAAACTGGAAGATGAATGGATGTCCATCAGTTGGAGAATGGTTGGGTAAATTGTGGTATATGAAGGTTATGGAATATTATTGCTCGGTAAGAAATGACCAGCAGGAGGAATATAGAGAGGCCTGGAGAGACTTAAATCAACTGATGCTGAGTGAAATGAGCAGAACCAGAAGATCACTGTACACTTCAACAACAATACTGTATGGGGATGTATTCTGATGGAAGTGGAAATCTTCAACATAAAGAAGATCCAACTCACTTCCAGTTGATCAATGATGGACAGGGGTAGCTGCACCCAGAGAAGAAACACTGGGAGGGGAATGAAAATTGTTAGCACTAATATCTGTCTGCCCAGGTTGCATGTACCTTCGGATTCTAATGTTTATTGTGCAACAAGAAAATGATATTCACACACATGTATTGTACCTAGACTATATTGTAACACATGTAAAATGTATGGGATTGCCTGTCGTCGGGGGGAGGGAATAGAGGGAGGGGGGGTAATTTGGAAAAATGAATACAAGGGATAATATTATAAAATATATATATATATATATATATATATATATATATATATATAAAAGATTTCTTGTGAGGTTTCCTAAACAAAATGTGTCTTCCTTTGGGCATAGCACCAGCAAGTAAGGATATGATTCCTTATGTAGACAGAGGAAGTAGGAGGGGGATAAAGAAGGAAAGAAGGAAGAAAGGGAGGAGGTAGGAAGGAAGGAAGGAAGGAAAAGTAGGAAGAAAGGAAAAAGAAAGGGAGGAAAGAGGAGGGAGAGAAGGAAGAAAGAAAGGGAAGGGAAAAAGAAAGAAGGAATATAGGAAGGAAGGGAAAGAAGAAATGTAGGAAGGAAGGAGGGGAAAAGGGAGGGAAGGAAAGAAGGAAGGATGAAAGAAAGGAAGAAAGTTATTTGCATTGCCCAACTGGAACTGTTCAGTTGGGTCCCCAATGGGGCAGCTCCTACTACTCACAGATTGTTGTTTGTCTTTTGTTCTTGAAGAGGACTATGACATCAGAAAGGTAATGCCTTGCAAGCGAATTGTCTATCTTCAATTGTCCTGATCAATATCTTGCCTGTGGACCCGGATGATTCTGGATGAGAGAGTAGGTCTGGTGACTTTGTACAGTCTTCCCTCATTTAAGAGAAGTTTGGAAGTGGGAGAAAGAAGGAGGAAGATAATGAGTTTAATTTTGTATATTTGTTTACATCCATATCTCTGATAGGCAATTAAGAAGTAGATTTCCGTAATTTTGCTTCCTTCAATCTTAAATACTTAAATCAAATTCATTCTCCCTCCCTCCACATATAGAATCATACTCTTACCTGTCAGTTCTGTGCCCAAAGGAAGATGAATTTTAATCACTGAAACCTCAGATAGTATCTTGGGGTTTATGTACTTTCATAGATTTAGAGGTAGAAGACTTTAGCGGCTACCTAATCCAAGTCTTTTATTTTACATATGAGGAATCTGAAACTTAGGAAGTTTAAATGACTTGATCAAAGTCAGACAAGATTTGAATTCAGGACCTCTGATTCCAAATCTAACACTCTTCCCACCATACCATTCAATACCTACAATAGAATGAATGTGACAATGATCTTAACATCAGCGTGGTTAGCCACAGATCTAAGCTTATACATAGTATTAATCACAGTCAGGGAAGCTGCAAAACCTATATGTAGCATCTGCCTAAAAATGACAGAAACTTGCTGAGGAATGGTCACCTTGGGTCATTTGCAAAATAGATTGTTATGAAAATATAACATAGGTAGCTATATGCAATCATTTATATTGGTATATATTGTATACTAGCACTAAGGCCATGTTGTGTAGTGGATAGAGTCAGAAAGACTTGCAGTCAAATGCTTTTTTTTTTTGAATCATTACCTGTGTGGTTTGGGATAAATCACATAAACTAAATATGTCTCATTTTTCCTTTTAAAAATTCAAATGTGATTCCAACATTAGGGATAAAAATTCATTATTCGGAAAAAACTGTTGGGAAAACTGGAAATTAGTATGGCAGAAATTAGATATGGATCCACACTTAACACCATATACCAAGATAAGATCAAAATGGGTCCATGATTTAGGCATAAAGAGGGAGATAATAAATAGATTAGAGGAACAGAGGATAATCTACCTCTCAGACTTGTGGAGGAGGAAGGAATTTATGACCAGAGGAGAACTAGAGATCATTATTGATCACAAAATAGAAGATTTTGATTACATCAAACTAAAAAGTTTCTGTACAAATAATACTAATGCAAACAAGATTAGAAGGGAAGTAACAAATTGGGAAAATATTTTTAAAAACAAAGGTTCTGACAAAGGTCTCATTTCCAAAATATATAGAGAACTGACCATAATTTATAAGAAACCAAACCATTCTCCAATTGATAAATGGTCAAAGGATATGAACAGACAATTCTCAGAGGAAGAAATTGAAACTATATCCACTCACATGAAAGAGTGTTCCAAATCACTACTGATCAGAGAAATGCAAATTAAGACCACTCTGAGATACCACTACACACCTGTCAGATTGGCTAAGATGACAGGAACAAATAATGACAAATGTTGGAGGGGATGTGGGGAAATTGGGACACTAAAAATTCAAATGTAATTTTATGAACATTTACATAATACACAATTATTTTTTTCTTAAAAATTGCTCATCATAGAAATGTTCTCATTATATAATGAGATACAATTCTTTCCTAATTCATATGGAAAGGAACTTAAGCAATCATTTACTGTTTGCTTTCTATGATATGTGTTAGAATTATCTCCTGTAGAACAACAGGTGACATAAAAGAATGGCACTGGCAGACTGTCATTCAAATGGAGGTACTATAGAGGTCAATCATTATGTAGATATTAGTCTATCTTGATACTAAAAGTTACATCTTACTTGTGTATAGAGCTCAACATTGTTCTATTAGTACATATTATAGACTGTTGCAACTAGAAGTCTTTCAGTCAATGTACATAGCTAAAAAGTTCATAATTACTCTTCTCATTGTGTTCTCTGGGCAAGTCCTTTATCTATAGAAATCTGGCAGCAATTAAATTCTGATATTTTCCAGTTTCTGGATGAACAAAGTGCCAAAAGCCATCATCATATATCATATTACTACATAAGGATTCTTGTTCAACAGTTTGGGCACAATTTCAAACTACACCAAATTGTCCAGTTTTATTTCAGTTGGATGACAAAGATCAAAGAGATATATACATAGATCCATATTAGCAGCCAGGTTATATTAGATTCTGAAAGTTGAAAATGCAGGTAGTATACCTGCATGTCCCCAGCCATATCACTTTTCCAGGACGTTGGAGAGAAGACACCTTTTAATTTTTGCATCTATAAAATGAGGGGCTTGGACTAGCTGACTTCTAAGACTCCTTCTGCCTCTAAACTTATGATTCTTTAGATCTCTGTGGTCTGACCTATGGTATCCTGGATGACTTTCTAAGATGATAAATCTCAGAGAAAATGTTAATCATCATTAGTAGAGGGATTTCCTCATTCCCTATAATGCTTAAATTGCACCATCTCCAGGACAGATTGTGGGGAGGGAAGAAAAAAAAGGAAAAGAAAAAAAATTTACATAATAACTTATATATTTAAAAGGAATAGCAAGTTGTACATAGAAGATTTGTAGTTTCATGTGTAATCAACCTTTTTTATTATACTATGTTATGAAAATGCTTGTTTTATTCCTTAAACTAAAAATAAAATAAATCTTTAAAAAAGCACAAATTCAGTTTTATCTTTCTAATATTCTAATGTGTATTTAATCATGATTAGTGTTTAGGACAAATCTGTTTTAAAAATTTTTCTGGGACCATATGAAATTTCCTTTAAGATTGTTTAATTCTCTTGAATTGTTATAAAATCTATAAATATGCCCATTTCCTAATGGAATTCTGAAGGGGAGGACACAGATGCTATTCATTTATGATTTCAAATATACTCATAATTATGTCTAAATTGAAATTCACAGTTTATACATTTATTCAGAAACAGAGAAAAATATACTGTAAATATCTATTAAACCCCCAATATTTTAACTACTAAGATGATACCTATGATATTTACATTTATTTAATCCTGTGTGGAAAATAACAATCTTTTTTATCTAACAACTCTAGAATATAAAATGTCTCTATAAAAATATTATTTAACTGAATTGGCCCTTGGAAAATTGTTAATGCCTGGACCCATAAAAAACTTCTATCATTTGGGACAATCTATCTTTACATAAGCTTTGTTGAAATAACTTTTGAGAATCCAAGATTATCTCCAAGTCATGATGAGGCATGGTTATAACTTTAGTGGAAGGTATTAATTTTATTTATGCATGTTCATACATATGTGTATTTGTTACATATATATATCTATATACATGCATAGGTATGATATACACATAAATTCAATTACCTTCATCTTTACTTACTTTGTCTTCCATAAACACTACCACACTTGACCTCATTATCACTTGAAACTATTTTTCCTGGATCTTGAACTCTATAAAGTTTCTTCTTTGATGGAAACCTATTATCCTTCCATCTCTTTTTATCATCTTATAAGTGATTGTATTGTTTCCTTCTTGTTTTTTTCTGCCATATTTACTCTTGTCAAAGGACAAGGGAACAATAGTCCCCTTTTCCCTTCTGCTTTCTTCTTTATTAGATTGCTGATCACTGCTAGAAAAAGGTTATAGAATTGAGGCATCAGCTCCATTATAAATTTAGTACAATTCGACTCATCTGGTCCCTGATGATGCTCATCATTATTATATTTCTCACTATTTTTCCACTTTTGTCAGTTCTATCTTCATTTTTGTTAATTTTCTGTACGTCACTTTTCACTTTTTATGTAAGCTTTCTCAACTCTCTCATCATTCCCCTCTCCTTATTTTGGTCTTTATCCCTACTTCCCTCCTTTTCTCTCACAGACGAAAAGTATTCTTCATTTCCAGGAGTAACTCCTTTACTCATGTCCTCAATAATATCTTTCAATACTTTCAGGTTTTTATTTCCTTATTTTTTCTTTTATATTTTCAGTTTTCTCTGCCTAAAATAAACTATTCCTTCCCCACAGTCTTTCCTAGACCTGCAAGCTATTATCTACATTCTCTTTGTCCATCCTTACTGCATTTCTTCAAGGAGTAATTCATCACCTTGCTTCTTGGAGTCTGGCTTTTATGGCCAACCACTGGACTGAAATCTGTTCTCTCAAAGATATTAATGCCTTTCTTAGTGTACTTCCTTTTTGACTTAAAAAAACAACAACAACAACAATTGAATTTGATACTTTTGACTACTCTCTCCATTTTGAAATTCTTTCCCCCTTTGACTTCTGTCCCAGAAAGGATATAAATTCTATCCAATCCATCCTATTTCCATCTTCAGGAATGATGTGAATTCTCACCATTGTCAACCTTATCACGTAAAAGAGGACAAATTCCTGGGACTGTCTTGTCAGTATGACTAAGGTTTACTCAGCTCAGCAACTTAGATAAGGGATCCTTCCTTCCCTAAGCAGCTGCAGGTAGGCACATCTTTACACTATAAATAATCTTTGTGACCAAAGCATTCTGTATTAGCATACGCTATTTCCTGCTGTCCCATCATGTAGTTGCTGATATACACACATGTATATATGTATATTATGTTCTTGATTAGTTTCCTCCCTAACTCCTCCTTAACTCTTTAGACACTGCCTTTATTTCCCCTTTCCCTATTCTCGTTGACATTTAAATAGCCCAGAATCTAATGCTTCATCAGGATACCCTAGGTTTCTTTCTTAGATTTTTTTTCTGTTTCTGTTCTCTTTATCGATTACCTTTTCCACTTGAAAGATTTCAACCATCACTTTTATGTATATGATTACTGAATACACGACTTTTGTCCTGATCACTCCTCAGAGTGACCAATATTTCCAAATGCCTATTGGACAATACCACCTAGATATTTCATAAGTACCTCAAACTCAACATATCTAAATCATCTTTCCCCATAAACCTTTCCCCTCTAACTTCCCTGTTTTTATTAATGGTACTACCGTTTTCTCTAGTTTCCATGCTTGCAACTTAATGCTATGTCTTTTTAAAAAAATCTCCTTATCTACCATAACTAATTAGTCAGTTATATTTTATCTTTTGCAATTATTTTTTGTTTTCTTTTTTCTTCTATTTTTCTTTAGATCCTCATTATTTCTCAGATGATTTCCCAAATGACCTTCTAAATGATCTTTTAGCTTGTAGTCCATCATTCACAACTAGAATTGTCTTATAGAGTAGGTCTGATCATAATACAAGTTGCCATATATTTGAAAATCTCTAATCACTTCTTATTATCTAATGAAGAAAATCTAAATTCTTTAGCCTGGAATTCATAGCTCTATACTTTCTTTCCAGTCTTTTCATCTATTATTCTTCCTTCATATATAACTTGTGCTTTAGTTACATTGGATAGCTCATCAATCCTTGAATATTTTCTTTTTTTTTAAACTGAAAACAAAGTCACTTTATTATAATTTTTTTTGACAGTATATATGCATGAGTAATTTTTTAATAACATTATCCCTTGTAATCATTTTTCCAAATTATCCTCTCCTTCCCTCTACTCCCTCCTCTTGATGACAGACAATCCCATACATTTTACATGTGTTACAGTATAACCTAGATACAATATATGTGTGTAAATCCCATTTTCTTGTTCCACATTAAATATTAGATTCCGAAGGTGTAAGTAACCTGGGTAGATAGACAGTAGTGCTAACAATTTACATTCACTTCCCAGTGTTCCTTCTCTGGGTGTAGTTGTTTCTGTCCGTCATTGATCAACTGGAAGTGAGTTAATCCTTGAATATTTTCAATGTTTTTCTATTTTTGCAACTTTGCTTAGTGTATCTTTTACCTATAATATCCTTCTCCTTCATTTCATAATATTCATTTATTACCCATTTTTAAGTTAAGTCATTTCAGTCATATCCACATTTCATTTGGAGTTTTCTTGGCAAAGATACTGGAATGGTTTGACATTTCCTTCTCCAGTTCATTTTACAGATGAGGAAACTGAGACAGAATTAATTGACTTGCCCACTTAGCTAGTGTCTTAGACTGGCTTTGAACTCAGGTCTTCTTGATTCCAAACCTGACACTCTATTTATTGTGCCACTTAGTTGCCTGTCCATTAAACAGTTTCAGTAATATTTAGTGAAATCCTGGCTTCCTCTACACTAATACTGTTGTAGGGTAGGAGAACACTTTGGTAAAGGATCTTTAGGATCATAGCAAATATCCATGCCTTGCAGCTAATTCTTTAATACCTGTTATTTTCCTCAGGTGACAATTCTACCCCAGGTTCTACTCTGTCATTCTAGTAGCTCCAGACAGATATTAGTAGTGGAATTCCTAGATCCCCTTTTCTTAAGAAATGCAGACATAACATATATGCCCTAGGTGTCCAACTGAACCCCTAGAAAGTAACAAAAACTCGCTTATGAGGGTCAGAATCAAATCTGAGATTGTGTTCACTTTCATTCCCTTTCTTTTTTGCTATTCCTTTTATTATTTATTTTTACATTCTAAGATGTAATGTTTTATTTTCCCCCAATTATGTTAAAACAATTTTGTAACATTAAAAAAAGTTTGGAGTCTTTCCCTTACTCCTCTCACTCCTCATTGAGAAGGTAAGCTATCAGATGTGTTATATACGTACAATCATGTAAAAAATTTCCTTATTAGTAATGCTGTACAAGAAGAGGCAAATAAAAGAAAAAGAAAGATCAATAAAGAAGGAAAGTAAGTGAAAAATAGCATGCTTCAGGTTGTATTTAAACAATATCAGTTCTTTCTCTTGAAGTGGATAGTATGCTTCATTATTAGTTCTTTAGGATTTTTTGAATCATTGTATTGCTAAGCATAACTAAGTCATTCACAGTTAGTAATCCCTTTCAAACTGATTCACTTGATACTCTTTCTTGACAGAATTGAAGGTGGTCGGTCTTAAAATCACCAGTCATCCCTTGATGCTGAAATCTTCATGAAATATCCTGCATACTTATATATAGGATAGCATAATATCCTTCAAACATCACTTTTTTGTTTTTTAATATCATTTTATTTTTCCAGTTATATGTAGAGACAATTTTGGCATCCATTCTTACAAAATTTTGAGTTCCAAAAACTTTCTCCTCCTTCCCTCTCCTCTCTTCTTCTTAAATGGTAAGTAATTTACATATATGGAATCATGTAAAACATTTCCATATTAGTCAAGTTGTGAAAGAAGAGACCAAAAGGAAAAAAAATGAAAAAATAAAGAAAAATGAAAATAATGTGCTTCCAACTCCTGCATGTACTCCAAGGAAGAATTCTTCCAAGGGCTCTTCACCAGTTATTATTATTCCTTGTGACTTCATACTGTACATTGTCTTTTCCATCCTGGACCCAGGCTTAATTGTCCCTTGCCCCTACTACCTATGTACTTTCATAAGGAATTTCCTTTGATCTACTGAGAAAAAAAGTAATTTTCTGTCTTTTGACGGCAAATAGTTCCTTTTTTTTTTTTTTTTTTTTTTTTTTTTAAACTTTCCCATTCTTCTTTATATTATATAAAGCTAATGTGGTGTGGCGGACTTTGAGCCAGGAAAAGACCTAAGTATATCTTATAAATACTTTTGTAAGAATCAAATTAAGTATGTAAAATATTTTGTAAATATTAAAGTATATGAGCTAACATAATTATTGTGTATGCATTATTTTCCCAGTTAAACTCTAAAAATTCAAGAGATGTGTGTCCTTTTTGGAGCTTGTAATAGGTGCTTAATAAATGTTTATTGACTGAATGATTTTTCATTTTTCTTATCACTAGCTTCCAGAATAGGGCCTAACTTGTAGCTAGAGCTTAACAAATATTTATTTAATAGAATTGAATCAAATCTATGGACAAATATGTATGTATACACATACACACAGCTAGAGATGCATATGTATACGATAACTCTCTTTTTCTGTCCCCAGTAGCACTGTCCTTCTTGTCTCCCAAGTTTGTAGCCTTGTTGTTGTTATCCACAAGTTATTTTTCTTATCTCGTCTTTTATTTCCTTATAAGATTTACTTGCTGAATTTTGTCATTTTCCCTCTCTCTCTCTCTCCCTCTCTCTTACAACTGACCCTTTCTGTCTTACTCACTCAGCTGTCACCTAGTACAGACTTTAATCACCTTCCCATAGTCTCTTAATTGAGCCGATTTCTCTCTCTCTTTTTTCTATCTTCCACACAACTAACCAAATGATTTTCCTAAAGCACAGGTCTGACCAGGTTACTCCAGTAATTCTGTGTTGCCTCTAAGACAAACCATGAACTTCTCTGGCCTTTAAGGCTCTCTGCAACCAGAGCCTTATCTACTTTTCTAGCCTAATTGAATATACTCTTTCCCTATTCTACAATCCAGTCACAATGGCCTTCTTAATAATAACTAATAATGATGTTTTTATATTGTGCTTTAAGAACATGTTTTTGCTTTTGTCCTTATATATTCAGTCCCTAGCAGAATATCTGATATTTAATATATCCTTATTGATTAGTTGGTTTAATGATCATTTTTTTAATGTGAGAAGTAAAAGAGTTTGCAGGGGGATAAGAATGAGAGTGAGGAATCTTAGAAACATTTATTCTTTAGTAGGAAGTCAGAAAAAATGTAGATTGTTCATGTCAATGTATAGGTACACACACTAAGATATAATGGTCAATATGTCCAGCATGGAACAGTAAAAATTTATCATTACAACATCATTTTATTTTCTAAACTAATTAAATAAAAGAGGGATATAACCTTTCATCTCCTTATATCACCTTAGTCTCTGGGGAAGAAAGGGAAGCTTAGGTTCAGGGCTTAACTAAATTCTTATAGAGCAAGGTCCCACCAAGTTCCAAGTTCAAAGCTTCCTTGGGCTCATGACCCCAGCACTTTGTCTTCTCATGGCTTTTAGGCTGGGCTATCTGGAAAATTTTGTCTGAAATCCTATCTCAAAGTTCACCATGGCTTGATATTTTGGGTTCAAGGACTTCATTATTTGTGCATAGAATTGTAATGGACACACAAAATAGACCTTTCCAGAGTCACAGTACCTTGAAAACTAGATGGGTAGAGATGGGGTAGAAGCAGGGAAAATTAGCCCTTCCCCCATATGAAGCATATTGCAGAGTACCCATATTGTGATGAACAAGATCGTTATTTCCTTGACACTGCTGGGAACAAAGAGACAGACAGACAGACATTTAGAAAGAGACAGAGCGATATTGTTCCAGTCAGTTTTCCTGCTTCTATCAGTGTGGTACAGGAAAAATGTCTTCTCCCAGAAGTAGTTCCCTATCATCTCCCACATGTATTCATCCACCTCAGGTGATCTGGGCATGTCCCTGTTATAAAAGGAAGAGACTACAGAGGCAGATTGGATAGAACGAGAAGGTGAAGGTTGGAATGAACTTCCAGAATAAGGAAGACCACAGGGTCAAAAGCAGATTTCTGTGCTGTGGTATGATTGATAAAGGGTAGAGAATTAGGATATTATGTAGTGATAGACTAATGAGGAGGTTGCTCATTCAGTGGCAAAATATGAACTGGGCAGTTTGGATTTTCCCTTATTATTAGACTACAATTTTTGAGTGACTATTTGCATTCAGCATTATGTCATATACAAGCAAGTATATGGAGAACCTCATCATCCATAGGACATTTTCTTCTCATTTGGACTATGCATAGGATGTCCTCCATCACAAAGTAAAATAGCTTCAATTAGGCTATGACTGTTTTATTTCTTGCATGATATTATTAATCAGAGCATCAATGAATAAAGTTATTTCTATGGTTGCATCAGTTAAGTTGCTTATATGAATTTTACATATACATGAGAGACACCTTGTTGGAAAAGAACCTTTAAGAATGCACTTTTCTTTTCTTAACCAAATATTTAAAAATAATAAATGAATATAATAGGATGTTGTATTCCCTGAATCTCTCATTCAGCTGTGTATCAAAGGAAACAAGGCTTGTTTCAGGATTCTGTAAAATCCTGCAATAACCTTATATTTTCATCAAGGATATTCCTAATTCTTTCAGAGACAATTCTCACAAAGATATAGAGATGAGAAAATGGGCATATGGTTAGTAACTATTGAGAACTTCCTTTCTCTTTTGGTTAATAATAATATATATGATTTTTTTTATTCCTCTTAGCATCATCTATTTGCCATATCTAGAGAATCAATATCTTCAAATCAGTAATTATGAACCTGATGTGTTATGAAATATATTATGGAAATATTTGATCACAAAATGTAGTTGGGTAATAATGTAGTGAATGGAAGGCAAAAGGTGGTATGACTGCCATGGAGGACATGTAAAGCAAAGTCTAACACTTTCTTCTTTATGTATTTGATAAGTCTGAGTCTGTCTTTTTTACTTCATTAGTACTCAAACAAAACTCAAGTACTATGTCCTCTTCCTAAAATAGCCCTTCAATTACTTATATGTTAGAGTTAAAATATGATGAGATTTTCATTTTCATTGTTGATGAGATGAGCAATGTTGTGAAAGATATTTTAATTCACATCTATTTGTTGTTATCCATCTTTTTCCACAGATGCTTTTAGGATGATTTGGCTAATAGGAATTTGCATCAAAAAGGTCCATTTTGGTCTTTCATTGCTTTGTGCCATGATAAGTCTTATAATTATTCTGTCTCTTCCTTTTTTATTGTTTTACACTGGTAAATTTGTGCTCTGAACCCTGTTGCTCTTAGCTACCAAGTCTTTCCACTTAGTAAAGAAATCAAATGTTTTTTGACTGAGGTCATTTCTGATATCTAAAAGAAACTCCTGGTACTACTTCATAAATTTCCCATTATTACAGTCAATGTCTTTATATTGATTTCTAATTTTTCAGAATCAGCAGTTTATTAAATAGATTGGATTGGAGTTATAATGATTGCAAATAGTATCTTCTTCTCTTTTACCTTTCTATTAAGTTGTTAATTCTGAATTTTACTCTAATGAGTTTGTGATCTGACAGTATAGAGAATTAAGTTGACTTGGTTTTGAGGGTCTTGTTGATGTCTTTGTAAATTCTGTACTTTTTCATTCTCTACAACAGACACTATCTACCTTATTTCAATTATCTACATATATAGTGATTTTTTTATTTATGCTTCTCCAGAATGGCAACAGACTAATTGAAAAATAAGCATTTATTAAGTACCTAATATGTGCAGGAACTCCGCTAGGGGGTTACAAAAGTCAAAAGTGAAATATTCTCTTCTTGTGTATATATACTCATTCTAACTGCCTTAATAATGAGAAAGTTCTAATGAGTTTCAAGTATCATCTTCCCATGTAGGAATGTAAACAGATAAGCCTTATTAAATCTCTTGTGATATCACTTTCCTGATTTCCTTCTATGCTTCTCCTAAGTTCTGAATTTGAAAATCAAATTTTCTATTCAGCTCTGGTCTTTTCATCATGAATTCTTGAAAACTCTATTTCATTGAATTTCCACTCTTTCTTCTGAAGGATTATACTTAGTTTGGGGAGGTGATTCTTGGTTGTAATCCTAGATCCATTGCTTTACGGAACATCATATATAGTTCTATAATGTAGATGTTGTTAAATCTTATGTTATTCTGATTGTGGTTCACTATACTTGAATTGGTTTTTTCTGGATGCTTTTAGTATTTTCTCCTTGATCTGGGAGTTCCAGAATTTTGGCTATAATATTCCTGGGAGTTTTTATTTTGGGATCTCTTTCAGGAGGTGATAGGTGAATTTGTTCAATTTCTATTTTACTCTTTGGGTCTAGAATATCACGACAGTTTTCCTCGATAATTCCTGGAAAAATGATGTTCAGGCTCTTTTTTTTTTTGATCACGGCTTTGAGGTAGACCAATAATTTTTAAATTATCTCTCCTGAATCTATTTTCTATATCAGTTATTTTTCCAATGAGATATTTCACATTTTTTTTTCCTATTTAAAAATTTTTTTTTGATTTTGCTTTATTGTATCTTGTTTTCTCATAAAGTCGTTAGGTTCCATTTGCTCAATTCTAATTTTTAGGAAATTATTATACAAGCTTTTGGATGTCCTTTCCTATTTAGTCAATTTTATTTTTTAAGGCATTCTTCTCATTAGTTTTTTCTATTTTCTTTTTTAGCACTCTCAATTCTTTTCCTAATTTTTCCTTTCTCTTACTTCATTTTCAAAATCCACGGCATTGTGCACAGCAACAAGATTATACTATGATCAATAATTCTGTTTGAGGTGGCTTTCTTCAACAGTGAGATGATTCAGACTAGTTCTAGTGATCTTGTGATGAAAAGAGTAATCTGCACCCAGAGAGAAGACTGTGGGGACTGAGTGTGTTCACAGCATAACATTTTCACTCTTTTTGTTGTTGTTTACTTGCATTTTATTTTATTTCTCATTTTTCCCAGTTTGATTTGCTTTTTTTTTTTGTCCAGCAAGATAATTGTATAAATTTGTATGCATATATTGGATTTACCATATATTTCTACCATGTTTAACATATATTGGACTACTTGTCATCTGAGGTTGGGGGTAAAGAAAGGGGGGCAAAAATTGGAACACAAGGTTTTGCTAGGGTTAATGTTGAAGAATTATCCATGCATATGTTTTGAAAATAAAAAAGCTTTAATAAAAAAATCCCTTTTGAGTTCTTTCATGGCTTTGGGTCAGTTTTTATTTTTCTTGGAGACTTTGGACGTGGTAACTTTGACTTTGTTATTTTCCGAGTGTGTGTTTTGTTCTTCCTTGTCACTATAGTAACTTTCTCTAGTCAGAAACTTTTTCCATTGTCTGCTCATTTTCCCAGTCTATTATTTGGCTTTAAACTCTTTGTTAAAATAGGGCTCTGTGTCCCAGGTGGAAGGTGCATTGTCTCAAGCTTCAAGAGTTTTGTGCATCTGTTTTCAGAGAGCCTTCTAGGGACCTGACCACAAGCACCCTTTTCTGCCCTGGAGCTGTTAGGAGTGTCTACATCCCACATCTAGTGTGCTAAAGCAACAAAGTCTTGCCTAACTGGGGCTGGGGATAGGGTTGTGCTGGCAAACTTGCAATGGAATTGTACCCTGGTGACCCAGATCTTTTTTGCTGGCCTTCTAAGTTGTCTACAGCTGGAAATGAGCTACTCATTTCTGATGTTCTAAAACTTGTTTAGAATTATTATTTAAAGGAATTTGGAGTGGTTCAAGACACAGGTTAGGAGGGTTCCTCCTGTCTTTACTCTGTCATCTTGGCACTGCCTCCAGAATTATTATTATTTATTTAAATTATCAAGCATTTTTTTTCCTCCTATCTCCTTACTGAAAAAGGAACAAATAAGTGTAATCAAACAAAACAAATTTCTGTATTGGCCATGGCCAAAAATGTATGTCTTATTCTGTATATTTAATTCATCGCTTCTCTGACAAGTGATGAGTAGCATTCTTTTTCATGGGACTTCTGAAATCATAATTGATCATTACACTAATCAGAAATCTTGAGTCTTTCAAAACAATTCTTTGCTCAATTAATAAGCATTTATTATTGTGGGTCAGGTACTATGCTAACTTCCAGGAACATAGAAACAAAAATGAAAGTGTTCTTGTTCTCTGGGAGCTTATATTTTAGTGGTGGAGACAACACGTGTATAAATATTTAAACCAGTACATGTATGTATGTATGTATATATATATATATGTAAAATCAAATCAAATCTTGTCACTTTTCTGGGGGAGAACTTATGAGTTCCATTTAACTTCAACCTCTATATGTTTCTGAGTTTAATTTACAGCAAGAATGTAGATATTACAGTGGATCAGTTCCTCCATTAGTGTATCAATTTGTTGGTGATTAGAAAAAGATAAGCAATTAAAAGAATGTTCATAGGTAATTTAGGATTTTAGGATGTAATCTAAGATTTACATCTTGTTCCTTTTTCTTTCTCTATCTTTGTAGAACTGGAGACCCAATTGTATAAAACTGAGGGATATTTTGTATTTTTTTCTTTTCTTTTGTTTCTTTCATCTCCTTGTGAACAACCTGTTATTGAACATACTTCATAGCTAGGCTGATTTTTGGACAGCTACTACAATTTGTTGTTGGGACCTTATTTGAAAAATTTCTTGTTTTATTCAGTTATTAGAACCTTTCCTTTTAAGGTTGTCTTCCATCTCTGCTTTATCTTGTATGTACCAATTAATATACATTTACTGAATTTCCAGGTGAGAGCCTTTCAGAGCTTAATTGCTGACATAGTCTTTGATAATCTCAGGTAATCATTTTGATGCAATGTGATATTAGGGGAACAATCATGGGGACAATTTTCAGGGCAGATAATTTTGTCTTCTTTCAGAATAGTGTTGAAAATTGCTCAACAAACGGCTACAACATTGCTGCAACATTGAAGATGCAGAACTATTTGCTCAGTATTAAATATTATAACATAAACATTATTACTACACATTAATTACCAATACTGAAATAAATGTTTGTTATCATCCAACACATTTTTTTCCTTCATTTTTTTCTTTAACTGGGTGGGTGGTTGTAAGGCTCAGTATATTATTAATTATTAATTGAGATTTCTCTTATAAATGTGTATTTTATCCTGTAGTTAATTTAGAATTGAAAGAAAATTACTGTTAGGAATAAAGGTTAGTTTAATTTTATATTTCATTCTGTTGGTCTTGTCTAGTTCTGGAGAATTCAATATATATTTGTTAAATGCCTAGAATGTGAATGCTGTGCTGGGTTCTAGGGGTATGTGTGGGGTAAGAGAGTGGAAAATGTGCAAGTGACAGTCAATCTTCAATTTTCATGGGGTGAGAGTCCTAGAAAATGGCATCAAAATAAAAAATATGAATGTTGAATCTGTTGAAAATATGGGAAATAAGGGGTTAGGTTCCCATCACCACCAAAAACTATAATTTCCCCTAGATTGGTGAAAAGCCACTTTTCCCCAATAACATGAACTTTTTCTAAAATAGTAAAATATAGGGGAGAGGAGAGACGAACCCAACCAGATGGGGAGAGCAAGGGGATTGACATCAGAAGAACCCTGAAGTTTAAAAAAAATTTACAAGCACCATTTATCTTTTTTTTTTTCTGATTCATTGTTACCATTTTTATATCCTACAAATCAGTAATTAAATAGTCCTTTGCTGTATATATATATACATTAAAAAAGATTTAGAGGAAGAATATGCAATATTAATTTACCTCCTTATTAGGAATTTTACAATAAACTTCAATATAATAAATGAATGATGGGAGGATTCTCAGGCTGCCAATTATTACTAAAGTGATTGCCTTTGTGATACAGATGGACAATATTTATTTCTTCCAAGGCATTGGGTCTTTCCTAATAATCCTAGGACTAAGGCTTTCTGCCCAGAAAGATGCCTCAGGGAAGATTCTTTATTGGCCCCAAATCAGTAAACTGGCTGTCCAAGTTGCAGTTTCTTCACACTACCAGGGCTAATAATTCTATGCACAGATGATCCACTTCTCCCAAGGGACAAATGAGGTGTAAGTTCTGGGTAGCAATTAGAATATAGAGAAAAGCTCCCTATTTTCAATTGCAGGGGAGAGGAAAAGTGGGAGGGAGAGAAATTAAATGCTTGTTAATTTTTAAAAAAGGAAATTAAAGTTGTTTTTTTGTTTTTTGTTTTTTTAAAGAAAAGCTCCTTGCCAGTAGGAATTTGTGATACTGTCTTTAATTCTTTCCCGTTGTTGTCTTTAATTCTCCTTTTTTCCTCTAGTTTTTTGCTTTTCTATTAGTCATTTTCTCTCTCTTTTTTTTCTTGAACTGAATTAACTAAAAGCATTGCTTTCCTCACTTTCACTTTTCTGGATCTGTATTTTCTTCAGTGTAGGTGATTCTTCTATTGGGGCAGGTCATTTTCCCCCTTTACTTTTTTTGTATTAGGTGTGATTTTTGTTCATATCATCCCACAAATCCTTTATAGATAGATGAATTATCTAAAGTACTGAATGCTGCCTTTTGGATTTTTTAGTATTCTATACATACTCTTCTTCCCTCCTCAAGACAGCAAGCAACATGATGTAAATTATACATGTACATTCATGCAAGCTATGTCTCCACATTATTTATGCTGTGAAAGAAGAAACAGAACAAAAAGGGGTGGGGAACTAAGAAAAAAATTAAGTGAAAGTAGTATGATCTGTATTCAGACTCCATCAGTTCTCTCTCTGGATGTGGATAGCATTTTCCTTCATGAATCTTGGATCACACTGCTGAGAAGAGCTAAGTCAATCATAGTTGATCACTACAAAATGTTACTTGTTCCTGTGTGGATTGTTCTACTGGTTTGGTTTGCTTCACTCAGAAATCAGTTCATGTAAGTTTTTCCAGGTTTTTCAGAAAGCACAATAGTATATCATTACAGTCATACCAAAACTAGTTCAGCCATTCCCCAATTGATCAGCATCCCCTCAATTTCATGGAATCATTTAAAACACTTAGCCAATTTATTAACACCTTAGAGCCTTAGACCTCATTACAAAAAAAGCTATAAGAAAGGATCTCTCCCAAATTTTCAGATTCATATTACTCTACAGGGGGCAAATCTCATATTCAATTAGGATTTGGGATCGAGGAAATCACTTTCAGTAGAATTATTCTCTGTCTACTCCCTTTACTCATTATGGGTTAGAATCTTGGTACTATATGGAAATTTAAAGGTCATTCATCCAACCATTATTTCTAGAGTTTCTTCATGTGTAAACTTTTGTTTTCTCCTGCCTATCTGGCTCTCTCCACCTTTTTATGATCTTATTTTTCTATACTTACTTCTTGGTCAGAGATGCCATATGGTCACTTTTTCTCACTAACTCTTATGATAGCCTGCTTATTTGTGCCAGAAAAGAGATATTTTATTTCAGGAAGCAGGATAATTTATTGAGTGTGTGAGGTGAGAAGAAAAAGGCAGCTACATGATTTCAGGGTCTTCTGAAGAGACAGCATCTTCTATCATCCTTTTAGTTTTGTGAGAAATGAGGAATCTGGTCTGAATAATTGCCAGAGTACATCTAGCATAAATATATTTTCCTGAGATTTTGCAATCATTTTATGTCTATTTCCCAATCCTGAATAACCTGTTATATGTAAACCTTTATATATATGTAAATATATATAAATAACTTTATATTTAAATGGTTTTAAGATAGCATTAAGTGCCGAAAGTTACTGTCTGATGTTAATAAGTAGGGTTAGCTTTAACAGAGAATTTTGATTCAATGATGTCTTTTTCTGAAATTAGTCTTTCAAAAAGGAATTTGCATTAATTTGTTTTATTTTTCCTTTATGTAAAAAAGAAATTTATGTTTCAGAACATGTTGAGAGAATTCCTAAACATTTTTTTATTTATTAGTAAACATGGAGCAATTTGAATACCATAATTATATAAGAACAATGAATGTTACCCATTAATAATGACTAGAAAAAATGTGCTTGCTTTTTGCAGCTACAGTCACTGTTTCTTTAAAATTAGATTCCTACTTTGTCAAGCTGGTACCCACTGCTAGTGTTATTACTGGTGTGGTAGAAAAGAAAAAAAAGTAAGTTGAAAAACCTTCCAAAACATAGAAACTGACAGTTTTTCATTTTGTCTTCATATCCTGAGCATCTAGCAAATGTCTTAGCCATACTAAGCACTTAATAAATGCTTACTAAATTGAATTGAAGTTTAGAAACCATTTTTGTTTTTAAATGATCTTAAATCTTGTAGAATAATTATAGGCCTGAACCATATGGTCTGTCTTTGGTAGAGGATAAAAAAAATTTAAATTGAGTTTTTCTTTTGCTATATTATCATTTCTCCCAAGATCTCAAGAATAGAATGTTTTGTTTGTTTGTTTTTTTGAGAAACTATGGCAACGTGTATTTTAGGTAAGGATAAAGTAGTATGAGTTGCCCAGCTGTTATTGAGAAGATACTATAATAAGCCCAATTGATGATTTATTAAAAATAATTACATAGATACATTTAGCTATAAGTTACACACTCAAATGAAGTAAACTATACAAAATGGGATGATATTTCTTGAGTACACAATTGCCTTATAGCTGAAAGAGCTAGTTCCAAAGCATGCTGTTAATAGAGGGAAGACAAAATAGGATGATGGACATCAGAAAGTTAGAAATGAAGAGTTCTTAAAGTGTCATGTAGGCTAAACTTCTCATTTGATAGATAAGGAAAGAGAAATTCATAGAGGTTAAGTAATTTGCCCAATGTTATACAGGTTGTAAGTGGTAAAGGTAGAATTTGAACCCAGGACCCTCCATTCTATCATTCTTTCTATTGTATTATGAGTACTCTGAAATTCTATGAATTTTTGTGCTGATAATTGAGAAGCGACTGTTTATATACCATAGCTAAAGTATACCAACTGGCATCAGAAAATTAGAAATATTCTGTTTCTGGATTAACAATTTAGTTTTTACAATCCAAACAATGGTTTATTTATCCAACTTTTGTTTTTAGCCATTAATAGTAGTAACTTATTTTTATATATCTCTTTAAAGTTTACAAAACATCTTTCTTACAACAACTCAGTGAAGCTGGCAGTTCAATTATCTTATTATGTTATCAATAGCTCTACTTTATTATTAGAAGCTATTATTATTGGAAGTAGTGATAATAATAGCTGACATTTATAAAGGGGCAGCTAGGTGGCTAAGGGGATAGAGTTCCAAGCCTGGAGTCAGAAACACTCATCTAGTTGAGGTTAAATCCTGCTTCAGACATTTACTAGCTGTGTAACCCTGAGCAAATAATTTAACACTGTTTACCTCAGTTTCTTCATTTGTAAAATGAGCTGGAAGAGGAAATGACAAACTACTCCTGTATCTTTGCCAAGAATACCCCAAATGGGGTCACAAAGAGTCAGACACAATTGAAAAAGAACTGAATAAATTTTGGGGGAGAAAGGAAGAAAAGAGACAGAGGAAGAGAATCCTTTATCACTTTTCTGTCACATCTTCATGCTATGCTTATGATCCATCTCCTTAATTCTTCATCTACTTTCTATTTTGGATAGGATCATAAATTCCCATGGCAATATTTGCTTATGTTTTTCTCTTAGCTAATCTTCATCTAAATACATTTTTACCATGTTTCCTTCTTCTGGATTCCTTGAGTGTATCTTCCTATAATTTATAGGGAGATTTTGAGGTTTTTCACTGCCTCCCCTTTTTCCCAGATAATGAAGGGAGGGGGAGTATGTTGTTGCTGGAAAAGAATCAGGAATTGTCGCTAATGCTTAATTTTTGTTCTAATTTAAATTATTAGCAAGCCAAATAGGAGAGAGGATCTTGGGAATTTCAAACCCTAATTCTGAAGCAAAAATTTTGCTCAACCTCAGACAGTGGTAAAGAAATTTAAATGTTAATTGAATTGCTCTCCATCTGTTTTTTGTTATTAGAGTTTGGTCCTTCATAGCCTCTGGCTATGACCAAAGAGCTATCTTCCTGTTCTTATTATGGAAATTTTCTAGTCTCAGAAACCCTTAGTAGAGAGGAAGTAAGATAGCCTGCTAGAAACCTTAAACAGGTCAAGGACCTAACAGTCTTTAAATGATTAGCAATGCACCATGCCTTGAAATATTTAGAGAATTCCAGGAGCCAGAAAAGTGAGGAAATTAGTAGAAATGTAGTCCCCAATGATGACATGAATTTGATACCCATCTTTGGATCCAATATAGAGCAGAAGCCAACAAGGAGCAGGCTTAGGGAGCAGTGCAATAACATCAGTGTCTATGTAGTATTGAATTGTAAAGTGACTCTAATTGTATCTTGTCCACACATGTTCCCTACATGCTTGTACCTATATGTGATTCCCATACATGTCTACTTTTTTCTGATAATTGTGCCCTAAGTTGTTGGGGGTAGAATTTTATTGCTTTTTATTAATTTCATTAAATCCCTTCACTTTCAATTGTGTCCAGACTGATTAGTAAAAATAAATACATCAATAAGGGTTCATGAACTATCGTTTTGAGGGAATATAAAACTACAGTGTTTTGAATTTGCAATAGTTTTTTGAGGGGTACCATGAGTTAGAAAGGGCTGCTCCAGGTGCTAGTGATGGAGGTAAATCCTGAAACTGTGTCTCCTTTAATCTGTAAAAGAAGGGAGATTCAGGTCTCAGGCTCTCCCCTGGGAAAAGCATACCTTCCCAGACAAGTCCTTCCCAAGTTAAGTGGTTTCAATCAATTGGAGATCTTGGTCAAATCGCCCTCCATTGAAACTGAGATCTTTAGGAGGTGTCTTGGATCCTCTTCAGGTAGTTCCCAGACTCTGGGAAAAGCCTTTGAACTCCTAGTTAAATAATTTCATTCAATTAGAGATTTCTGTCTGATGGTCCTTTATTGATTAGCCCAGACAGCTCCCACCTCAGGCCAACATTTGCCTATATAACCAGGGGTCTGTTAACACACCTTTGCCAAAATTCCTGGGTAAGAATTTTGCCTGCTAAGAAAGCCTCCTTCTTAGTGAACAACACAAATCCTTTTTTTGCCACAGATTTCAGCATTCGTGAATTCTTTCACATTGGACCCGTGTCTCCGAGCAGAGGGGATCTCTCCCCCTATTCCCAAAGCTTATCACTAGAAATGCAGTGCTATTCTTCCCCACTTTGATATACCCTGTTCCTTTTAAATAAAGTATATTCTTTCAGGACCATATATCATTAATTAGATATATCCAGTAACAATTTTAGATGAAAATCTTTTAAAAGTTTATTAAACACTTCCCTGCTTTCTTCAACAGAGCATAATGAACATATATTAACCTTTTCATGATGTCTCACAGGCTCATTATTATAAGCATCAATTATTGTTCTGTAATGAAGTAAAGCAATATCCTTAGGGGCTATTGGGACATGGTAGGCTCTTTGTTCCTACATTAAATGATTCAAGATTGCTGTAAGTTTTGAAATCTTCTATCTGCTTTTTGTAGTTTTTATGATTCCTCTCTCATGATCCAACTTTTAAAAAAATTAAATTTTTTTAATTGCCTTTGGTGTGCTTCCAACAATCCTCCATTTATAATTTGCTACTTCTAATTTTCTGCAGGCTGAGAAATCAGACAAACAGAGTTGTTAAATTTTTATTCAATATCAGAATAAATGAATTTTAAGTGGGAGTCTGGGATCTTTTGAGTGAAGTATGTCAACTTTGTTTAGTACATGGAGGATTTTTGGTTGCTTAAAGGCAGCATAGAAATTAAGCCCTGCATCTAGTTAGCAAGAACAATTAACTAAAATTGGAAGACTCCTATGTGGCAACATCCTCCCTTGGCCCTTTGTCTATTCACTGTACTCTGGGTTATTTCATAACATTGCCCACTCTTGCTCTTTATTTCACTTGATAATAGCCTTCCCAGTAGTTTGGCCTTTTAGCATCATAGAGTCTTTGCTGTTCTCATTCCAGATGTATTAAGGTACATTTTGTGGTATTTACCCTGGTTAAAAAATTGCTTAATAAAATTTGGATAAGACACATCCCAAGCAACTTTATGAAGCGGTAAAATAAGCACCAGGAATGGTAATATGAAATAGATTTGGGAGTGTAATAGATTTTAAAGAATATTATATAAAAATAACATAATAGAGACTCATTTTACAACATAAAGAAATTATACCATAGGCATCCATCGGAGATTACAATATTTTGCTGTTTATTATGTGAATTAACAAGGGGAAAGATAAGTTCTCCAGTGAAACTCGCATTTAAACAGGAGAAAGGACATTAAAGGGAAGACATGAAGTAGGAGAGAGTATCCCATGGTGAGCTACTCCTGAAAAGTTAGCAAAGATCCATATGTTGATCAGATATTTTATAGGGGATTTGACATCATAACTTGAAAAATCTCAGGGGAAGAAGGTGATGTTATGGTGAGAATAAGAATGTGTATTGACATGTTAGGACTGTCTTGAAGATATTTAACAAAGTCTGGAAAAGCTTGAATTCTCAGTATAATTTTTAAAAAGATGCTAATAATGCAGTCTGAGCACATTATGGCTGCCTTAACTATGGTAATAAGAAAGACAGTCTGGGAAGTTCCCCTTAGGGTTATACTAACTAGACAGTCTTGGGAAAGTGACCTAATCAGAGCTGACAAAGGAGCAGGAGCAGATTCACATTGTGTGGGACAATATCAACCACAAAAACAAACAGAGACTCTTAAGAGTAAGAAAAAGCAAAAAGGGATTTATTACGATCTTGTGAGAAAGGACAAGGTGTTTGTCAGTAAAAAGGAGCATAAAGTAAAAGCTGCAAAACACCAGATTAAAAAGAACAGAAGCCCTTCACACTCCCAGCTTGTCCTTTTCTCCCATAATTTGGGGGAGTCTCGGTTTATATTCTAAATTGCCTTTAAAAGAGGTACTTAAATGCTAATTAAGAGGTGGTGGGAAACAGGAAGGGACAAACACCTGCTCTATTTGTTATTATATTATATATATATGTATATATATATATATAAATTATAGCTCTTTTTGTTATTATAAAGTCTCAAGTCACAATTAAGATATAGTTTAAGGCTATATTCCCACAAGAGTATCTTCACTCTGTTAAATCCACATAACATCAATAATATTGTTACCAAAGTCAGTAGCTAATATATTAATACCATTCACCCACATATAACATTGTTGTTAAGTAGTTTTGATTAAGTCCACTTCTTCCTGACCCTATTTGAGGTTTTTTTTGGCAAAGATATTGGAGTCATTTCCTTCTCTAACTCATTTTATATAGGAGGAAATTGAGACAAAAGTGTTAAGTGACTTGTTCAGTGTCACACAGGCAGTATCTAAGACCAGATTTGAGCCCAATGACATGAGTCTTTCTGATTCTAGGCCCAAAATTCTACTGTGTCACTTAATTGCCCCCTATAGCATTAGGATCAAGCAAAAGATTAAATGGTTGTCAAGTTTACTTGACTTGAAAGACACTGAAATTTTAGGTTTCCCTTTGTTCCAAAGTATTTCCCCAAACTACTCTTGTAATTCTACCATTAAGAATGCATTCCTTACCAAGAACTCTATAGATTCATTTTTGCAAAAAGGGGTATCTGGAAGCAGGCACACATTAAAATCACCAATGTATGACTTTTTATACCCTGTTCCCAAAGTACAAGTCCCTCCCCTGAGAGCTGAATACTACTACAGAGGTTACATCCTGTCTAGAGCACCTAATTCCCCCATGTGGGTCTTAACCCCTAATCTTCCATCAGTGTTCACTTTATTTGGTCATAGTTTCCGGTAAGAGACTATATTAGCAGTCCTTCATCTAATTATAACTCCAATCCTTCACATTTCAGTACCTTAGCCCCTATTTTCTTTTATTTTTATTTGGGTATGTATGCATCTCTTTTCCTATTCTAACTTATGGCTTCTTTCTTTAAGTTTTGTTTCCTATGTTCCATATCAGCCAAATTTTACATTTAAAATTTATAGGGTTTTTTAAAAAATGTAACTCTGTGAAAACTAAACGCTCATCCAATTTTCACAGTAGAGGTCACAAGAAATCAAGGTAGTGTTGGAATTACACTGCTAAATTTGAAATAATCCCTCCCCCAAACTCAACCTAAGCTGTTCTAGTAAATTAATGTATATTAAGTGTTTTGCAAAGTTTAAAGCACAATGTAGCTATTGTTAGTTTCCAGTGCAGTCCTTTTATTTTATTTTTCTTTTGAATCAGGAAATGTTTGTGTCTGTCAAATTTATAATAATTTTAAAAAATTTAAATTAAAAAAAATCACTTCTTTGGCTCTGAAAGCTGTCTGGTTAAAAAAAAAATAAGGAAATGTTTTGTTTATATATAACCTTCATTTCAATATATTCCCTCTCTTACCCAAAAAGCAATCTTTTACAACAAAGAACAAAACAGAGAAAAATTTCAGCCAAATTAGCATATTAACTGAATCTGTAGGTATATACAGTCATTCACAGAGCGTTCTCTTTTAGAATCCTTATTAACATGCAAATTGATATCACTTTGGTTACTGCCAGGACCAAAGTTATTTTGTTTTTGTTGCCATCCCTTTCTTTATCCCTGACCCTTTCCTTCTGTGTACATATGCTGTTCTCTGGCTGGCCAAAGCCATTTCTTCATTGTACCAGCCCATGTGGACCTGACATCCTCAAAATATCTAAATGTAATCTGGGATTCCATCCATTCAAGATCTCAACTAGAAGTGTTAGGGGATTAAATAAGTCATTTTAAAAGGACTAATAGATTTAATATTTCAATGGTGTTTGTAGTTTGAAAGAACTTGTCATCAACAATATAAACAAAAATAAGCACAAAAAAATGTAGCAAAATTATAAAGTTTAAATTTGACTCAAAAGAAGAAATCAGAAAACACCCTCAACCCACCCACTGGTGGAGATAGGAGGTCCCTAGATATTGCACACTTCATATGTTTGGATATTTTCAATTATATTGATCAGTTGTACTAATTTTCCCTCTATCTTTTTCTTTTAAAAATGCTATTTGCTATATGCTCTCTGGGCATTAGAGGGAGGAAAACTATGGTGATCCTCAGAAAAACTATAATGATGTAAAAAAAAAAAACCCCAGTAAAAATATATTTTAAAAATCCAAAGAAAATGTTCCAAAATTACAAAGAATAAATGTTAAGGTTGGGGATCTTAGGCCTGTGCTGCAAGATGTTGCAAGGTGCAAAAGAATTTGCAGGCTTGAACTCATTTCCTAGTCAAGCGGCAAAGTTTATTATAATTGTAATGCCAGTTGGTGTGATCTAAATTCCAAAGGAATTTAGGAAAAAAACAGAAGCAAGGAGACACATTTATCTAGTTCTTCAAGTAATAGATATGCTAATTTTATGGCCCAGAGGTAGGACCAAGGAATGGTCTCTTGAATTTGGTTCTCATTGACCAACAGACTATCTGTCCCACAGTCAGCAATGAACTGAGGAGTGGTCTATTCACTGTTGCTCAGGAATTTGATCTGTGGGACTATCCTGTGGTCAGAAAACAATAGAATAGATTGGATGTAGGAGTTCCCAGGACCAGACTCCAAAACCAGAGGACTTAAAATCATTGACTTGTTAGAATAGAAGCCCCCTAAGGTCAGGGGACCTTAAAATTGTTGCTGTCTCCCCTAGAAGTTATACTCCATCAAAGTAGAGATATGAAAAAACACTATCAACTTATTTTTTGCAGAGCTGAGAAATTTGGAAGGAATATTGCTTTTCTATTCTATATTCTATATGTATATGTATTCTATATATTCATGCTTTTCTAATGTATTTCTCAATTGTGCTGATTTTCCTCTTCTATTTTTTTTTTCATTAAAAAACATTTTTTACAGTGGGACATAGAGGAAAATCATTGTTATTTAAAGACCCAAAAGATATGAATTTTAAAAAAAACTAAAAAAAAAGAAAATAAATTGATATGATGTGAAATATCAGATATTAACAATATTTTTGGAAGACTTAACTAAGTCTTTTTTTATTGGAGAAGGAGGGGCTAAAGGGGAAGAGGGTTGTATGCTTGTGGAGAAGTTGGATCAAAAATCCAGAACTAGAAGAGATCTGAGAAGACTTCTAATCCAACTTCCTCTTTTTTAAGATGAGGAAACTGAGTTAATAGTAGTGGTGACATTTATCTTATTATTAGTGAATTATAGCATTCTTTTATATAGTTACTTATTAATGGGCCAGAACTCTGTACTTAAAACAAGGATTCTTACAAGGTGTTAACTCAGTGGAATTGTTTGTTTAGCATGGAGCTTAATAGTTCTCTAGTTCATTACTTAGTACTTAATATAGTTCTACAACATTCACACCTATGATAATATAATTATAAGAGAGCTGGGACAAACTCAGCTGAAGACAGAGCCAGAGAAGACAGAGGACTGGAGGTGGGAGCTCAAGCTCTCTTGAGCCATGGAGAGACATTCATTCTATCATGGTGTCCTTCTTCATTTCCTGCACTGAGACCAACCTAACTGGGCCCCAGGCAAGGAGACAATAAAGAATTTGGACTTTGGACTTTAATACCTGGCTATTCTCATGGCTATTCTCTTTGTTGAAATGAAGGCTGGTCCAGAGACCTTCAAAAAACCAACCAGAACATTACAGTTGCTAATAGTTTATACTTTTTTTGTTTTTGAGAAAACTATTCATATCCTTTGACCATTTGCCTATTAGGAAGGATTTTTGGTCTTATATATATTTATAGTGTTATTTTCAGTAGGAATTAAATACAAATTTTAGGACCATTCAGTTTCCCTGGAACATCCTTCTTACCTTTTAAGGATTGGAACTGAAAGCAAGTTTATCTTACACAATTCAGATAATAATGGTAGTCTGGATATGACCACTTAATCAATTGATTAATGAAAAAGCACTGGTTGTTGTTCACTCATAGCAAAAAGATGAGTTTTCCTGGCTTCAGGTCTAGCACTCTATCTGCTATTACTAAATGCTAGAAATTTAAAGAAAAAGCAAAAACAGTCCCTCCCCTCAAGGAGCTCATATACAATAAATTCCTTGTTTTCTTTATCTGACATATATGTGTGTGTGTGTATATGTATACAGTATATATATATATATATATATATATATATATATATATATATATGCATGTATGTATATACTGTATGAATCCTATAGTTGTAAAAACCCATGCACTTAGGCTCTGTGCATCCATAGATCCATGGATCAGGTATGCTAGCTGCACCTGGGTATGACTGAATATCCTGGTAAGGTTTATCAGTGGCCCTTGCTCTGAGTGAAAGTGCTTTACTCTAACCTACATTCAATGTATGTTCTTCTCTGGAAAAATAGACATCTATAAATACCTTCATATGCTTTCCTTTCCCTCACCTTTCTCAACAATACTGACACTACATTAAGGAGAAGAGTCAAAGACCAAACAGGTAGGTTTTGTGCAATTGATTGTCTCATACCTTTTACCCTCTTCATATCTTTCACATTTCTCCAATTTCCTTGGATTGAACAAATACATCTTTCTTACCACATTATCTCATCACCAAGGTAACCACCATGCACCAGCAACCTTCCAACTATCTGGTATCTTTTTTAAAAATCTAGCACAAGTTCTTAGGTCATCAGCTTCTACTTGTTCTGTTCTTCTTAGTTAACAGTGAAAGAGCTTTTTCCACATTGTGACTACTCTTCCCCCTACCCCCCCAATCATCTGTAGCATCTTGATTTATATAGGATGGCAGAGAGGAAGCATACTGTGACATTGGAGGCAGAACCACTTGTGTTCAAACTCTGCCTTTGATACTTAGTATTTGTGTGAACCTGGACTAGTAACTTAATCTGCTAAACCTCAGTTTCTCAATATGTAAAATAAGGGGGGTTGAACTTGACTTGTAAAGGTCCTTTGTAGTTATAAATCTATGATTCTATATCCTGTGATCTAATAGTTGAACAATATTGATAAATTGCACATGGCTCTGCAGATTCTGATGAAAATGTCATTATATTATGTGCCTAAGGCTTAACTGTATAATTAATTCACTCAATTTGGAAGGAAAAGAATACAATATTTTCATGAGGGTGAATTTTTAATATTTTCCATTAATATTGCAGATTTTTTTATCTGTCAGGATATTTTTTGTTACTCTGAGAGACACACCTATCAGCATGAAAATTAAAAAAAAAACTGCTTCCAGGGCTTCCAAATCCAAAATCCTCTAGTGGCTTAAAGTAATTTGACCTTTGTTGTCAAGAAAACTGCTTAGCTCCTGCTTCAGAAAATTGGGTCCTGTTTTAGGAAACAATGATAGTAGAAACAAGAAAGAATAATATATAAGATGTTAAAAAAATAAGAGAATTTGAAAGTCTAGGCTGGGTCTTGGTAAATGGCACTGTATATAAATATGACTGTTAATTTAAAAAATTTTCCTTCTATTGCTTATATAGAATGTCAGGAGGAGAAAAAAATCTGAGCATAAAATATTGTATTGAGAAAGAGTAGAGGAAAATAAAATAAAAAGCTATTTTCATTATCTTCCCACCTGAAAAATATAAACAGTATTAAGTTATACTTTGGTTTTATGCTTTTCCATTGTGGTTCCTTAGAAAAAACATTTTTAATTAAGTTTTTATTTTAGAGCCAGATGGTACACAGTAGACTGCTAGATTTCTAGTTAAGAATATCTAACTTCAAATCTAGTCCCAGATGCAAATCTGTATGTGTGACTCTAGGTAAATTATAACTTTATAATCTCTGTTCACCTCATTTTCCTTAACCATAAATTGGGGGGTAATAATAACACCAACCTCCCAGGGGTGATGGGAAGGTAAAATAAAATAATATTTGCAAAGTGCTTTGCAAACCTTAAAGTGTTTACATAATTTTTTTTTGTTATAAATGATAGCCATAGGCATATAGGGTGAGGATGACATATGAGGAGACAAAATTTCCTTTTAATCATTTAAGCCATAATTGGAAAGCAGAATTAAATAATCATCTTTATATTTATTCTGCTTTTCATGTTGACTTAATCAAGGTGTTAATCACTTACTTTTATCTTTTTATTGTGCTTTTCTAAATAGAGCTATTTTCTATAGTTTCTTTGTATTGAATCTGGGGGGACTGCCATTTTGGAACTTTAATGTGTTTACATTACTTAGAGAATCTGTGATTCCACTATTGTAAGTAGCCCCTTCACTGATAATACATCATAACTCTTCAGTACCTATAGGCTTTTAACTTGGGATTTTAGTATAATTCGTTTTCTTTATAAACCTATGTATTTTATTTTATACATTAAAACATTTTTCTGGGAAGGGATCCATAGACTAAACTGCCAAAGGGGATCAGGACACAAAAAATGTCTTCCTTTATAATTTGAGACTGGCTTTCCCTATCTCACCCAAGCTAGAATTGCAACAGCCCCTCCTCGGCTTGATCTCAATACTGATCAGTAAGGAACTTTTAACTTGCTCTCTTTCCCCTTCCCCCACCCCAGCCTGGAACAGTTCACTTCTTATAGCCAATCTGATGGCATTCTGCTACCCAAAACCTGCTCTTTTGGTGTCAGATTTAGTGTAATCACCCAAGCTCAAGAGATCCACCAGCTTCAGCCTCACCCTTCTTAGGAGCAGGAATAGGACAAATGCTATCCTGCCCAGACAAAAAAGGATACAAACCCCTGCCTGGCTGATGTTTTATAAGAATTCTGACAGCTAAAAATTCATTGCTCTATGGCTGTCCTGATGATAAGCCTCTCCAATTTAAGCTTGAGTAGTTCTTCAATTATGGAAATATTGCTTATTGCTAGATTCCCATTTTAAATCTTTCTAACTTTGGTACAATTTGCAAGAGCTTATGCTCAGCTCCACCATGATGAGATGCTATGAAAATTAAAGTGGAGGATATATGCAATACTGTACCTAAAATAGTATGGGGTAGTAGAGAAAGGACTGAATCTTCGAGTTATGAAGACCTAACCTCTCTCTCTCTTTCTCTCCCCTTTACATTTCCCTTTCTTTCCTTTTTCCTTCCTTCTCATTTCCTTTTCTTCCTTTCCCTTTCCTTTAATTTTTTTCACTTCTGTTCCATCATTTATCTGTGAAAAAATGGGAAGCATAAGCTTTATCATTGTTCTTTGGGTTCATGGGTTCAAGTTTTTCCTCTGACGCATAGTGGTATTGTAACCATGGATAAATTATATAACCTTAGTATCCCAGGCAACTCTCTGAAATTAAACACTGTAGAGGAATTTCTGATCTGCATACATATCCATAATGAGCACTCCCTACATGAATGAATCATGTGTCCTCCCTACCCTCAAACTTCCTACAAAAACAAAATTGATGACCCTAAACCTAATTGAATTAATAAATATATATTTGAATTTTCATGTCTCAGCAAAGAAAAAAAGACACCTCTCTGAAATTCTAGAGGCAGCAGAAAATAGTTGAAAAAGTACTGGTCTTTTAGTCAGTAACTCAATTCACATGAAATTCACAATTTGATCAAAATAAATTTAAAATAAGATTTAGTAACAATTTATAATTACCATTTCAATCTGCTAGGAGGCCTGTATTTAAAACTCAACAGAACATAGAGCAGTCTGCAGAACTGATAATTAGACATTTTATATTTTGTCTGTAAAATGGTCAGACACTGCCCAATCTTCTTGGTGGTTATCTCCTATAAGAGCATTGGAGTAGTTACTAGGGATTTCTCTTTTGCTACCATTTAGCTCTGACCCAAAGGGGCTATCACATTTCTCAGACTCATAAGATTATTCTCAAATCTGGATTTATTCATTTTGAATTTTTTCCTCCCTTTTTTTTTAAAGATGAAAAAAAATTCCATTTAAAAAATTGACATTTCTCTCTCTTTTATGTGCCCACCATTAAAAAAAAAAGGAAAATAAGACTCTTGTAACAAATATTAATAATCAAGCAGAACAAATTCTTATAGTGCCCATGTGCAAATACATATGTCTCAATTTTCTCTTTGAATCCTTCACCTTTCTATCAGGAAAGGTGCAATATATTTCATTGAATTCCCTGAAATAGTGTTGGTGGGTTAATCAGAGTTTTCAAGCCTTTTAAAGTTATTTGTTTTTACAGTTTTATTGTTATTATATAAATTATTCTCCTGCTTCTGCTCACTTCACTCTACATCAGTTCATAAAGTATTCCTAGGTTTCTTTGAAACTATTTCTTTCACAATTTCTTATAACACAATAATATTTCATCACATTTATATACCATAGCTTTTGTTCAGTCACTTCTAAGTTTTTAGGCATCTCTTCAGTTTCCAGTTCTTTCCCACTACAAGAAGAGTTGCTATAAATATTTTTGTTCTTATTTGTTCTTTGATTTCTTTGTGATATCATTGGGTGAAAAGTTAAATAATTATGCACAGTTTCATAGTTTTTTGGGTGTATTTCCAAATTGTTTTCCAGAGTGGCTGGACTACTACATAGCTCCATCAACAATTATCTGTTTCCCCAAAGTCCTGGCATTTGTCATTTTCCTTTTTAAATTTTCTTCCCTCTACAAGTACTTTAATCTTTGCCTTTATAATCTGATACTAGGATTCTGAAATATACTTTTCTGATTTCCCTGTTTTAATCACTCTCTAATCTATTAGAAGCAAAAACAGCATAATCTTCTTAGAACTGTTTTTGTTCTATCATTGCCTGATTAAAAAAAAAAATTGGTTGCTCCCACTGTCAAAAGAATCCATTCCAAAATCCCTAGCTTTTTATTCAAAATAATTTATAATCTGTATCTATCTATCTATATGTATAATATATATATATATATATATATATATATATATATATATATATATATATATATATATATATATATTTAATGGACAGGATAGGATAAGCAACACCTGACATATAGGAGCCAGACATGCTGGTGGGTGGGTGGAGTGGGCAAAAGAATCCTCTCAGTGCCAGCTGTCTCAAGCCAAGCCCCACATCTGATGGTGGCAGTGGTAATAGTCTCTCTTTGAGACCCATTTGGAGGTTTTTTAAAGAAATTTAATTTTTGGAAGGGAGGAGAAAATTGGGAGGCCCTGGAGATCTGAGTTTAGCTGGGAAAACTGAGTAGAGAGAATGTTCACAGAACTGAACAGTAAAGTTAATATGGGTATTTTTGGAATGAGAATTTCTTTGGGAATTCTTTACACAAAGTCAAATTTGCATGATGTGAATTTATGTAAAATAAGAATTATCTGCATAAGTTTTGTTCTTTTATTTCTTGGGAAAATGGGGCTCTCTTGTTTAAAAACTTAATAAATACTGAGACAAGTTTAGTACTCTGGGGTTTGGTATTCTTGTGTTACCCTCACATTTGGTACTATTCTCTTTGGGCATATTAAGACTGGCTTCTATTGATTTACATTTATAGTCATAGTTTACTCTCAAGGAGTTTCCTCACTGGGTATTCCTATACCAATAAAATTATAGGTCTTGTTTAAAAAAAAAAGAAAGAAAGAAAGGAAGGAAGGAAAAAAAATATGGTTCTAAAATGGCCATCAATGGAAAACAAATCCGATAGCATTTAGATCCTTAACAGTAGATATCATATAGTTTGGTTGTTTAACACAAAATGAAGAGAAAATCAAATTCTCACAACTGAACAATTATCAATGATAAGAAACTATGGCTCTTGGCTTTAAGGCTTTTAAGACTGCTTTAAAAATGCTTTTGAAATCAGTGGAGCTTAGATCAGTCTACTAGTAGAGGTCAACAGGAACCATGTGACAGGATTATATAATGAATCGATCAAATTGCACAAGTATCTCTAAGGAAAGACAAGGTGATAGAATATCACCAAAGCTTTCAGCTGATGCTTTAGGCTTTTTCTTTAATGATGTCATCTTTGGAAAGAGAATTAACTTACATTGACTTCTAATGCAGAGAAATACTTGCTAATGCTTATATAATATTTTCCAATAGAATAGAACTGAATGCAAAAGTCAGTAGTGGGAACAAACAGATGTGGGTTGGAAAACTGCCCATAAGTTTTTGCACATTCATGCTTAAGAAACTAAAGAAATTGACATGTAGATTTTTCTTGGTGCTTTGAGCAAAGAATTTGGATTAATTTTTGTAAACTCCTGCACTATGGCATGTCATTCCCATCTAGTCTGCACACTTAATTTTCTAGATTTTCTCTAACCTTGTTGATTCTTCCTTCCCTATATGACACCCGAAGTCAATAAAAACCTTCATCTCTTCCCATTGATCCTCAAGCACCTTTCTAAAATTAAGTGGTTGAGCACATTAAAATATTTTTTAAAATTTTTTTTTCTAATTACATGTAAAGACAATATAAAGAAAACTAGTATGCTGTGAACTACATTCATGATATAATGTGATTTTGAGTTCCCCTGACCTTGGGGCTTCTAATAGGTCAGTGGTCCTGGGTCTTCTGGCTTCGGAGTCTGTCTCAGGAAATTGAGCACCCCCAATCTATCTGATTCTGACCACTCCTTTGAAAACTCCTACACCCAGTCTGATTCTGAATAGGCTACTTTTCAGTTCATTACTGACTAATGATCAAATTTTGGAGATCATCCTCAGTTCATTTGGAGATTATTTCCTAGTCCTACCCTTGAGCTATAGAATTAAATATCTATGATTGAAAGCTGTATAAGTGTATTTCCTTGATACTGTTTCTTTACTGGATTCTATTAGAATTCAGTCCACTCAAGTAATGGCATCGCATTGCTTTTAATAAACTTTGCCTCTTAACTAGGAGATGGGTTCAAGCTTGAAAATTCTTTTGAGATACCCCATGACACTGGTCTGGAACTTTTGGGGTCTCCCCTTCTCAACCTCAAGAGTGATATTGCTAGATCAAAGTACATGAACAATTTTATAGACCTTTGGATATAGTTCCAAATAAGAGAAATGATTATTTCTCTCATATTAATAATCAATTATTAATTGATATTAAGATTTTTCCTTTTCTATTTCCTCATTCAGAAATCCACCCTTTGTAGGTAATTCAGCAAGCATCTGAAGGACACTGTTGATATATGGGATTGCTCAATTCCTTGGCTAGGATACCACCCAGTTAGGAGACCTTACAAGAGAATTCAGTTTAAATGAGATCTTGCCCTTAAGAAACAAACCCCTGTCTGTGTTTTGGACCTTCCATTAGAATTTAGGGTGATCTAGATTATAAAAGAGAAAACCAACCATGAGGAACTGGGTAGACATGAATTCTTTTGCCCAGATTACTGAAAGTGGCTGAGTTTCATGATTAGTCATATTCTCTGCAAGAGGAGCTGAAGACATTTTGCTCACTTTCTCATTTATATCCATTCCTTTACTGATTATTTTCAGTACATCCCCTTTTCCAAAGACTTTTTAAGCATTCAGAGGTCCTGAAGATTTGTTTTGATTTACAAGAGAAAGTCAAATGTCCATCCTTTTATTAATTATTCACTACCCATAATTGATAAAATGATTACTTATCCAGAAATTATGTCTCTTAGATTCTTCATATGTCAAATTAATCTCCAGCATGGTTGGATCAGTTCACAGGTCTACTAACAATATATTAGTATCAGTTTTTCCACATCCCCTCAGATATTTGTCATTTTTTTCTGTCATATTAGCCAATTTAATAAGTGTGAGATGGTACTTCAGAGTTGTTTTAATTTCTTTTTCTCTAATCAATAGTGATTTAAAGCATTTTTAAAGTATGACTAGAGATAGTTTTGAATTCTTCATCTGAAAACTGCCTGTTCATATTCCTAGGCAATTTATCAATTGAGGAATGGTTTGTATTCTTATAAATTTGACTCAATTCTTTATATATGAAATGAAGTCTTTATCAGAGACACTTGCTATAAAAATTGTTTCCCATCTTTCTGCTTTCCTTATTTTTTCTTATTTCATAATATGTTATTTTCCCCAATTGCATATAAAACTAGTCATCAACATTAATTTTTGGGTTTTTTATTTTTTAATTAATTAATTTTTATTTACAAAACATATGCATGGGTAATTTTTCAACACTGACCCTTGCAAAAACCTTCTGTTCCAAAATTTCCCTTCCTTCACCTTGCCCCCTCTTCTAGATGGCAGGTATTTCAAAACACATCAACATTAATTTTTGAGAGATTTTTTTCCCTTCCTCCTTTTTCTTCTCCCTCCCCAAGACAGCAAGCAATATATAAAATCATGTTAAACATATTTTTATACCAGTCATGTTATAAAAGAAGGATCAGAACAAGGAAAAACCAAGAAAAAGAACAGAACAAAAAACAAAAAAAGTGAAAATAGTATGTTTCAATCTGCATTCAAGACTCCATAGTTCTTTTTCTAGATGTGGATGTCATTTTCCATCACAAGTCTTTTGGAATTTTCTTGGATCACTGTATTGAAGACAAGAGATGAATCTAGCTATTACTCTGTAGAATGCTCTCTTGGTTCTATTCATTTCATTTGGTGTCAATTCATGTAAGTATTTCCAGATTTTTCTGAAGTCACTCTGCACATTATTTCTTATAGCACAATAGTATTCCATTATATTCATATACCACAACTTTTTCAGCCATTATCCCATTTATGAGCATCCTCTTAATTTCTACTTCTTTGCTACTACAAAAAAAGTTTCCATAAATATTTTTGTATATGTGGGTCCTTTTCCCTTTTTAATTATCTCTTTGGAATACAGATCTAGTAGAGGTATTCCTGGATCAAAGAAGATGCCATTTTATAGCCCTTTGAGCAAAGTTCTAAATTGTTTTCCAGAATGGCTGCATAACTTCACAACTCCACTTCTGTTTTTCTTCTATTCTTGCTGTGTTCATTTTGTTTATGCAAAACTTCCCCTCCCCCACTTTAAAAACATTTTTATATTATTCATGTTGGGAAAAAAAATCAGAAAAGGGAAAACCCACAAGAAAGAAGAAACAAAATGCAAAAAAAAAGGATGAAAATAGTATGCTTCTATTGGCATTGTCTCCTTAGTTCTTTTTCTGGATGTGGATGACATTTTTTATACCAAGTCTATTGAATTGTCTTGAATCACAGTATTGCTGAAAAGAGCTAAGTCTGTCATGATTGATCATCACACAAATCTTGCTGTTTCTGTGTATAATATTCTCCTGGTTCTGCTCATCTCACTTGGTATCAATTCATGTAAATCTTCCAGACTTTTCTGAAATTAGCTTGTTTATCATTTCTTATAGAACAATAGGGTTCTATTATAGTCATATACCATAATTTATTTAGTTATTCTCCAATTGATGGGCATCCACTCAATTTCTAATTCTTTGCTATCTTAAATAAAAGAGCTACTACAAACATTTTTGTATATGTGTATCTTTTTCCTTTTTCTGTGATTTCTTTGGGATACAGACCCAGTAGAGATACTGCTGGAGTTTTGTCAGCCCATTTTGGGCATAGTTTCAAATTGCTTGCCAGAATGGCTGGATTAGTTCACAGTTCTACCAACAATACTTTAGTGTTCCAGTTTTCCCTCACCCTCTCCCACATAGTTTCCTGTTATCTCAGCCAATCTAATAGATGTGAGGTGGCACTCCAGAGTTGTTTTAATTTTCATTTCTCTGATCAGTAGTGATTTAGAGCATTTTTATGATTATAAATAACTTTTATTTCCTTATCTGGAAATTGTTCATATTCTTTGATTATTTATCAATTGTGGAATGAATTTTATTCTTATGAATTTGATTAAATTCTCCACATATTTTAGAAATGAGGCCTTTATCAGAAATAGTAGATATAAAAATTGTTTCCCAGGTTTCTGCTTCTCTTCTAATCTTGGCTGCATTGGTTTTGTTTATGCAAAAACTTTAAATTTTAATATAATCAAGATTATTTTTTTATATTTTATGATATTTTCTATTTCTTTTTTGATTATAAATTTCTCCCTTCTTCAAGTATCTTATAGGTAAACTATTCCTTGCTCTTCTAATTTTCTTATTGTATCACTCTTCATGTCTAAATCACGAACCCATTTTGATCTTAGTTTGTTGTAGGGCATGGGATGTTGATCTATGCCTAATTTCTGCCATACTATTTTCCAGTTTTCCCAGCAATTTTCTTATTCCAGAAGCTGGAGTCTTCAAGCTTATCAAATAGATTACTATTATTGTTATCTTGTGTACCTAACAATTCTGTTGATCTCCCACTCTTATTTCTTATGTAAAACTTTTTAAAATTTAAAATTAAATGTATCCATTTTATATCTTATAATGCTCTCTATGGTCCTTTGTCTTTGGTCCTAGATTTTTTCTTCCTCCATAGATCTTACAGGTAAACTATTCCTTGCTCTCCTAATTTGTTTATGGTATCACCCTTTATGTCTAAATCATGTATTTATTTTGACCTTATCTGGGTATATGATTTAAGTTATTGGTTTGCACATAGTTTCTACCAAATTGCTTTATAGTTTTCCCAGCAATTTTATCAAATAGTGAGTTCTTGTTTCAAAAGTTTGAATTTTTGAGTTTATAAAAAATTAGATTACTATGATCATTTACTACTAGTACTGTGTAGGTATGTAAGTTGTGTGTGTGTGTAATCTGTTCCACTGATTTACCACTCTTTTTTAGCTAGTATCAAAATGTTTTGATGATTACCAATTTATAATAGTTTGATGTAGTATGGCTAGTATACCTTCTTTCATATTTTTTTCATTAATTCCTTTGATATTCTTGACCTTTTGCTTTTCCATATTGGTTTTGTTATGACTTTTTGTAGCTCTAGAAAAAATTTTTTTTTGATATTTTGTTTGGTATGGCACTGCATAAGTGGAATTGTCATTTTTATTTTATTGACTCAGGTTATTCATGAGCAACTGATAATTTTCCAGTTGTTTAGATCTGCTTTTATTTGTGTGAAAAATGTTTATTATTTGTGTGAAAAATGTTTATTATTTGTGTGAAAAGTGTTTATAGTTCCTGAGTTTGTCTTGGCAGTTAAACTCCCAAATATCTACTGTAATTCTATATAGAATTTCTCTACTCCGCTGGATTTTGTTGGTGATATATAGAAATGCTAATAATTTATTTGGGTTTATTTTATATCACGAAGTTTTGCCAAAATTGTTCATTTAAATTAAATTAATTTAATTTAAAGCTAGTTTCTTTTTAGTTGATTCTCTAAATATACCATCATATCATCTGCAAAGAATGATAATTTTGTTTCACTATTTCCTGTTATAATTCTTTCAGTTTCTTATTGCTGTAGTTAAAATTATTAGTACAATATTGAAGAGGTTAAGCATCTTATAATCTACAGTGATAGAGGGAATTTTCTAACTTGAATCTCATTCCATTTTATCACTTATATATATATATATATATATATATATATATATATATATATATATATATTTATTTTAAATAAGGCTTATAGCTGCCATTGATAATTCTGTATAAGGAACTAAACTAATGTTTTAAGTCATGATTTCACAAAGAAGAGTAGACATGATCTTTGCCTTCTAGAATTTTACCCGGATTCTATATGGAGCCTTTATCAACAGTCTAATATAAAATATGACGTCTTTATTTTCTTATGGTTCTGCTTAGTTTAAAACAAACAAAAATACATCCAATATATGTTGAACTCAAAGAGAAAAATAAATCTAAGCAGGCCTTCTTTCTGTTTTTTGAGGTGACACAAGGTGATACTATTCATAATATATTATATGCTTTTCTAGAAGATTTTAAAATAAACTCATATTCTAAAATAGCGTTGCTATTGATGGAAACTTAAGTATTTGCTAATTAAAGTGGTTTTGGTTTTTTTTTTTTTTTTGTAATTTAAAAGTTTTCAACTTAAATATAAGAGCATACCATAAGAAGATTCAGTATAAAACAATAAATTTTCATATCAAGAAAATTTATATAACATACTACAAATTATTTTCAAAGATGCCCAGCTTTTCTTTGCTTCCTTTATTATTATATCAATTAATTTAAAAAAATTTAAAAAAATTTTCTACTGTGTATTTTTTATTTTTCCCCTTCTCTCTCTTAATTGTAACAGTTTACAATTAAGAATGGACATGATAAGGTTTAAATTTAGGGAATCAAAATGAGATTAGGGTTTCTGGTGGTCAGGGAGTTAAATGATAAGGTCCAGTAGCAGGTTCAAGGTTCAGGAACCAAGGTTTGGCTCCCCTGCACCTCTTTGGGATTCAGAGCGAGGGTAAGGAGTTTTGGGGACTTCCTTCCGGTGGAGCAGAGATTCTCTGTAAAGGAATTTACAGACTTGAAAACCCAGATTGATAAAAAGTTTATTATAGGCATTGGAAGTAAGGTTAGAAATCCTGACAGAGAGGCATAAAGTCTTGTTGGGAAATAGGTGAAGATAAAGAGAGGGTAACACTAGAAAAGAATATTCCAGTGGGCAGAGGCCCTTGGCATCTATGCTACTATGTATGCTGCTCTCCTGTTTCTGCTTGATGAGAGTTAGGAAAGGGGGAACCCCTTTTGGGTTGGCGGAAGGATAGTCCCATGATGGCACAGAGCTCCCTGTAAAGGAATTTACAGGCCCAAAAACCTAGATTGATAAAAAGGTTTATTGTAGGGATCTGGAAGTAAACTTTAGTTAGTAAAGTTGAGGGTAGAGATAAAAGGGCACCGGAATAGGTCTGGTGGGCAGAAACCCTTGACATGACCGACATAAGGATGCCATACTTAGGACTTCTACAAAGCATGGACTCCAAAGTAGTCCCTTTTATAATGGGGGCTCTTGGTGACCTTGAAGGTGGGTGGAGTCCCAGGCTCCTGGCAAGTTTTTAGATAAGAAGAAACTGTTTGTGGGGGTTGGGGAAACCTGAGCAGATAGTGGGGGGCTGGGAAAACCCAAGCCAGTTCAGATTCGGTGGGGGCTAGGGAAAGCCCGGATGTCTTAAAGGGACCTCAACCCCCATCGTACTTACTTTATTTTGCATCAGTTAGTACGTCTTTCTGCGTTTTACTGAAACCATCTCTTTCATTTTTTTATAATACCATAGTACTCCGTCACAATTATATACTACAAGTTGTTTAGCTATTCTCCAATTAATGGGTATTCTCTCAGTTTTCAATTCTTTGCCATCCCCAAAAGAGCACTATAAGTATTTTTCTATATTTTTCCTTTCAGTCTCTTTGGGATACAGACCTCCTGGGTGAAATTTAACTAAAGAGATTTTAGATTGTTTTGGACTGCTTGATAATAGTAACTTTTTTTTTTTTTTAAATAAAGCTTTTTTTTTTAATTTTCAAAACATATGTGAGGATAATTTGATAACATTGAGCCTTTTATAGGTCTTGTGTTTCAGATTTTCTCCTCCTTTTTCTCACTCCCTTCCTTAGGTGGCAAGCAATTCAATATATGTTAAACATGTTAAAATATATGTTAAATTCAATATGTATAAATGAATTTATATAATTCTCTTGCTGCATAAGAGAAATCAGATAAAAAAAAGAAAGTAAATGAGTAAGAAAACAAAATGCAAGTGAACAACTTGAAAGAGTGAGAATATTATGTTGTGATTGTTGTGCCACAGTTCTCTTTTAATGTCCTGACCCAGTTCCCCTAATTGTCCCTATTCAGTTACTTTGCTTAAGGTTATAACCATTTCCTCTTAATGTTTGATGGATAAAGGTCTTTATTCTGAGACCTTAGGCTATACTTATTCCCTCTTAATTTTTGATGGGATAAAGGTATTTATTCATTTTAGACATTCATATACCATAACTTGTTCAGCCATTCTCCAACTGATGGGCATCCACTCAGTTTCCAGTTCCTTGCCAATTAGTAACTGTTTTATACTGGTCAAACTTCTATGTGAAATCATGGTCATCTATGTATAAGTCCTTTCTTCCATTCACATTCCGCTGATTGATCATAAGTAATTTATTTAAATTGGTCCAGATTAAAGCTATCCAAATGTAAAATAGGTTGTCTTGGGAAATGGGTTCTTGTTCTTTGGAATCTTTTAAGTGTGCTGTTTAGCTATTTGCCAGAGACATTGCAAAGGGGATTCCTTTTCAGGAATGTGTTCTGCCAAATGGCCTCTGACATCTTGTCCAATTTTGTGATTCTGAGAATAAAAACTGTATTGCCAGATAACTAGGTGCTCACACATTCCTTTGTTATGCCAATTTGATATTCAATACTAAATAGTCACCTACATTACTCAAAAAGAAAAGCTACTCATAATCTTATTCCCCTGAAAAAAAGATAATGGAGTGGCAAATATTTAAAACCTTTCTTTACATACTAAATGCTGATACTTATTAATTTTTATGAATATATGATGTGACTCTTAGAAAGGTAATTGATATGCCTTTCATCCCAATGGCACAAAGATGCCATTGAAAAAACAATGAATTAAAGACATGGGATCTGATCTTTTAATTATCACTTACTACCTGTTTGTCCTTGGATATCACTTAGTTTCTTTGGGCTTCGTTTTTCTTACCTCTTAAAATGAGTGGATTGGACTATATGACCTATAATGTCCCTTACAGCTTTAGATTTGTGGTCCTATGAATGGTAGTAGTTTATTAATATCATTTGTGATGTCAAAGATGGCATATAACAGATGCCATCCAATCTGCTTATGAAACTAGGAACAGATGGATAAGACATTCAGTCTACCAGTAAAAAAGCATTGTGTGACCTTTCATTTCACAGCATGATTTATGGATTAAAAGCATTCTCTCAATAGATCCCAAATCTATTGGGTCAAATAACAAAATCTTTTTGATCTATTAATGCAAGTATATGAAAATATTAAGGATCTATAATTGAATCAGCTAAGGAACTTGGTGTGGAAACTCTTGCCACAATGCAGATCACAACCCATTTATAATTTAGTAGATAAAATCTTAGGAAGTTGCCGAAGTACAAAAGTTAAATGTCCTATCAAGAAGTACACTGGTAATAGGGAAGATTTAACTCTGATGTAGAAGGCAGTGTCAAAGGAAAGATGTGAATTCAGATCTTCCCTATTCCAAACTTCACATTCTATCCAGTAAGATACTCTGCTTCTACTTAATGGAATAACAAAATTATAATTAGTTGAAAAAGGGACATTTAGGTGGCTCAGTGGATAGAGTGCCAGATCAGGAGTCAGGAAGACCTGAGTTTAAATTTGTCCTCAGATACTGACTGTTGTGGAACTCTGAGCAAGTAACTTAACCCGTACCCTGCCTTTTTTTTTTTTTTTTTTGCCTTAGTTTCCTTATCTGCAAAATGAGCTGATGAAGGAAATGGTAAACCTTGTCAGTATCTTTGCTAAGAAAATCCTTTAAATGGGGTCATGAAGAGTTGGATACAATTGAAACAACCAATAACATCTATATATAACATATACACAAAAGAAAAAAAAAAACACTTTCACAGTATCTCTTTTGCTCAACATTCTATGAGAAAGGCAGGATAAGCATCATTAGCTCCATTTAATGAAATTAAGAGTCAGAAAATTTAGGTAAATTGCTCAAGGTCATAAAGCTAGGAAGAAGTTGAAAGAGGACAAGAATAGAGTTCTTCCAATCCTGAGTCAAAGTATAGTGTTCTTTTTACTATATAATACAACCCTCTAGCAGTGTCTCTTAATTTGGGGTCTGTAACTCTGTTCTAGGAATCTAACAATTGATTTTAGGAAGTCTTTGAATTTAGATGAGAAAAATATCTTTGTTTTCACTAACAGTGTATTGAAATTTAGCATTTTCTTCAATTATTTAAAAAATATTTTTCTGAGAAAGTGTAGGTTTCATCAGACTTTTACAGAGATCTATGACATTAAAAAAAAGTTTAAGAATCTCTGTTGTTTAGCAATATATAGAAATATGAAGGACCACAGTGATATGTATAATGTAGTTTGTGGTCTCAGGAGCAAAGACATCAAATCCCCTACCCCTCAGCTTGCTATCTGATGCATTACCTATTCATTTTGTCATATCAGATTTCAAGGCAAGAAAGTGTTATATTATGCTATTTCCTCAAAAATAATTATAAAAAATAATTTCTTTCAATAATGATTAATTCATTAGGTCTTTGCATATACTGCAGTTTATAAAAACTGGACAGACCTCCTTTTCCATAATTTTTTTCTTTTTAATATGAAATTGATTTCCAAGACTTAGACCAATATTTGTGTTGTAGACCATATGATTTAACAGTAACATAACACAGTGATATAGTTATACACACACACCAATGATATAAGAAAATTATACATAGTTACTGAAAATCACTGGCTACAATTACTGGTTCTTCTACATACACTGAAATTGTAGTCCAACAATTCACTTCTTTGAGTATGTCTTCCCTATAAAAGGTTTTATTCACAGATATAAGTTAAATGTAGTTTCTTCAGATTTATTGTCTCTCCAAATTAAAAAAAAAATTGACATTGAACTCTCAAAGACTTTTCTACTTTGACAGTTAACTTACTCAATCTCTTCAGGAAAGAAGTTCTCCTTGTCCAATTTGAATCTCAATGAAAATGTCACTCAGCAAGATTCTATTTTCCCTTTCTTAAAAATAGAGTAATTGGGACAGCTAAGTGGTGAAGTGAATAGATAACCAGCCCTGAAGTCAGGACCACCTGAGTTCAAATCTGCTTCTCAGACACTTAATACTTACTAACTGTGTGACCCTGGGCAAGTCACTTAACCCTAATTACTTCAACAAAAAAAAATATAGAGAGTAATTAAAGATTCTGTGAGGAAGATATTCATTCAGTCAACAAACAATCTGTGTCAGGCACTGTGTTATGTTCTGGAGGTACAAAGAGAGGTGAAAAATGAATCTTATCTTTGAGGAGCACACATTATAAAGGTATTTCCATTATATGGAAATAACTATGAATATGCAAAACATATATATATATATATATGTATATATATATATATATATATATATATATATATATATATATATATATATATATATATATATATATATATATATATATATATATATATATATATATATATATATATCTCAAAAAGAAGATACCAGTAAGGGGAAGAGTAGTGAAGGGAAAGGGATTGTGAAAGGCTTCTTGAGAAGGTAAGATTTGAGCAGAATCTCAAAGGAAACCATGCTTATATTTTGGAATACCATTTTGACAGTTGAGTTGAGGGTGGATAGAATTATAGAGATTTAAGTCAGGAAGTCCAATCAACAGATTATTGCAATAGTACAGGCATGAGATGTGAGCTGCTAGGGTAATGATTATGTGAATGGAGAGAGGGAGACATATATGAGAGATGTTGTAAAGTATAAACAATTTGCAAGAGTTGGGAACAGATTGGATATATGTGGTGACTGAGTAAAAAGTTATGAATGACACCAAGAGTGAATTTTGTGACTAAGAGAGTCTCAACTCTAGTAATAGAGAAGTTGAGAAGAGGGGAGGTTGTAGGAAGAAAATGAGGTATATAATGAGTTTGAGATGTCTATGGTATTTCTAATCTCATATGCTCAAGAAGTTGGTGCTGGAGGACTAGAGAAGGACTAGGGCTGGAGACACATGTAAACACATACACACACATAGAAACACATATACATATGTATATATGTATGTACACATATATTATGTTTCTATTTATCTAAGAAATAGCACAGTGATAATTGACCTCAATGAAAACACCAATCTACCAGTAAAAAAGCATTGTGTGACCTTTCATTTCACAGAATGATTTATGGATTAAAAGCATTCTTTCAATAGATCCCAAATCTATTGAGTCAAATAACTAACAAAATATTTTTGATTTGTTAATGCAAGTATATGAAAATATTAAGGATTATGGATAAATTATGAAAATATTAAGGATTATGAAAAATTATGGATAAAAACAAATAAACAACAAAACTATGGATAGAAAGGAAAAAGAAGGACCCAAGCAGACCCCTTGGAAGATACCCTTGGTTGTCATAACTAAGAGGAGGAACAAGCAAAGGAAACTGGGAAGGAACCGTTAGATAGATAGGTGGGAGGAAGTTCAGGAGAAAGCAGCTATATGAAAATATTTCAAGAGAAAAAGAATATGATTATTAGTGTCAAATTCTGCAGAGAGATCAAGAAAGATGACAAAGGCTGTTAGATTTGGCAATTGACATCACTGTGTAGAACAATTTCATTTGAATGAAAAAGCTGGAAATAAGAATACAGAGTGGTAAGACAAAATCAACAAAATCAATGCAGTCAAAATTAAAAGGAAAGCAGGAATGGGGGGAAATTTTTAAAGTAAGTTTCTCTGATAAAAGCCTCATTCCCCGCCTCAAACTGAGCTAAAATTTAGTAACAGTCTTCTCTCAATTGAAAAAATGCTCAAAAGATATGAAAAGAAGTTTTTAGAAGAAGAAATTAAAGTTATTAATAGTTATATGAAAGAATGCCTTAAATCATTATTGATTAGAGAATCGTAAATTAAAAAGACTCTGAGGTGGTACCTTACACTTATCAAACTTATTAATATAATTATTAATATAATAGAAAATGAAAATGATAAATATTCAAGAAGATGTGAAGAAAATAGGTACACTAGTATACTGTTGTGGGAGTAGATATCAATATATCTATATCTAGATATGTATCTATCTATCTATCTATCTATAGATATATATATAGGGGGGGGGGAGAGAGAGAGAGTTATACCTATAGAGATAGTCCAGAAAAAAGTGAATTGAAGATTAGAGACCAGGTTGCAGTTTCTGGAAGTCCTCTTTTTCTGGAGTTCTCAAGATATGCTCTTTAGATAGAATATATATTTTCTTTTTGGCTTTGTGAAGCATTTGTAGAAAACTGGCTGGTGATAGACTATGTACTAGAAATTCTTGCCTTGTTAATTTCCTGAGCTGACATTTCTGAGATCAATACCTTTCCCTATGTCTACACCTGGATTTAGGTAAGTGAGTTGAGGAAGATGAACTAATAATAAATTAGATAATATTTGAAAAGGACTAGACATGTGATAGATATTCAGATTGAAAGATGTCATATCTAAATAAAAAGGATTATTAATCATGATAAAATCTCTCTGAGGAATCAAAATATTATGACAAATTTTAACCAGTGATTCCCTGTGCATTAGGGAATGCTTATTCTCTTAATACAAAGAATTTTTGTACCTCTTTAACCACATTCTCTTCCTTACTTCACTGTTAGATAGCTTTTCCTCCAATACTTTTTACATTATTCCTATAACTCTGTTATTAGTAGGGTACAGGTATTAGTGGTTAATATACTAGCTACAGATATGGATAACCCCCTATGTCCTCAGTGCAGTGTGGGAGTAGCATGGCTGCAACTAAAAATTCTCAATTCTCATATATCTGGGAATGAGGAAGAAGTGAAAATAATGCCCACTCTCTCTCCCTTTCCATTCAATCCAATACTCAAGAGTTAGAATTTCTTTTACTGTTGTTGATTAGATCTTAGCCTGGGTAAGTCTTTGCCCAGGATTTCCCACACTGATTGAATTCTGGATGAGGAAACAGAAAAGGGGAAAAACTTAGTCTTAATTCAATAATTAGTTATTAATTCAAGAGAAAAATAATTATTTCTCCCATTGGTTCCACCCTATTTAACTATATTATTTATGCCAATCCCCAGAAGGATATTAATTCCTTGATATCAAAGATTGTTATAGTTTTGCCTTTCCCTAGTATCTAGCATAGTGTCTGGAACATAGTAGACACTCGATAAATACTTTTTGAATATTGTATTGTATTTTCTTTTATTCTGATTTGGGTGTTACCTAGGTTGAAATCTTAATTTCTTTTGGCTGAAATTTTTGTTTTAATCTTTTGTTTATTGAATGACCAATAATATGCTAGATACCATAGAGGTGGGAAGGGAAGAGAAGTTATCCTCTATAGTTTCTGATCATTTCCACTTTGATACTAGCCCTACAAAACTAGGCAAGCTCCATTACCTATGGCATAAGAAGAAGCTATAACTTAACTGAAACAAACTACAGAAAGGCTTCAAGGTGATGGGCATTTTCTAGCCAAAGAGCAGTCATTTAGCTTTGAATGTTAAGGATCATAGATTTAGAGTTGTAGAGAATTTAGAGCACATCCAGAAGAGTAAGCAGTGCCATTTAAAGAAACTATTTAAAAATTATAATCCCTCATGAAGGGTATAGCACCACCTATTGGTCCACAGTAAAAATTTTCAGAAATAAAGGGGAGATATTTTTAAACTGTCAAGCAGAAGTGACAAATCTAATAATTACAATTCCATGTAGAGGTTTGACGAGGGCTAGAGGGTGACAAGTTAGGGATTGCAAGTTTTTTCTAGTACCTGTAAATCTTATTCAGACCTGAAAGCACAGAGGAGCAATGCTGTAGCTAAAGGGAATAGAGTCAAGAATCTGCCATGAAAATCCAAATCTTCTGTAGTAAGAGTCAAAGCATTTGTTTACCTCTTATAAATGGGGTTGTTTGAAGTGTCTCTAAGGCCCTTTTGGAGCTGAAATCAGTCTCCAAGAAGACTTTGAATGAGGGACCTCCTAGTGTAGTATACATTTGATGAAGAAAATTTATCTGCCACTCTAGTCCCCACTCCCCTCTAGATTGGATTAATAGCAAATTTTTTATCTTGAAATTTTCTGTCACTTTTGGGAAATATGATTTTATTTTCTCCAAGCTGATGATTTTATTTTCTCCAGGCTGATGTTTTAAAATTTGTGGGTAATGGAGGATTATTCAATAGAGTTAAAAAGTTCCATGAATTTCAATTATGTATTTCTCACGTATGACTATGATATAGATTCCAACTGAAGGAGCCCATCTGGTTTCCCTGTTATAATAGCAATGATTTTACCTGAAATTGCTGGATATTCTGTTAATTATTCAAATATGGTATTAAAACATGATTTAACACATTCGGAGATGAAGTAATACTACATATATGAATAATATCTAGTAGTTGGAAGTTGAACTTTGAAGACAAGCTAGGAAGCCATTCATTCTGTTACTCCAATGCATCATAGTTATCTCTTTCTTCTTATCTTTGTTCATGCCATGTCTACTTCCTGCAACCTTTTTTCCCCCAATCTAAATCCTGCCCGTCTTTCAAGATCTAATTCAAGTCTAATTCACTTTCACAAAGCCTTCCCTGAATGATTTAAATCCACAGTGACCTCTATTTTTTTTTAACTTTCAATTGCAATGCTCAATCTGACACTGTCATATACTATCTATGTTGTGCTTTATGTGGGTTATGTTTTGTCTCCTCAATCATATCATTAACTCCTTCAGGGATGGGACTCTGCCCTACTTATTTTCTGTGCTTCAGAATATCTAGCAGTGCCAGTAAAATACCTGTTTATTGATTAATTGATATACTGTGCTGATTTCTCTGCTGTTACTTCAGCTGATCCCTTTCTCATAGAATCTTCTTTCTTCTGTCTTTATGATTCTGGATATTTCCCAAGGTTCAGATCTTAGCTTTCTGATCTTTTCCTTCCAAACTTTCATCTTTAGAGCTATCATCTATTCCCACAACTTCAATTATAACCTCTGTTCTGATTTATTGTTGCTAAGTCGTATTTGATTCTTTGTGACATAATGGACTTCATTGTCCAAGGGGTTTTCTTGGTGAAGATATTGGAATGGTTTGCCATTTCTTTCTGCAGTAGATTAGGTAAACAGAGATTAAGTGACTTGTCCAGGATCACACAGACACTTGTGTCTGAGGCTGAATTTGAATTTAGGTTTTCCTGACTCCAGGCTTAGCAGTCTATCCACTGAACTATCTGCTGCCTCCTGTTCTGACTACTTCCACATTTTCATCTCCAAATTTGTCCTCCCACTAAAGTTCTGTGTATTTTAGCTGCTTATTTTGCTTTTCCAACTTGAAGTCTTGCTATCACTCTAAACTGAATGTATTCCCACTTTTTAGAATTCTTAGTTTCCTTTAAGATTCAGCTAAAACATACTATTTTCACTTTTTTTGTTTGCTTTTTCTTTCTTGTTGTTTCCCCCTTTGCTCTGACTTTTCTTTCCCAACATGACTAATGTGGAAATATGTTTAAAAGGATTGTACAAGTATAATCTATATCAGATTGCTTGCTGCCTTGGATAGAGGCAGGTAAGGAAGGGAGGAAGAAAAGAATTGGAACTCAAAATTTTACAAAAACGAATGTTGAAAACTATCTTTACATTTAATTGGAAAAATAAAAGACTAATAAAAAAAAGATTCAGCTTAAACACCTCCTTTGGTATGAGTCCTTTCTTGGCCCTTTTAGTAGTTATATTGCCTCTCATTTGCTTTGTATGTTTTGCTCATGACTATCCTATTTTGTATGCAACTATGTAGAAAGTTCATTAAAGTCAAGATCTGTTCCCCAGTGTATAAAACAAAACTTGCATATAGAAGATACTTCATAAATGCTCAATTGCTTGATATCCCAAGCTAAATTTCTCTTTACCTTCAAAGCAGCTGACCTTTCAACTTGGCCCTTCAAACCATTATGGGACTTGGAAGCCGTTTTTTATTCTCCTTGTTTAATCAGAAACTCCTATTAGGTTTTCTTTCAGAATGTCACTATCATGCATGCAGAGATAATGTAGTATAACAGAAAGAGTGCTGAATTTGGAGTCAGGATCTAGTTTCAAATTATGGGTATAGTGCTCAATTCATTGGGCAGTCCTTTCCCTTCTCCAAGCTTTAGTTTCTTTATCTGTAAAATGAAGGAGATATTTTATTAGAGATATCAAACTGGACTGCTGCAAAACTCCTAAGTTTTGTCTGGCTCCTAAGAGCCAGGTTAAATATAATTGAGAAATATTTAATAAAATAAAAGTACAATATAGATTGTAAAAATGTGTGTAAAAATTAAAAAAAAAAGTCCATATATAGGTCAGCTAGTTGGTGCTGCCTAAAGTCAGGAAGACCTGAGTTCAAATGTGGCCTCACACTAGCTATATGATCCTAGGCAAGTCATTTAACCCTGTTTGCCTCTATTTCCTCATTTGTAAAAAGACCTGGAGAAGGAGATAGTAAACTACTTGAGTATCTTTGCCAAGAAAATCCCAAATGGGGTCACAGAGAGTTGGACATGACTGAAACAAATGAATAACAACAAAAGTCAATAAAAGCCCACAAGGACCCCAGGGAGCTAAGATGATCTTTAAGATCCCATTCAGTTTTAAATCTAGGAACCAGGGACCCTTATAAATCTTGTAATTTTCTTGACTCCAATTTGATCTCTTCAGTTTACTTCTATTAGATTAATAGTCTTATACACTGCTTTTATCTCATTCCTTTCTCAAAAAAAAAAACTTAAAAAAAAACAAAAACAAACTTCATCTTTAATCTCTCAACTCTAAATTTTCTGCTAATCTTTAAAGGTATTCCAAAATTTTACTTCACCTTCTCTAGCCACTTATTTTTTTCTGTTCTCCAATACCAGAGAGGTGGGTTGGAATATTGTATAGGGCCACTGATACATGGGTTTAAACCTTATACTGATTTTGAGTAAATCTGAATAAATCATAACCTTTTGGTGTTCTCAGCAATTTCTGGTTATACAGAACTTAATAGGTTGCTTAATAGCTTGAAATTTGTAATGAACTAAGATTTTTGGGAACACCCTATATATTGCAGAACAGGTACTGATTTGTGTTGAAAAAAGTCCTTTCCTAGTAGCAGCTCCCTATTCTAATGAAATCACAGATCAAGTTCAGTGTCTTCAGTAGCACTTTCTGCTATGTTTAGACCACTCTGAGTCTTTGATACCTCATACATATCCCAGTTTCCAATTGTACCATTATTTTTGCTAACCAGTTTTAGTGTCATCTATGCTTTGAAACTTCATCTGATTAAAATCCCCATTGATTTACCCCTTTTCTTAATCTTTATAGTACTTTAAATCTATGCCAAGAACAATTCAATGAATAATTATAACTAACAATGCAAAATGTTAGGTGACTTGTTTCCTTCAATTAGAATGCTGAAATTAAACTACATGAATATCTAGAAGAAGTGAAACATGAAATGAAAGTGAAATCATAGGAAAATAACTGGAAGGAGAATGAATAACAGTAGAAAATGGATAACCTTGCCCAAGAAATGGATTAATTGAAAACTAGAATAGAACAAACAGAAATCAATAACTCCACCAGATAGAAAGAAATATGAAGATGAAATAAAAAGTTTGAAAAATATAAGGAAGTGCAAGATATTTGAAATAGAAAAGAACTGCTCTGATTTAAAAAAATATATAAAGGTGAGAGACAATTTAAGAGTCATTGAACTTCCTGAAAACTATAAGAAAAAAGCTTGGATATTATATTTCAAGACATAACAAATGAATATAATTTGATCTAGTTTTATTTATTTATTTTTGGTGAGGAAATTAGGAGTAAGTGACTTGCCTAGGGTTATATAACTAGTAAGTATTAAGTGTCTAAGGCCTTATTTGAACTTAGATCCTCCTGACTTCAGGGCTGGTTCTCTAGCTGCCCCAACTTAGATATATTTGAACCAAAAAAATTTTTTTTTCTAATTACTTCCTATAAGAACCTCAAAAGGAAAAGTCCAAAAGGTAAAGCTCTCTTATCAAATTAAAAAAAAACAAAACAAAAAACAAAAACACTATAAGCATCTAGAAGGAAGTACTCAGGAACCCAGTCAGGGTCATATCAGACCTAACAGCTTCAATTTAAAACAAAAAGAGAAATTTATTTCATGAATACAGCAAGAATAAATAGACAAACACCTTCCATAGTACCTGTGGGACATAATTTCTTCTATACCACTTCAGTTTTTGAGTGTTGCGGGAGCAGCCTGATAGTAGTGGCTGCTGGGAATCCAACTGTGACCAGCAGAATAGATCCCTTCATGTGAGAGGATGATAACAATACAAGACGACTGAGAGGCAGTTGCATTCTCCGACCTCTCTCCTCTTACCTTTTTGCCTCCCATTTATTTCATTCCTAATTCACAAGCAACATCTATGATAGTGAAGGCTGATTTGCAATTCCTTCAAAGCTTTATGAGGCTTTAGGGGCTTTAGGAGAATCAATCTGACCCTTCACAGTCCTGAACACTTGAGACCTCAAGGATTAGGCTTAAAAATTAATTCAGTTCTTATTGGTCCCACCAGATGAATCCTTCCATTAAGCAAGGGTCCTGAAAATCAACCCCAAATGTGACTTCTTCCTCAGGGCACAAAGGCTACTCTGGATGTAAAACTCCACCTGCATCCTGACTTCCAAATTTCCCAAAATCAGAGACTTTATACCTTCTTCATGAGTGAAATAGTTTTCAAAGGCCCCCAAAACTAAATAAAGCAGAGACAGTAGATAAAACTGTCAGGCTTTTTGTTTTTTGCAGCAATCAAAGATAATTGTCTTCAACAAAGAACCATTTACAGAAAATCTACTCCTGCCTCTCACTGTTTTTCTAAAACAATTCTCTTATATAACATCATGATTCTATTGGAAGCAGCAATCTGTCTTTCTCTAAATCAAAAGATGCCATCTTCTCCTTACGTTCCCCATGAGGAGATGCCATTTGAGGCATTCAGTGAATGTGCTAGGACCCCCAATATACCTGGGATACACATCATACTTAACTCTGCTTCAGAATCCTTCTCTTCCTTTAAGATACATTTTAAGATGCATCTCAAGTACCATGTTATACATAGTTTTTCCTGATCCTCTTAACTGCTAATATCTTCCCTCTCAAACTACTTTTGAAATACTTTGAATGCATTTGTATTGAATTCTTTGTACATATTTGTATTTGTTCACTTGTATTGATGCTGTATATACATACTTATACAGATACACATATATGTTCCTGTATAAATATACACTTATTATCTAGCTACATACATGTATATGTATATGCATATATACATACATATATGTATATTTGTGTATCTATGTATAGATATCAAATGTATATATTAAATTTCTTTGTTTTCTCCCCATTAGTATATAACCTCATCATTAGATAGAAGAGATTCTTTAATTCTTTGTATTTATATCCCCAGCATCAATCATAGGGCTTGGTCATAGTAGGTTCTTTTAGATTGTTGATTGGCTAATTGATTACTAGAAGCCAGCTAGAGAATGATCAATCCTACCTCATTAAAAGAGGAAGAGGATCAATAGATATTCTCAGCATGCAGTTAACAATTTGAAAACTTAAATATACCTCCCTTTCCCTTAAAGAACAGCACTGTTCACCTGTCCCCAGAGTAGCTGTCTATTATAAAAATTACTAAGTAAGATACCTCTAGAAGGAGTAAATAGAATTAAGGAGAAAGAATCTCTGGACACATATGGAAATGGTAATATATGCTCCATAATATATGGAGTATATGAAAAAACAGTTAACCATTTCTTAACTAACTAGAGAAACACTAATTAAACTTACATTCTTCACTGATAGCAATCGAACTTTGTTAATCAAGGGTATATAAATAATTGTTTATATTATTAACACCAACCCCATTAGGAACAAATCTACTAATCTGACTTTCTAGGGCTACCAATATGAATGACAATATTGTAATAGCATTTTTGTACTAGTAGTTAATGACAAGATTTCCTCTCTGTCCAGTTGGAGGCCTTCTGTCTATGTCCAAGGTGATTAACTCATAAATCAGGAAATCTCTCTCTGTCAGTCAATCAGCACTACCCTCAAGCAAACACAGGGGATCCTTAAATCTTAAGTTTTGGGGAATGTAGGTGAACATCAATCACAATCCAAGAATGAGCTGATGTCTATGGTCCTGGAAATTGGCATTAACTGGCTGTACCCAAATTCAGGCAGGTGATTGATTACCTAAGCTTATGATGAAAGGAAACAATGAAAACTTGAATCATAGGCAAATGTTTATCAGTTTTTTATCAAATTTTTTGGGGACACATGTCATTAAGTGATTGACAAATATGGTGGGCTCAAATGTCATCGCAAGTTCTTATCTCATTACCAAAAAAACGACCTATATAATAACTATTCAATCACAAAATGTAAACTTAAGACAAAAAGGAGTCAATTATTTCAAGGAATCCAACTTATTTTCATTTCAAAGTGAGTACAAACATAAGTCCACTTTTAGTATATGGGCCCAGTAATTTGTAGCTTCTCCTCAGCAATGACCTCTAGCCCTCTACTCACAGATTACAGAAAACAAGAGACTGATTTGTTGTTCCTTAAAAAAAACATCATTGGATGATACCATCATCACTAGTTCTTCCCCTCCTCAGCTATATTCCTTGAAAAAGCCATTTACACTTTTACTTTCCCTATTCTGAATTTCCCTCCTTCTTATCCTCTTCCCTCTTATCTCCTCTCCTTTTCCTTTAAAGTATCTCTTTTTATTTGAACTGGTCTTAAGTAAGTGTACAGAACTGGCATCAATTTCATGGAACTCCTGGGGAAAATGTAAAAAGACTTCCTTCACTTTTGTGTTGGGAGGCAAGGAGGGAAAGAAGAGGGCCATTATGACTTTGACAGTGAAAAAATGAAATAACTATTAAGGCAGAAGATACAAAAAGTCTTTTTTTTTTTTTTTTTTTTTTTTTTAAAGGATTACATAATTTACATGTAAGCAATGTTGCTCCAGCTCATTCCCCCTCCTTTGTCTGGATTTATGTTAAGTAGTTTCTTTGTGTAGAGCAGAGCAGCCTTCATAGAGGCAAGTAATTCCCTGTAACAATGCATTATACAATATTTGGAATGACTATTAAAAATGAAAACAAAGGTATAATCAGAATCCTGAAGACTCACTATAGAATGTTGGGGAGATTTGCTAGCATTCTTAGACTGCTTGTCAGTTTTCAGCATTTCAGTTTTTAAATACCGAGTTAAGTCCCACAAAACTCCAATTTAAATTAGGCCAATCTAATTTCCCTTGCCCCTATTCTCAACAATTATCTTGTCATACACTTTGACAAACAAACAAACAAATGCCCCAGGAAAATACTTATAGAAGCAATCATGATGGATAACTGAGGCCTAGATTCATCATTTTTTTTTTCCTAGTTGCTGATCCACATCTACTGTACATAGGTAGGGCAATGATCTTGATTTTCATGGAGTGGGGCCTTAGGATTGTAATGACTTTCTGCAGCCTCTCAGTAACACCTGACTATATGCTTAGTACCATTAGACAATATGGTATTGGTATACAGATCTTTATGTATATCAACATTAAACTTAATGATTGAGTTGAAGTTAGTTTCATGGATTCCCCAAGATTTTGTACCTAAGAAAGATGGTTGGAAGAAAGCTTGTGGGCATCTGAGTCTTTTATTGTCAATGATGTTAACTTGCAGGGAAGAGCTAAATGCAGCAATGGCCAACTGCTGCTCAAAGTCTAAGGCAGGTAACCAGCTTCTTTTTGATATCATACATGATTTTCCTCTTAGCTGTGGTCATGAAACTGTCATTTCTCTCAGTCCGGATATTCTTGAGGTAGCTCATCAGGTCATGGTCAGGCAGATTTAGGTCAAGGATGGCACGGGGAAAGGTATAATCTTCATAGATGGGGACAGTGGTCACACCATCACCAGAGTCCATCACAACACCAATGGCACGAGAAAAGACCAATAGGAATAGCACAGTCTAGATGGCAATGTACATATATGGAATGTTAAAGGTCTCAAACATAATGTGTGTCATTTTTTTCTCTATAGACTTTTGGTTTTGAGAAGTCTTCAGTGAGCAGTATTGCTCTTCAAGGGTCACAAAAGGATGATGCCAGATCTTCTCCATGTCATCCAAGTTGGTGGCAATGACATGTTTATTGGGAATATTTCCCTGATGGATGGGTTGCCCAACAATGGAGGGGATGACAACCCCCTATAATACAACATGGGTATCATTTCTGCACATCCCAGAGCCATTGTCAACAGCATGGTGACAATATTGTCATTCATGGCACACTTTGAATTGGCAAGTTTAAACCCTTAACAGACAGGGAAGATGATGTTGTACCTGGAGACAGGGGGAAAACAAATATATGCTGGGTGGAAGAGTTAACCTGGCTTCTAACCTCATAACTCAACTAAAATTTTTTTCTACAAAATTATTTCTGATCAGTTAATTGCCAAATTAAAAGGCCTTTTCTCAGTCCCCATTCTTTTCTTTTGTCTCCCTGCAGCAATGACATTAATGACTGCTGTCTCTTCCTGACTATTTATTTATTTATTTATTTATTTATTTTTAAACATTATATTCTCTTCATTCTCTTTCTCCCTGTCTGATCACTTCTTTATCTATTTTGCTAAATCTTCATTCACGTCATAGTTTCTAATTTGGATCTTGGTATATTCTGAAGTTCTTTCTTGACTATTACCTCTCATTTGAAAATCATATTAGCTCTCATGACCTTAATTATCATCTTTTTGAGGATAACTTCAAGATCTATGTATCTAGCCCTATCAGATCCAGTCCTATATCATGAATTGACTATTACATATTTAAAATAAAATATCTCTTGAGACTTCATAATTTCAGCATGTCCAGAATTAAATTTATATTGTTTTGATAAAATCTTCCAAACTGTCCTGTTGCTGCCAAGTCACTTCCAGTCACTAAAGTTTACAAACATGACATCATTATTGACTACCTTACTTTCTTTCATTCACATACATATTTAATTAATCACTGGATCTTATTTCTTTCTCCACAATATTCCTCACTTATGTCACCTCTTCAGTCACATACCAACATCCCTATTTAGACTTTCCTCATTTCTTGTCTAGACTCTTGAAATAGCCTTTTAATTAGTTTTCTTTCTTCATATTTCTTTCTATTCCAATCTGTCTTCCACTGAGCTGCCAAAATGATTTTCTTAAATTTGCTTAAATTCTATGTCAGACTATGCTTTTCTTTTCTTATCTCAATAAACTCTAGTGGCTTCATATTGCTATTAGGATAAAATATAAACTTATCTCTTTGAGGTTCAAAGCTCTTCATGGCATCTCCCTACCTTTCAAATCTTATACATGACTTCCCTTCAGAGACTCTAAGTCCAGTCATACAAGGCCACTTAATTATCTCCCATTTCCATGCTTTTGTACTTCTTTGTCCTCTCTACTTGGAAGTAAATCTCTTACTTTCTTCAAGACTCAATTCAAATGTTAATCTTTTCTAGTTTGCCTTTCCCTGTTAGTGCTAATGCTACATCTTTAAGGTTATCTTGTCTCTACTCTGTATATAATTTGTATATTTCTATGTTTGTACATAATTCACATGTATACATTAGATTCAAGCTCTTTTGTGTAATTTTTTTTGCCACTTTTTCTTTGTATCTAATAGTTTTTACAGTACTTGATATATGAATTAGAAATGCTTGACAGTTGATAGATATCCATCTCTGTCTTATGATGTCAAACATGGTATTAGTTAGAATGTAGCTCAAAGGATAATGTTCTATATTGAAAGTTTTTGGTTACAGTTTACTTCAGAGCTAAAAATTCTAACTTGTCATTGAATACCTTGCTGCCATTTACTGTTGGCTTGAGGTATAGTCATCCCTTTTCTGATTTAAATTCCTTTCAGGCTGGCACCTCTGTTTAACACAGAGGGATTACTTAGATTAACAAAAGTCAATACCTTTGAAATTATGAGGCTAATAATTAAGTCCTTATAGGCTTGATTACATTTCTTATTCAAGTAGTCTCCAAAGAGCAACAAAGGTCCGTGTCTGTATTTTCCCTCTTTAAGGGGTTGCCAGAAATTTCTGAACCTCCCTTCTATCTTTCTGTTTGTTATTCCTTTTGACAAAATAGTCATAGGTGAGATGGTTTTGTTATGATTACATGGTTTTTTCTTCAGAAATCTCCAAAAATAATCCTTAAGAAATGTCTTTAGTTTTTGATAATTCATTGGTAGTAGCTAGGAATTTAGTGCTCCCAATTAAGACACTATGTAGATGACACATTTCATAGATGCTTTTAAAAACTGAACCTTTCAGATCAGCATCCTTTAGTAGTTTTTCCTTTTCATTCTAACATCTTCCCAAACACAATGGAAAGTATTTAGATAAACCAGCACTTAAAAGTATTTCATTATACTTTATTATAAAGTCTTAAAATACATTGTGTGTGTGTGTGTGTGTGTATGTGTGTGTGTGTGCATGTGTTTACATGTCTTCCTATCTCATTAAAGCTAGAATTGCAATGTCTACTCATAAGTCCCATCCTACTTCTGACTGGAGTGAAGGCTTTCATCTATTTTATATTGGCCTTGGACTTATCTGGTGGCTCCTTGCTCTTCTGAGGGTTCATCATATATATTGATGTCCAACTTAGGTCATTTTGGTGCTCAGTTTAGTCCACTTAAACTTAATCCTCAGCTTCCCTGGTGACAGAAATGATAGGTGTTTGCCACTTAGTCTACCACATTCTTCAAGAATAATTTACTGGTGTCCTAGAAATTCTTTGTGATGTGGCATGCCCTAAGATAAGCATAACCTACTGGGCCTATGCCAGTAGTCTTGTTCTGTTGCAAAGGTGGAAAATGATACTAGCTGCCCTTTGGGCAAACCAGAGTTATTTTGAACACGATGGTATAGTGTAATGATCTTGAATTTTTCTAATCTGAATTCAGTATTCTATAAACATTCTGATTTTCCCATTCTTTTTTTTACATCATTGTTATGGGTGAAGCATAAAGAATATTATGTAGTAATAATGCATACCACTGACAAATAGTTCTTTCAGTTGTTTCTTTTTTCTTCTGTCTCCGAGAGATAAATTCCTAGGGTTTATTTCCAGAATGGTCTGCAGTTATATAGGTAGTGTTTAATTTCCTGATACTCTACATCTCATATTCACAGTTTCTTTCACATTCAAACCCCTTTTTTCTTCTCATATAATCACTTCTCTAATTTAGGTCCTTATCATCTTCTGCCTAGACTATAGTAATAGTTTTCTTATTAATTTTGTTACCTTAAGTAATCTGCCATCTAAATAGCTCCCAAAGTAATTTTCCTAAGCATAGATCTGATCATACTCTTTGAAGTAGAGACTAGTAGCAGTGTCCCTAAGCCAAAGAATATGCGCAATTTAATAGATTTAATAGAGGATAGTTCAAATTGCTTTCCAGAATGGGCAGACCAGTTCATATTTCTACCAACAGTATTAATGTTCCTGATATCTAACAGCTCCCCCAATTTTTGTAATTTTCCTTTTAAAAATCATCTTTGTCAATCTGAAGAGTATGAAATATTAATTAGGCAGACGGCAACTTGTTATGAGTTTTCTCATGCTGGGTTGGTATTAAAACATTACTCTCTATACTGGGACTATATTCGAAGGCTTATTATTGTGATAGAACTCATCAGAGCTTTCTTTTCATTGTCATAGCCTTTGAAAATATAAGGTTGTCTCTATAGTATTATGAGGTATTAGAGGAGCAACTTATATAGATATATTTAGAATATTTCCACACTTTAATGTTATAGTTTACTTCATCTATAACTGTTCATTTTGTGCTACTCTTGCCTGCTCTCTCAGAATAGTCTAGCTAATATGAATAGACTCATCACCAAAAGAATGGCCACTTGGTGATAAATTCTTTGGATATGACAATTCATAAAACAAACAAATATCTATAAAATAGTGCTTGGTATTGTTTAACTCCATTCCATTTCATTAGTGGCAAAGTCATTCCCAAGGAGGAGGACAAAGAATATAGCCTAATAACTAGCAAGCCCGAAGTGGTCATTGATTAGGTTATGATTGATTCAAAGTGAATGTAAATAGCAGTCATTTCTGTTTTGGCCAGAAATCCTAATGGTCTTTCCCTCCCAGATTTATTTATTTGTTTATTTTAGATTTTTTTTTCTTGAACTAGGTGAAAGAGGTCATTCTCTGCTTCACATTCTATCTAGAATAATCACTAAATGCTTGTGATCTCAGTCAAACTGAAACCTGTTGAAGACCCTAGCTTAAAAAGGCTATGGTCTCCTATTGCATCCATGGCCATTTCTAATTGTCCTGATCTATATCTGGCTATTGGACCCAGAAGGATCTGGAGGGGACTTTGCACAGTTCTCCTTCCCTTAAATCCAACTCACTTGCATGACATGGCATCACCTTTCTGATATCATGGTCCTCTTCGAGAATGAATGACAAGCAACAACATAATACTTTAAGATTTAAAAAATGCTTCACAAATTTTATTATCTCATTTTAACTTCATTACAATCCTGGGGTGGAGATATTAATATTATCCTCATTTTACAGATGAGGAAACAGATTGTCAGAGATTAAATAATTTTATGTTATGTAACTCTGACTTCAGGTCAATATGCTTTCTGTTGTTGCACTTAGTGGTCGTAGCTAAGAATCATACATTTGGAATACAAATAGTTAAATTAATGTTTGTAAATCTTCTAAAAACTGTTTGGTTCGCTACTTTTTTCTTTCTCGTCACCTTAAGTTTTTTTCAATACCATACCATCCACCCCACCCCCACCCCCATTGCCATTAATATTTTATTGTGGACATAGTTCAATATCCTCAGTTACTCAAAATTGAAATAGAAAGGAAAATGAAAAATATACTGGAAACTGCTACAAATATTTTTAAAAAGTGATCCATGCCCAAGGGAATTGAAAACAGTGTGCACTAAGAAGTTTAAGAGAGGGAAAGATTCCATACATAATTGTGACTACTCTGGTCTCTCTTACCTGAGAGCCTAGTGTGTTACATTTTCAGCCTTCTTCTGAGTTTTACAGTAATTTTTTATTTAATATTTTATTTTTCTGTGGTTACATGTAAAATAATTTATAACATTTGTTTTTAAAACTTTGGTCTCCAGATTTTCTTCCTTCTTCCCTTTTCTCCCCATTAAGAGGACACATGTAAGGTTATGCAAAACATTTTCATTGTGAAAGAAAGAATAGATCCTCCCCCAAAGAAAAGCTCAAGAAAAAAAAATTTTAAAGTTTGTTGCAATCTGTACTCAGACATAATCAGTTCTTTCTCTGGGTATGTATAACATTTTTCATTATAAGTGCACCAGAACAAAATCATTCACAATTAGTCACCTCACAATATTGCTATTACTTTGTACACAGTACATTTTACTTTTCATGATCTCATGCATGTCTCTCCAGGTTTTTCTGAGTACATTTTGCTTTTAATTTCTTATGTTGTCTAATACTTAAATTTTTTTTTTTTTTTTTTTTTTTTTTGCTGAGGCAGTTGGGGTTAAGTGACTTGCCCATGGTCACACACCTAGGAAGTATTAAGTGTCTGAGATCAAATTTGACCTCAGGTCCTCTTGACTTCAGAGCTAGTGCTCTATGCACTAGGCCATCTAGCTGCCCCTTGTCTAAAACTTTTTAAAGAGGGTTAGGAAATATATAGTCTTTGCCATTGGTTCAATCTCCCATCAGTTATGTTACCCAATTTTAGTTTTCCATTTGTTTAGTTAAGAGTCAGAGTGGTTTTTACAAAGGAATATTTACTTCAATGGTAAACAAGAACTAGACATATAAACATTGTCTCAACACCTGGGAGCATAATATACCCTTTCCCTCAGCTTCTGGGAATGAGGTTAAGGTTCACAGCTTAGCTCGATTTCTATGTAGCATCAATCCTTGATTACTTGAATTTATGTCTTCAGGGATTCTTTACTGGTCTGGCAATAGACTGGAATCCTAACTTCAAGTTTGATATGGTATGAGCTTCCATGTATAGCACTTCGCATTGAGCAGAAAAGAGCAACCCAAACAAGATCAACTTATTTCTCGAGACCTAGAGATGTAAGGAATAGGGGAAGATGGCCCTTCCCACTTAGCTTAGTGCATAATGTTTTTGCATTGGTTGAACATGACCTTGTCTTTTAGATACTACCTGAAAGAAAGGCACTACTCTACCTAAATCAAGTATATTTAAAGATGCAGTCAGTTTCTAAAACAATGAAGAGAGTCTACTCTAATCCACATGGTAGGGGAATACAGAATGTCTTTTCTCAGAAAAACAATGGCGTCTTCTATATGAATTCCTCCACCTTGGGTGATCTGGATATATAGCAAAGCCCCAATAAAGGTAGAATCTTGAGAAATTATGTATGAAGTATGGGTTGCAAAGGAGACAATGAATTTTAATAGACTTGAGGAGCAATCCTGCAGGGAGGGTATGTAGAAAAGCATGAAGAAAGTTATTGTAGACCTATAAAACAGAATGATCAAAGGAACACAGATGAGAAAGCAGGGACTATAATGTGGTATTGATATTAATTTTAAGATTAATATTAAGAGACAATTTTCTGTGATTCTTTCTATCCTCTAGAGACCAAGCACAGTGCTTAACATATAGCCAGGCAGAATAAATACTGAGTAATTCATTAATTTGCATAAAGTGATTTTCAGATCTATACATATGTACATATGTGTGTGTGTATCTTGCATTTGTGGCTGTAATTACCTCTCCTAAGAACTTTATTTTAGTTTTAGATATTGACTTTCTGCTATTTTCGTAGTGCTGTTGATCACAAGTCAATGGTATTATTAAAGAACATAACTTTTCATTCTTGCTTTTTTATCCTTTAAAAAGACATGACCTTCAGGGATGCAGAATGGCACTGTTAAATGAATTAACTTTAGGGCTATGCCTAATAAGTCCAGAGCAAATGGAAGATACGGAATTTCTTTTCTTTATACACAACATATGTACATCTTCATACTTCTCAGATCAATTTTGACTTGATAAATTTATCTATTCATGAAATTCAGCTTTGTTTCTAAAGGAGATCATAGATCCAGGGTAAAAAGATACTTCAGAGAACATAGTCTAATGCCCTCATTTTTCAAATGAGAAAACAGCCTCAGAGAAGTCCCTTGCTTTCTCATCTATGTTCCTTTGCTCATTCTGTTCTATAGGTCTGCAATGACCTTTTCCATGCTTTTCCACACACACTTCCTCTAGGACTGCTCCTCAGGTCTATTGAAATACTTTGTCTCCTTTGCAACCCTGCTGAAAAGTTACCTCATACATGATCTGCCAAGGTTCTCCCTATATTGGAGTTTTGATGCATGCCCAAATCACTAAGGTGGTGATCCTGATTTGCTCTAATATCAAATCCAGTATTCTTTCCATTTTGCTGATCTGGGGTAAAAGGTCTTTTTCTTTACTCTTCCCTTCTTCCTCACAAACAAACAAAACAAACAAACTAGTGACCAAGTCATCAATTTAATAAAGATTAGCAGACTGATAACTGTATGTTGAATTATCTAAAGGGAAAAAATAAGGCAGTGACTGGCTCAGTGGATAGAGCTGGGAAGACCTGAATTCAAATCTAGTCTCCCTCTCTTACTAGCTGTGTGACTCTGGGCAAATCATTAACCCTATTTGCCTCAGTTTTCTCATCTGCAAAATAAGCTGGAGAAGGAGATGGCAAATCACTCAGTATCTTTGCCAAAAAAGCCTCAAATAAACTGAGTCAGATATGATGGAAAAAATGACTGAACAACTGAATAAGAAGAGCCAAACATTTCAACATAATGACTCTGTGAAAATATCATTGCCTCATCTTTAAATTAATGGAGATTAATTTGCTTAATTACTTTGTTTCACCATGTTCATAGTTTTTGAAACTTTATGTTTCAATTATGTGTACATTTATCAAGAATTTATCTTGATAAATCTTGTCATCTAAATCTATTTTCACTAAAAATGAAAATTATGCATCTCTTCCTCAAGTTGAACTGAAGTCTCTTAATTAAGGCTGCTTAATTTATTGTTTCATAGTCAATGTTTTATCAACTTCAGTTCTTCAACATAAAAAAATATCAGGACATTAATGTTTCAATTAATTCCAATTCAATGTAATTTTTTAAAAGAAATAATACTTAATGTAGTAAGCTATCTACATTTGAAAATGACTACTGAAATTTTGAAACATGGGAAATTAAAACAATTTCTTGAGAAAATTTTTATATTATGTTTAAATTGTTTATAACATTTTTGATTATTATTCTTATATCTGAAAAATTTAGAATACTGATAAAAGTCTGCTACTCAACTATATAGCAAATATAGAACTATTATAGCCATATAGAAATAAACAAACCAATGGCTTCAAGTAAACTTAGGTGATCATCCATACTGTGATCATAACTGGGATGGTAAAGTACTCCTAGTACTGCAGTTCATACTCCATTCTTGCCTTCTTATCCTGTACAATTCTAGTTAAAACCCTAGTTAAAATTAGTAAAATGTTTATAGAAAAACTAACATACTGAAGACTTGCTTTGGGTCTTTTAGTATTCTTTAGTTACTATTGTAACTTTATTTCTTGCTATATGACCAGCCCATCTCCTTTTCTTGTACATTTCTCCAGTGGTATCCTTTATTCCACTTACTGCACATTTCTATGTTGGAAATAAGTTACAACTTACTTACATTGATGATACATTTTTTTTCATTACAATTTGGGCAACTTGTAACTTTAATTCTTTGGAGACTATGGTATTTTAAAACTCAGGCAAACAGCATACAACATATTTTGTTGAATTATATAAAGTGCAAATTGATTTGTGCTTATATACTTTAATGGATCTAAGCTCTCATTATTGTAGATATTCCTCCAGATATGCAGATTGTAGACTATTCATACCTGCCCATTCTAGATGACTCGTGCAGATATTTTTTCCTAAAAGTCCTTTGCAGAAGTTTACCAAAGTACCAGGTAATTATTCTAGATTACTTGGCATTCTAGAGCAAGGCTTCTTAAACTTTTTTCATTTGCAACCCCTTTTTGCCCAAGAAATTTTTAAGTTTTTAAATTTGAATTTTAAGTTTTAAAATTTAAATTTAAAAATTTTTTTATAGATATATGAAATAGATATATAAATCAAACATTTACAGGTAATGTTCATAATTTTATGACTCTCACATTTAGTTATGAGACCCCATATGAGAATGTGATCCACAGTTTAAAAAGCTGGCTTCTGGGGGGTATCAATAGGATTTTCCATTCGTTATCCTGAACTCTCAGTACAGGACCAACCCACTTCTTTTTCTATTTATATATCTCTTTGGTGGATATCTTTTTAAATTATGTTTTCTAGGCTTAAATTACTTGCCCAGGGTCACACAACTAGGAAGTGTTAAGTGTCTGAGGCCAGAACTCAGGTCCTCCTGACTTCAGGGGTGGTACACTATACACTGCACCACCTAGCTGCCCCTTTGATGATATCTTTTCTGTAACTTCCCTTGCATAATTCATTGTTAATAATATGTTTATACACTTTTTGAGTAACTTACAACTTTTAAATCTTTGGAGATTGACATTTCATCATTCACAATAAAAAATAACACTAGAAGAATGTGGATGTTAAAAAAATGTGTTATTGTGGGAAAAGTTTGTTGTTGTTATTCGGTCTTTTCATTCACATAGACTCTGACCACATTTGGGGTTTCTTGGCAAAAATCACTAGAGTGGCTTGTCACTTCCTCCTCTAGATCATTTTAGAGATAGGAAATTAAAGATGAGGGTTAAAAGATTTGTCCAGGATCACACAGCTGGTAAGTATCTGAGGTCAGATTTGAACTTAGCATTTCCTGACTTGCAATCTTGTTCTCTATCTACTATACCGCATAAAAAATGTTGCACAATTTCCCAATGTAATACTCCCCATTTCTCTCCTAGTCAGTTGTGGACCAGTTTATTGTTCATCTAAAATGTCTGTCTAAAATTATATATATATATATATATATATATATACACACACACACATATATATATATATATATATATATATATATATATATATATACATACACATATATTTATTTATTTATTTATCTATCTATTTATTTATTTATTTATTCATTTATTCATTTATTTATTTATTTATTTATTGATGGACAAGCTCTGTGGCATATCCAACCAACTGGATATCATTGTTTTGGTAAAAACCATTTTTTACTTGTTTGTTTTTTCCTAAGCTCTTATTAAAGTGGGGATTTTGGGGGAGTTTGAGTATATATCTTAGAAGGCTCTGAAATCTTCTGGGGCTTAAGAAAATCAGCAGAATGTCATAATAAAATATAAAAATCTGGAAGATCTGACCATATATGGGAAATTAATAAATTAATTGATCAAAAAACATTTATTATATGCCAATTATATATCAGACACTGTGCTAAGTACTAGTAATAAATAAATAAAAGTGAGATGGTCCCTTATATTTTTTGAGGGGTGGGTTGGGGGTAGAGATAGCATAAAAAGATGGATAGATAGAAAAAAATTATTAAATGATTACTATGTACCAGACAATTTTTTAAGTTTTGGGGAAGCAAGACAATTTCTGCCTTCAAGGAACATACACTTTAAAGAGAAAGTTTTAGTAATAGAAAGTCTTTGGAGCTTATTAAATAGGAGAATCAGATGGTCAAAACTACATTATTGTGGCATTTGCGTGGAGGATGGTTTGTCTAAGAAGCAAGACTTTAAGCAGGAATTCCTCTTTGATTTAGACTCTATGCTGGGCATCCTTCCATTCCACTGGCAAATTCCTTTCATTAGCATATAGCTTCCTGTTTGTCTTTTATATAAATAAATAGATACAACATAGAGATCAAAAAAACCCAGAAGCTTTCTCATCCAGCCAATGCTTGATTTCCTTTCCAAGAAGAGAAATATGGTTGTCAAGAGCAACAGTAACTTAAAAACATTTTTGTAAAATCCTATTGAAATTGATGGTAAACTATTCTAAAAAGTAATACTTCATAAAATAGTGCAAAGCAATGGAGGAAAACCTCCTTCAACAACAACTAAGTTTATGAAAAGCTTGGCATCAGTTAAGCCAGATTATTCTGAAAGCATTTAAAGATGAAACTGGAAGGAAGAAATAAACAGACAAAAGGAAATAATCCATTTCATTTTCTAAAAATTTTTTTTCTCTCACTCAATCATAGTGGAGCCAGATTACATTTATATTTCTATCACTGTCCCTGATGGTCTTTGTAGGGAAATAGAAATGGCATTTAATAAAACAAAGATAAGAAGAGCAGCAGAATTAGACCAAGTATATACAGAGGAGGCCTATTCTGGAGATGACCTGCTTTTGAGAGTGTTGAAGGATTGATTTTTATCTTTCTGGGAAAAGCTTATGGATTTGATTATTCCTCTCCCTCATACATTGGAGTAATTTAGTTATTATCTTTTAAATTTTAATTCAAAATTAATTTTATTTTCATCTATCAAAGCTAAAAGACATATAGGAGGCATCAAAGTTATCAGTAGGTAGGAGGTGGAGGTCTTTGCCAAGAATTCTCTGTCTTCTTCTCCCCACCTATTAATAACAAAAAGAAAACCTATTACAAATATGTTTGGTTATCTGTAAAACAAATTCCCTATATTAACTTTGGTGAGGTGACTATGTGCATAGAGTTAGGACTTGGAGTCAGAAAGGCCTGAATTCAAATTTAGCTTTATACACTTATTGACTCTGTGATGCATTTCACCTCTATTTGCCTCAGGTTCCTCACCTGGAAAATGAGAATAATTACAGCACTTATCTCCCAGTGTTGTTAATGAGGGTCAAATCCGTTAATAACCATAAAACACTTAGCACAGTGCTTGGCACATACTAAGTGCTATATAAATATTAGCTAGTATTAGTCATGTCCCCTCTCAAAAAAAAAAAGAAAGAAAAAGAAAATATATTTCAGTCTATACTCAGAATCCATCAGCTTTTCAATATCTGCTCACTTTTTAACAGTTCATATACGACTCAATTATTATCCATAATCACTGATCCTTTTGTTTGTGTTCTCATTTTTTCAAAATATGAGAACAATTTACATGCACACAAACACATACACAAGGTATCTTTGGTGAAGGTATGAAAAGGAGAAAGGCAGGTGTTCACAAATCATATTGTCTAAAGGACCATCTCTTCACAGTCATGCAATTGACTATAATGAGCAGAAACGTGTGACCTCATTGTACTATTTGTTGTTTGTTGTCTATTTAAAAGAGGATTTTATTCGATAGAGTAAAATAATAGCTTAAAGATGGGTTTTACAAGGTATCTCTCTTCTGCCTGTCAAAATCATTGAGATTCCTTGAAACATTTAATGGGAAAGCTAAAAAATGACATTGAAATTATTATGAGATTGAATATGTTCTTCAGTCTTTTCAATCCAATTTGATTCTTTGTGATTCTAGATACTAAATGTGGTTTGCCATTTGTATCCCACTTTACAAATGAGAAACTGATGCAAATAGAGTTAAAAGACTTGCCTATTTTCATAATAGCTAGCAAGTGTCTGAGGCTGGATTTGAATTCATGATATAAACCCTATCCATTGTGCCACCTAGATGCCCCAATTGAATTTTTACTAAATACAAATTACACATATTATTTCTCTCTACTCTTACTGAGATTTTGTTCATCTTACACCAATATGAAAAAAAGCAATTTATTTATTCCTTAAATTAAATTAGTGGAATGCGCACTGGCTTTGTAGTCAAAAGCCTTAAGTTCAAATCCTGCTTTTGACACGTAGTACCTAATATGCCATTTATTTTTATATATATATATATATATTTTCTCTCTCTCTCTCTCTCTCTCTCTCTCTCTCTCTCTCTCTCTCTCTCTCTGTGTCTCTCTCTCTGTGTCTCTCTGTGTCTCTCTGTCTCTGTCTCTGTCTCTGTCTCTGTCTCTCTCTCTCTCTCTCTCTGTCTCTCTGTCTCTCTCTCTCTCTCTCTCTCTCTCTCTCTCTGTCTGTCTTTCTGTCTCTCTTCTCTTTGTCTCACTCTCTTTCTCTGTCTCTCTTTCTTTCTCTCTGTCCTGTTCTCTAAAAGAACCAGGATTTGAATTCAGGTTCTCTGACTCCAAATTTAATCAATTAGTCCTCATTTATTAAATACTTACTGTATGTTTAATATTATAAGGACAAAAATAAAACCATCCTGTTTTCAAGGAGTTTACTATCAAGGGAGACATGTGCATGTAGCTATAATTAGATACAAAATATATGCAGGATAAATGTAAGATTTTGGGGGAGGAGAGGACTTGGTAGCTTTAAGGTTCAGGAAAAGTTTTCTGCAGAAAATAGTGCTTGAGCTGAGTTTTAAAGAAAACCAGAGAATGGCTCTTTTCAATATGTATCTACCTATAGTTTTTGAGGAAAAAAGACACTTTTTACAAAGTATTCTAACATGCACTGGTTGTTTACTAATAAAATTTACTTTTTAATACCTTGAAACTTTTAAATCTTTTTGAATATTATTTAATTTTTTCATAATTATATGTAAAAACAATTTTGAACATTTGTTAAAATTTTGAGTTCCAAATTCTCTCTTTCCCTTCTTTCCCTTTTCCCTCTTTGATATAATTAGCACATTGATATACATGTCCAGTAATGCAAAATATGTTTCCATATTATTTGTTTTATGAATGAACATTTACATCGTTTAAAAAATAATTGAAATATGTGTGTTTGTTTTTCTCCTTAGAGTTTTTCTTATTGTCATTGCAGCAATTTTTATGTTTACCCAACAATTTTTTCAAACTTTCATGAATGATGAAATAAAATACCTTCTTTTATTTCTAATTCTAAGTCTCTAGACTTACTGTTTTTTTGTCTGCTTAACCACATCGGTCCTATCCCCAAGCAACATACTAGTGAATTTAAAATATTCCTTACTTCTACTACTGATAATACATCCTATAAGTATAAAGAAAAGAACCATTGAACCTCAATTTAATTTCCCCAAGCCTGTGATAGTCTTTTTATATCAAAAATTGACAGTCATTTTGATGAGGTGAAGACTGCTATCAGGTTTTAATATAGGTAACATATTGCACTTTGTTGAGTTTCCATAGCAACTGACTGGATAGTCTTTTCCTTTTTGTTTTGCTTTTGTCTTTATGAACTGACGTAGGAGTCTCTTTAGCCTTCAAAAATCTGTAATTTCATCAAAATGGATACTCCCTTGAATGATACAAATCATAATCCCTCTTTAATTTAGGAGATGGTTTTTGAGAATTAGGGCAGTCAAAAAAATCATCACTTGTGATCCTCTATTGAAGAGCTTCCTTAAATTTAGACTGGCTGATGCTCTGATTCTAAATATAAGGATAGCCTCTTATTAATCATTGTTGGAAATTTTTTAAATTTAGGTAGAACCTTCCAGTACTTATACTCCCTAGTTTTGGCCTTCAGATACTCAGGACCACCTGTGGTGATGTAGTCAGTCTTTATCAAATGCAGGAGTTTCTACATACTCCAAAATGAAGAGGGATGGAATGGGATTGCAAATCATTTTTTATCTAAAATAATAAATTCTCTTTAAAGCTATTTTAACAAATGTGAAAGCCATTTGTCAGAGCCAACCTTGTAAATGGATAAAATAAGCAGCAACCTATATGTTGTTATTTCAGGGGTTGTCTGAATGTATGTTCCTCACTTCTGCTTCTTACACCCCGAGTCCTGTCTAAAATTCCATTAGTTGATATGTTCCTTTGGCTTAAAATGCATATTAAAATAACAAGTGCTCCTGACAGTCACAAATTTAGCTTTGCCAATCTTTTAAGTTATTTTTCATTTAATCAAAGTTTTTCATGCTTAAGTAGAAAATATACCATTAAATAAAAATATACAATAATTACAGCATATCATACCATAAACAACTTTTAACCTACAAAATTGATGAATTCTAATTATGTTATTGAATAATCTAACATCACAATAAAAACCAGAAACAATTAAGACTGTTTTTTTCTTTGCAGATAGATAAAATATCTCCAAAATACAATTTTTATTCACCATAAGTTATTAATTTAGGGTCTCTGAACTTTAAAAAAATTTTATGACTATTTCAATATAATTAGTTTTCTTTGTAATTCTATATACTTTATTTTATACATTTAAAATATTATTTTTATAGGGTCCATAGGCTGTACCAGATTGCTAATGGGGTCCTTGACATTGAAAAAGTTAAGTGCCTGTGCTATATACAATGAGCACTTTATTTATAATGAAGACTCAAGTAAATTGAGTAAATGGATAGCCTCAGAAGAATGTGGTATTATATTCAGTTATGTGGGAGTCTTAAAACAGATTAAAGAACCTAGAACAAAGAAACAGAATTCACAACAATAGTAAAACAGACCAAATTTATTGATGGGAGATACAAAATGACAGACAAATAGGTCACATCTTATGGTAGGTCACATCTTATGGACCTCAGGGTGTTAACCCCCAAACAATCAAAGTGTATTTTTATAGGGTTATAATCTAAGTTTATCAGGATCAGATATTGGAAGAAGGATACAAAATATCCAGGTTTGGGGACTAGTACTAATTGTGTGTATGTGGGGAAGACTTTTAGGGAAATGAAGGATAATATTCAAATATTATCCACAGTGTCAGGTACAAGGCAGAAAGGGACTTTGACTCAACATGACTGCCAGTTATATTCTGACAGAATAACTAGAGTTTTTGAGTTTCCAGGTTTTCCACTATGAGGTTACTGTTTACCTTACAATGGGTAACAAATTATAGTACTAAATGGAAAAAAATATTATGGGTAAATAATTTCATTTTTGAAATTTATCTTTCTATAATTGAGTAGAAAAACTATGCTGATTTGCTAAAATAAGCAAAAGTAGGTTTTTTAAAAAATACTTTTCTCTAAAGAATGTATACTAGAACATTTATATAGTGACTGTTAACAAGGAGTTGCTACAATCACACTAGATAAAATAGTATTTATTGTAAAGCATTATGGGTAATAAATGATTTGCTACATGTTATCTTGAAGAAGATAACATGTTACATTTGACATTTATTTTTGGCTGCTGTTGGTATCATGTGTTTTAAGAAATACAGTATAAAAAAACTTCAGGGCAGCTAGCTGATACAATGGATAGAGCACTGGAAGGTCTGAGTTCAAATCCAGCCTCAGACACTCAACACTTACTATCTGTGTGACCTTGAGCAAGACACATAACCTCAATTGCCTCACCTCTCCCCTCCTTCCAAAAAAAAAAAAAAAGCCTTGAAAATACTCATGGATTAAAAAAAAGTTTTATGAAAACCCATAGTTTGTCAGCCTTTTATACACTGATATGAGCAAATTTATAGTGGTGAGTTGGCACTATTAAAAAGAAGAAAAGTCAAGAGAACCTCTGAGTCCTTCTAGGTAAATTATGGGCAATTAAGTTCAAATCTAGACGCCAACATTTACTAACTATATCACTCTGGGCAAGCCTCTTAATCCTGGTTTCCTCATCTTTAAAATGAGCTGGATAAAAGAAAATGGCAAAAATGACATTCTAGTTCTTTGCCAAGAAAACTCTGGGGTTCTGAAGAGTCAGACATGACTGAAAAATGACTGAATAACAGGATGATAGATTACTAGAAGTGACTACTTCTAAGAAACAAGATCATTCTGTGCATTGAACCTTCTTTTAATAAGATCACTTTAAGTTTTGCATTTGATCCTCACAAGAAAGCTGTGAGGTATCATCCCCAACTTATAGATGAGGGGCAGCACACATCTAATAAATTTCTGAGGTGACATTTGAATTCAGACCTTCCTGATTCCAAATCTGGCATTTATCCATTGTACCACTAGAGTTATTTCTTAGATGACTACTTTGGGAATAGAAACCTGTTTGTTAAGTCTGAATGATTACTTCTATAGATTTTTGTCTAATGCTTCTCTGGGAATTTTCACTTTAATAATACACATGTGGGATTTTTATTTTGGGGATACAGGGATTTAGAGCAAGTCCTCGTCATACCAGAAGAAGGGCAGCAGCCCGCCTAGAAGAAACTGAACCTTTAGCAGAAGTACATCATCAGAGTGAACAAGAAGCTTCAGTGAGAAAAAGAAAGCTCAAGAAAAGCAGTCGAGTTCAGCCAGAATTTTACCACTCCGTTCAAGTTCCCTCAACTAGAAAACCTGTAAGTATAAATCATCTTTTAAGAAAATGTGAAACTTACCATCTAGTCACTCCTTGTTTTTACTTAGAACATTTAAAAATAATGTCAGGCATGGTCATAGTTTAGCAAAACGTGCCTAGTGATAATGAGCTTGTTTCCTTGTAGGTTTCAGATTTGGGAAATTTCTATGTTTTTATTTGGCATTTCATGAAGATGGTAAATTTTAAAAATTAAACGGTTTTTTTGTTTAGTACAGGTTTTATTATTATCATAATTCATGGCTCCTGCTAACCCAGAGGTGTATCATTGATTTTGATAACTAAATAATTTTAAATAATAAAAAATAACATTGACCTAAAGTGATCATGTACACAATTTACTAGTGTTTGAGTCACAGTTTCATTTTTTCCCAAGAAAGGAAGAATTTATGCCCATTGGAGAGAGGAAAAAACAGGCAGCTGGAAAAATTGACATTCAGAATATAGTTTCCTCTCCTTTGCATTCCCCCTCTTCCCCTCATAGCTACATGAATCAGCAACACAGAGTAATTAGTTCTCAAGCTTAGTCACTCACTGATCTTTCATAAACTATAAGTTTATAAGATTTAACTATAGTTTGTATTTGTAATAGGAACTTTAGACATTTTTGATAATTTAAAAGCTTTGGTTGAAGAGACAGAATTGATAGAGCTAGCCTTAGAATCAGGAAGACTCAGATTCCAGTTCTAATTCTGACATATGCTGGCTCTGTGACCAAAGTGATTTGTGGGCACTTAACCTCTCCCTATCTATGGTTCTTAGAATGTGGTCCACCTAAGACCAGTAAGAGGACCCTTGAGATCAAAATTATTTTCATAATAATATTAAATTATTACTTGCCTATTGAACTATTTTCCTCTTTTCCAACTAAGTATCTTTGTGAGTCAGGATTTTCCTTATACATTTCAACCAAAATAACATTACACAACACAGAGAAGACAAAAGCAAACATGAGATTTCAATTGTCTTCCATTAAATCAAATATTAAATAATTTTCCAAAAATACATAAAATAATACACTTTTTTCATAAAAATTATTTTTTGGAAAAGATAATTATTTTTAATAAAACATATATGTCAAAATATAATTGATTTCATTTATTTATTAAACACATTTTAAATTATGTTTTAATGTTTAATACAAGATGATATATGAGATGATAATGTGAGATTACAATAGTTATTCAGGGGTGTATTGATTTAACAGCTAGCTCTCTGGGGAGAAAAAGTTTTCAAGACACATTTCTAAATTTGATTTACATTATTAATATTTTATCTATCATTTTCTTAAGGCAATACACCCCACAAAACAAAGCTCTGATTTGTAGCATTTGTGGATTTCTGAGATGTAAATATTCACAATGAAAATTTTAATAATGGGGCAGAGCTGAAGAACTAGCTCTTGCACATCCCTAGGTCACATATAACCCACATAAACAAAAGCTCTTTGAGATTCTCAATACATTTTAAGAGATGATAATATGAGATATCAATAGATATCCAGGGGTGTGTTGATTTAACTGCTATCTCTCTGGAGGGGAAAAGTTCTCAGGACACATTTCTACATTTGACCTACATTATTAACATTTTATCACTTTTATTAAGTCAAGACAACCCACAAAACAAATAAAGCTCTGATTTATAGCATCTGTGGATTTCTGAGATATAAATATTCACACTGAAAATTTTAATAATGGGGCAGAGCTGAAGAACTGCCTCCTGCACATCCTTAGGTCACCCACATAAACAAAAGCTCTTTGAAGTCCTCAATACATTTTAAGAGTGTAAAGTCCTAACTCCCAAATGTTTGAGAATCTTTGTTCTAAGCAACTCTTTAAGACTGTCAATCATAGAAAAGGCATTTGTCTATAGTAAAAGAGGGAGTTTTCTTACCAGGGAGTTCCCTGTATCAGTGAAATCATAAATTTATCCCTATCCCAATTTTTAGTTGAATAATCAAGACATCCTGTACCACTATGGATTCTAGGAAATTCTGTGGAGTCCCTTCAGTCTTTAGACCTTTAAGCTTTTTATGAACTGCTTAGCTTGTTGAGCTTATAGCCATGAGCATTAGTCTCATGTGTCATTATAAAGTTTGTGCCTGTTGCTAAGGATGCCTGGCATCCTATTGATTTCTGCCTGGAGTGCTCTCTCCTGTTGACTACTGAATGATGATTGCAGTCTAGTATATCTGCCCATCTACTAGACAAAATTCAAACTAAAGTTAGGCTTGGGACAAAGAATCAGAGAGACTGCCTTCACAAAAGCTAATTACTGTTACATCCGTCTAGGAAAGTTTGAAAAATTATAGGCTATTTATTCCACAAACAAGTGGATAAATGCTTCATTTCCTTCTGGGGCTTCCTTCATGGGTGTGGCTCTATTGAATTATCTTTTAGAAAAAAATCTTTTTCAGCTGAAAGGGACTATATTGTCAAGGAGCAGTCAGTTCCTTCCTATGCTGTGTGATATAGAGAAAATAGCCCTATATTTGTAATCTTTACTCCCCAGCAGACCTTGCACAGGTTACTTTCCTCTCTGGGACTTGTCTATAAAATGAAGGGGTTGAATTAAATGACCTCTAAGACTACTTCCTGCTCTCAATCTTTTGATCCTAAGAGCAGGGAGCTCTCCACAAAGTAGAGTCCCAGGGAGAGCAGGATGTAGGATGAAAGCCATCAGTGAGGCATTATCCTTCATTGTACAAAAAATATCCTTTGATAATCATATCCCTTATTTTGTCCTTCTACTCTAGTGATTCAAAATTGTTTTAAAAGGAGATTTTTCACTGCCACCTAGAGTCTTTTGATTTCCTTTTCATCAAGATGCAGCCAGTTACTCATACTATCTACCACTTAGCAAAGGTGAAAGGGCATGGGATTTATGTCAGTAGAGGACCTGCAGAGATTTTGAACATTCCTGTACCAAAGGGTTTTGGGAGGCCTTATATATAGATGTTTTAAACCTTTAATGTGTATGTCATAAACCTCTTTGGCAGTCTGGGGAAACCTCTAGACTGCTTCTCAAAATAATTTTTTTTAAAGTTCATAATGAAAGGAAATGATAATTTTTAGTCAGCAATTAGTGAAAATAAAGTTTCAAATTTGTGCATCCCCCTGAAATCTATCTATAGTTCTTTGTTAATGAACCTAAGTTAAGAACATTTACCCATTGTATTGTACCTGGATTTAGGCCATGAAGTTTAGGAGTAATCATCAATTAATCAAAAAGTCTTTATTCAGTGGCTATGGCATGATGAAAAGAACTCCCCTTTGGGCTCAAGTTTAAGGGACTCTAGCTTCTCAAGGATTCCCTGCCAGCTATTGGGCTATACCATCCTGCCTGCAAAGCTGGCTCTAAGGTTGTTGTGGGTCAAACTCCTGGGTTCCATAAGGCTCACCTCTGGCACAAACTGAGAAAAATGAACAACACAGAACAGAAACAAGTGCATTGTCAACTCCTACTCTTCTCATACTAAAGCTCTCTCCTGCCCAGGACCATTTTTTAGAGCTGGAGCCAGGGCAAAGAAAGAGAGCAGGGGAAAAGAACTCTTATTATTCATGGAGCACATTATTTAAGTAAACCCTAATCTTTACTCTGGATGCAGTAGATAAAAGTGACACAAAGAGAGGTGGAAAAGGTATATCCTCATCTCTTAGAACAAAACTTGGCAACAAGCAAGCATTTAGTAAGTGCTCATTCATTCATCCATCTGTCCATCTGTCCATCCATCCAATCCACTCATTCATTCAAAGACTTCTTGGATGAACAATTATTACTAATAGCTTTCCAATTTTTAGTTCAGATGTGAATTTATCTAGACTAATATCTTATGGTTCTGTGCTGAATTATGTTAGATCCAGTTAATGCCTGTGAGAGCCTTTCTTGTGCAAATAAGATAACATTTTGCCAGGAACTTTCTTAGGTCTTATTTCCCTCAACTATAAAATGAGGCAGGTAGTTGAATTAACTGATTTCTGAGGTCCCTTCCACCCTTAGATTTATGGTCTTATGGCACTGTACATGATCATAAGGCACTATATAAATGTGAACAATTATTATTGTTTATCTTATGTGCACACAATGTACACAAGCAAAGCTAAAACAAAAAGGTGACAGAATACATTTGGAGTAGGAAAAACACTGAAGTCGAGACTTGAAGGCAAAATAAAAATGAATCATCTGTGGTGACTCAGATTTCTATGAGAAGAGAGTTTACATTAGAGATTCAACATTTGTAGTGGTGAAGTTGAGGCCCAAGATGTGAATGATTTATCTGATAATGGCTCAGCTTAGAAAAAATAAAAGGATGTTGGTAAAAGGGGGGAGAAGCATCAGAAGATCTAACAGTGCATTTTCAGCTCTTCTATGCTTTGTGTATCCTCTTAATGAAGGGGCTATGGTTTGCAAAGAACTCATTATATTTTTGTTTCTGTGGCTGCATATATCTCTTTGTTCTTTGTGTATTCAGTTGGGCTATCAGGAAATTCATAATTTATACTTTAGATGTACTCACTGACATTTATAATGGATGTGGTCTATTATAAACTCAATAAAAAATAAGCATATGGATAATTGAATCCCTTCTGGGAGTTAAATATTCAAGTAAGCTAATTTTTGTTGTTGTTCTCTGATTTTTAGTTGTGCTCATCTTAGCAAAGATACTGGAGTAATTTGCTATTTCCTTCTTCAGCTCATTTTACAGATGAGGAAACTGAGGCTAACAGGGTTAAGTGGCTTGTTCAGAGTAACACAGCTAATAAAGGTCTGAGATCAGATTTGAACTCAGGAAGATGAGTCTTCCTAACTCCAGATCTAGTATTCTCTCTATATATTGTGTTACCTGACTGCCCTAATATTTATTGAGCCTCTGATTTATGCAAGGTACTATGTTAAATGTTTTGGTGTACATATGAATGAATAAGAGCCTATCCCTTCCCTCAGGGAGCTAATAATCTAGCAGAGGATGACACACATGTAAAGAGATGTAATATAAAGAGATGTAATACAAGAATTAATGTGACATCTGTTGTATGAGAAATATGAGTCATGGACACCTAGAGAGAAAAGGTACAAGTTTGTTTTGGCTGGTAGAGATCATGTTGACAGAGAACATTTAAGTGGAAACTTGAATAATGGTTAAGACTTAGTCTAGAAGAGAAATGCAAGGACATTTCAGGTAATGGAAGATTATGTGAAAAAAGTCATGGAAGCAAAAAGAAAGGCACAAGGCTTGTTCAGGGAATGGCATATAGTCTAATTTGATTAGAGTATAAAGTGTAAAGGAAATGAAAATGTTTCCTTTAATGGTTCTCCATCACCTATAGAATAGACTACCAAACTTTTTTTTAAAACAATTTATGAATAAAAAGTCAAATTTTCTTTTTTATATATTTCCTTTTTTAACTTAATGATATTTTTTCTCCAATTACACATAAAGTCTTCAATATACATTTTTGTAAGATTTTAAGTTGCAATTTTTCTTTTCTCTCCTTCCCATATCTTCACTCTCTTCAAGAAGTGAACAATTTTTTTTAATTTTTTTTTATTATATATATATATATATTTTATAATATTATCCCTTGTATTCATTTTTCCAAATTACCCCCCCTCCCTTATTCCCTCCCCCCCGACGACAGGCAATACCATACATTTTACATGTGTTACAATATAGTCTAAGTACAATACATGTGTGTGAATATTATTTTCTTGTTGCACAATAAACATTAGAATCCGAAGGTACATGCAACCTGGGCAGACAGATATTAGTGCTAACAATTTACATTCCCCTCCCAGTGTTTCTTCTCTGGGTGTATCTACCTCTGTCCATCATTGATCAACTGGAAGTGAGTTGGATCTTCTTTATGTTGAAGATTTCCACTTCCATCAGAATACATCCTCATACAGTATCGTTGTTGAAGTATACAGTGATCTTCTGGTTCTGCTCATTTCACTCAGCATCAGTTGATTTAAGTCTCTCCAACCCTCTCTGTATTCCTCCTGCTGGTCATTTCTTACTGAGCAATAATATTCCATAACTTTCATATACCACAATTTACCCAACCATTCTCCAACTGATGGACATCCATTCATCTTCCAGTTTCTAGCTACAACAAAAAGAGCTGCCACAAACATTTTGGCACATATATGTCTCTTTCCGCTCTTTAGTATTTCTTTGGGATATAATCCCAGTAGTAGCGCTGCTGGGTCAAAGGGTATGCACAGTTTGATAACTTTTTGGGCATAATTCCAGATTGCTCTCCAGAATGGCTGGATTCTTTCACAACTCCACCAGCAATGTATTAGTGTCCCAATTTCCCCACATCCCCTCCAACATTTGTCATTATTTGTTCCTGTCATCTTAGCCAATCTGACAGGTGTGTAGTGGTATCTCAGAGTGGTCTTAATTTGCATTTCTCTGATCAGTAGTGATTTGGAACACTCTTTCATGTGAGTGGATATAGTTTCAATTTCTTCCTCTGAGAATTGTCTGTTCATATCCTTTGACCATTTATCAATTGGAGAATGGTTTGGTTTCTTATAAATTATGGTCAGTTCTCTATATATTTTGGAAATGAGACCTTTGTCAGAACCTTTGTTTTTAAAAATATTTTCCCAATTTGTTACTTCCCTTCTAATCTTGTTTGCATTAGTATTATTTGTACAGAAACTTTTTAGTTTGATGTAATCAAAATCTTCTATTTTGTGATCAATAATGATCTCTAGTTCTCCTCTGGTCATAAATTCAAGAAGTGAACAATTTGATACAGGTTATAACCTATACAATCATTTAAAATATTTTATATTAGTTATGTCTGAAAGAAAAATGAGAACAAATGGGAAAACCATGAGAAAGAAAAAGCAAATCCCCCAAAAGGTGAAAATGCTATGCTTTGATTCACATTCATACTTCTTTCTCTAGATGAGGATGGTATTTTCTATCCCAAGTCTCTTGAAATTGTCTTAGATCACTGTATTGCTGAGAAGAGCTAAGTCCATTGTAGTTGACCCTCACATAATCTTGCTGTTATGTGTATAATGTTCTCCTACTTCTTCTGCTCATTTCATTCAGCATCAATTCATGGCTTTCTAGGCTTTTACATTCATATACCAATAATTTGTTTATCATTCCTCAGTGGATGGGCATTCACTCAATTTCCAATTCCTTGACACCATAAAAAGAACTTCTATAACAGAATACTAAACTAGTTTGATATTCAAGAAATCTGAGACTAGACAATGAACAAGTATGTAATCATTGAAAGTTTCTGAGCAGGAGAGTGACAAAGTCAAACTGTACTTAAGGGTTAAAGAAACTGAACAATTATAAGAGATTTGTCTTACTAAATAGTTGATCTGAACAAAGGCTTCACTCAGAGTAGATGAAGTGGTTAGAGTCCTGGACCTCAGGTCAACGAGACCTGAATTTAAATGTGGCCTCAGTTGCTTAATATCTGTGTAATTCTGGACAAGTCTGCCTCAGCTTCTCTATTTGTAAAATGGGGATAATCATAACATCTATCTCCTTGGATTATTGTGAGAGTGAAATAAGAAAATACTTGTAAAATGCTTAGCACAGTGCTTGGTACATTTTTATTGTTAATTCATTTCAATTGTTTTTGACTGAAATCATTTGGGGTTTTCTTTTTTCTTTACTTTTTTTTTAAAAATAGCATTTTATTTTCAAAATATTTCTTTTTCTTTTTTTTTTGAGAGGGGACATTCAAAATATATGCAAAAATAGTTTTCAGTATTCATCCTTGCAAAACCTTGCGTGTTGTATCTTGCTTTATAGAGCCCCCAAGTTGGGTTGACAAAATGTACTTACCATGCTTTCTAGAGCCCCACACCAGGGTGATTAACATATACTGTATTAGAGGAGAAGGGATGAGGTGGGACTCCTAAGGATGGTGGAAATATGGAGTTCATTTATTCCCAGTTCTTCCTTCTTTATATATTCTAATACCCTTATGTAACCAAAAACAACACTGGGCATGCACAGGTGGGACCACATAAACAACTTGCTATTGTACATAGTTTGCCACCTGGTATCACTCTGCTTCAATCTCAACACAGGGGAGATAGAGAGCCGAACCAGATTGTCAGCAGGTTCTCTCTGGGCTGAAGGGTCTTATACCTCACCCAGAGTTCCCCTACTATCTGTGGCCATCTACAGTTGTGTTCCCCCCACTCCTCTATAAAACAAGTAATGCAATATATGTTAAAGTGCAATTCTTCTAAGCATATTTCCACAATTATCATGCTGCACAAGAAAAATCAGATCAAAAAGGGAAAAAATGAGAATGAAAATAAAAAGTAAGCAAACAACAACAAAAAAGGTGAAAATATTATGTTGTGATTCCACAATCACCTCCACAGTCCTCTCTCTGGAGGCAGATGGCTCTCTCCATCACAAGACCATTGGAATTGGCCTGAATCATCTCATTGTTGAAAAGATTTACATCCATCGGAAGTGATCATCACATAATCTTGTTGTTGCTGTGTACAATGATCTCCTGGTTCTACTCATTAGCATCAGTTCATGTAAGGCTCTCCAGGCCTCTCTAAAATCATCCTCCTGACTGTTTCTTACAGAACAATAATATTCCATAATATTAACATACCACAATTTATTTAGCCATTCTCCAATTGATGGGCATCCACTCAGTTTCCAGTTCCTTGGCACAACAAAAAGGGCTGCCACAAATATTTTGCACATGTGGGTCCCTTTATGATCTTTTTGGGATACAGACACTATAGTGACACTGGTGCTACAAAGTATATGCACAGTTTGATAACTCTTTGGGCATAATTCCAAATTGCTCTCCAGAATGGTTGTATCAGTTCACAATTCCACCAATAATGCATTAGTATCCCAGTTTTCCCACATCCCTTCCAACATTCATCATTATCTTTTCCTGTTATCTTAGCCAATCTGAGAGATGTGAAATATCACCTCAAAGTTGTTTTAATTTGTATTTCTTAGAGAATTTTTTCTAGATGGCATAGTCCATATTTGAAAATAGCTTATATTCATTCATATTCATCTGATATGTACTGAGACGCAAATCAATGAGTCAATCATCAAGAATATATTAAATGAAAAAGTGCTAGGGATAAAAAAGACTCTAAGAACTCACAATTCTTTTTCTTAATATTCATTTAAAAATTGAGTTCCTGATGCCAAGTGAAGTAAGTAAAACTAAGAGAACATTGTACACAGCAACAACAACATTATATGATGATCAATTCTGATCATCATATATATTGAAAAGAGTTCTCACTCTTTTCAATAGTGAGGTGATTCAGATCACTTTCAATGTCTTGTGCTAGAGAGAGACATCTGCACCCAGAAAGAGGACTATGGGGAATGAGTGTGTATCACAACATAGTATTTTCACTTAAAAAAACCAAAACTGTTGTTTGCTTGCACTTTGTTTTCTTTCCCATTTTTTCCTTTTTGATCTGATTTTTCTTGTGCAGCATGATAATTCTGAAAATATGTATAGAAGAACTGCACATGTTTAGCATATAGCTTTCTAGGGGAGGGGTGGAAAAGGGAAGGAGGGAGGAGAAAAAAGGGATGAAAAAAATCTGGAACACAAGATTTTGCAAGGGTGAATGTTGAAAATTATGCATACAGCTACACCCAGGGAAGGAACTCTGGGAGATGACTATGAACCACTACATAGAATTCCTAATCCCTCTATTTTTGTCCACCTCCATTTTTGATTTCCTTCACAGGCTAATTGTATACTATTTCAAAATCCGATTCTTTTTGTATAACAAAATAACTGTTTGGGCATGTATACATATATTGTATTTAACTTATACTTTAACATATTTAACATGTATTGGTCAACCTGCCATCTGGGGGAAGGGGTGGGGGGAAGGAGGGAAAAAGTTGAAACAAAAGTTTTGCAATTGTCAATGCTGAAAAATTATCTATGCATTTATCTTGTAAATAAAAAGCTATAATAATTTAAAAAAGAGAAAACTATGCATATGTTTTGAAAATAAAAAATTTTAAGTAAAAAAAAACAAAAAAGAAAATGTATGTGTAATTATGAAAAAATAATAAAATATTTTAAAAATTTTAAAAAATTAAAAAAAAATTTAATTCCACATTCTCTCCCTCCGCCCTAGCCCTTTTCCTCTCATTGAGAATGCAAGCAACATGATATCCTTTATATATATATATATATATATATATATATATATATATATATATATATATATGAAGTCATGAAAATATATTTCTATATTAACCATATTGTGGGGGGGAAAGCAAGAAAAATGGAACAATTATGCTTCAATTTCATTCAGAGTTCATTACTTCTTTCTCTAGAGAGATAGATAGCATTTTTCATCATGAGTCCTTAGGGATTACCTTGAATTATTTTATTAATCAGAATAATTGCTCAGTTGATCAATACAATAGATGGTGCGGTGAATAGAACACTGGCCCTGGACTCAAGAGGACCTGAGTACAAATCTAGCCTATGATACTTAACACTTCCTAGTTGTATTACCCTGGACAAGTCACTTAACACTATTCCAGGGAAGGAAAACAAACAAGTGTATCTTTGCATACAATTGTACAATAATATTGTATAGTTACTGCTAATGTGTACAGAGATCTCCTGATTCTTTTTGCTTCACTTTGTATCAATTCATTTAAGTCTTTCCAGGATTTTCTGAAACCATCCAGCTCATCATTTATTATATCAAAATAATATCCCACCACAGTGGGATTGTTCAATTCTCTAATTGATAGGTACCTCTCAATTTTCTTTTTTTTGCCTTCACAAAAATGGCTGCTATAAATATTTTGGTACCTATAGGTCCTTTCCCTTTTCCTTTGATCTCTTTGGATACAGAGTTGAGGATATGCACAGTTTGATAACTCTGTGGGCATAGTTCCAATTGTTCTGTTATATTTTAATGGAAGAGACATTAAAATGTCTATGTACATATGAGATCTATACAAAGTAGATGGAAGGAAATCTTTGATGAAAGAAGAGAGAGAGAGAGAGAGAGAGAGAGAGAGAGAGAGAGAGAGAGAGAGAGAGAGAGAGAGAGAGAGAGAAGAGAGAGAGAGAGAGAGAGAGAGAGAGAGAGAGAGAGAGAGAGACAGAGAGACAGAGAGACAGAGAGACAGAGACAAAGACAGAGACAGAGAGACAGAGACAAAGACAGAGAGACAGAGACATAGAGACAGACAGAGAGAAAGAGGCAGAGACAGAGTGAGAGAGACAGGGAGAGAAAGAGAGACAGAGAGACACAGAGACACAGAGAGAGAAACAGAGAAACAGAGAGAGAGACAGAGAGACAGAGAAAGAGAGAGAGCGAGCACCTGGAAAAGCCTCTTTCCAATAAAACATGGGTTTTGAGTTGTCTAAAGAAAGCTAGGGAAGCCAAGAGAGAAGAAAAGGGAGACCATATAGGGAGAGCCATTGAATAAACAGTCAGGAGATGATATGTTCTGTTGAAGGAATATCAAAAATGCATTGCTGCTGGATCATAAAATATGTGGGGTATAAGAAAACTGGAAAGATAATGACCATCTTTAGTATGCTGAAATTATTTAAAAACTTAGTTCTTTAATATTTCAAAATATATGTTTTCATTAACTTGGGTGTTCCCTCAGTCATTGCAATTCATATTTCTCCATAAATTAGCAGACAGTTAAGATAAATTTGCATTGATGACTTTAAAAATATATCAATCATTTCCTGATATACTCCTCCCTTCAAATGAACCTTCCATTGTGACAAAAAAAAGAAAGAAAAGAAAAGCAAAAACAGCTGCTATAATTCCCTCATGTGACAGTTAAAAAGTTTTCTTTTTTATATGGTAGACAGTTTCATAAACTTCTTTGGCCAAAATTCTTAGCTGGGGCTCACCTTCACAGTACATTGACATTTGAAGCATTGACACAATTTGCCAGATTTTGAATTTCGTTGGCATAGCTGCTGAGAAACATATATCAAGGAGGCATCAGATAACAGCTACAGTGGTTTTCAAACTATAGAGCTGAATCCTTAGGAACCTATCTGATCCCAAACTTTTTGCCTTTATGTATTTTTTGAGTATTTCAATTCATTTTTTGAGTATTTTGAGGATTTCAAGAAATTTTTAAAATAAGTAGATTGATTTCAAAATAAGATTATTTAGAGAGAGCTTTCAACATTCATTTTTGAAATATTTTGAGTTTCCATCTTTTTCCCTCCATTACCTGCCCTTCCCAAGACAGCAGGAAATATGATATAGGTTATGCATGAACAATCACTTTAAACATATTTCCATATTAGTCATTTTGTGAAAGAAAAATTAGAAAGGAAAAAACCATGAAAAAGAAAAAAGCAAACCCCAAAAAAGGTAAAAGTAGTACGAATCAATCATAGTTCTCTCTCTGGATACAGATGGCATTTTCCTTCCCAAATCTATTCTAGCTATCATTTTTAATCTACCTTAATAGAGATAAGTAGTATAATTTTTTTCCTGTCCTTTGACTCCCTCTGCTGGAGATACTGATGAATAGTAAAATTACATGAAAGAAGGCTGCAGTAAAAGAGAGAATCAATATTTTAATTTTTGTTTTTATTGTTGTTGAGTCATTTCAATCATGTTCAACTCTATGATTTTATTGGGGTTTTCTTGGCAAAGATATTTGAGTGTTTTTCTATTTCCTTCTCTAACTCTTTTTACAAATGAGGAATTGAGGCAATAGATGAACTGTCTAGAGTCACTGACAAACCAGATTTGGAACTCACATTCTCACTTTAGGCCATGCCCTCTATCCACTGAGCCACCTCACTGCCAACATTTTTATATTATCTATAAATAATTATATATTGAATATACACATAACTATGGCACACATATACTACACACATACATACATATACACATATTTACATATATGTACATCTGTCTCTATATATGAATACATATTTACTAGACCTGTCATTTCATCTATCTAAGGAGCTCCAAGAAGAAACTCCTTGGAACAATGCAATTTAGCACCTACTCTACAACTTATAGTATAAGAGCATGTCACCTGGAACCCCCAAAAGTTAAGTAATTTGCTTGGCTTCACAAAACATGTGTCAGAGGCAGAATATGAACCTGGATCTTTGAAGTCAACTGCCTACTTATTTCAGGTTGCCTTTCATAATGTTATGTTTTCCTCCCTTAATATGACATTTATGGCAACAAATTTAAAATATCATGCCAACAAAGGCATTTATTGTTTATAACTAGGTGACCCAGAAAACATGGCTCAAAGATCCTTTGAAGATTGCCTCTATTTAAAAGTGTTATGCATAGGGATTTAGTTTTATGTGCTGAGACAATTTCCTATCTTCCCCTTAGATAAGTGAAAAGGTACTGGTGGTTTCTTTATATACTTTCTGTCCCAGTTCCTCTAAAGAAGCTAGTCCTTGAAAGCTAGGGATTAGATGGTACTATTAATAGAGAATAACTTGCCCCCATGTCAAATGCTCATATTGATTTTCCAAGATGTTGCATTAAAAGAGTATGGTTAGGTAGGATAAGAAATAACTATGGAGGTACTATTGCTCCAGCTGCCCCTCCAGCAATATTTTAATATATAGGCCCTAAATCATTTTATTCCTAAAGAGAACTTTGATTTTATTGGTCGTACTCATGAAATTCTCACCCAATGAATGGGAAATACCAATGAGAACTCTCATCAAAGAATACTGTTAATTTTGAGATTAAGAACTATGCCTAATGGACTTTGCTGAGATTCTTGAGTTTAGGGCATTAAGTAGGGCACATGAGTTTCCCCAAGTAATTAGAAAGCTATCTAGAGATAGTCTATTGAGGAAATGTCCTCTGTCATTATAGAATAAAACAGTGACCTGCAACTTATGGGCAGCTGGGTGGTGCAATGAATAAAGCACTGGACTTGGAATCAGGAAAATTCATCTTCCTGAGTTCAAATCTGGAGTCAGATACTTACTAGGTGTGTAAACCTGGGTAAATCACTTCACCCTATTTGCCTCAATTTCCTCATCTGTTAAATGAGCTGGAGAAAGAAATGACAAGCCATTCTTTGTTTATCTTTGCCAAGGAAACCCCAAATAGGGCCAAAAAGATTTGGACACAACAGAAACAACTGATTGATTAAGCCCATACCATCCTTTAGGGGCCAATTTAGGAGTTCTAGCATTTATTTGTAAACTAGTTGTTTGGAACTTTGACTTAATATGGCTATGGAAACTTTATTGTTTCCCAGGCCAATCTTGACGTTTCTTTAATCTAAAACAGGACTTCTTAACTTTTTTTGTATGTCATGGACCTCTTTGGAAGTCTGGTAAAGTCTGTAGACCACTTTTCAAGATAATATTTTTAAATGCATAAAATAAAACAAATAGGATTTTAAAGGAAAGCAATTATATTGAAAAAGATATAATTTGTTCCCGGCTAAGTTTAGTGATCCCTTGAAATCTATTCATAAATCTCAGGTTAAGATACCCTTGACCTAGAATGTACCAGAAGCTTCTACATCTATTATTGATGACTTTGTTTCTATGGGAAAATACATTATGAATTCTGACTTCAGCATTTCAAGGACAAGGCTCTAGCCTCCTTGGCAGCACAGTTCTTGGCAGGCATTCAACATGGGGAATGGAGTACACAGGCAACTAAAAGCCTTAGTCTTTTTTATAATAATTACTGTTAAGGCAGTTTTTTCTTTTGAGGTTTTTGATCTGACCACAAAAATTGAGTAGTTAAGGACTTATAATAAATGTTTGCCCAATGGGATTAACCATTTCCTACATTATCCTACCCCAGGTTATGGCTGAGATCATACAGATTTGTCCTGATAGGGAGGTAGACCCTGATAGGTCTTGTTATATGCTACATAAGCATTGCCAGGATGGTACAGACCCAATCTGTTAGGTGAGAGACACAGCCCATTGCATAACTTGTATCTTGTTCACTCTATTGGTCATGTAGCATCTGGTGAAGTTTCTAACTTTTTAAGATTTCTTATGCTACTTCCATGTAAAACTGATGACTAAGCCTCATTCCTTGGGCCCAAAAGCCAAAGAACAGCTTCACACAAACTCTTAGTGGGAGGATTCCCATGGGTTTTGTCAGATGGACTTTGTGTTCCTTCCACAGGAAAAAAATGAATCTCCTGGGACCATGTTAATGGAGTACTTCTGTTCATATCTCTCAGTAGCACATGTACAAATGCCCAAGGCAGAACTTTGGCCCAAAGGTCCTCTCTAGTGATACTTGTGTCAGTTTGGGTAGCAATACCACTCAGGATCAAAGGGCCTGCATTTCAATCCTAATGCTGTTCCTTGGATCCATCTTGAGCACATCATTTGACAGAAGATCATACTTTTAGTGTTGGAAGGAAATTTACTAGTTTTTTTATTCCCATGCCCCTATTCTATAGATGAGGAAACCAAAGCTAGAATGGGAAAGTGATTTATCCAAGATCACACAGCACATTTTCCCTTATCTGTTAAATGAGAAGATTGTACTACCTGTTTCTAAGGCCCCGTCTAATCTCAAATTCTTTTTTTCCTGTCTCACAGAAGAGAATCTAGGAATGGAGCCAAGGGAGGCTTTCTTGCACAGTACAAGTCATAAATGTACATTATACTGTGGGCCAAATCTGTTACTGGCATGAGGATAAATTGGGCTTTGCCCAGACTACTGACATCCTGGGGGGAGGATGGTAAACTTCCTCCCCAATGGATGCATTTTCTTCTTACTGTGAAAACCAGCCTTGTACCTTTGAAGGTATCCTTGGTCCTTTGAAATCCTGTACCACCATATGGCCATATGTGATAGCTGCCACATTTTTCCTGGGGTTATTTTTCTGCCAGTATCTTCCTCTCTGGGTGAGAGCAAGACCTTTCTCTCATTCAGACTCTCCTTGGTGCCACAGCCATTCCTCCCCTCTATTTTTTTTCCAGGTGAAAAAATTCACAGCTTTACTGTGTACATAAGAGAACTCAACAGGATGAAGTTTAGCTACCCCTCCCCTTCCCTTCCTTGCCCTCTTCCCTACTACAGGGCTTCCTTTTCACCAGGTGTTGTTTTTTTTGTTTGTTTGTTTTTTTCATCTGAGAGACCTTCTGCTTAACTTGATTCCAATTTATATTAGTATCTTGTTCCAAGGAGTTTCATATTGTTGATTATTTCTTTTCTTTCCATCAAGATGCCTTAGTTTGAATAATCTGCTTAGTTTGAAGTTTGCTGGACTTTAGGGAAGATTAGGAAACACCTTTAAAATCATGGCTGGGTATTTTTCTTTGCCTTTCCTGCTTACCTAATTAAGTACTCTCCTCCCTGCCCCCCTTTCCTTTTCAAGTATAAGAACAGACCATTTAGTAGAAATCCTTTATTTGAATAACTAACAAACTTCTCTCGAGAGTGGATTTGGACTTACTCTGAAACTGTAAGTTTTACTGAATTAAATGGGTGAATAAAGAGTTGAGGGGGTAAGAGAGGAAATATTTGTTTCCTTTCCTCCTTCAGAGTTGTGAAGCACTAACTAAAAAGGAGAAAGAGATTTGTTATATTAGTGTGCACACTGGTTTAGGAGCCAGAGGACTAGAGTTCAAATTTAGGGCTCCAGTTTCCTCATCTGTTAAATAAGTCATCTTGGTCAAGAAGGGGTTATCAGGTCTCTTTCTGCTCTAAATCTTGTTGGTCAGTCATTTCTGACTCTTCATGACTTCATTTGGGTTTTATTTGGCAAAGATACTGAAGATGCTTGTCATTTCCTCCTCCAGCTCATTGCCAACAGGGTTAAGTGACTTGCTGAAGGTCATGCAGCTAATAAATGACTGAAGCCAGATTTGAATTCATGATGATGAGTCCTGATTCCAAGTCCAATACTATATCTATTGTACTATCTAGCTACCATTGCATATCAGCATCTTTTCAGCAACTTATGATTTTAGAGCATTGCTTAGAGAACTTAAATTTTAAGTGATTTCCCCAGGACCTGATGGTCCTGCATCTGAGGTGGGTCTTGAACCCAGATCTCCTAGACTTTGAGGCTAAGTCTCTATATACTGCTTCAGCTTAAGGTGAATGGAAAAAAGACAACATCAGATTGGGCCCAGGCTTTAGAACTAGGTGTAAGTTGCTGTTCTGTAAGTTTCAATTGCTTTTAATTCACACTTTTAAAATATTTCTTTCATTTTTTTCCTTTCTTTCTCCATCTCTCCCTTCTTCCTTCCTTTCTCTCTCTCTCTCTTTTTTTTAAAGTTTACTTGTTAATAGTTTCTTTAGATTTGCTGTTTGTACCTTTGAACATGTGTTTTTGGGAGCACTGAAAGGCTGTTTTTTTCTGAGTTCACTGAATTTGTTAGTTTCAAAGCAGTATTGCCCTTCCCAGAAAGACTGTAATCAAGTTCTTTATTTTAAGAGGTAGTTGCCATAGGCTTCCCTTGATTTTCTATTAGTATTTAACATACCTTATTGGCTGCATCTTTCCCTTAATCTCCAGCTTGTATCCTTTGTGGCAATTTAAGTTCAGTCCCTCTTTTTCTTTTCTCAATGGAAGAGAAAGAGCAGCTGGTGACTGGTTTCTATTGCCGATTGTAACAGCCTTTTTGGGCAGGATCCTATCTGACAGCTGGAAGGGACCCTGGAGGTCATCTAGTCCAACCAGTCTCCCAATGTAAGAGTCCTGACAGATGGTCTCTCAACCTTAAACATTTCCAGTGATGGACAATTCATGACATCCTGAGATAATGCAGAACCAACTTTGGAGGTTGGTTTTCTGTGCAGAAAAAAAATGTCCCTTGCTAGGCTTGTCTTATATATGTGAAAATAGCAAAACAAACAAGCAAGTAATCAAAACCCTAGGAAAAAAAAACAAAAAAAGTATTTAAAAATAACAATAACAGTAATAATAATTTCATAAAGTTGCTAGTATCTCAGAAGTTTTCTTCCAGCTCCACTGTTCTGGGGATATGCTTTCTGAGGTGGTAATATGCTATAATTGGAGGGACACTGGAATTGAGGTAGAGATAAGGGCTGGAATCAGTCCCCATTTCAATAACTTGCTAGCTATGTGACTGTGGCCAAATCCCTTGTCTTCTTTGTTTTCTTGTCTGTGAAATGAGAGGGTTAACCATCTCCACTCCAGATCTGTGAATCTCTCATTTATGGTATTTTGCCCCTTGCCATATTAGGACAAAAGTACTTGAGTATTGCTGTATTTTGGGGACACAGATCTCCTATATACTGAGAAATTTGGCTTCTCTTCACCTTCTTCCACCCCCACGTATCGTATGACACTACAAGAAGTATCTTCTCACATTTCCTTCAATCCTCATCTGATGAATGATTCTGTGATGAAGCATACTGGGTAACACTAGAGTTACTATGCATGGCAAACCCAAAGTTTATCATCAGATGTTTTCCAGTTATGGAAAACTTGCAGGATAATAGTTCTGATATTATAATATTTCATATTTCCTTTGTGTCTCAGCTTTGACTTTTTCTTCTAATACCCAGGTACTTTCTAGCTTTCTATAGCTAGATGGTCTAGTGGGTAGAATACTGTACTTACAATCAGGAAGACCTGGGTTCAAATTTGGCCTCAGACATGTACTAGCTGTGTGATGCTGGACAGATCACAACCCTTCTTTGTCTCATTTATAAAAAGGGAATAATAATAGCACCTAAAACATTGGTATATATGTAACTGTTTTACATTTCCAGTTGTTAAATCTAACACAATAAATAATTCATTTTTTCTGTCTTTGTTGGATGGAATGATTAAAAAGAATTTTAAGGGGCCAAAAAAAAAATAAATAATAGCACCTATCTCCCAGAATTGTGAGAATCAAGGAAGATGGTAATTATAAAGTTCTTAGCATCATGATTGGCACATAATAAATATGCTCTATAAAAATGGTAGCTATTATTATCATTATCATTATTATCATTTACTATTATTACTATTATTGTTATTAGTATAATTCCTATTATTATCATTATTATCCAACTTTAGACACTTACTGGCTGTGTGATCCTGGACAAGGAATTTAATCGCTACTTGCCTTGTTTCCTCTTTTGTAAAATGAAGTGAGATGATATTTGTAAATCACTTAGTGAAGTCCCTGGCACATAGTAGGCTCTAAATAAATGTTCATTCCAATCTCTCCATTCGTTCATGCTTAACACAAATTCTCTTCTCATTTCTGCATACATCCATAGCCATTGAAAGGTGCCTTCCTTCCTAACTCTCTAACATGAAGGTAGATTTCATCAAAGATTGAAGCAGACCTCTAAATGGCTAGCTTTGGGATATATTATCAATCTCATAAGAAGAAAAAGAATGGTTATAGAAGTGAAGGAGATCAGAGCTCCTCACTATTAATAGCATAAGGGATGCTTCCAATCCTTCACCAAGTGGAGAGAGGACATCTTAGAGTTTCTAGACCAATTCAGGTTATTCATGCTCTGCCCTCCTTGGGAGATCCCTGCAGCCTGGACTTCATTGCATTGTTTGATGGGACTGACTACTGGTTGGTCTGATAGGAGATAGCCTTGATCAGACAGTATAGAGATAAAATATATTTTAGGATGTGTCCTACATCTATTTTTGGTCTGAAGTTGGCTCACTTGTGATTTATTGACTCTGGAAGGGGCAAGGGACCATAGTAGAATATTCCACTTCCTTCTAGGGTCTGAAACAGCACAAACTCTTCTTGGAACAGAATATTTCCCCATTTATTGGATCAATTATTTTATGTTTAAAAAAAAAAAAAAAGAGGACACCTTGGGGATAAGAAATTGTCTTTTTTTTTTTTTTTTTTTTGCTTAGCTCAGGTACCGGCAAACAATAAATGCTTTATGAATACTTTTTTCATTCATTAAAAAACAAACATTTTCCCTTCTGTAATGACTTAATGTAAATAAATGGCATCAAACCTTATCTTAATTCCTGGAGAAAATTGTGGAATTCTGATTATGCATTTGTAGTTCAATATGACACTGGGAGCTTTATTTTCTTTTTGTTTATTCTTACCTTGCACCATATTCCAGGCTCTTTTGAGGCATGACCCTATCAATCACCATGGATAAAGAACTATTGACAATAGTCCCTTCCCTAAGTATCTCTAATCTCATCAGTTCTTATAGCCCACCTTGTGGCCATTTGTTTCTCACTCTTGAAATTCAACTTCTAAGCCACCAAGAATTGCAGATCTCAGCTATGGTGGATTCAAGGGATTGTAGATTTTGTGAACTGTTTCCACTCCAAGACAGCAAATGTTGATTTAACTCTGTGTCTATCCAGTTATAGTAGGAATACCCATAGTGAATGCTATTCACTACAGTCCAGAGAGGTGACCTAGAAGATGCTGCTTAAGTCCAAGAAGGGAGAAGCATTGTAAAATATCCACCATGAATGTAATCCTTTCCTCCTTCTTCTTGATGGTTCTTTGGATTAAAAGGATTTTAATACATAATTTAGCCTGAAATTGCTTTATCTTCAGTGCATAATTTCTTTTTTGGAGAGATTGGAATAGTCATAACAATTGGAAAAAGTCCCTAGTCCTCTGTTTTGTTGATCACCTCCCATCATAGCTTCAGTATCATTAATTAAAGAGGAGAAAATGGAGTTATAACTCTGCCATAATCACAGAATCCAAAATGTTATTATCATCTGGTATCAGTATCCCCAGCCTTTGATACCCAGGTCTGCTTTATCAGTTAATGAGACAGTAATATGCTCCATCTTAGTCCATCTGATCTCGATATGGGAAGGTAACAGATGGAAGATAGCTTTCTAGCTATGGCATGTCCTGCATTAATACTACTGTTGGTAGAGAGAACATTATAGCAATAAAACTACAACAGTGTAAGGTCATGTGAATATATTCAAAAAGTGCTATAAGCAAGAAGTGATAGGTTCAAGATACCATACATTTTTGGACATGACTCCTGTGTGAATTCATTTTGCCTGAAAAGGGTGCATTTTAAAAAATGCACACAAGAGAATAAAAAGAAGTTAAGAAGGAAACACAGACAAACAAGACAGAGACCAGTAACCCTGAATGGTCTTCAAGACTCTGTTCTGAAATCTCTTCTCTTTTCCCTCTATACTATCTCACCTGGTGGTTCCCTAATTTCTTATGAGTTCAGTTATCATCTCTGTACTAATAATTCCCATATACATTTAGTCTTAATCTGTTTCCTGAGGACTAGTCTTTTTAAAAAAGTAGTATTTATATTTTTTTCAATTACACGTGAAGACAATTTTTAACATTCATTAAAAAAATTTTAGTTCCAAATTTTCTTTCTCTCCTCTTGGTAAGAATTTTAAATAGGTATGTATGTGCAATCATGTAAAATAAATTTCTGTCTTAATCATGTTAGTAAAGAAACATACCAAAATGGGAGAAAATCATAAAAAAGATAAAGAAAGTGAAAATAGTATATTTCAATCTTTATTCAGACTCCATCAATTCTTTTTCTTGATGTGGATAGTATTTTTTATCATGAATTTTTTGTAATGTCTTGGATCATTGTATTGCTGAAAAGAGCTGAGTTATTCATAATTGATAATCACCCAATTGTGTGTGCAATTTTCTCCTGGTTCTGCTCACTTCACTTTATATCAGTTCATGCAATTCTTTCTAGGTTTTTCTGAAATCTGCCTACTGAACTCTAGTCTTACATTAACTCTCTTGGATATCTTGAACTGGATGTCCAATGAACTTCTCAAACTCAAGATATTTAAACAAAACCTATTATTTCCCCCTTAAATCATCCCCTCTTCCAAATTTCTTTATTGGTATTAAGGTCCACACCAGCCTTTTAATTACCTAAGCCCACCACATCAATATCTTCCTTGAATCCTCATTGGCACTCTCCCCACAGATCCAATCTGTTCCTAAATGTCATTTCCATGTTCACATTTCTCATACATGTCTAATTTTGTTTTCTTTGTTTTTGAGAGGCAATTGGGACTAAGTAACTTGCCCAAGGTCACCTAAATAGGAAGTGTTAAGTGCCTGAGATCAAATTTGAACTCAGGATACAGCATTGGCTGTATCCACTATACTATCTAATTGCTCCACATATCTAATTTTCTCAACTCACACAGCCATTACCTTGATGTAGGCCCTCATCATCTTACAGCTAGACTGTTCTAATGAATAGCAGTCTGATTGATCTTCCTGTCCCAAGTTTCTCCCCCCTCCAGACTATTCTTCACTTATTTGCCATAGTGATTTTCCTAAAAAGTAGGTCTGTCCAAGTTACCCTTTCCCCTTCCTTCCTTTTTTACCCTGCTCTAAACACCAGTGTCTTTCTATTATCTGTAGGACCAAATATAAAATCCTCTGGTTGGCTTTTTAAAGATTTTCACAACCTGTCCCTTCATGCTTTTAGGCTTTTTTAATACTTTATTTATTTCCACATAATCTACAACTATCCAGCCATACCAGCTATTTTTTTTTTTTTTTTGCTGTTTTTAGATCCATCTTCTGATGCTATGTCTTTTTATCTGTTTGCACCCTTACCCCACTTCCCATCCCTGCAATATTCTCTCTCTCCTTATATCTGCTGGCTTCCTAGCTTCCTTCAAGTCTTAGTTCAGATCCCACCTCTGCAGGAGGATTTTCCTGGGACTTCTTTTCCTCTTACTGCTAGTTCCTTTCCTTTGAGATTATTTTCTACTTAAACTCTATGTATATTGGACATAGTTTTTTGAATGTGATTTCTTCCATTAGTATGTTAGTTTCTTGAGGGCAGGGACCATGTTTTCAACCTTTCTTTGCATCTCCAGTGCTGAGCACCCTGGTGCAGAGTAAGTATTTAATATTTAATAAGTGCTTGTTGACTTGACTTAAGTGAAATAAAGAATTGAAAAAATAACTTTCAAAGATGACCTGCTTGCCTATATTTCTTTCTGCCTTCCTTTAAAAGATACTCCAATGTCTGTTCTCTTTTTCTTTCTTGGCAGCCATATTATGACTATCTCCTATCTTCCTCTCATCTCCCCAATGCGGAAAAATAAAGAAAGAAAAACACTTTTAACAAATAATCATACTCAGCAAAACAAATCCCCTCAGTCTTTATTAATGTTCATTAGTATATACCCTATACTTATTGTTTTGAAAGATGCTTGAGTCCATTGAGAAGATAATGATTTGGCTGAGTCAGATAGCCAATATCTTTCAGAAATGGGATTTGAACCAAAATCTTTCAGTCTTTGGCTATCTTTTAATCTATTAGGCCAAGTGATCTTTCCCAGTGCTTGTCCCAAGGACATACAGCTACTAACTGTTCTTTGCCCCCAAAGTCAGCACTCTTTCTGTTGTTGTGCTGATGGAGAAGAGGAGAGGAAGTCCATCTCAAATATAGTCAGATAATATAGCCTGTAATTCATATTTTGTAAATTAGGCTCTAATTTATTTATTCATGGGGCAAAATTTCCTGAAGTATAAATTTCCTTGTAGTGAGTGAGGCCCTTTTGGAAGTTTTGGACATTTTCTTGTAAGTTTAAGTATCCTAAATGTAGGATAGTTGATATGGTTTCACGAACCTGGATTTGTAATGAAAGGATCTAGATTCAAAATCTAGATAATAGTTGTGTGGTTGGTCATCAATAGAAGGAGCCATGTCATATTCATTATCAAAAGATACAGTAGGATCCTTGGATAAATTAGAGATGGGAAATGGACTGCCAATCTATTGGTACTAATGCAGCACTGGATACAGTCCAGCCTTTCCAGGTTGGACGACAGCAGGACACTTAAGACTTTTTTTGTGTCAAGTTAAATTAAGTGTGACTATAAGCAGGGTGGGCAAAAGAATAATGGAGAGACCCAGTGAAGAGCTAAACAATTTAGGGCAAGGCAGACATTAGTAGTTGGAAATGCAAAATGACAGAATTTGAAAGATCCTAGTAGCTCCAAAATTTGATGAGTCTGTAGATTAAAAGTTACTTATTTTAAACATAGGATTCATGCCTCAAATGGAACAAAAAAACAAGGATACAGAATTATAAACAGCCAATAGAACAAACATTGAATCATTATTCAGTGAACAAATTGTTAGCATTACTGGCAAAATGACTGCGGATTAGTGTCAGGTTTCAATTTAATAAGCATTTACTGTATCTGAGGTACTGACAAGATCCAGATCTAAGACTCTGTTCTCCTATTTGCCAGGCATCATTCTGGGCCCTGGGGATAGAAAGAAAAAAAAAAGTAAATACTCATATTCATAGGAAATAATACATTCATAGAGTTTTCTATAATTGAGTAGATTTTGGGGCTTAATATATATGTTTGTATATATGTATGTATGTTTGTATATATGTATGTATATACTCTTGGAAGACTGAGCATCCCCAATAGGCAGGTTTATACTTATTGGTTGTCAGTTAATGAGAAAATGAATATTAAAATGACATGGGCCTATGCTAATCAGGGGCTAGGGGATTTAACTTTGTTTATGTCACTATTAGTTCTAGACTACTCCTAGCCTCAGACAATCCAGACAAAAGGATCTTGTCCAACCATGCACTCCCAGTCTGAGTAGAACACAATGGGCCAGAATTCACCTATATTAGATTCTTTTTACTCTTTAATAAAAATTAAATTTTCCCAGCTGGGTGGGGTCTAAACAAGATTGAGAACAATGTTAAATCTAATCTCATCATCAGCCCTATTCTTCAGAGGCTGAGTTGACCTAGTAGAGAATGAGGAAATAGGTAGAGAAAAAAATCCTAGGTATCTCAAATAATAATTTGTTATTGATGTAAGATGAAATAATCATCTCTCTCACTGTGCTCTTTTGTCTCAATTAGAGTCGAGAATCGGCTCTAACCTTGACCTTTATAATCATGGGCACTCTCAATTAGAATTAGGATGATGTATTATGAAAGGGCAACCCTTTGCCTTGGGGGGCCAGAAACTGCCATTTGAAAATGAAAGATAATCTGGGAGCCTTCATCAGGGGAGACCAGAAAGACAGAAAAGTTCTTTCATCCACAGCAACAATAGTAGCAACAATGGTAGGAGATTAGCAATGGTAGGGAGGATGAATCATCTTGGCCAGGGTTCATGATTAAGTCCAGTGTTAGTTCTTCACCCAGGATGGAGAAGTAGCAGGGGTTATAAGCCTACTAGTTTCTCCTGCAGAGACCTTGGCCTGAACCAGTATGTTACAAGATTGGATATCTTCAAAGATATCATATCATATTTACAACCAAGAAAGCATTCATGAAAAAAAATTATATAATACATTTTATTTTGTTTGTTTTATTCTGAATTTAAACAGCAAATTTTAAAAATCCCACATACAGAGCAAAAAAAAAAAAAAAAGTTCTATATGAAACCAAAAATTTCCATTTTATATCTGTTGCTTTTTAAGAGTATATAATAAATTCTATACCTTATTTTCAAAATTTCCTGTTTGTGTTTCCTTTTTAACTTTTTTTCTATTCTCTTGTGAACATTAAAAAAAAAAAAAATGTTTCAATGGTCCTCCATTGAAATGGCAAAATGGAGAACTCTGGATTAATTTGCTGGCTCTAACCACTACCTATATGACCATAGGGAAATTGCTTTATTTTCTGGGATTTAGTTTCTTCATCTATAAAATAAGGGATTTTAGCTAGCTTATATAAATATGATATCTTTTAAAAAACAAGTTATCTTAAAGAATCCTTGACAAGTATGGGATTATCAAATGCCTTGAGTCAATTGTTCTCAAACTTTTTGGTCTCAGGACCTCATTAATACTCTTAAAAATTGTTAAATTTTGTATTAGAAATTAAAATGGGTAATTTTAAAAAGTTATTAATTGATTTAAAGTAATAATCAAATGCTAATGTGCTAATGTGAATAGCATTTTTATAAAAATAACTATTTCCAAAACAAAATAATTCAGTGGGAATAGTGATATTATTTTACTTATTTTTCCAAATCACTTTTTTTAGTCATACATATATATATATATATATATATATATATATATATATATATATATATATATATATATATATATATACAGAGAGAGAGAGAGAGAGAGAGAGAGAGAGAGAGAGAGTGCTAGCTCTGGAATTAGGAAGATTTGTCTTCATATGTTCAAATGTGACCTCAAACACCTAACAGCTGTGTATCCCTGGACAAGTCACTTAACCTTGTTTGCCTCAGTTTCCTCATCTGTAAAATGAGCTAGAGAAAGAAATGGTAAATCACCTTAGTATCTTTGCAAAAAAAAAAAATTTAAAAAAAAATATATATATATATGTATATATATATATACATATATATATATATATATTGTTTTAGTTAAGTGAAGAAAATCTGGATTCACATTGATATGTAGTTGGAAAGGGGAGAATTATTTTAATCAGCAAACAATGTCTTACTTATTGTCATGAAAAAAAAGTTTTGACCTTCTCAGGAAATCCCCGAAATGATCTGGGATCTATAGACCATTATTTGAAAATGGTTGTCCTAAGTAATTCTTCTGTTAAATTTTTTTCCAAGAACCCCACCCCCCCATCAAATATGGCAATGAAAAAATTCCTCTAACTTCAAACAATGAATACCTATCTAAAATCTGGAGTGAGAATAGATGTGAAATTAGGATTAGCTAAAGGAAATAACACTGATTGCTAACATTTTATATTGAGATTTAAAGTGTTATAATACATCAATTCATTTGTTCCTCATAACATCTCTGGGAGTTAGGTGCTTTTGCAGAAGAGGAAACTGAGACTAAGAAAATAATTTGCTGAAGGTCACAGACTAAAAAATTTCTTAGAAAAGATTCAACCAGATATTTTGCTGACTCCAAATGCCATTCCCATGCTATTTCCCAGTGAGACTGGTACTAATATTTGGAAAATAGAATGTTGACACTCTAAGTTGTCTTTTTTTTTTTTAAACATTTAAATCTTTTTCAAAATAGTAATTTAAGAACAGGCAATGAATATGAATAAGAGCTCTCTTAAATCAAATAAGAGAGATATTAGGTTATTTTAATTTGGTTTGTTCAAGAGCAGAATGATCCTACTCAATTCTGATTTTTTTAGATATTATACTTAAGACCCAGATCAATATTTTATAGCCAAGGGTATATAAATATCAGGAGGGGTCTTTGGTTTATGAGAAATAGCCAAATGACCATCCTTTTTTAATGAATTGAACCCAAGACTGTTCTTTTCTTTAAAAACATTTTTATTATTATATCTTTTTATTTGCAAAACATATGCATGTATAATTTTTTTCAACATTGATCCATGCAAAACCTTTTGTTTCAAATTCCCCCCTCCTTTTCCACACCCCTCTCCTAGGCAGGTAGTCTAATACATGTTAAATCCAATATATATATATATATATATATGTATATGTATATGTATATATATATATATTTATTTATTTATTTATACAGTTATCTTACTATTCAAGAAAAATCAGATCTAGAAAGAAAAAAAAACCTGAGAAGGAAAACAAAAATGCAAGCAAACAACATAAAGAATGGAAATGCTATGTTGTGGTCCAAACTCAGTTCCCATAGTCCTCTTTCTAGATATAGACATCTCTCTTCATTACTGGACAATTGGAACTGATTTGAATCATCTCATTTTTAAAGAGAGCCACGTCCATCAAAATTGATCATCATATAGTTTTGTTGTTGCCATGTACAATGATCTTTTGGTTCTGCTCATTTCACTTAGCACCAGTTCATGTAAGTCTCTCTGGGGTTCTCTAAAGTTATCCTGCTGATGTTTTCTTACAGAACAATAATATTCTATAACATCCACATACTACAATTTATTCGACCATTCTCCAACTGATGGGCATCTACTCACTTTCCAATTTCTTGCCACTACAAAAAGGGCTGTCACAAACATATATGTCCTTTTCCCTTTTTTGTGACCTCTTTGCTATAAAGGCCCAGTAGAGATACCTCTGGATTAAAAAGGATGCAGTTTGATAACTTTTCGAGCATAGTTCCAAATTTCTCTCCAGAATGGCTGGATTCATTCACAGTCAAGATACTATTCTTTATTCCTTCAAGATGCCCTGCCTCCCCATTGTGGAATGCTGCTGATATAGGAGGATAGTTGTCTTATTCATCTAGGAATTTTATTTTTATGTGAACTATGAATGTCCTCCCCATTCTTTCTCTAACTTCCTTGGTTACTTGCTACCTGGGTAAATTGGGAGCTGCCCAGGCCAACTTACAATACATTGTGTGCAGCAACCCTGTAACTGAAACACTGCAACTTTGGGAGCCCTAATATGGAAGAAATTGTGTTTGGCTATCATCTCAGAATTTACCAACCAATAGATCTTCCCAGGATGATAGTGGCCTAGTTTTGGGATTAAATTAAGCCTTCTTATGGCAAATCTAATTTCATTCCTGGTGATGTGTCTACCTCAATCTTTAACAACCCTATGTCTATTGAATCATTCCTTCTCTTGGTATGGAAACTTGATTGAAGCTTTTCCTGGACTACCAATTATTATTGCTTTTTCACTCTTCAAATTAGCATGTATATACTGATCTAGTTATATGTGCTACATCCCCCCACCTCTCCTGGTATAATTTAAGTTTTCCCAGCAAGGACTGTTTTCCATCTTATCTTTGTATCACCAATATCTAGAAAAGTATTTTACATACAGTAGATGCCTCATAAATACTTGCAAAATTGGCTATATTGAAAGAGTAGTAATTATAAGAGAGGAATAGGCAGTCCAGAAAGTTCTAAGCTCCCATCATAAGCAATATACCAGAACTAGCTATAGAGAAGTAGAAAGAATATTGCATTTGGCATGGGCAGGATTCTAGCCCATCTGACACTTATGACTTGTTAATCTTGAGTCAGTCACTTAAAACTCCTAAAACTTAGTTTTCTTGTCTGTGAAATGAGAGAGCTGGTCTAGATGACCTCTAAAGTCCCATATAGCTTTAAATCTATTATTTAAAAAGCAAAATAAAAAAAAAACCTAAGGTTACAGAAGTGGGGAAGAAAACTGTATAACACCCTCCCAGCAAGTCAAGATGGAGTTCCTGGAAGATATTCTAGGAGGAAAGATGACTTTACAATTCATAGAAGTGTCCATTTGATTAGACAAGAAAGACATATAGATTGTACATTACAATAATGAAAAAAAATTTTAATTTTAGGTAAATTTTAGGTAAAGAATGTTTATAGGACAAACCATCATTTCAGGATTGTTTTGATTATCTCTCTCCTTGTTAATATTTTTCACCCTATGCTCTTTAAGGAGGTTAACTTGTCCAGTTTAGGAATCAGAGTGCTGAATATAATAGTGGTGAATTTAATTTCCTTGCTGCCTTGTCTTTATGGATGCAGTGCTTCAAGATGAATGACCTCAACTGGATTTTGTAACTCAGATTCCTCAACTTTGTTTCCTTCCCCAGGAAGATGTTTTCCATGTATTCTCTATGATTTCATTAGTGTAAGAGAATTAGTAGTGTGGACATACTTTCTACCAATGCTTTAAAATATATTTTTAAGAATTCTGACCTTAACAAACAGTAAATAACATTATATGCAAAAGGGAATTGAAATTGTCATTTCCATTATTCATAGCTTGCTTTTCCTTTGTGACATTGTTCTCCTCTGGTTCTCCTCTTACCTGTTTGACCACTTCTCATTTTTTGCTGGCTCTGAGACCAAAAAGTTTGAGAACTATTAATTGGTATTTGCTAATACCATAGCTGTCAAGGATTCTTTAGAATATCTCTTCTTCTTCTTTTTTTAAGTCATCATATTTAGGACTGGAAGATATTTAGATATAATCTAGCTGAAAGAATTTATTTTACTCATGAGAAAACTAGAGCCCAGAGAAATAAAGCAATTTGTCTGGGGTCACATAGGTAGTGGTTAGAGCCAGAAATTCATTGCACTTTCTCCTATTCTATATTGTTCACACTATTTTCAACTTCCACATAAGGGTAGATTATGGGGCAATTAGATGGTGCCATAATGCATAGAATGCAGGCCTGGAGTCAGGAAGATTCATTTCCCTAAATTCAATCTGGCACTAGACACTTACTGGCTGTGTAATCCTTGGTAAGTCACTTAACCTTATTTGCCTCAGTTTCCTCATTTGTAAAATGAGAAGGAAATGGCAAATCACTCCAGTATCTTTGCCAATAAAACCTTGAATGTGGTCACAAAGAGTTGGATAAGACTGAAAAATGATTGAGCATGAAAGATAGGTACTGTAAGCATTATTACCTTTACTTTACAAATGAGGAAACTGAGGCTTGGAGAACTTAAGTAATTAACCCAGTCACCATGATATTAAGCAACAGAGCTTCACCCAAGCCTTTTGACTCTGAAGTTTATTCAGTGCACTTTCCACTATATGAAGCTGTTTTTCCCTCACTTAAAAAGCTCTCTGTCTGTCTCTCTCTCTTCCCGCTCTTTCTTCTACTCTTTCCTTCCCCTCCCCACACATATTCTCTTTATATATAAAAATATATACAAGATATGTGTATCTTGTATATATATGATATATATATATACAAATATGTGTGTATATGTTATATAAATTATATAATGAATTACATATCCTTAATGATAATAGTTGTAGTTTTTATAGTCCTTTAAGTCTTGAAAGCAATTAACATAGGTTATTTCATTCAGTCCTTAAAACAACCTTGTGAGGTTATTATTATTTTCATTTTAGACTTGAGAAAATTTAGGCTGAGAAGTTGTGACTTTCTAAGAGTCACACAATTTACATCTAAGGCAAAACTTGAACTCATCTCCCTTACTCTAAGTACAGCACCCCCAACACTGTACTATCTGTCTTTAAAAATATATATCTAAAAGTTTATTTGTTATTATATTATTTTTTTCTTTCTGTATGTATTGAATCTGAAATTGATTACTAAAAGAGAATAGCTAAACAAAGAAGGGCAGGAATCAGACTGCTTAGTTGTCTTTCCAAAAGTAAAATAAAGATTTATTTTGATTTATTTATTTAGTGTAAAGAAAGGCCTTCAACTTTCAATATTACTTTATTGTAGTGCAATGAACAGAATCCAATATTCTGATATAGGTCATGAAATTTTGATGACAGCTACAATATAAGATAACAGAGTCATCCTATCGTCTTGAGTTAATTAGTAATGCTGACATCATTGCAATTTTATACCTAACTTCATTATACAAGCAAGCATAGCTTGTAGATTATTCTCTTTTCTTTTGTTACTAACGCTTTTATTTATCATTGCTAATAAAGGACACCAGTTAGTCAATTTATGTTTAATTCCCACAAGTCAAAAGGTTCAACTGGTCATTATGATGCTTGAGGACAGTATGGTATTTTAGTAGGGTATTACCTCAATAGTTAGCTGGACTGGGTTTGAATATTGGCAATCACTCAAGGTTTCAGTTTCCTCATCTGTAAAAAGGAACCATTAGATGTCCTCTGAGATTCCTTCCAGTTTTAAATATGTGATCTGGATATTTCCTTCAAATGCCACCCCTGCCATAGACTCCCATACATAATTATCAATTGGTTGTAATAAAATATTTTTTTCCAAGGGTGATAAAATGTAAAATTTGGCTTTTGTTGTCTTTCAGAGACTATGGAGATTTTTGTTGATCGATTATTGTTAACCTATTAATATGCAAACCCTGTAAAGAGAAAATAATAAATGCCTTAAATGTGTCAAGCACAAGTTTTGAAAATAGGGTCATTTTCTTTGTTGAATGAATGAAAAAAAAGCACTTTCCAAGCTCCAGATATAGGACTAAGTGCTAGGAGAAGTCTTTGCTCCCTAGGAACTTGCATTTAAATTTGGGGGAGATTATACATAGAAGAAAATAGAGAAGAACAAAGGGAGTTTTATTCTTGGGAATTACAAGGATAAATCCTTTCCAGAAGCAATTGTGTTATTGATTTGATTTAATGCCCAGAGTAAGAAGTAGAAAGGGAGAAGGGAGATTGTGGGATTGTATATGTAAATAGATAGATTGATTTGTCTGTAGAAGACAGGATAGAATGTGAAAGTGAAACTTGGTATAAAATTTAGGGCCAGCTATAGCTAATGAGCCAGGTAAGGTAGTTTGAACTCAATCAGATCAATTTGTCTCTAACTGGGGCAGACAGACATTACAAAGATTAGTTATCACAGAATGGCCATTTCCTTTGAACTATAATAACATATAATTCTGTCATCTAAATACTTTAGATTGCTTCTTGCACTCCCACATTCTAAGACGGTTAAATATTATTGAGCATTAACCCTTGTCCCAGGAATTCAAAGGGTGAGGAAGTTTGCTTTATCTTAGTAACCAATGTGAATATATCCTGAAAAAATAGAGCTTCATGATTCAATTTCATTCAACAAATATTTATTATGCAGCAATTATGTGCAAGGCATTATGCAAGTCAGTGTGGATGCAAAAACAAATAAAAGATTTTCCTTGATCTCCAGGAGTTATGGACATTTAACAAGTGGAACATTTAACAGGTATGCAGATCAACCATTTGAGAGAGAAAGCATTGGTGTGGGTGAGATATGATATACTGGTAGATGAAGGAAATCAGGAAAACATTTAGGCGGAAGATATCATTTAGATTTCTACAGTTAAACTAGGTTTTGTAAATAACATGGCATTCTGAAACATAAGAAAAGAGCATGTGGCTTCTAGTAGTCAATTATCAGGATAATTTTTTTTTCATTTTTAAAAATTTTGGTTCTTCTAACCTCTGTATAGCATATTTAATTGTGATGGAATATAGCTTCTAGGAAAGAGAGCACTAGGGAGATCCCCCCTGACCTTGGTGCTTCTGTACTAATAATTAATCTGTCATTGATTCTAAATTCTTCTGGTTTTGGAATCTGTGATACTGAGGTTCCCCCCTCAACTTTGGAGTGCTATTATTCTGACAAACTGTCCATCAATGATTGTAAAAGTCTTCTGGCCTGGGAATATAATAATAGCCCCACCTAAAATCTTTTATACTATACATTGATGAAAGGAGAGGCCAGATCCTAGGGGTCTAGACTCAATCTCTGGAACCCTATTCTAGACCTTTGCTTACTTCTCAAAGAAACTTGGTGTTTTGGGGATGACCTTATTGTCGAGCTAGCTGCCACAGCTCTTATAATTGAGGAAGCCTCTAAGCTCACCCTAGGCCAATTATTGGAGTTTCTAATTTCCCAGAGGGTTCAGAGCATTTTTGCCCTCACAGAGTTTTAGAATTCTAAAAGGAATGAGAAAGGAATGACATCTATACTGATTCCAAACTTTCATGTTTTATATGGAAAAAAAAGAGATTTTTGACAGAAAATAAATAAATAATTCATCCATTAAATATGCAAGGGAAATTCTACAATTATTGCAAGCTGTCCATGGACCTTGAGAGGTTTCTGTTATGTTTTGTAAAGGACACCAGAAGGTGGATTCACTTCGGGCCAAGGGAAACAGGTTTGCAGATTCAGCTGCTAGTGCTGCTGCCTTTGTTTGCTTCTGACCATGGCACCTTTAATTCCTCAACTCCCCAATTCTACACTCTTTCATAGTTCCCAGGAACAGGTCCTTTGCTAAAGAAAGGGGGCACACCCTTTTTCCTTCTAGGTGATTTCAAACACCTTCAAGCCAACTTCTAATCCCAAACCCAGCCAGTGGAAACTTCTCTTTAGCCTATACCAATCTACTCACTTAGGGAAAAAATGCTCTCCAATCCCTTGCGAAGAAACAGTCAAGTAGATCTGTCAAATCTGCCCAGTTGTGCCCAAGTAAATTTGGAAAGGGCTGTTAAATTCCCCATCCTGAACCCTATCTGGAGGAGGGATACACATTTAGGGATGGACTGGCAGATAGATTTTACACCTACCCCCTCTCAGGGGTTTCAAAGTGCTTTTGGTTTTTGTTGTCACCTTCACTAACTGGGTAAAAGCTTTTCTTCCCTTGTAAAACTGAAAAGGCTCAGAGATTTTTGTTAAAGGAGGTCAAATTCATTTAAGATTAATTATCTCCACAATGCATGTCATCCTCTCTACCCAATGTTTAATGCCTTTTAAACATTATGGTACTTGAATTCTAAGCCACCTGAACACTCCTTTTACTGTGTATAATGCCACACTATTCTATCCATTACCCCTACTCCTTTGAGGAGACAAAAGCAGGGATTTGGGGAAGTGTTCTTTGCTATAAACCCTAGGAAAAGCTGTCTGAATGTGAGACATTCATGGTAGCCTTATCTACTCACCAAGTCTTCCTCTGTGTGGGGTTCCTGGTTACTGTTCTTGGTAACCTCCATACTAGCTCCACTTTTAATTATTATTATTATTATTTTTTGCTCATATTTGGCCCTTGTATTTTTAACCTTTTTGTGAGATTTGTTTCTTCTGGGCTCCAAGCTATAAATTTCCAAACTGAATAGCATTAGCTATCTGATTCTGACACTCAGCACCCTTCTGAGTGCTGCTGCCATCTTCAAGTTGCATTCCTCCCCTACTCAGTCTGGACCCTAACTAGTCAGGGACAGCTCTACATGTCTTATGAGCATGAAGTAGCTCCAGAAAATGAGATCTCTGTCCCTTTATTCCAAATGAATTGGGGGTTCAAACTGCTTGAGAGGGACATGATGAAATATAGCTTCTAGAGGAGACAGCATTAGGGAGGTCCCCTTGACCTTGGGGTGCTTCTGTTCTAACAACCTATCAGTGATTCTAAAGTTTTTTGGCTTTGGAATCTGTTATCTTGAGGTTGTCCCCCTCCCCCAATCTTGGAGTGCTATTGTTCTGGCAATCTGTCCATCAATGATTGCAAAAGTCTTCTGGCCTAAGAATATAATAATACTTCTTCCCTTACATTTTAGGGAAGATATATTATTAATCCTGAGGCCTTCTGACCTTAGAATGCTATCATCATGTTATTGTTCTAACAATCTGTCAATGATTTCAGTGTCCTACAGACATTACTGTCAAGTAGTTAATCTGTTGGTCAGTGATAACCAAGTTCCTGAGACAATAGTGAAAGGAGCTCCCTTCAAACCTACTTGTAAGACATAAAATTAGCAAATAAGTAAGATGAAGCTCTGATCAACTTTGTATATATACAAATACAATAGATTTATAAATCTATCTTTTTTTCTCTTGGGTCCTTTGCTAAATTCTTTTGGAACTTAGCCCACTTCAATTGGCATTACAGTTCCAATAAACTTTGCCTCTTGACTTAGATATAAGTTCAAACCTGCAAATTCTTTTGAATTACCTTGCAACACTGGTTTACTTTAGATGGATATACTGAACTTCAAAACAGAAAGGTTGCTGAATAATTGTGGCAGAAAAAAGGCCTGGAAATAATAATGAGGCGCAAGAAGTGTTCTAATTTTTCCTCTTGGCCCAGTGTGTCAGGGGTATGAGTAAAGGAGGAATCAATATTGAAGACATCAATTTCAGACATAGCATCTTCCATAGAAAGCCAGATTTTCTTAAGCACAAGCAGATAGGAATGTAAGGAAAAAAAAACCTATGATGAAAGGTATTTGGTTAACAATAGAATGTAAATGTGCATATATTCTTGACACTGAGAATTTTTTACAAATATTTTTACAAAATATTTTCAAAATTTCATATTTATAAACTATAACATTTTTATTGAATAAAAAACTGGTTGGTGATTATTATGATATGTCAATATGATAGATTATTTCATTGTGATTTAAGAAATGAAAAATTCAGGGAAATGGTATAATTTACATGAACTAATGCATAGTTAATTGAACAGAACTAGGAGAACAATTCAAATAGTAAATGGCATGGAAAATAATATCGAAAGGTATTAGATCTTTAATTGATATTGTAACTAATTGTGATATCAGTGAATTATTGGTAAGGCATATCTCCCTCTCAGAGAAGAAGTGGTAGACTATATATGCAGAATGAGGCACATATCAGATAGGACCAAAGTATTGACCAATTTTGCTTAGCTGTATTTCTTAGTTTCCAAAAGAGTAATACTAAAAACTGGGGGGAGGAGAGTGATTGGAGGAAACAGGTCTTTGGAAAGTGAGAGAGATGTAAAAAGTGTCCTATAATGTTTAATAGAAAACATTCATTTTTGGAGGAGCTGTTAGGAAAAAGTATATTAGTTCATTGCTAATGGAATTCTAATAAATAATTTAAAATTCTGAAAGAAAAGTTACTGAATTGTTTATAGGCAAGAATTCCTAGTTATAGCTTTGAGAGTGGAGAAAGATTTTGGGGAGAGATCTGATATTGATTTCAAATCAGAAATTTAGGAAGTAAAAAGTAGATGTATGTTAATCATAGGACAAGGGAAATTGATCAAGTTATTCAATTGAGGAGACCAAAGAATAGAGAGGTTGATGGCAATGGCATTTAAAAGGTAGGGTTTCAAGACCTCTTTAAAATCTGAAAAATTATTGAGGACTTTTGGTTTATGTGGCTTATATTAATTAATATTTATTAGAAATTAAAACATCTTAACATCATTATGAAAATAGTTTTGATACCAAAGGTGCCCTGAAAATACCATAGGAAACCCCCAAATTCCTAAGCTATATTTTAAAATCTGCTGGTCTAGATTGTCTCTAAGTTCTCTTCAAATTTTGACCACATTTTAATTTCAGTATCTATTAGTGATCAGAACTCAGTAAACAACTTCAATAACTTTTGTGATGAGCTGGAAATAATAAAGAAGGTTAACTGCACAATATCACTGTGCTACTTAGCCAGATAGAAGAGTTTCCTTTAATTAGCAACTAACTCTAAGAAATAAGGATGCAAAGTTATGTCTCTCAGGTCTTATGTACAGTATAATTTCAATTGAAAGTTACAGACAGTACAATCAAACAATTTCCTTGTCTTTTGTTCTTAATATAATTAAGAGTAAGAAACTAGAATAATTTTGTTTCCTGCAAAGACAAGATTCATGTTCACATTACTGAGAAATATTGAGACGTAATTGTGGTATTTAATTAATTCATTTTCAAAACTCAGATGTAAACTGATTTCAGTTTTCCACTAGCAAATACATTTTTTTTTCGATTAGAACAGGAAACAAATTTGGTTTGTACTTGTACATTTATATTTGTACATTCAATCCATTCATTCCATTTATTCAACATTATTAAGACTTTATTTTCACAAAGTATTCTTTTAGGCATTAAGGGAAATAAATAAAGTACAAACCTAGTTTTCTGATATTTTACCATATAGCTTTTTTCTTTTCATTATATAATGAATGATTAAAACTTCTAAAGTGAATGATTAAAACCTCTAAAGATGGGTACTCAGAAAACATCAGCCTACCTATCCACACTGGGAAAAAATGAAATGGATGAAGAATGTATATTGCTGAGATTCTGATATGCATTTGGATAGATAGACTGTGAATAGACAGTAAAGGCTTAGAATTGAATAATAAGAAAAGAATGAACTAAATTGCCTTTAGGAAACAGTGCCACATTTTTAAAGATCCTAAGATTCTCTCTGAAATGAAGATGTATTTTTAAACATAGGTATTAATAGTAATAACTAACACTTTTATACTGATCTAAGTTTTTCAAATTGTTTATCTCACTTTATCCTCACAACACCTCTGTGAGAAGATTGATGCATTATACAGATGAGGGAACTATCACAACCACAAATTAAAAGACTTGCCCAGGATCCCGTGTCTAATAAGTATGTCTATAACATGTCACCAGTGTATAGTCTATAACATGGCACCAATGAGGTGTTACACAAGAGAAGCAGGATACAGGATATAATTAGAGAGATTTGTGACTCTGGGAGAACAATCTTTTTATTTCATTTTGTCTACTCAGTGTCTAGAGGAAAACCCAAACATATTGGGTGGGTCATCTGTGGAGAATGTATAGGAGGATATGAACCAGAATCATAGGCTTATAGGAATCTTAAAGGTCATCAAGTTCAATGTCATTTTACAAATAAGGAAACTGAGGTCTAGAAAGGTTAAATGGTTTGCCTAGGGCCATACTCTTAGAAAGGATTTCAGCTTAAGTCTTCCTGACTATTCCCTGCTGTCTCTCTCAGACAGGATGAGAAAATAAATGTAGATTATGATATCCATGATTGCAAGTAATTCCCACTTTGATAAGATCATAGATTGACTGATGTTTGAACTTTAAATATGGATAGGAGCTCATCAGGCAGACCTAGGGGAAAAGATGTTATAGGAAAAGAGGTAATAGATTAAGCAAAGGCATGGAGACCAAGATAGGATGCTTTTAAGGAACTGCAAGTAATACAGTTTGGTTGGAATATAGCAAACATGAATAATGATGGATAAGGCTATAGAGGAAGATTGGAACCAGATTGGGGAGGGGCTTAAATGGTAGGACTTTACTTGTTATGTGATATGGAACTACTGTTGAAGATAGAGTTGGGTTAAAAGAAGGGGAAATGTTATGATTAATGTTAGATTTCAACTACCGCTTCAGTCTTGTGACCCTGTGACACTGGGGTGCTAAGATAATATGGAAGGGCTTAATATGGAAGGTATTGCTAAGGGCACAACAATTGATGACCTCATAACACGCTTCATCATATCCTGCCCTTTGGAATATTCTATGTCCATGGTTTCAAGCAACTTGCATCATTGCTTGACTTATACCAGGTATACCAAGCCAGCAGAGCCATACTGCTACATCATCAACAGGTATCACTTTACTGTATTTCTTAACTCAAGGACACTCAATTTTGCAACCAGAATACAGTGGATCAGCCTAAAAGCATTAGCCTGGGACAAGGTTTTAAAATTGTGGGGTATTGTATACTCTTCTACTATAATAGGTCTTTTGTGCCTCTTCATGTAGTATAATTTACCCTCATTTTACCTCTTCTTTCCTCTTCAAAGTCAATTTAAAGCCACACACTATCTCTGCATATACTTTCTAACTACCCTCACAAAAATACAATTCTCAGTAGTTACAAGTATCTTCTTGTGTAAGAATATACACAGTTTAAACTTTAAATAACATTTTTAGCAGTCTGGTAAAGGTTATAATTCATAATTGAAAGTAATGCTAAGTCTCCATTAGAGGTCAGTGAAAATAGAGATGTATTTTTTTTGGTCTCAGTTTCTAGAACCCCTGAAATCTATCCATGAAGCCCTCTGTGGCTTAAATTGTATGTTTTTCCTGATTTTAATTACTTTGTATAAGCAGCCTTCGAATAGAGTAGCCTTAGTCTTAGAGTAGAATAGATATTGATTTAGTCCTCAAGGCTTAGTGGCAAAGCTTTTTCTTCTTTTTCCTAATGTGGTAAAAGTATTTTCCTTCTAAAATTTGTCTCCCTCATTTTACCTTCCTGTAGGTGTACTCCTCCTTTCCACATTTCCCTATGACTACAAAAGACTCTCTTCATGCTCTTGGCTACTGTTGGCTTCCTTTTCCTGAGCTAGTGGTTCTACATTAGTAAAAGCCTATATAGTATTTCTCAGTACATCTCTGTCCAGCATTTTCTAAATCTTTTCTGGCCTGTGTTAAGAGCTATTTTTATTATTTCTTTGTGAATTATGTTTTCTTTATATTCCCAACTTCTTGAAAAATACCTTTGATGAAATGGGGAAAAAACATACTGAAGAAAACATTTTCTTAAAAAATAGAATTTGTGAAATGAAAAAAAAATCTATGAAACAAAACAATTCCTCTAAAAGTAGAATTAACCACATGAAAAAGGAGGTAAAAAAGCTCATCTCCCTCCCTTCTTTCCCTCTACTATAATAGGTCTTTTGTGCCTTTTCATGTGGTGTAATTTACCCCCATTTTACCTCCCCTTTCCTCTTTAAAGTCAGTTTATACCCACACATTCTGTCAATGCTACCCTTTCTAACTACCCTAACAAAAATATAGTTCTTAGTAGTTGCAAGTATCATTTTCTTGTGTAAGGATATATTTTAAATAACATTTTTTTCCTTTTCTGCTTACCTTTTTATGCTTCTCTTGAGTCTTGTATTTAAAAATCAAATTTCCTCTTCAGCTCTAATCTTTTCATCAGAAATGATTGAAAATCTCCTATTTCATTGAAAATACCTCTTTCCCCCTAAAACATAATTCTTAGTTTTGCTGGATAGTTGATTCTTGGTTGCAGTCCATGTTCTTTTGCCTTCTGGAATATTATATTCCAAGCCCTTCAATCCTTTTAATGTGGAAGTTGCCAAGTCCTGAGTAATTTGAATTATTTCTTTCTGGCTGCTTTTAGTAGTTTCTCCTTGACCTGATAATTCTGAAATTTTTAGCTATAGTATTCCTTGAAATTTTGGGGTTTCTTTCAGGAGGTGATCAGTGGATTTTTTTAATGACAATTTTACCCTTTGGTGCAAGATATTAGGGCAGTTTTCCTTGATAATTTCTTGAAAATATTGTCCGGGCTCAATTTTTGATCATGGCTTTCAGGTAAGTCCATTCTTAGTAGTTACTCTCCTGGATCTATTTTCAAGATTGATTGTTTTTCCCATAAGGTATTTTATGTTTTCTTATTATTTTCATTTTTAAAAAAAATTTGCTTGATTCTTGATGTCTCATCGAGTCATATACTTCCATTTGACCAATTCTTTAATGAATTATTTTCTTCAATTAGCTTTTTTACCTCCTTTTTCATCTAGTTAATTCTACTTTTAGAGGAATTGTTTTGTTTCATAGATTTTTTTTTTCATTTCACAAATTCTATTTTTTAAGGAAATGTTTTCTTCAGTATGTTTTTTCCCCATTTCATCAAAGGTATTTTTCAAGAAATTGTTTTGTTCAGTCAATTTTTGTGCTTTCTATTCTAAGCTGTTGGCTTTCCCTTCCCGACTCCCCATGATTCTCCTGCATAACTCTTATTTCTTTTCTCTGTTTTTCTTCTCCCTCTCTTAGTTGCTTTTTAAAATTCTTTTTGAGCTCTTTTAAGACAATCTTTTGAACTTGAGACCAATTCATATTCCCCTTTGAAGTTGTACCTATAGACATTTTGATATTGCTTTTATCTTTTGGGTTTGTGTTCTGATCTTCCCTGTCACCATAGTAGCTTTCAATAGAAAGCGCGAATTTAGGGTTCTTTTTTTTAAAAGCTCATTTTTAAAAGGTGAGCTCTGTTCCTAGAGCATAGAGGAGGCTGTCCCAAGTTTCTTTTGCAGATTCTCAGAGCTTATCACAGTGTCTTGCACATAGTAGGTGCTTATTCAATTCTTGTTGATTTGACTTGATTTGAAGAGGCATTCATAGATAGTTCCTATACTTTCTTTTCCCCTTTTTGTAGTCTCTGTATTTGAATAGAAGCTTGACCTTAAACATTTTACCCTTTAGAGGAATTCTCTTTATCCCAGTATTCAAAGTCTTTTGTACCAAAGAACATTGGTTTTGGAGTCAGACAACTTGTTTCCAAATCATAACTATGCTCCTTTCCCCCTGAAATTCAATTCATTTCCCTTTCCTTCTCTGCATGATGCAGCAGTAAGGCTTCAGGTTTTAGAGTTAGGAGCTGTGTTCAAATCCCAGCTTTGCCATTACTTTTTGGATCATTTTGGACATATCACTTACCTTTTCTAGAACTATTTTTTCAACTTTAAAATGAAAAGGTTAGATGAGATTAGAGGATCATAGATCTAGAGCTAGAATATATCTCATCTGTAAAATATGAGGAAATTGAGGCTCAGTGGCTTGGTCAAGATTATACATGTAGTAAGTGTCAAAGTTAGAATTTGAATCTAGGTCCTCGAACACTTTTTCTTACCATGTCATACTGCTCTTTCTAAGATCTCTTTCAGTTTGAAGTCTATAACCTCATTTAAAAACAAATGGGAAATAGTTTTGGTTTTAGACTTTGAATTGCTGGAAAACATCTACAGAGTTTAAAGTAGCAGTCAGAAGGCCCATGAGCATATTCAGCTTTATGGGATAGTCTAATCACAGAACAAATGAGAAATTACTCTCTTTAGTTCCTAGAGCTCCCTTAACCAATGCATCATTTATATCAAATGTTCTAGGATTACCTGTGGTGGGGAGTAACAAAGAACTATGGCAGGGAAGGAGTAGGTGGGAATCATTCTTACAATGCTGCTATTAATTTTCATTATCCTTTAACCTCTTACAGTATTGTAACCTTTCTTGCCAGAGACATGTATCTGTGATTATGACAAATATAAGGTTTGGACAATTTTCTTCTGGGGAAAGAGTGACAGACTCTAAATAAGGATTCAAGAAAAAAATAGTCCAAAAGCCAGGGTAGGTTGGGGCCAGTGCTTTTTCAGAAATGCTAATGGGCTGGGAAGGAAGTAGAAAGCTACATGTGGAAATGACAATTTAAAATCCAGGAGGTCAACGTCAGATCAGGAACCAAGATAGAGGGAGTTTGAGCAGGCTTATTGTGCATGATTCAGTCCTTGTTTAGTAAGTTCTGCCTTATTTCATAGTGTTATGTATTCTCTGCCCTCATTTTGCTTTATGTGCAGGTTTGTGTTTACACTGGCACAGAGGCAGGCTCCTGTTTGGTTGTACTGGAAGATCATTGTGCCAGGCTGCCTCATATAAATATATATATATATATAACCTACAGTGAAAAAAAGCATTTCAATGGAAGCAAAAGACTTCTTTGAAGCATTTGAAACAAATTATGGTTAAAAGACTTTAAAAAATAACTTAAATGATGTTATAATCTTTAAAGCAAGTATTTTTGGACTTTTTTTGTATGTATTATAGAACTGTTTGGCAGTATAGTTAAGTCTATGGCTCCCTTCTCAGGAACAAGCTTTTTAGTTTTGTGTGCACATGAAAAAAAAATCATAATGGAAGAAAATGTTAAATTTGGTTAGATGTTAGTGAAAATAAAAATGTAATATTTTTTCATTTATGTTCCTAGATACCCTAAAATTTATTCATGGACCTCATTCTAGAGAATAATGCTTAGAGCAGAGAATTTCCAAGTTTATTTTTTGAAACGGGTGACATCCCCATAACTTCAAGTACCTTCTTATGTTTATTGGAGAAGAATCAGCAAGTCTGAGGCCTCAGTTTTCAGGATCCTAGGGAAGTAGAAACATAGCTTCTCCTCAAACTTAGGAGGGCTATTCTTCATGAAGAAATGACAATCATTGCTTCCTGTTTTTTAATCTTAATAACAGTTTGGAATTTTGCCAAAACTCACATGTGTAATTTAAATGTACCATAGGACTGAATACTAAAAATTGAGGAATTCATACAGATGAAAATTTCAGTGACCTTGAATAGGAGAAGCCATAGAAAGGGCTAGAGTTGTTCCAAAATGCCCACTGCTCTGCATTCACTATCATGAGGTAATTCTTTCTTTTCTGAGGTCTTATAATATCCCTTGTTATGTATAAAGATATATTTTAAAAGAGTATAGTTATTCCATGTTAAGAATGTTTAAATGATTAGTTCTGTATAGGTAGGAAGACCACATTTTAAAAAAAAAATTATTAAAGCTTTTTATTTACAAAATATATGCATGGGTAATTTTTCAACACTGATCCTTGCAAAAGTTTGTGTTCCAAATTTTCCCTCTTTCCCCCCACCTCCTCTTTTAGATCACAGGTAATATAATACATGTTAGATATGTTAAAATATATATTAAATCCAATATACATATACATATTTATACAGTTATCTGGCTGCACAAGAAAAATTTGATCAAGAAGGAAAACAAAAACTGAGAAAGAAAACAAAATGCAAGCAAAACAATAACAGAAAGAGTGAAAATGCTTTATTGTCCATACTCAATATGGTCCACACTCAGTAACCACAGTCCTCTCTCTGGGTGTAAATGGCTCTGGAAGATCACATTTTTTAGATCTTTTTTATTTTTTTGTACTTCAAGAACTTTCAGAGTGCTTGGCATATAGTAGTTGACCAAAAAGTTTCCTGGTATATTGAAAATGTAATCAGAAAAGCTTTAAACTGAAAAGGAAGGATAAAGAAAACACCTTATATATGTTGGTCAATCTAGATACAATTGTAGAGAATTACAGGGCAGGAAAGAATAATTGGAGAGACATTGAGTGACTCAAAAGAGATACAGACAAAGTGAAGAAGCAGTAGTAGAACATATTGCTTCAAATTTCTATGTGAATCTGTACAAATATGGATAATAAGAAAGGTGAAGAAAAATTCTAAAATGGAGGCAAATTCAATTTCATAAGTATCACTGGGAATTGATGGGATGAGACCTGTGACTGGAACATGACTTTGAAAGAATATATGTTATTCAGAAGTCACAGAATAGATAAAGAGGTAGGAGAGGTAAAAGGAAGTTATTAAGAAGATAACATGTAGAGAAATAGAAGGGATTTAATCTGGTGCATTTTCTAGATTTGTTAGAGGAATTTATGTATCTCTCTGTCATCTAAACTGTGATTTAAAAACAAAAAAACATTTTTGATGACTGAAAGCATAGATCTTTATCAAATGTGTGGAATGAAGCTGAGAGGGATAGTTAACATGTTGGATCATACAATCAGGATCCAAAAGGAGCTGGATAGTTGGACTAAATTTATTAAGATGAAATTTAATAGGAATGAATGTGTTCATTTTTTCTTCCAAATCAAACTCACAAGTAAAAGAGGGTCAAAGCATGACTAACTAGATCTTTGTATGAGAATGTTATAATTGATTTCAAGCTTAGTTGTAGAATGTGGCAGCTCAAAAAGGTTTTTTGATAATAGACTTCCTTTAGACACATAGCATCAAGAGCCAGGATGGTTATAGTTCACTGTACTAGTCCCAGTTCAAACACACCTGAGGGAGTTTTACTAAATAACTTTAAAGATACTTTCCAACTAAGGGATTGTGGGAAAACTTTGTGGATTGATTGAAACTGTAGTACTAAGATGTTAAATAACTTTGAGTAATATTAAGTGGCCACATATTTAGATTATAGAACTTAGAACCCAAGTGAGGGAACTAAAATTCAGAAAGATTAAAGTGAACTTCTCATTTAAAATGCTTGCCTTTCCTATCTTTGTGGGAATCCAGTGGAAATAATGAAAGCATTTTGAAAATTGTGAATTTGTAAAAACTGTGAATACTATGCAAATATTCTTCAAGGCTTTTGTTGGTTTAGTGAGCTCATTGGTATGGGTATATCTGTGAAGATAACAACTCATTTATGTTGTTATCTTTCAAAGGTTCTCCTAGATTCACTAGAACCCATCCTTTTAATATTTCGTTGATAACAAAACAACACTCAGATTGTCCTCTGGTATCTGTCTTTTTTTTTTTTTTTCTGATTAATTGGGATGAAATGACTTGCCCAGGGTCACACAACTAGGACGTGCCTGAGGTCAAATTTGAACTCAGGTCCTCCTGACTTCAGGGCTGATGCTCTAACCATTATGCCACCTAGCTGCCCCATATCTGTAGTTTTTAATACATATCCAAAAAGATGTGAATTGAAGGTTCTCTTTTCTTTGAATAACTTCCCTTGTAGGAAGCAAAGACATTTACAATTATTTCATTAAATTTTTTTTCTTTTAAAAGTCATTGTTGCAGCTAAATATTTGAAAGACTTAAATTAGGAGGCTTTTGAGAGTTTACTGAATTTGAGTCCCTGTTTAAAATTAATATTTCTTCTGGGTTTTCCCCCCTCTTTCCCCTTCTTGTCCCTTCCCAGTTTTCAAGCTCCATCTCTTAAACAACAATATACAGGGGGTATCCTGAAAAAAAATCACAAAAGAGTATACTGAGAAGGACATGTGAAATAGAAAAAGGATCAGTGACTATATTCCTTTGCCTTGGAGACTCCGGATGTTTATAGGTTATCTGTGTGGAGATCAGGCTTTTTTATATCCTGCTTGGCTCTGTTCACTCCTTGAGATCACATGTTGAAACCAGTGACTATGTATATGAAAGGTTGAGAAAAAAAAGTAAAGCTCCTAATTAGGCAAGGCTGAGTGGGCATAGCAGTGACAGGCAAAGAAGCATGCTGGGTGTACCTAGAAAAAAGGGTTATGTGAATATCAATATGTACTTCATTTAACTTTCCTTTTTGTGAGCTTTCTTTATTGATGGGGTGAATATTTTGTAAGTAACTTAGCTGCTCAATGAAGATCATCAGCTTCCTTTATCAGTCATTTCCTAACAGGTCCTAAGAGAAATCAGAAACAAATAGTTTTCCAACAAAGTAGAGCACAGAAGCTATTCACTACCAATTTGCAATGCATATCTGTCATTGGGATTTTTGAACTAATAACTTCAGTAAGGACTTAGAATTAAGTCATTTTTGTGTTTTGTATTCATGCAAGTATTTGCTTCCAGAAGATAAATTTAGGACTGGAAGTAGTTCCTCATCTGAGTTATCCATCCTCTGTAGGGTCAAGGAGTTATTTGGTGAATATTATTCTATTGAAATAGAAGCAGTATAGCAGTATACTAGCAGTATTAGTGGGGAAAATATTGTGGATTAGAGAGAGAATGATAAAGAGGTAGGGATAGACAGGGATGGAGGGTGAAGGGTAGGGAAGAGGAGGAAGAAGAGAAAAAGGAGGAAGAGGAAGAAGAGGAAGAGGAGAAGAAGGAAGAAGAGGAGGAAAAAGAGACAGAGAGAGAGAAAGAGAGAGAGACAGAGACAGAGACAGAGACAGAGACAGAGAGACAGAGAGAGATATGGAGGGAGAGAAAAATTGAATGCAATTGAAAAACACATCAGAAGAAATAATTCCTGACCAAAACCAAATAAATGAAATTTGAATCTAAATTGATTTCTAGCCAACAAAGTTACAAAACTTTTGTTGTATTTTGAAGAATTATCTCCCATTTTTACCAAATATACACAAGAATTTAATGAAATTTATAATTACTTTATAAATCAAGATTCTTGGTCTTGCTCCTAATCTGAAGCAAGAAACAATATCTCCCTGCAAAATTATACTGTGGATAAAACTTGGTTGACAAGAAACAGAATCAGGGAGTCTTACTCATTTATTTGATTAGGCTTTGATATATAATGAACAACTTTATGGAATTAAAATGTTTTTATGTAATAAAACTTTTATGTAATAAAACTTTCTTTATGAAAAAAATCAAATTTATATGCACATATATGGTAAATCTAGAATTTTTCTTTTATATTTATATGAATAAGGGGCATTCGAAGGTTTCCTAAAAATCAAGGAGTATAAAGACAAAAATATTGGGATCCCATTTGGAAATCATTTACTTATTTATTTTAATTTATGGAATAAAATAAGCATTTCCATAATATATTATAATAAGAAAGAAGATTGTGCACAAAACTGCAAATTCACTACTTAAAACTTGCTGTTCCATTTAAATATACAACAAAGTTATGTAAATTTTCTTCCCTTTTTTCTCCCTTCCCTTTCCTTTCTTAGAGATGGCAACCATTTGATACAAATAGATATATGTATAAAATTAGCCTATATATATATATATGTATATATATATATATATATATATATATATATATATATATATATATATATATATATATATATATATACTTCTATTTATCAGTTCTCTGAGTGCAGATCATCCCCTTCATTTTACAGAGGAAGAGACTAAGGCATATAGACTTATATAATTCATCTCACACCATACAAAGTAAACATGGAGTAGGGATTTAAGTTGCAAGCCTGATTCTAAATAAGTACTTTTTCTTAATATACTTATGTATATATGTGTGTGTGTACATGTATCTATATGTTCTCTATATAACACATATATATAAAGATACAGATTTTTCTAACCAATTGCTTATCTCCTATATTTATTTTTCTTCTTCCCAGATACTGTCTATAGATACATTCCCTCAAAGTACTATCTTATATTCCCTTTCCTTCCTTATTCTTTCATTCTACTGAGTTGTTCTGTCTTTCTGTCTGTCTGTCTATGTTTGTGTCTCTGTGTTTTTTTGTGCTTCCGTGTCTCTGTTTCTCTGTCTGTTTCTATCTCTCTCTCTTTCCCTATTTCTCCTTTTGTTATTGGGTAATCTTATTCACTTCCATGACTTCAGATATCATATTTTTTAGATGACAAATCTAAGTCTGGCTCTGATTTCTTTTCTGAACTCCTTAAACTGCATCTGTTCTTCTACTCTGTCCAAAAGGATGTGTGGTTTCATCTGGGCTCCCTTATGGTGGGCTAGCCAGGGCCGAAAGCAGAGAATCCTCCATGCTGCTGACACATGGGTACAGTACTGAGGTGGAAAGTCATAAATAGTAAGATTACAGTTCATAAGGGGCCAGATTTAAGAGGCAGGCTGTCTGGAACCAGATGGTCATTTATAGGAATAGAGCTCAAAAAATAGAAAGCAAATTGCTACCTAAGACAGATAACATATCTGGAACTAGAAGTAAACACAATACTCACTTTTGAGGGTGATAGTCTAACTTTGTCCTAGTTATTCCATTTTAGGGCTACCAATATTAATCTAGGCTCACATTTCCAGGAGATTGGGATATTAATTTCTTGCAAATGACACTCCATTTTCAATCTCATGCTTTTCCTACTGACTGTCCTCTATTCTGGAATGTTCTGTCTTCTCACTTCTGCCTCTTAGAATCCCTGATTTCTTTTAAGCTTAAACACTCCTTTCAGCAGCAGGTATCTTTTGGTGCTCTACTGCATTAAATCCTTTCTAATGATAGCTCCCATCCACTCTCTCTCTATTTCATATGTACCTATTTATATACATGCTTTCTCACCCATTATAATGTCATCTCTTTGTGGGAAGGAACTGTTTGGTTTTTTTTTTTAATCTCTATATTCCTAATATTCAGCACAGTGCCTAGAACATAGTAAGCAGCAAATAAAAGATTACTGATTGATTCAGAAAAATTCTTGATACAGTTTTCATTATTGTAGAAGTGGATGGGGAGGGAAATAATTAGCTTCAATTCGCTGAAGGTGGATGGGTTAGGGAATAATTAGGAAAATCAGGAAATAGGTAGATTGTTGTTGTATAGAAAAAAGATGATAAATATGAGATTATCCTTATCACAGGAAACTTTAGAGGGTTAGTAAAAGATTCAGTGATCATAGTAACCTATGTGTTACCTGGCTTGAGAATATTTTGTGACTGCCAGGAGAGAGCAGTTTTTATGAATATTCTTTCTTGGTATTATTCACTATGGCATATTAGTAGATTTTTATCTCCATTTAATTCAGTTCAGTAAGTAATTCTTAAACATCAGTCAATAAGAATTCAAAGAAGAAAGAGTTCTTGTCCTCAATGACCTTGTATTCTACTCAGTTCAACTTTGTGACCTAGTTTGCTTTGCTTCTCCTATAGTGTACAGCAGTCATGAGAAATGTAACATTTATAATATTTGCCATGTAGAATTTTATTATAATATGTCTCCACTTCCAATTCCTAAAGAAGAACATGTATCAGAGCTGCTTAAAATCTTATATCTCTTTAGTCACCGTTGATACTATGTTGGATTCCTTTGTTCTTCACCTGTCTTATCTAATCAGGTACAAAATATATTTTCATTTCTACTTCTAACATATATCTTGTGATCTCCAGTTCTACTTTCACCACACAGGTATAGATTCTCATTATTATCTATCCAAATAAGTGTCAATAGCCTTTTATTGGATTTTTTCATGCTTTCTAACCATCCTTCACATGGAACAGTTATGTCACTCCTCTGCTTAAAACTCTTCAAAATCTTTCCATTACTTTACTGAATAAATTTTAAATTGCTTAGTTTAGCTTTTCCCAGTATAACCCAACTTTGCCTATTTCACTTTATTTAATTTTATTACATTACTCCCCTTCATCCTTTATAATCTGACCAAATTGGCCTTGTTGCTGTTCCTCAACACTCAACTTCTGTCTTGCACTTCTGTAGAAGCTTTCTTCAATGCCCAGAATATATTCCCTCCTCATTTTCAACTCTTAAAATTCCTTGATTCTTTCAGATTTCCATTTAAACATTACCTTCTGCATGAAGGTTTTTTGGTTGTGTTTTTTTTTAATGGCTCTCCCTTTCTCCAGCCTTAACACCAACTACAGTACTTCCTACTACCAATTATCTTTAATTAACTTTTTATATTTTTTGTATTGATATTTGTATATATTGTTGATTCAATAGAATACTTAAGGCAGAGACAGTTTCATTTTGGCTTTGTATCCCTAGCATATTTAGCATAGTACTTGATACATAATAATAAAAATGATTGTTGATGATTATTTGCATGATTATTGGTTGTTAACTGATTTCTTTCTGTTCAAACTTTCAGTTATTTTATACCACTATTATACACTTTTATATAATTTTGTACTATAGCACTTGTGTATCTGTTATATTCCCTATAAGACAGAAGATCTATGACAGCAAGGAGTGTGTGTGTGTGTGTGTGTGTGTGTGTGTGTGTGTGTGTGTGTATGCTTTAAACTCTTTGATTTCCAGTACAATGATGTATATATAGTATTTTACTTGGATTTAAGTATGCCCTTGTTTTATATTGTAGAAGGGAGAAAGCAGCATTGTATGGTGGTTAAAGGGCTGGCCTTGAAATCAGAAGTTCATATCTCTACTTTTGACATTCTGACTCTGAGAAAGTCACTTAATCTTCATGGCTCACTAGGGTTTTTTTTTTTTTTTTTTTTTTTTTTTTTTTTTTTTTTTGCTTTGATAGAGAGAGATTGCATACTAGAAGTTGTCCAATACTCTAATGGATTTGTGATCTCCAAACCATGGGCATTTGCTCCTATGATAAAGATCATAACCCTATGGGATTCTTGTTAATACCCTCCCATAAATTTACCACATGCAGGACAACCAAAGTCTAGGGGTTTTTCTCACAATCTTTTAATATCATGTGGCTACCAATAGAGGAAACAAACTGTCAGTTATCCTAGATCACAAATTCATTTTTTTCCTGTAATGTCTTTCTGTGTGGGGATTGCTCACATATTTTTCCCTTATATTTTATCATCTACAATGTGCTATACCCTGATGTCTACTCTATATTTTTCATTACCCAAATGAGTGATCTTTTAACTTTTATTCTTTGGAGATTTTGGTATTTCATGTCTATTATACAGCGTTATGGAAGGAATGCTAGTGTTAAAAGTATGGATCTTCCTTCTAGACTATAATTTGATGTCATAAAAGACTAGACGTCTATGAAATCTATAAAGGGAAGGAAAGGGAAAAAGCATTTATTAAGCATCTACTATGTGACAGGAACTATGCTAAGTGCTTTACAAATGTTATCTCATGTAATCCTCATGATAAACCTGAGAGATAAATATTATCATTCATATTGAACTTTTCTGTGTTCAAGTGAACATGCATTATCTTCATGCACTAGAGAATATTGAAAACTATCTTTGCACATATTTTGAAAACTTAAAAAACTATTATTTTGATAAAATAAAATAAAATGTAATAAAACAAAAAAAACGTTTTGTTGATGTGTTTGTTCATGTAGTTCCTGGCTTTGTTTTAACAGGTAGACTCCCATGTGTTTTGTATTATCTGTAGTTGTTTTGGATGGGATTTATTGTTTTATCTCTTGCTTCTGGGCTTTACTGGTGGTGTGTAGAGATGGTGATGATTTGTGTGAGTTTGTTTTTTGTCCTGCAAATTTACTAAAGTTGGTTGTTTCTAGAATTTTAAAATTGATTCTCTGAGATTCTCTGGTTGTGCCATCATATTATCTGCTAAAAAAATAAGAAAGAAAGAAAGAATGAAAGGAATACCCTTCAAGGAATTTTGCTTAGATCTGGGGCAGGACCACTCACTATTGTATGATGAGAAGTAGATGTAACCTGAGGCAGCTAAGTGTCCTAGTGGATAGAGTACCAGCCTTAGAATCAGGAGAATTTAAGTTCAAATCTGGCCTCAGATTAACCTTGATTGTCTCAAAAAAGAAAGAAAGAAATATATATGAATTTTTGATTCTACACTCCATACTCAGTGTTAGCAGGGATATAATATATCCCCTCCATTTCAGGACAGAAAGGTTAGATAAATTTCCCAGGATCACAAAGAGTCAGTGACAGAGCTTGGCTTAGAACTCAAGAAAGTCTTTCTGATCCTTTTTTATTGTAGCAAATTTCTTTGGATGCTCCTTATTAAGAGATATGTTGAGAAATTACATGACAGTAGGTTGGGATGATCACACTGATGCTGAAATAATTCCTGGGCATATATGTACTTTAAAAACCCTCAACAACTTAAAAATCATTTGAGTTGAAGTCTTCACTCTTTAAGGATAGGAATGGATTCTCTCTTATAGAAAACTACTGAAAAAAGAAATAAAACAGGCTTGACTTTATGGGTTTATGACAGTCCACTCTCCAGTCTCTGGATTGGATAATTAGGTTTTCTAAGGTCTGGATATTTGACAAACACCGAGAATTCTTTCTTATCTCTGTTATTGTTTCTCATTTTCTTTTATAGAATGCCTGTAGTCAAAGCCAATTTCCTGGCACCTTTAGACAGATTAGGGTGCTATGCTGGTCAAGTTCCAATTCAGGCAGTTCCATTGTACTTATCCCAAATTCCCTATGGGGCTTTCAATTAGAGAAGTTATTGTTCACTTCCTTTTCTAAAAGTATTGTATGATGTAATGATCTCAGCATAGAAAGATCCCTACTGTTTTTTATATAATGTAGTTGAATTGGCTCTTAATTGAATGCTTTTAGCCATTTTTGAGACCAACCAGCCATGGATTACTTATTTTTGTTATATTGATCCAACTTCAGTCTAGACATGTAGACTTATGTCATTACTAGAGAGTTGCAAAATGTTAAAAAAAAAAAGTTTGGGGGTACAATTACCTTTACAGGCCTCATATATATTCACTCTTTTCTTTTTATAATTTAGGAAAAGACTGATCCTCTAGAATCTAAGGTCTCATCTAAATTGAAATCCATGATCCCTTGAACTCTTGCAAAATTCTGATATATAAAATGTATAGGAAATTAACACAAATTTTGAAAAATCTGTGAAGTATGAAAAAATTATCTTTGTTGTCCCTTTGCTTCCTTTGTCTTTTATAAATGTTTTCATTCTCACTCTCTTCCACTCTGCCAGTCCTAGGCATTTTATGTTCCCAAACTGTTTTTTGGCCCACTCACCCATTTTGCAGTAAATATTATTGATATTTAAAATTTTTACATTACAATAGCTAGATAGCTCCTTCCTCCCATTGCATTCTAAATCTCTCCTGTCTTAAGTAAAAAAAGAAACAAGTAAGCAAAATCACTTGATGGGTATCATGTATGGCCATTTATGCAACATTTTGTATCCAATAATGTTATCCAAAACACTAACAAATGCAGGGAAGTGCATTTCACTACCATTCTACAGGCCCCAAATTAATCATTTTGGTTGCTCAGATGTTGTCTGGCTTCCTTTTCTTGTTTTTTTTTTTTTTTTTTCTCTTTTTCTATTATAGTCCTTGTGCTTAGCACAGTGCCTTGTACATAAAATAGGTGCTTAATAAATGTTTATTTATTTATTATATCCTCTTGTTTCTGCTTACTTTTTATTCTGCCAATTCAAATAAATTTTTCATATCTCATAGAATTCTTAAGATTTGCAATTTCTTAGCATGCAATAATATTATATTATATTCCACCCCAGAATTTGTTCTCATTCCTCCACCTAAGGAGATATAATATTGTTCCTTTTTTTTTTCTTTTTTTTGGCAATAACAGAAGGTGCTGCTAGGAATATTTTATTGTATTTGGAAATTTTTGTCTTTGTCCTCCTTGGATTCTTTCCCTAATAGTGAGATCATTTGGAAAAATGCCATGAACACGTTAGCCACACTTCTTGTGTAAGTTCAGTCAGTCATTTCACTAGCATTTATTAAGCTTATACATTATCCTAGATAAATTGATAATCTGGGGAAATGGAATGGAAATGGGGAAAAAGAATGAAAAAAAAACAGACTCTCTCTACTTTCAAGGAACGTATAGACTAATGGGGAAAATAATATACAAGCAATTACACATAAATAAGTTACATACAGGATAAATTCAAGGTAATCTCAGAGAGAAATCACTAAAATTGAGAAGAAATAGAAAATGATAAGATTTTATCTCAGACTTTTAGGAAGTCAGGGAAACCATGAGGATGGTCAGATGATTTGTTATAATAATTAGGCCAATTCACATACCCATCAACTATTTTAGAGTGCTTGTCTTCCCTTAGTCCCTTCAGCTTTTTAGTACTTCTGGTTTTTTTGTTTTTTTTTTTTTCATCTCTGTCAGCGTGACACATGTGAGGCAAAATCCTCAGTATTGTTTTGGTTTATGTTTTCTTACTTTTGGTTATTTGAAGCATTCTTTCATATGGATGTTGATACTTTGGAGTTGTTTTGAAAACTATTCAGGTCTTTCAGCCATTTTATATATTAAGGAACAGTTCTTGGCCTTTTTACAAATTTGTTTCAATTTCCTACATATGAAAATTTTTATCTTATATTACAGACTTTTTGTCAACAATCAAAAGATCAGAAGTTTCAGTTTGGAAGAGACCTTATATTCTAAAGCAATAAAAATAAAATGGGGCCACTGATCCATACATAATTATATAATGTTATTTACATTTTTTGTGTTTTTAATTATTTTGAAAATATTTCCCAATTACATTGTAATCTGATACCACTGGATGGGAGTATTGTGTTGACACCTGTGGTCTAGAAGACAGTTCCACAACTTCATTTTATATATGAAGAAGAAACTGAGTAATAAGGAGGTTAACTAGCCTATTTCACATGAGTCAAATGAAATTTTGTTCTTAAAAACATTTTACAAAGTGTCAAGTGCTATGCAGATGTAAGATATTGTTGCTCTCATTACTAAATTATAACTGTGGAGTTAGCTGTAAAAAAAAAAGTTATGGTGAACTCCTTTGTAAAGATTTTAAAAAATTCATCACAATTTATAGCCCCTAAGCTTAGATTTTAATCTATCAGATTCTTACTTTTCTCTTAAAAAATTGACTTGCTTAGGGCCCCAAAGGTAGTAAGTGGCATAGCTGGAATTCGAACTCAACTTCTTTAATGTTTATTTCAACATTTAAAGTCAGTTCTCTTTTTTTTATTTCATCATAGAATTTTCCCATTTGAGAACTTCTCTCTCTCTCTCTCTCTCTCTCTCTCTCTCTCTCTCTCTCTCTCTCTCTCTCTCTCTCTCTCTTTTTTTTTTTGCTAGCTGCACTGATTTTGTTTGTGCCTTTTTATTTTACCTAATGGAGATTATCTATTAAGTACCCTTTGGTAATTTGATTGCTATAACACTAAATTTTTAAGGGAATTTAAATATTATCATAATTTTTATTATATTGGTTTATGTATCATAATAAATATTTCTTCAATAATTAAATGATTTCCTTTTGTCTACAAAGGGTATTTAATAATTATATTTATAACTATGTAAGAGTGACCATCTCATGTAAAATGAGCAATGGGCATTGGTTAGAGTTTTGACCATTTCCAATGACAGATAATTTCTGGAAAAAGTCAGCTTCCTTTTTCATCAATTCTTTGGCTCTTTATGCCCCCATCCTATATTCCTGAAGAAAATTACCTAAATCAGATTTCACTCATGTCTAAATCTTCTTTCAAGAGGGAAACAATGTAGATCAGGTATAGGCTACATTTACATTGTACAATCTGCATTCCTTCACACACAAGAAATGATTAAAAAAAACCCCAACCCATATAAGCTCACAAACTTTCATTGACAAAAACCTAAACTAGGAACAATAATCTACAAATACTAATAAATTCTCCTGGAGAGTTGATTTTTAAAAAATCAAACTATGAGGCATTTTGTAGGACTGATGAAATGGCATTTCACCTTTGCCTAGATGTAACATCTCTTTTAGCAAAGCAGGTCAGGAGTTGGGCTTCTCTTGCTGGTGGTGATTTTCTCTTGTTCTCATAGATTCTTCTAAAGGATTTAGGCACTCCTGGCATTTTGAGCTTACAGGGTTACTTCCAAGGCTGGGAATGTCTATCTTAGAATTATTATTTGTTTACCTATGCTTGGGGAAAGAAACATAAAATAGAAAAAGTAGGCACAATTCAAAGCTCACTTAGCTTGTTGCTATTTCTTTTGGGGTACAAAGAAAGTTTCCTCTCCTCATCCCTCATGATAAATTCCAGAGAAATACCTATATAATGCATGTTCTGAAGAAAGAGATGAAAGAAAGAGAAGTCATTGAAAAATCTTCTAGGTTCAGTGGCCAGTCCTTTGGTTCAGCTTTGTTATAAATCTGGGGAATCACCTCCATCTCAGGTATCACCTCCATCTCAGGTACGAAGACAATGGATGACTCAGATTGTACTGAACCATATCAAAATGCTAAGTTCTTCATCACTGAGCATGTATCCTCAGAAGTGGCCAGGGTGTGGGTTTCAGCATTTCACAGGTAGTGCTTTAGCCAGAATACAGAAATGGCTAAATCTATGCTTATGTGTGCACCATGGGATTTGAACTATTGCACATACCTATTGAAAGTTTCTTGGTAGTTTGGCTCTCATATACTGTATTCATTTTGTGCTTATTTGAAAAGACCTCTTTAAGTTATTTCTTCTTCTTCTTCGTTACTAGTATATAAAAATTCTCATGATTTTTGTTGATTTAATTTGTATTCTATTTTACTGAGGCTTGGTTATTTTATTATTATCTAGGTTCATTTCTTTGCTATTGCTCTGGGATTTTCTAAGTCAACTATTATTTTGTCAGCAAACACAGATAATTTCTTTTCTAAATAAATTATCATGTTGTCTACAAATACATATAGTTTTTTTGTTTCTTTGCTTTTCTTTATGCTTTAATCTTTTCCTCTTATCTTATGTCTAATGCTAATATTTCTAGAACACTCTCAAACAATAGTATTTATTAGGAAATTTTATTTTTGATAGTTGTGACTTTTGAGTTTTTTTTCATAACTAAATGCTACATTTTTGACAGATCTTTCCCATATCTGTTGATATAATAATGTGATCTTGATTTTTAAAAATTTTAATTTGACTAATTATGGTAATTGATTTTCTAATGTTGAGCCAGGCTTGTAGACCTTGTATAAATCCCAACTTAACATAGTGAATACTTTTTATATATGTAGCTGAAGTCCTTTGGCTATTATTTTACTAAAACCTGGACCTATATTTTTTGATGAGACTGATCAGCAGGTTTTGTTGTTGTTGTTGTTTTTGTTTTTGTTTTTGTTTGTTTGTTTGCTTGCTTAGTTCTTCTTTTTTGGGATTACCGGGAATATGTTTGCTTTTTAAAAGTAGTTGAGTAGAGTATTTTCTTTCTCTGTAATTGGAAATAATTTTATAACATAGTGATTAATTTTTCTTTAAAATGTGATAATATTCACTTGGAAGTCTTTCTGTCTCAGGGTTATTCCCCATAGGTAGCTCATTTTAAAAATAACTCTTTGGTTTCTCTTTTTGAGAGTGGGTTATTTAATATCTCTTTCTCATTAGTTAATTTGAATATTTTATATTTTCTGTTGGTGGCCCCCAACTTTAAAATTTCAGTTTTACTACTAAAAAATTGTGCATAGTAATTATTTTCTTTTTTGTGGGAAATTTGCGTTGATGATTTTTGATCTTTATAATTTGAATTTCTTGTCTCTAACTTCTAAAGGAGGTTAAAGTTTTATCATTTTTCTAACTTTAAAAGGCTCTTTATTTTCATCGTAATATTTTAGTTTTTTGCTTTATATTTTATTCATTTTTAACATGTCTTCTTTTTTTTTAGTTGGTTATTTTATTAATCAAAAAATCTGTTATTACTCAATTCATTAATCTTTTTTTTTGTTAACAAATGTTTTGAAAAATATGTTTTTTTCTGAGTAATATGTTAGCTCCAATACCAAAATTTGTGATATTTTACAGTTATTTCACATATTTTACATACATACATGACTTTTACATAGTTATTGTTTCTGTGATTTGTTTTTTGACCTACTCACTCATTCAGCATGTCCTTAACTAGTCTTTCTGTGAGTCTGCATGTTTTGCTTGTGTTTCTTCTGTTAATTATTATTTTTGTTTATCAAGATTTATAAAAGTTGTGCTTAATATTTTTGCTGTTTTATACTTGTTTCTTTGTGCCCTAACAATATCTTCTTTTTGTAAGGGTACTATGGGATGTCTTAAATATGTGTATTTCTTCAGAGAATACTCAAATTTTTTCAAATATAATTTTATATATTTTTTAGCTTTATTGTTTTAAAATATTCTCTATATGTTAGAATTAGCTAACTCTTGAGAGAATAGTAAAGTCCTCTACAATAATTGTTATTACCTATGTCTTTAAAAAAATTGATCATCTTTTCCTTTGTGAATTTGGTTCATGCTTAATACTATTAATTTTTTTATTGTGTCTATAAGTGCTTTTTGGCATAATGTAGACTTTCCTGTTTATATCTTTCCATATTGTGACATTTCATTGTTGCCTTAATTGATGGCACTTTCTATTTTTTTTGGGGGGGAGATCATTTCATGAATAGTACATTTTGTTCTTTTTTATATATTCCTTTATTTAAAAAATATATTTCTTTTTTAAAAAATTATTTTATTTAAATAAAGTAAATAAGAAAAAAGAAAAACAGAAAAGGAATACAAAACAAATGAAACAAAATAAAGGAGAACATTGCTATGTGCCCAGCAGAACATTAGGGAATATTTAAAATATATAATAACAGAAAAGGAATACAAAACAAATGAAACAAAATAAAGGAGAACATTGCTATGTGCCCAGCAGAACATTAGGGAATATTTAAAATATATAATAACAAATACTAGTTTAAGAAAGTATACACACACACACACACACACACACACAAACACATATTATATATATCAGTAGAAGAAATTATATTCATGAGTGTCCATCTTTTCTCTGCGGCATATCTTTTGTACTTTATTCTTTTTCCCCCTTTCATCAACCCCCCTCAAGCAGGCTATAGTTAAGAAAGCATATATTTATATGAACATATGTAAATATTATATATATATATATATATACACACATATCCTCCCACAAAGGCCCTACATATCTTTCCTATTCCTGCAGACCCTTTGCTTTAATTCAGCTCCTAATTTGCCTTGCTATTCCTTAACCTCCCCCTACCCATACATCCCTCTTTTGTTTTCTTCCCACACCCTTTGCTCCCCTGTCTGCCCATACTTTTGCCCTTATTTCTTTTTAGATTTTGGAGAGTGTTATATCCTTCATAGTATATATGTAGTGTTGCCTATTCAACTCATTCCATGTTCTAAGGTTTTCAAAATTATGAGCCCTTCTTCCCTCTCTAATACCTCTCTGTTTATTCTTCCTTTACACCTCATTTGTATACATAATTACTATTTTTACCTTAATTCTGCCCCAGTCTTTCTGTTGAGCTGTCCTATTGTTAATGTTAATCTTAAATATATGCCATACATTTCCCATGTTAAAAAATAAGCAATTTTTCCATATTGAATTCCTTGAAATTGCTATTTTGATATTGGCTCTTATATGTTAAATTTTCTACTAAGGTCAGGTTTGGTTGATAAAAAGTCCACAAAATCTGCAAGTTCTTTGAATGTCCCATTTTTCTCATTCAAGATTATATATAATTTTGCTGGATATGATATTTTTGGCTGCAGGCCTACCTAGTTCTTTTGATTGTCAGTGGATATGATTCCAGTACCTGCAGTCTTTTATTGTGGTTGTTGATAAATCCTATGCAATTCTAATTGTAGCTCCAGTATATTTGAATTTTTTTCCCTTCCTTCTTGCAAAATTTTCTCTTTAATCTGGCTGTTTGGAAATTGGCAATAATGTGATTTCCATAAAGGATCCTGTTGAAGTGGGAATCAGTGTTTGTTTTTTTTGTTTGTTTTTTGTTTTGTTTTGGTTTTTTTTTTTTTTTTTTTTTTCTATTTCTACTTTCCTCTCATGTTCTATAAGACAGTTTTCTTGGTTTATTTCTTGCACTTTTGTGTCAAGGTCCTTTTCAAGAAGTGTTAATTTACTTTGGCTTCCTCCTTATTTCTTCTCTTGTCCAGATTATTCTCAAATCCATGGTTTGTTTGTTTTTATATGTTTCCTTTATTTTCTCTATATATTTTTTGTATAGATGTTTTTTCTTTCCTGGAAGACAAAAGTTTTATTTCCTCTTATTACTCTGATTGTAGGTTTTAACTAATTCTTTTGTTTTTCCCTCTTTTTATTTATTTATTTTAGTTAGTTTTGTTTTTGTTTTTGTTGTTATTAAGGACCTTCTGCCAAGAAAATATCAATAAAAATATCAATTCATGAAAGGAGGTAGTGGTGGGAATAATTTTGTATCTGGAGACTAGTAATAATAAGGCCTACACTCCCTAAATTCCCTACACTGTGCTCTTGCCATATTGCACATCTCCTCTAGGGCCAGTATATTTTCCTTTCTGAATATATATCCTTTACTTTGGAAGCTGGCTCATCCCTGCAGCCCTTATGTAATGTTTGCTGGGATGAGATATGGTTCTGGGAAGCTGAGTATTCACTGAGAAAAATTATTCTCCTAAGGTATTAATGATCCATTTTAGGTAATTGATATTTACAAAGAAAAGAGAGAGAGAGAGAGAGAGAGAGAGAGAGAGAGAGAGAGAGAGAGAGAGAGAGAGAGAGAGAGAGAGAGAGAAAGAGAGAATGATAGTTTGTGATGTGTGCTCTGTGTGTGTAAATGGTGCCAGTTGAACTTACTTTTGATTTTCTAGTCCTAGAGGACATCCTTGAGAATACTGGGAAGAGGCAATACTAAAGAGTATTAAAAAAAAAAAAAAAAAAAAAGCAAAAACATTTTAAATGAGGAGCAATCCCTGAAGTGAAAGCAAAGAGGAAGCTCCAGCAGTAGAATTTCTGTCATTGAGAGTTTGGGAAGTTGGAGTGATTTTGTGAAGACTCCTGGCATGATGGTAAATATTTAACAACCAACTCTCTGGGAAAAATCAGTACTCGTGACATATTTTAAGTTTCCGCATTTTAAAAAGTCTTTTCTCCCTTACTTTTTAAAGTCTAAATAATTAACAAAATAATAAACAAAGCTCAAATTTGTGGCATTTCTTAACTTCCAAAGTGTAAATGCTCATACTGAAAATTTAACAATTTTCATCCCTGTCTCTATCCATAATTATAAAATAGATAATTGTTTTTCATCTAGAAATTGTGATCAATTCCAGAGAAATGTCATGGTTTAGTGATAAAAGAACTGACCATTGAGTCAGGAGGCCCTGATTTCAAATTTCCCTTCTGTTGTACACTGGTTGTATGACCTTGGAAAAATCGTTTAACTTCTCGGGGTCCCAAGCAACTGCGGCCATAAGTTACAAAGAAGATGATACTTTGTATTGGTAAAAGAAATCCTCACCTAGAACTCTTTTCACTAATGAAATCACAGAATGGGCTTTACCCAAAGCCCATCCAAAACATTCTTCCTTGGTCTTCCAGATTATCAGTATCATGCATTGTATATACATTAAAATGATTATAAAAGTTCAACTGGGACTATTTTAAAATAGTTTCTTTTCAAATCTTGCACCAGTTTAGAGGTGTAGAATATGTGGTTTTAAATGATCTAGTCTTTATTTATGACTTTCTATTGATATAATCTTTTTTAAATAAGCAGCTTGGAAAGTTTATGTGCGTGTATATATGTGTGCTTACATACACATACATGCAAATATGTATATACACAAGTCCCTTTTAGTGATTTCCTTCTGAGAAGTCTTTTTGCCTTTTGTGTTTTATTTTCTTTCCTTCTTTTATCTGTACATCACTAACATGATTAGGTCTGCTCTGGCTGGCACCCCTGGGTCCAGTGGTAGTAATTTTGTAACCATCTGGTTGCATGTGATTAATGGTATTCATGTAAAAGCATAATGGGAATTCCATTGTTCACCCAGTTGTGACAACAGCTTATTTTCTTTCTCATTTAGTTAAAAAGAAGGCTGGGAATAAATTAGTTGTTTTGGAAAAGAATTACTTTTTGCTACTAATTTGCCCATTTATCTACAAACATGCCCAGTCAAATTACACTGGTTACAAAAATAGTTCATGTAACAATAAGAAATATAATCTCACAGATAAAATGTGTCCTTAAGTAAGGGCAGGTATGAAGTCATTTTAAGGAAGGAGAGAAAGGCTCTCAAAGAAATCCAATACCCTTTTAAGAGTCTCTAAGAATGTCATCCCTCTCTAGTGATTCAACAAACAACAGAACCTTGGGGAGCTCAAGATGATTTTTAGAAAAGCAGAAAAAAATAAATTAGATTGGTAATAGTGCTGTGACTAATTTGCAGTTCTCTGTGGTCTATGACCACATGATACAGAAAATCAATATAATCTATTTATTTAAAATATGATGAAAAAGCACAAAATAAAATTCATTATATTTATTTAGGTGATTTCCTATGAAATGAAATAAGCAGAAAACTGCTTTGTAAGAGAAAATAAAACTGCAGAGATAACATTAAATTCCATGTTATATAATATATTATACACTATTTAAAATTATGATTTTAGTCCTCTCCTCCAAAATGTTCATATGAGATTGAATAGACTGCTGGGTTTTCCTATTCCTGCTGAGTTTCTCTTTTTAGGTAGGTGGTTTTGGACAGAGCTTCCAGAACCCATTGTTTGCTGCTTGAGCAACCATCTCTACTTGGTGGGCAGAACAGTGTTTTTTGCTTAGATTGAAACCTGCCTCACTGATTCCTGGATGCTAGTTGCTTCCTCACAATTGGTGACCCTGAACGGCTTAAAGTTTTTCCAGTCTTGGATTCTTACTCTCTGCATCACTAAAGTGATGATCTCAACACAGGGATGAAAACTCTCCCCCTTCCACTGACCATTGTTTCGCTTATAGTCCTGCTGGGGACTGAAGATTGTAGTCATTTCCTTGTCATAGTAGTTTACATCAGTAAATATAACATAATCTGTCAGTAAATTTTGTTCTGTAAGACAGGAAGGAATAAGTAACATCAGAGGTCATTTTCCTGTGTGCATAACGTCCGTGACCCTTTGTACAAAGACTGGCCTATAATAGATGAATAGAATATCACCCATCATCTTAAAGGCTCTTGTAAAAGCATCCCATTTGCCATTTCATTGTGAAACGATCGGCAGCTCAGAAATGGCTGTTTCCTGCCAATGTCTGCATTACTGGATGTGACAACTTTATTGAAAGTGTAAAATGTTTCAAGGACTCAAAACTTGGTTCGGACGTTTGTTTATGGGAGCTGCCTTGGCAGAGGACTTATGAGAATGGCCTTTTGTGCTCTCTCCCTGTCTTGAGAAGGGCTGTTCTGAGAAACAGCCTGTCCTCCCTCCTTGCTATGCCTTCCAGACACTTTTCTGATAACCTGCTATGGAGAAAATTCAGGAGAAAAGGGGGCTGACTATAGGAGGCCTTTTTGGAAAAGCTTCCATTGGCGAGGCTTCACTAATCATGAAGCAGTTAGAAAGCAAGATCCTGTATTTCTGTTTTGTTTTTCAAACTTAGGGACAATTGCCTTAATGAATTAACCGGTAGCCTCGTCCGGAAAATCTTCCTTTGTCCGGTTGGGGGAGCCAAATACTACAGATTTGTGATCAGGAAGACTGTTGATCCTGGCTTTATTGTTGGGCCAGTCATTTGTGAGCTGGTTGCCTGACCACAGGCCATACACTTTTTCTGCGTGAATCTCTCACGCTTTTTTACTGTCAGGATTACTGTTGTCATCTGAGAGCTATCTGAGGGGGGGGAAATGGTGAGCCCTGTGTTTGCTTTGATTGAATTTGTCCCCCCTAGCCAAGGGAGGAGGATGCAGAGCACCAGAGCTCCCTGGGTGTGCTGAGATCGAAGGACATCTGTGCGTGTGTGAGTGTAGTTGCTAATGCTCTCTGTGTCATTCTCCTCAGAGCTCTGGGAACGCTTCCTATCGCTGCTCTATGTCTTCCTCTGCGGATTTTTCTGATGAAGATGATTTCAGTCAGAAATCAGGCTCTGCATCCCCAGCTCCAGGGGACACATTACCCTGGAATCTCCCCAAGCATGAGAGGTCTAAGAGAAAGATTCAAGGTGGTTCGGTGCTGGATCCTGCAGAGAGAGCTGTGCTGAGGATAGCAGGTAAGGGAATCGGGAGAGAGGAGGGGGAGGGGAGCTGGGAGCTGGAGGTGGGGGGGAGGAAAGGGGTGAGTGTCGTGGAGAGTCATCAGTTTGTTTTTTACAAGGGAGGTCAAATGATTGAAAGAATGTACATTGCAGAGATTTTGTGCCAAAAGTGGGGGAGGGTGCCAGCGGTGGAATTGTTTTGTTTACCTTCTTTATGGAGAGAACAGTCTTCCATGCTCTGAGTAGTGACTAAGCTATTTGGTTCTGTTCTCTGGTTGAGTGAATCAATGCCTCTTAAATGAAAGGAAGTATCGACAGGCATCTGCATTAAACTTTCATAATCCAAATGCATTAGACAGTGTGACAATTTAAAAGTATTAACTCTGGTGAATTCTCCGTGTGTGTTTGCTAGCCAGGGAACTCGGAAAGAAAAGAGAGCATCCCAAATTGGCATTTGCATCTAGATAGAGGTACAAGTTTGGGTTTCTCTATATTCCTGGATGAAAGACTCTGGGTCATCTGAACCATTTCCCTTAACCTTTTCGGAAGCACCTCTGGCAAAACCTGTGTCCGAATCAGCTTTTGAACAGTATACTCTGCTCAGGGCTCCACAGTCCAGAGGCCCTGATTAATTAATATAAGGGAGGAGCTGCTGATCCTCAGTTACACTTGGTGTTCTCTTGCCTAGGTAGTAAAAGCTGAAACAGGACGGAGAGCTTGTTTGCCCAGCTGAAAGCTGATAAGAGTATGTAAATTAATACTTTAACACTGTGATGAGTGTGTCTCTGTGTGTTACTAGTTGAGGTTTTTGTTCCCTCACTTTATTTCCAAAGCATCTTGCTAATGTAATGGGAGTTGGATTGGGTGTGCTCCGGGTGGCTTTTTCTTTAAAAGGCCTTTTGAGTTGCTGTTGCAGTATTCAGTTTTTACTTCTTTTTTCCTCCTCCTCTCCCCCATTCCCAGCCCCCAACTCCAAGTCCTATGACCCCTCCCACACCCTCTTTTAGAAGCTGTTCTTGCCTTTTCACTACAATACAAAGTTGGTACTTTGCTGTTCATCCAGGGGGGCCTGCAGGGGACTAGCCAAGATGCCTGTATCTAGGATCCAGGCCATTGCTGCAGCAGACAGAGAATGAATCAGTCTCCCCCTTAAGTCCCCCCATGAGCACTTTTATGATTACAGGAAAAGCAAACAATCCAGAGCCAGTAGCTTCCTAGTCCAGGTTTCTGGGGCAACAGCTTTTGGCTTGTATTATGGAGATGCTGGCTTGTCTCCCTTGTCTACAAGGAAATGGGAAGAGGGATGGGAAAGGGGAAAAGGATCAAGGGTGTTTTGGAACAAAGTGAGAGAGCGAAGGAAAGTCTGAGAGAGCCAAAAGTAAAAAAAAGTATCTATTCCAGTCTTAGCACACAGCCTTTCCTGAGTCTGCCAAATGTGTTTAGCTGCCTATCAGTGTCATTTCCTTGTAAAAATTTTTTTTTGCTGTATGAAGTAGAGGGAAGAAGGGAATTGTTGCTGGGGTCAGATGTGAATAGCACAGTTAAAAAAGAAAAAGAAAAAAAGACTATGGTGATGAAAAGAGGTGCTGGAGCCTATACACATTAGACAAAGGTCTGGAGAACACAGATGTGGTGTTTGCTGTGAGTGTTTATTAGTAGGAGATAGTATTGGCCTAAGTATTTAGGTAATGATGGCGGTGATGTATATTCTGCTTTTGGTGGTAATGTAACGTAATGTAATGTAATTGAATTGAATATGGTACAGATGATGAAAAAAGAGGCTGCTTGTAGACACTGAATTCAAAAAAAAGGGGGAGCTGTATTGCATAGTAGGAAATGATGTACAAATCTAACCAATGAATCAATTAAGCAAGCATTAATTAAGCCCCTACTATATGCTAGTCATTGTACTAGAGAATGAAGATACAAGGACAAAAATGGAAACCATCCTGCCTTCAACTTACATTGTCCTCAGAGAAACAGCATGTACACAAATAAGTACAAAATGACTTAATATATTGAATAACTCTAAACACTTTTAAATTCGGAGGACTTGGGGGAAGGGGGAAGGGAACATCTGGAGTTCTTTACCAGTTATGCTATATTTTCTTTTGAGATGTATTTTGTTTTGGTTTTTTTTTTCTCAGCAAAAAAGTGATAAAAATTGAATTTGTTTACAAGGTATTAACGAGTTAATCATTTTGCATATGTCTAATTATATTATACCTGTATATTATGTTATCATAAATTTAGATTGAATAAAATAAATTCACTGTGATAAAAAATATATAAAAATATAAACATAATATAAATATAAAAATATAAAATACAAAATAAATATAAAAAATATAAATATAATATAAATATAAAAAAAGTAAATATAAGCTAATTTTGGTGTCTGGAAGATACTAGCATGAATCCTGGTCTCCTGACTCAAGAAAGGCCTAGACTAGATTAGTGGGGGAAATCCAGAAAAGCCTGACATAGGAGGCAGCATAGTTGTATCACCTTAAAAAGAAGTTAGGGATTCTAAATTGTGACGGGAAGGAAGGAATATATTCTAACACTTAGTCTAGGAGGCACTTAATAAATATTGATTGATTGGTTGATTCTAGGCATGGAGACAATCTATGCAAAAGAATGGGGATGTAAAATGGAATGTGTCTGAGTGTGTATCAAAGGCAGAAAAATTATATATGTATATATTTATATGTACATATACATATACCTGTGTATGAATAGTCATAAGTGATCAAATTGCTAGCCTTCATGTGCCTTTGACCTTAGAGAACACTCCCATGCTTCAAAATTATATAGGTAAATTATTTTGATATTTTCAAAGAAACATTTACAGTGACATATTCTAAAAATTTACACATATCATGAATTCTTATAGCTAGAAGGGATTTTAGAAATACTTTATTCCAATTTCCTTACTTTACAGATGAGGAAACTGAGGTCCATAGAGCATAAGTGACTTTCCTAAGATGACCAGAATCCTTGCTGTAATTATTATAAGTACAGTTGTTAATTTTAAGTTCATTGTTGGTTTCCTTTAATTTTTAATTTTTTAATTTTTATTTTTTTGGCCACAGTAACAATCTTATAAATGATGGTTAGTTCCTAGGCCAGCTTATTATAACTATATGGCAACAGATAGCTACATTAAATCCAGCAAATATTTCTTAAGTGCCTCTAATAGGTAAAACACTGTATAGGTCCAGAGGAAACAAAAATTTAAAAATGACTCAGTCCTCACTCTAAAAGTAAGAAACTTCTGGACATGGATCAAGATAATACGGAAATATGGTAACTGCAAGAACACTCTTTACTCTCTTGGGGGAGCTAAAAGGCACAGTTCAAGCCAACTGTTTAATATGCATAAAATATATATATATATAGATATATATCTATATATATCTATATATATATATATAAATAGGATATTTTCAGTCAAGGAGTGCTAGTATAGACACAAAGGTCATCTTTGAATATACTAGCTTAAAAGATAGATTTTGTAGTATTAAAAAACCCAATACAGATAGAAACTCTTGGTTCTAGAGATATGGATATTCTAGAGAAATTCTTAGGTCTTTGGAGTTTGAGAAGAATTGAGTTGAGAGAATATTAGGAGTATGATCCATTCTTACTGGTTTAGGTATGCATAAAGTTCATTCAAACTAATGTTAGGTGGTGGTGGTTTTCTGTCGTTTCTGATTCTTCATGACCCCTTAGGGTTTTTTGTTTGTTTGTTTGTTTGTTTTTGTTTTTTCCGACAAAGATACTGGAGTGGTTTGCCCTTTCCTTCTTTAGCTCACTTTACAGATGAGAAAACTGAGGCAAAGAGGATTAAGTGACTTGCCTAGGCTTATACAGCTAATAAATATCTGAGGCCATATTTGAACTCAGGTCTTCATGATTCCAGGTAATACATTCTATCTACTGCACCACCTAGTTGAGCTTAATGTTATGTACATAATACTAATTTAGATATTACTTGTCTTTGTATATTTATATAGAGGAGGAGAATATTTGTGGAACTGAGTATATTTACTTTGCTTCCATTGGGAGGAACAAAAACTTTGGCTTTACTATTGGATCCTGATGGGTTTTTATGTGTCTCCAAGGTTAAAGGGTGAGCATGTTTCCTTCCTCCCTGAGCCAAAGTATGAACGCTCAGATCCATGATAAGTACTCTAGTTCAATCTCTCTGCTACACAAATAAGGTGAAACATTAGGCTCTGGTCTCAAAGACTTTATAAGTTTAAGCAATACAAGATTTAATGACATCCTGATAACATATATGCCAATCAAAAAACATTATGCACTTACCGTGTGTGTATGCCACTGTGCTAAGTGCTGGGAATATGAAGATAAAATAAAAAAGATAGTCCTTGTCTTCAAGTAGTTTACATTCCAGCACAAGTGGACTGAGCTGTCAATTGAAGGGATCTACAATCCTTGGATACAAAACTGGAAGAGACCTAGAAATCATTTAGATTTCCCAATCATTTTCAAAGCATTCAATCTGCTCTCTGTTAATGACTTCCCCCAGGTCATCGAGGTAGGGGAATAACAGAGATGGTAGCCCAACCCAAGTCCTCAGAAACTAATAATTATTCTTTCCATTAGGACTAATGTAAAAATAATTCACTCATAAATTATCTCATAAGCATGGCAATGTAGAGGGATAGGATATTATTATAGAAAGAATAGTTCAGACTGGGATTCAAGAAGTTGAATCAAGAAGATTTGAACTGAGAGATTCAGAACCTACATTTGACATATACTGGTTTTAGATCCTGGGAAAGGCACTTAATCTATCAATATTCCTAAATAATTCTCTAAGATTTAAGTTGCAGAATAATTTCCAGTTTGCTTTGGTAGAGGGAATTTCTTCACAGTGGTTTCTCTATGTCAATGAAAACATAGGTCAGGTCCAAAAAAAAAAAAAAAAGGCATCAAAATGTGTATGAAGTAATAACTGACAAATGGGGGAGCTAGTGGAGAATAAAACCTTGGAGAATGAATGTTGGAGAATAAGAGCCCCTCCTTTTATTTTGAATATTCAATCATCAGAAAATTTGTTTTCTTCCTCTCCTACCTTCCTATATACTATTGGGGGGGGGGAAGAAAAGTAAAACAAAACTCTTATATCAAATATTAATAGTCAAGCAAAACAAATCTCATTGGTCATGCCTAAAACATCTCATTTTGTAACCTGGATCCACAATAGCATGGATAGCATGCTTCTTCATTGGCTCTCTGGAATCATGTTGGTCAATAGAATGATCAGTTAAATTTTTCCAAAGTTCTTTGTCTCTATAGTTTTTTATTATAAAAATTATTTTTCCTGTTCTGTTCTTTTAATTCTACATATTTTCATGTTCATCTTTCCAGATTTCTCTGAAAAATCCCTTTAGCTATTATGGCATAATAGAATTCCAGTCATTTTCTCTAATTTATTCAACCATTTTAAAATCAACGGGCATCTCTTTAGTTTCCAGCTATTTACCTCTGGGGGGGGGGGGAAGCTGCTGTAAATTTTATTTGTATACACATATCCCTTCCTTTTTTTCTTTGATTCTTTGAGATATCTAGGCCTTGAAGTAGAATCTCTGAGTCAAAGGGTATGCACACTTTTGGGGCATAGTTCCAAATTACTCAGAATGGCAGGACCTATTCTCAGCTTCACCAAGGCATCGATGTGCCTGTTTCCTGAAGCTGCTCTAACATTTGTTATTTTCCTTTTGTCAGCTTTAACAATTTGATGAGTGGAGGATGATGGGACCTCCAGGTTGTTTTTAACTTATGTTTTTCTAATTATTAGTTAGACATTTTTATGAGGCTACTGAAAGCCTGGATTTCTTCCTCTCAAAATTGCCTGTTCATATAATTTGACCATTTATCAATTGTAGAGTGGTTCTAAGGGGAAACAATCTTAAAAGGCTCAGTAGGCTTTGGAGGACATTAACATGAAACCCATGTTAATATGTTAGGTGTTGGAGAAGGGGAAAAGGATGGAAAAGTTAGTTTAATTAGCTCCTGGAAAATGGAAGTGCATTCAAGATTGAAGGGAACGGTCCCTTGGTCACCAAATGACTTTAAATTGTCATGAAGAAAGAAGGGAAATGGGTAGCAATCTAGGGTAGTGCTGATGCTGTAGCTGCTCGAATTGAATTGTACGTGTGAGACAAACAGAAGGAGCCCGAGTGGTTCTGAAGGCGCGGGTGGGGGGGAGGTAGGAGGAGGAGAAGGAGGAGGAGGAACCTGGATGGGCTGATAAGTCCTCAGTAGGGCGGGTTCTGGGATGGGCCATCGGGAGACAGCTGGAGCGCAGGCGCCGCTCCTGCTGTCACAGCTCTGAGCTGTGGGGCCACCTGCAGAGGCAATTTGCTCTCCTCTGCAGCTCGTCCCTTGGGAGGCTTCTCAGTGGCACCCAGGCCTTGAACTGGCCAAACAGATGCTCCAGATTAGACGAAGGCAGAGACGACCCCCTTATTTCACTAGGCTGGGAAAAATTATTTCCCACCCCTTTCTCCTCCTCCTTCTCCTCCTCCTGGGAGGGCAAATGCAGCCGCCCTCGCTTGCCCCTTTGCATGACTGGGTTTCCAGGACACCTGTTGTGGGTCCCAAATAGCAACCTCGCCTTTTGGGTTCCGGGGCCGGCCTGCTGGTCTCCGGGAGTGGGCGTGCTTAAATGAGGTGATAAACCAGGGTGGAAAGAGTGGGCTGCAGAGAGAGGCGGGGAGAGCTGTCCGAGCCAGGGGGCCCTGCAGCATTACATTGAAGGGAGGGGCCGAAGCCCTGGCGGACCTTCTCGTGCTCTACTCCCTTCCATCTCCTTTCTTTCGCTCTCATCCTCCGCCGAAGCACCCACCCGCCTGCTGCCTTTGCTTCTGCGGCGGCCCGAAATGCCGCAATTGAAAAACGCATCCCAGAGCTCAGGCAGGATCTCTTTCCCCTTGTGAGAAACCGAGCATCTTTGCATTGCTCCTTCCGCAGGGTGCGGAAGAAAAGAAGAGTGAGTGGGCACCTCTCCTGATCCGCCTTCCCCGTCGGCGTTCTGCAGTGGAGTGCAGTGCTTACCCCGCTTTCTCCTCTTCAGCCTGGCTCTTGGCGTTCGCGTGGCCCCTGTGCGGACACTAGCCCAGCCGGTCCCTTAAGTCACCGCCCCCTGGCGCACAGTCGGGTTCCCATTGGAGGCTAGGCCAACTGCTCGGGCAGCCAGGCTGGGGAGGGGTCCTGGGCGTGTCTTTGGACCTCTCTGGGCCGACACTGGCCTTGGGCTTCAAACCTTCTACCCCTTCTGCAGTTTTCTTCCCCTTCCCCTTCTCTAGGTCCTGGAGGCTGCTTGTGGATTCCAGCCTCGGGGGCCGGTGGGGAGGGGGGAGAGCTGAACTCATCTTTCAGCTTTGAAAGGAACTTGAGCCATGGCGGGTTACCTGTCCCCGGCTGCATACCTTTACGTAGAGGAACAAGAGTACCTCCAGGCTTATGAAGATGTCCTGGAGCGATACAAAGGTACCGTGACTCCGCTGGTTTCGGACCTGCTTGGGTACTGCCCTGTATTTCCTTCCAGGGACAGCTCTTAAGGATTTATTTTACATTATTGGGGGGGAGGGAAAAAGGAAAGAAAGAAACCCTAGAACCTTTGGTTAAAAGTAAACAGGTGTTAGGACCAATAGTGGTGCTGATAGTGGGGCGGGGGTGGGTGGGTAGAAACCCTAGTCTACTTTTTAGATGAAATACCGTCAGTCCCAGAGCAGAGCCAGCAGGGTGGGGGTGGCGGCTTCGGAGACGCCCTTAGATTGACCGTGGTGCTTTCTTGAGGGGGCTTTATTGCCAGGGAGGAGTCTGATGCTTTCTTTTTTTTCTAAAAGCTCTTAAGCTGCGCCTAATTCTTTCCGGCGTCTCCTATACCTCCGACAGCCCAAAGAGATTATCTTGAGATGCTGCAGCTCGGGCTTGGTTTACTATATTAGTTCATGTCAGAGAAAATTAGACATTTTCTGAAATTCATTAAACGTAGCATCACTTCTGGAAAGATCACTAGTTCATTTCCCTTTGAAATTAAGTTCGTGTGTATATATATGTATATACAGGTTCCTGTTTTCACGTGACATGACAATGTCTAAATTGGTTGATAAACGAGGGATTTTAATTACTGAGAAATCTTTCTAATTTAATTGCATATAGTTCATTTTATGTGTGCTTTTCCTCCCTGAGCTTAATGTGTGTGTGTGTGTCTATATATAGAGAGACACACATATACAAAATACCTGGTAAACATTGATTTTCAGTATTGTGTTAATGTTAAATTTTAACTGTGAAGATAGATTATTAGATAAAACAAAGTTTCACCTTTTAAAGTCTTTTTGGAACTAGAATGTAAATATCAAGGCATAGCTGAAACATATCTTTGTAGCGTCTCTTATAACAATTAAAAAAATTGAATAGTTGGTAAATGTATGGTGGGTTATAGAGACTTTCAGCATTAGCAATGTTTTTATGTTTCCGGTGAAATTCAGACCATATTACATTTTTTCAAATGAGTATGTGAGGCTAAGTCATAGACCTTTCATATACTGGATGAAAATCAAGTAGTTAAAATGCAACACAACTCTTCACTCATTAATGGTTTTAATATTTAATTGTTAATGATTTTATGCTAGTGGGAAAAATTAACAGGAAGAACTGAAAAACAAAGAATATTTTCTTTCTGGTGGTCTGAGTGAAATATAAACAGTGTAGTAACTTATAATTCCTTTGTGCAAAGTGAAGCTGCTAAGCAGGTGAAACAATACAAGACTGGTTTGGTACTATTTACAAAATTGATGTAAGTTATGAGAATCCTTCAGTTTTTTATGGGAAGCCATATCATTGTTTTTCTAACAATCTCTCAAAAGTAACCTTGCATTACTGGTCAGTACATTTGGGAAAGAAATCAATTATCTTTTTAAATTTAATTTTTAAAATTTATACATTGAAAATGGATTTTGCTATAAAACTTAAACTGAGATTCTAGTAAAGTGTTTTTTTAACCAACCTAATTACTTGTATGCAATATGAATTATGGATTTTAAGCAGAAATAGTTGAAATATCAATGTAGTTATAAGTAGATTTTCAAAGAGCATATGCTTTATAGAAAATATCATTTTTCACATGAAATTCAGGAACTGAAAATACCATTGCTTAATTATTTTAATCGGTTTGCTTAATCATTTACAATTCTCAGCATTTTAATATTTTTAAAATACTTTTACAGTTATATATTTAGTATTTCAATAAGATACTTTCAATGAAAGTCTTCTTCAATGTCTTCTTTTTTGCTTACTTATTCTTTTTGGATATAAATAAATATTTGTCTTGATCTGTCCTATATTGTATTACTCTTGATCATTGGAAAGAAGATAGACATATTGGCTAGTGGACAACATGAAAAAATTGGAGTCCTGGAAAACACATTATTTTCCAATGTGTTTTTAAGCCAGTTATGATTTCCCATCAGTATCCCAATAGGATGACCTCACTACAGTGCTCATTCTACTGATGACTTGCTGTGGGAGCTGATCTAATCAGAAAAGAATTGTAAGCTTTCACTAGGGGAGTGCCGGTTTACTAAACTTTAAGCTATCATTGGTGATCTTTTGAAAGCATATGTTATAGCAAGCATTTTGAACTCCCATTTGAACTCAGAATGGCTGTGTGTACATACACATACACAAGCACACACCCTTGTTACAGAGAATAGCTAGCTTTGTGTTCACAAAGAATGTTTTGGGGTCATCAAGTCATAGTATGTGCCTCAGCTGTTGTATAATATAAGAGGTAGAGTCAGTTGTAACTAATTCAAAATTTGTCTGAAACATGGACCCTCAGAATCAACTGAAGCCAAGTGAGGAAAAATTATTTGGGAGTTGAGGTAGCTCAAAGTTCTTAGATGGTCTTAGATTGTTTTCAATGTTCTAGAACATTGTAGAAAAACAAGAATAATGACAAATGAATCCTAAATAATTTGTATTATCTGCCAATTCTTATCTCTCTCTGTCTTGATCCTTTTATTCTGACTGTAAATGGCCAACTGTGTGCTAAATTAGGGTAAGCACAGAATACTTGTTTGCTACACAGAGACCTGTGCAGTATTCTGATTCATAGTCTACTATTGATGCTTATAAAACTGATTCATAGCCAGAATATCCATGACCTCCAATTTTTTTTTAAAGCAATAACATAAAATCACATTGCCTCAGCCACTGCCAAAATTGGATTGAATAAAGCCAGTTATTCATGAAGAAAAAAATTGCTTCTTTGTTATTATTTATTTTAAGGGTTGTCAAGGGCAATGCCTTTGTTTTGATATCTGTAATAAATTATCCAGAACATTTGCTTTATAGAATAAAATATGTTATTTTTGTTTATAACTCAGCATGGAAGACACATGGAATGATTTGCACAAAGGAATGGATGAATGCCTAAATAATATTGTTTTATTTTAAAGAGTTAGACTGGCCTAAAGCATTGGTCACATTAATGAGATGCCATTTAAATCTACATCTATCAGCTACTAGGATATGTTTTAGTGAGGTTTTATGTTTTCTCTTCCTGTTTTTTTTTTTTAAACCAGATCTGTGATTTCATAGTTATAAGTAATTCCTGGTGCAGAACTTCCTATCCAAAAGCACAGCAGCATCTTTTTTTTTTTTTTTTTTTTCCTTCCCCAATTCTTACTCTTTGAGAGTTGCCTGGGGCCTGATTGGTTAAGTAACTTGTCAGAATACTTGGGACTTGAACCAGATCCTTTGGATTTCAAGATTGACTCTGCCATACTGCCTCTCTAAGACTCCTTCCCTCCCCGACTTTTTTGACTTATTTCATTCATCATAATGACATCCACTCAAACTTTATCAAAGTTTCAATCAAATGTCATTCTGTAATAGGTCTTTACTGACATATTAGATAATATTATATAATTTAATCACTATAGTTGTTGGTTCCCCAACCAAATCAAATATGGTAGGATAGGTGGAAGAATCCCATTTTGAGAGATGGAAGCCACATGTCCAGTTCCTGCCCTGCTGTTTGCTGAATGACACTAGATAAGTTATTTAATTTCTCTAGGCTTTAGTTTCTTCTTTAGCAAAATTGAAGTTGAATGGGATGGTGGTGGTTTAAAATGGAGGGCAGGATTGATCTCTAAAAACCAATACATCTCTAATATTCTGGTTTCAAAGTCATGAAGTCTTGGGTTTAAGTTTTGCCTCTGATACATCCTGATTGTGTGACTCTTTGGCAAAATACTTCACCCTTCAATGCCTCTGACAATTCTCTAAGACTATAAGCTATAGATTAATTATTGATATGCACAGGTAGAGTGGTTTCCTTGTTAACAGTTCCTTAGATCAGTGAAATCACAGATCTAGTTCTCAATTTTAAAAAATTAACAAATTACAGTAAATTGGGGGAATTGTCCTAACCTCAATAGATAGACTGCACAGAAAATTGGACTAGCTGATTTTTGAGATCCCTTCTAACTGAAAGTTAATGCCATTGTCTCCAAAATCTTTTAAAATATAAAAATCACAATATTCCCAAGAATCAAAGCAGTATCATAGATTGTGACAATTGCCTTCAAAATTAAGTTTATTTCCTTAAGAAAATCCTTCTAAAGAGAGTTTTTGCCTTGGGTGTTTTGAATCACCTCTTGCTCTTCTGCTTGTCAGGGCCACATCTATTTGTTTGCTGATAGCCTGCCTCTGAGGATTGTTTCAAATATAATTTTCATTTCAGTGGATTACTAGAGTCTGGCTTTATCCAGGCTTGGTTGGCAAAGATCCAAAAAATATTAGTTTCTCCCAATAATTTCTTTGTGTAAGATCACTCTGACTCGTATTTGTAGGTCAAATGTTACATAGCTCCTTCACAGTTGTGTAGACATAGAACCAGTCCGTAGTTAGGGCTGAGATGTTTTTTTCCATCTCCATCTTTAGTTCCTACTCTCTGTTCAGCAGTGCCCAAGAAATATCAGTGACAATATAGGATCCATAGGACTGGCCACAATGGTATTATAAAAATTATTCACTTACGGTTGAGAGATCTGGATAATTGTTTCATCCATATTACTTATTTAGACATTTTATAGACTTTGATTAGAAGTCTCCCCTAATCTAAGGCAATCCAACAATAATATATCAAGCACTTGAGGATCCAAAGACAAAAAAAATATTTGCCCTACATGAGCCTTACATTTTTCAGAGGGAGGGAAATGAAAAAGTAACTAATTTTCACCTTGGATAGTATAATTGGTAAATTTTGGATAAAATTATTTTTCTCATGATAGCAGGCTTAGGTACACAAGACATATGAAGAGATCTGATGACATGGATCTATCAGCTTGTATTTGTAGCACAAGGAACAAAATTTTTTGAAAGATACTATCTCATTTGTGCATGCTTTGGAAGAAGCATTCAATTTGAATGCTACTGCTGTGGGGAACTGGAATATTTGACCAAATGGTCATCTTGAAATGAGAAACCATAATACAATCTAACAGGTCTAAAGCCAAATTCTTCAGAGCTGACTGGGAAAGAGAAGGTCCTGGCAGCCATAGTCTTACCATCAGGTCACTTATTTAAATCTTACTTTAAGAATTTGTGCCATTGACTGTTGCAAATAGAAAGGCATCCTAGTTCAATAGCACTCTACATCTACTGAGAAAGGTGAAGGGAATAGTAAAAATAAATACTCTTAGAACATCTCTCTATTTTTGTGTAGGCTTTTTAGAAAAATATGACGACCTTCCATATTTATAATGTTTACTTGCTGAGATGTTTCACGAGGTATGAAATCAACCCAACAGGTCTTTATTAAACATCAAATATGTGCTTAGGCATTGTGGATACAAAGCCAGAAATGAAAAATCCCTATTTTTAAGGAAATTACATTCTTCTATTATTATACATGAACATGGATGCATAAATATAATATACAAATAAATAAAATAAATCCAAAATAAATTTGGTTGGGAAATTATTAACAACTAAAGAATGATGGCAATTGGTAAGAATCTATTGTAGTGTGGCACTTGTTTTGAATTTTGAATGGGAGCTCAAGAGATTGAAGTGAAAAAGGGAGAAGATTACAGACATGGGAAATAGCTTTTGAAAAGATGTACAATTAATTTAGAAAGATTGCTTGGAATCATATTGTGGAGAACTTTAAATGATGGAGGAATGTGTACTTTATTCTTTAGGTAATAGGGAGCCATTCAAATCTCTTGAGGAAAGAAAGTGATATGATTAAACCTGTACTTTTAGACAGCTGTGTGGAGATGGATTGAAGGAGTGAGATGTTAGAGTCAGGGATTCAATTAGAATAATTCAGTATAGTGCAACTATTGTACTAGTTCAGACTAGAGGTAATGAAGGCCTGAACTAGAATGGTGGCCATATAAATGGAGAGAAGGGAGACAGATGTTGAATACTGGAGAATTAGAATGATTAAAATTTGGCTATTAATTTGTGTGAGGGAAAATTTAAAAAAAATTGGTCAAGCACATAATTTGGTTTAGTCATTTTACATTTTAAGTCCAGAGCAAAACCAGTTACTTCTACCCCTCAGGATTATAGGAATTGGGAGTGACTTTCATTTTATTAGTTCAAGTTCTCATTCTGGTCTGATCCTTCAATTGTTAGACGGCCTGTGATTAATGTTCCTTTTCCATTTAATGTTAATTAGCATTTCAAAGGATTTTAACTTTAATTATACAACAAGGACAGAAATATCTACTCTTAGCCACATCTGAAGATACATTTTCCTCTCTTATACCTTGATTCCTAGGGACTAGGGGCTCAGACTTAATACCATTTTTATGTAGCATTCATTCTACCAAGTTCACTTGCAAATGTAGCACTTCCAAATGATAAGTGAGTCCCTATCTCAGCTGACTGAGGGCTCTAGTTTCTTAATCTGGGACTGGCTAGAAACCCAGCCTGGCCTCTAATCATAGATTTTGCATAGCTTACTTTTTTAAACTTTCAAAACTTACTTGGCAGCAACCATCTCCCATCTTCTTCATTAGCTAAAAACTGGGGTCCAGAGACAAAGAAGCAACAATAGGGCCATATGCTCTTAGCTTCATTCCAGATCCAGGTAATAGAGGGCCTGAGTTGCCTTCCCCACATAAAGGGCATTAACTCTTCTTCCTTCTCTGCTTTTAGCAGGTGTAGAAATACACTAAGAAATTAGTCCTAGATAACTAAAGCCTTTTGGCCCAATTTTTCATGGATGTGTAGCCAAATGAAAAGTTCCTTTCACTGAAGGGATGGCAAACTGAAAACAATTGCAGGATCTTTGTATGTGCTCCAAATATCTCTAAGATACTTCTCTTATGTCTTCATACCTTCCCCAAGTACCTCTGTCTCTTCCAGATGGAAGATTGTATAAACCACACCACCTGAGCATAATCCTAAGGATTGGGTTTATTGGCCAGTCCTTTATTATATAGATTTTTAAAAATTCCTTACTTATAGACAAGATGGCTTCCTGATTTAGAGGCTGACTACTCAGTTCCCATATACTCTTTCCAGTAAAACCCTAAATTTCATACTAGACCAAATGATCAATAAGTTAAATTAGAAACTATAATCAATGACTGCTTTCACAATCCAGAATTATACATAACTTTAGCTGTAAACTTAAGAAAAATAAGGAAGAGGACCTCCACAAAGTCAGTGCCAATGTAAAGTTGCCTTTCTCTCAGAGATGGGCTAGCAAAATGTCTAACTTGTATGACTTTGTATCTATAGTCAACTAAAGTAGAAGTCCCCATATAAAACTTTATCATGGTCAGAAAGCTGTAGAGTAGGGACTTTGGAAACCCTGAGTAATATCAGCACAGCAATAAGTACAGCAACATAGTTCTTAGTCCAACCTCAGAGGTCTCTAACATTCTGTTGTAAAATGCCATATTGGACTATGAGAATCCAGACAAAAATCCAGTGGGGACTAATTTAGGAGACCCTAGCTGAGACAAAGTTGAACCAATTATTTCCACTAAAAAAATTAGCAATGAGCAGAGCTTTGGTCTCAGAATATAGCTCCATTTCAGGAAACAAAACTGGAGAGAGGAGCAAATAAAAGAAAATACCCCCAAAGTATTACAAAAATCATTATAACTTTAGAGATCTCAAGTAGAAGAGCTAGGTATTTAGTAACAACTACAAGTTGTGATTAAAGTAAAAGGATAGATTTTCCAAAAGAAATACATGATTACCTAGAAGATAGGAAGCAAAAGATTTAAAAAAGGGAAAGAATTGAAAAGAGAATAAACAGCTTGAAAAGAAAGTGTTAAAAATCCATTTAAACAATGGATTCTCTGAAAGGTAGGATAGAACAAGCAAAAATCAGTATGGTATGACATAGCTGAACATTTTAGGGGGGGAAAGCAGATTAAAAAATAGAATAAAATGTTAGATATATTTAAAAAAAGCTCATCTGGAAAACAGCTCAAGGAGAGGTCATTTTAAAATCATTGAGCTCTTTGAACACTACCATAAAAAGAAAAACTTTGGACGTGGCTTCACAAAATCATAAATGTAACTTCTTAAATCTTAAATCTATTGGAATCAGAGAGCAAATTAAAGAAAGAACTGACTGATCACCTCTTGAAAGAAACCCCAAAAGGAAAAAAAATCTCAGAATAAAAATAAAAAGCTCTTATATTAAATAAGAATACTGCAGACGTATGGAAAGCAGCTAAAGCACTAATGAAATAAATTCAGGATCACATAAGACTTGCAGCTTCTACACTAACTGAGAAGAAACTTAGGATGCATTATTCCTACAGGCAAAAGATAAAAGTTTGCAAGCAAGGAGGATTTAACCTGCAAAGTTAAATGTAATCCTATAAGGGAAAAATGGATCTTTAATGAAATAGATGGCTTTCAATCATTTCTAATAAAAAAATCTGAGTGACCATTTGGAAGGAGCTGAACAATGATGTAAGTAGAAAAGAATAATATGTTTCTTCAGAAGTTTAATATCTTTAAAGGGTGTTGGAGGAAGTTAAGAAAAACAGATTTTGGGAAGAGGGTGCTAGATTTCATTTTATTTTCCTGAAGGTTTGCATAAGGGAAAGAGAAGGGAGAGTAAAAGGAACAACAATCTAGTAAAGACAAAAGAAAGGAGGGAATAGGATTTGCTATTTCCCATCATTAGGATCTGTGAGAATTGTACAAATAGGGCCTGATGGGTATAGGAACTTGCATCACAAGAACTCCAGTCTCACTTCAAATGAACACAAAGATGGTTGAACATATACAGCCACATGTAGTTGTTTATAGAAATATATCAAACTCAGGGGAGGGGCTCAGTTAAGAGGGATGATAAAATTGAGGAAAGAATAGCTGCAGCAAGTGCCCTGGTTCTGGTGGAGGTAAGTATCAGGAGGGAAAAAAGAAAAACATAAAGCTGGAATCTGAATATATATCAGTCAGTTGGCTAAACAAATTGTGATATATAAATATGATGAGATATTATTGTGCTGTAAAATTGCCTTGAGACAATTTCTTTGAATCTTGGAAAATATGAATTGATGTATTGAAGGGAGGAGAACTAGTAAAACATTTTATATGTGGAGAACAACATTGTAAATTAAAGCCCAAGACTCCAGATTTGTCATTTCTGGACTTAGTCAAGGTAAATTAAATCAAAGCGATGATCAACTTTGTCTTCAGAGTATCTGTAGAGAAACATTTTTCACATATGTATTCACATAAATAGGCACAGGTGCAAATAAAAATGTATAAATATATTATCTAACAGAATCAAATGGTGATGAGTTAAGAGGAAGAGAAACATAGGAGAGAGGAGTCATAAGCAATATCTTCATCTAATATACACACTAAGTTTAGAGAGAAGCAAAAAGGGGGGGGAACAAATGGTATCATAGGAAGATTCATATTTCCACATGGAATCCATTTCTGCTTTCTATATGGGAATGTCTTTGGGATGTTTGTGTTTAGTATAAATTTTAAAAATTCTTCTATTTACTTTTCTATGAAAAAGAGAAAAGAATAAAGTCACTAGAATCTAGATAGACTCTTAGAAAATTGGGGAATGGTTGAATAAATTGTGGTATATGAATATATTGAATATTATTATGTGGTAAGCAATTATGAAAGAGATAATTTCAGAGATTCCTGAATAATATGAATTTAGCAGAAAAAAAAAGTTTATACAAAGCCAACAACATTATAAAGAACAACAATTTTGAAAATCCAAGAACCTCAGTCAGTTCAGTGACCTTTTATTTCTAAATGATCCATGTTGAAATATGATGCTTTATATTTCTTGACAGAGGGTAGGTGCATACAAGGTACAAAAAAATTACATTTTTGGATATGGCTGCTGTGTAGATTGATTTTATTTGGGTGTGCTTGTTACAGGGATTTTTCTTTCTTTTTCTTGGTTTTTAATTGAGGGTAGGTGAAGGAATAATAGTGATGCTTCCTCCCAAAAAGTGGGTCATTGAAACATTTTTCAAAAATGCACAAAATGTACACTATATGCATTTAAAGTTAAAAGACTAGCCAGGTTAGCCTTAAACCAATTTAACCTTCCTCCTCATTTGTTTATTGCAATTTCTGATAATGTGATTAATTTCTTTAAAAAGAAAAGTAAGGGTAATTTATTTTTATAGCAAGAGTTTGATAGTATAAACATGTTGATGTAGCAGAAATTCATTGCCAGCTTAAAATTGTTTCCCATAAATTTTCAATCCTGACTTGCACATATAAAAAAATGGTTTGCATTTACATGATGTTTTAAAGCTTTACAAAATACTTTTCTTAAACATCCTTGAATAAGGAAGTGCCTGTAGATCCCCTTCCCTCATCTTATATTCAAAGAAATTGAGATTAACAGATTAATGAGTAGATGTGTGATCTTGGTAAGTAAATTGCAGAACAGGGATTTGAACCCAGGACTCTAGATTTCTCATTTTGGGGCTTAGAGTCAGGGTAAAGTCCTGCTTCTGATAATAGCCATCATCTTAGGCAAGTTGCTTTTTTCCTCTTTTTATATGACAATCAACTCTTTATGGTTAACTGTTACAGCCAGGTTGGAATATGGATTGAGGACATTATTCCATTCAGTGAATATTTATTGAGCACTTACTACATGCAAAGTTTCTTTCCTTTCTTTTCTTTCTTTCCTTTCTTTCTTTTCTTTTCTTTATTTTCTTTCTTTCTTTTCTTTCTTTCTTTCTTTCTTTCTTTTTCTTTCTTTCTTTCTTTCTTTCTTTCTTTCTTTCTTTCTTTCTTTCTTTCTTTCTTTCTTTCTTTCTTTCTTTCTTTCTTTCTTTCTTTCTTTCTTTCTTTCTTTCTTTCTTTCTTTCTTTCTTTCTTTCTTTCTTTCTTTCTTTCTTTCTTTCTTTTTCTGAGGCTGGGGTTAAGTGACTTGCCCAGGGTCACACAGCTAGGAAGTGTTAAGTGTCTGAGACCAAATCTGAACTCGGGTCTTCCTGAATTCAAGGCTGTGTTCTATCCACTGCGCCACCTAGCTGCCCCAAAATACCTTTCTTAGTGCTGGATGGATTCTGAGGAAGAATGATGTGGTACTTAAGGTCAAGGAACTTATAGTCTAGGTGGGAGAGAGATGGAAGGAGGGATATGTGCTCAAAAGTGTGATATGAAGTAGAAAATCTCATAAGAGAGCTATAAAGGAAGTGCTGAGGGAAGTTCAGAGAAGAAAAGGACTATTTTTAATTGGGACATCAGAAAGGGCTTGTGGATAAGGATTTCAACACCTGAAGATATTTATATTCCTTTCTTAATGCATCCTCACACAACTGCTCACCATTCTTTCCATCTGCTGCTTGTGCCACCAAGCCACTCAAAAACCTTCAGTCATTCCCAAATCAAGTTTCAACTTCTGATGTTGACTTTTTTTTTTCTCTTTCCTTAATGTCTTTTCTGTTCCAGTGAAATTGGACTATTTTCCATCCCTTGTTCTTGAACTTGAACTCTCTTATCTCTAGGATTAAGTTTACCAACCCTTATGCCTCCAAGGAACTACCCTGCCCCTATCTCCATCTCACAAATTTTCATTCCTTAAAATCAGTTAGTTGGATTATTGGATAGAGTGAAGGATTTAGTCTGGATAACTTGAGTCCAAATTTGGTTTAAGACACTAGCTGGATGATCTTGGGTAAGTCACTTAACCTCTATTTCCTCATTTTCCTTGACTGAAAATGAAGATAATAATAGCATCTACCTCCTGGGGTTATTGTGAAGATCAAATGAAATATTTGTAAAGTGTTTAGCGCAAAGCCTAGCATGTAACAGCTGCTATAGAAATATTAGCTATCATGTTATTATTATTATCCCAACTCAGATGCCATTTTTCTATGAAACCTTCTCTAATCTTTTTTTTTTCAACCCTTCTCTCCCAACAAGGTAGTAGAAATTGCCCCTCATGTCTCTTGTTATGTTTTGCCTATCTCTGACTATTCCTTGTCAGTTATTTATATCGTGTCTCCCTCCTTCCACCCTCCCCAGCTAATTAGAATGAAGTTATTTGAGAACAAGCTTTTGCCTTCTTATCTATATCACCAAATGCCTAGCATAATACTTTGCTTATAGAATGTATTTAATGAGTGTTTGAACAAGTGATATATATGTGTGTTAGTGGGATGGTAAATGTGTTTATAATTATGAAGGGGATATATGAGCAAATCCATTCATGACAGGGAAATGTTGCAAATCTAGTTTTTCCATCAATTAGATTTGGGATTAAGGCAACCATCATTACCCTTAGGGATATGATTTTATCATCTTTTCCTCCTCTTCCTCCTCCTTCTTTTCTTCCTCTTCCATCATCACTATCACTACCACCCACAACCACCACCACCAACACAACACAACTATCATCAGTATTATTAGTAATGTCCATACCTATAATTCTATTAGTGAGGAATATTTGGTATGGACATTATCTCCACTTGTCCATATCTTAGATTTTTATCTGGAGAAACTACAAAGTTAATTGATTTTCCTGTGGTTCTGTAGGTAGCATGTATATCTTCCTGATTATAAAACTATCCTTCTTCCTTCAAGCTATTAAATTATTGCAGGTAACAAAAATTGATATTGTTAAGAAAGATTGTATTATAATTCTGTAAATGTTTTGAATAGAATCTTTCACTAATTTGTTGTATCTTAAGTAGATGGACTTTTAATAATGACTAAGAATATGAAAGGAAATTATATTTTAAAAAAGATATTTTCAATGTGAATTTAGACTCATTAATATATGAGTTAACATTCTACTGAGTGCCTATTATATGTCAGGTACTATGCTGAGGTACTAGACTCTTAGAATTTTGCAGCTTAAAAAGACTTTAAAGGTTATTTGTTCCAATGTGCTATCCTTCCAATTACATATGAGGAAACTGAGGCTTATGGGAGTTCAAAGCAAGCTTTATAAATGTCAGCTATGAATGTGGCTGTCTTATTGCATGCTTGAAATGATTCTTGAAAAGAATTGACAAAGGATGCAGAGTTGACAAAGCCTCTCTTTTTCTCTAGTGGGTGAAAATATTTCACAGTAAATGCTGGTAGTCAGCAGAATATTTAAGCAAGTGAAACAAAAGTCTTACTGAATTAAAATGTTGCTCCATATCCAGTCTTACTGTGAATCTAAGTATATCTACATGATAATTTATATATTTTAATTTATATTACAACTCATATTCCAATTTATATTGGAACCTTTAGAATATTTCTCAGGGCTGAGATTTATGTAGACACAGCAAAGTGCAATATAAATACAAGTTACTGTGGCTGAGATTTATGTAGACACAGCAAAGTGCAATATAAATACAAGTTACTGTTGTTATTTTGGTTAAAAATAGGTTATTTAAATAATGTAAAATTTTTTTTAGAGTTTTTATGAATGAAGATATTTCATCTATTGATTATAATTGCTTAAGGATTCACAAAACTCAGCCCTCAAGCCTCTTTTTAAGTGGAGAATATCAAAGCTATTTTAGTATACTATTTTGCTATTGAGTCTGAGATTCAGGTGTCCAGTTATTTGGTAGGTCTGACATTTTAGACCACTTGGAGCTAAAATTAGTTGAGCTGTTCTATTTTAAGAATAGACAGAAATTAGTCCATGTCCTGCAGTTACATGTGAAAGTCAGTCTCTTGTAGGGATTTGCATGAATTGAATGGTTGAACTGAATTTATTTCTTCCCAAAAAAGTATTTAAGGGCATAATGAGACAGAAGATAGCATAAAACTAGTCAATATTTTTTTTCACTTTTCTGGATGTCCATTATTGCAGTAATTTACTCATACTTTTCTAGAGTTGGAAGAGATATCAACTGTCTAGTCAAACCTACATGTGAAAGAAATCCATACTATAATATACTCAACAAATGGTCATTCAGCTTCTCCTTGATAGCATTTATTTAGGGGGACCCTCTCCCCATCAGCAGTGCCTTTACTTTTGCATGCTTTTGATTGTTTGGAAAAATTTTCCCCAACATCAAGCCTAAATTTAAAGTCTTTGTGTTTTCTCCAATTTGTTTCTTGCTCTGCCCCCTGAACAAAAAAACAAATCTGGACTCATACAGAGCATTTTTTCCCTCTATTAGCCCTTTCATTACTTGAACACTACTAATCTATTTTGTTAATCCTGATCTACTTGTCTTTTGACCTCACATTCCCAATGCCATTGATTTTTACTCATGTGACATCCCTTGGATGCTTTGTGCTTTTATTAGCATCCTGCAGCTTTGATAAAACAGAACACAATTTGCCTGATGTTTTCTGGTCAAGGTAGAGTATCAGAGGGACTATCATTTCCTTATTATTGGAAACTGTGTATCTTTTAATGTAGCACAGGTCTATACTAGATTTTTTTTAGATTGCCATATCAAACTGTTGTATTGATCATGTATTCCACTAAAAATCCTAGATCCTTTTAAAGAAATCTGCTGCTATCCACCTAAGTTTTTCCCTTCCAATACTTGGAGTAGCTTATGTCTTCCGAGACGACATTCTCTTAGTTGAATCTCAACAGCGTGACTACTCTGAATGCCAGAGCACATTGAAATTCAAAGATGGATGAGTTACATAGGAGAAGTAGGCATGAATGGTTTGCAACTGTGTCATTAGATGGATCACTTGTTTTGATACAGTCACAAAACTATTGTGTATTACCAGCTTTTCAAATCTTTAATGCTAAACTTGATGTTAGTGTAATATAGTGAAAATTGTCCTTGGACAAGAACATTGGTTTTTAAAGCTGAAGTTTGGTATTTACTACTCTAGTTTACCAACAGTTAACTTCAGAATCTGGTTCATTATCCATAACAATTGAAGAAATAATTCTTGTTCTACTTACTTTATAGTATTGTTGAGAAGATCAAATTAGAAAATGTATGATGCTTTACAAACTTAATACTCTGCATTAAAATGATTTGTTACCCTGATTTTTTGGGAAATTTCCAGCTTAATGGGTTAGAGTACACTTAGCTGCTTCAGAAACCTTTTTCTCTGTTTTATTTCCACTGGTAATTGATACAACTATTAAATTACAGTACTATACATTAAAATTATGATATGTGATATATGAATAAACAAGAAACACTCTACCAAAAAATCTAATTTATATAGGTCTTACTGGAAAAATTTCCATGTAACTGCCTGAAACTTTGGAAGGATGCTTTTCAGACTACATTCTTTTTACTTTTTTTTGAACTACTTTTAAAAAAGCAGCTTTTTATTAGGAACCTCCTTCCTCCCCACATTTGGGAATGTGAGAAATGCAGTAATGATATACTATAAAGAATCTAGTCTTTGGGTTTTAGGTGAAGGGGGGTTGTCACCATTCTCTTACTTTTGATTTGTAGAAAAGTTATAAACTAAAAATGCACAATTCACATAGATTTTTATATGGGAATTCCTTTATTTATATTCCCCCGAGGCAGTCAGTTGATACTAATAGATTTTTATGTAGCTTTATACAGCTTTCTTTATTAATTTCTTACAATCATCAAACAGATGAGGAGATAGAAGAAAGTCAAATGACTTATTCAACTTTCATTAGCAATTCAATTAAAAAATTAACTGAGGTTAAGTGTTCATCAGTTTGTCTACCAGGCTTTTCTTTTCATTTATTCTTTTAATGTTTAAAGTTACACAATGGTACAAATTGTAGTATGGGTTTAGATCAGGCAGTAATTTGGGTCATGTCTCTTTTGGTGGTTCAATGGGAAAAGGCTAAGAAATGCATCCTTGGTTAATGGTTATGGATATTTACCTCTGCCATTAAAATCTTGATTGATTCTATACATATCTGCCATTTCCTCTATGACTTTCTTGTTAAATGCCATAACAAATGAAATATAAATTTTATTATTAAAATATTGTCTCTTTTAATTTTGGAAGTTCAGATTTTTTTCATTTAAAGCAGCTTAGCCACTTTAAAACTATTTTAAGAATTAGGAATTTTGAAAACAGGAACAAATGTGAATATTTCCATTAAAAAAAAAAAGTAAAGAAAACTTACTGATTGTATATATCTATCACATATAGTATGGATTTTAAAGTATATACTAAATTTAATATGAGAGTACTAACATTGTCCTGTTTCTATGTGTTGCCCTCAGAATGTTCTGCTCATTTTTGTGTATTTAAAAAAATGTTTTTCTGAGATGTGTTTTGCTTTTATTTTTGGGGGGGTATCATCACTACTCCTATCCCATCCCCTCTCACAGCTTTTCTGTTCCCCCAAACAAAGGCTCCTCCTTTTATAATAAATATTTCACCCACATTTCTATAACTGTTTACATTGATATACAGTAATTTTTCTAGCCATTCACATATATATGTGTGTTTGTGTATGTATATATGTATGTGTGTGTGTGTGTAGTAAAATTTACCTTATTACACCAGGAATAAATTAGATATTGTTATGAAGAAAGATTGCAGAGTTTTCTAAATATTTTTAATGTTGGTTTTGTCTCAGTACAAAGCTACAGATACTTTCAGGAGATACTAATACAGATACTTGTAGGAGATACCAATAGATGTTTGTTCAATAGAAAAAACCATGTGCAAAAAGGTTTGCAACAGTTCTTTTTGTGGCATAAAAGAGTTGAAAATTAAGTGAATGCTCATCAATTGGAGAATGGTTGGATAAGTTATGGTATGTGCATGTAATGAAATATTATTGATCTATAAGAAATGATCAAATATAAGCTTCAGGAAATGAGAACTTTGAGGATTCTTTCAGCTTCCCCAGATTAACATAGACTCAATTATAATGCAAAAAACTTTCTCAGATTAAATTGGGAGTTTAGAATGTCAATTTAATGAAAAGAGAAATTGTGTGATGATCAGCTATGATTGATTTAGTTCTTCTCAGCTATATAGTGATCCAATACAATTCCAGTAGATATGGGATGTAAAATGTCATCAGCATCCAGAGAGAAAACTATGGAGACTGAATACAGATCCAAATATAATATTTTCACCTTTTTATTTGTTTGCTTTTTCTTTGCATTGAATTTTCCCTTCTGTTCTGATTTTTCTTTCACAAGATGACTAATATGGAAATATGTTTAAAATGATTGTACATGTCTAATCTATATCAGAATGCTTAGTGTCTTGGGGAGGAAGAGATGGGGGAAAATTTGAAACTCAAAATCTTACAAAAATGAATTTTGAAAATAATACATATAATTGAAAAAATAAAATTCTTTTGAAAAGTAAAAAAAAATAAAATAAAAAAGTGGAACTTTTGTTTTTGTCTTTGTTAACATGATGCCTGATATATGATAGATGTTGCTAGAAGCTTGTTGATTTAAATATTTGAGAAGCAATAAGGGAAAACACAAGAAGCTTAAATACCATTTTTAGGTTTTCATAAAAACATAGAGAGAAAATACCACACTTTCCAAGTATAATCTTTTTTCCCCTCATATGTCTAATAGTTTTAGTCTACACCTTATTTGTATTAGACAGGCATCTCTCCATGGCAATATTTTTTTCTCTCCCTTTCCCCTCTGTCTAAGAAGGTAAGTAATTTGATAGAGATTATAAATGTAAAACCTATTTCTATATTAGTCATGTTGTGGAAGAAAAAACAGCTTACAGAAAATTATAGTTTGAAAAAGAAAAAAAGAGCATAAAAATAAAGTGAAAATGCATAGTTTAATCTATATTCATACTCAGTTCTTTCTCTTAATCTACATTCATCAGTTCTTTCTCTGGTTGTGGATAGTATTTTACATCATAAGGCTTTTGGTATCACCCAAATATATTCTTTAAAAGTAGAAGAACCTACTCCAAACACTTGAATTGTATATATTAACTTTCTAGAATTTGGATAAATTATATCACTTTTCTGACCCTCAGTTTCCTTGTTTTTAAAATAAGAGGATTAGACTCAATTCCTATGACTTTTTCAAGCTATAAATATTATGCATGAAAGATCATAAGAAAGCTCTTCTCTTTCATATGGGACAAGGTTTTATTTATTGATTGATTGATTGAAAAAATTGGGGTTAAGTTACTTGCCAAGGTTCACACAGCTAGGAAGTATTAAGTGTCTGAGGTCAGATTTGAACTCAGGTTCTTCTGGTTTCAGGACTGGTGCTCTATCTACTGAACCACCTAGTTGCCCCAAGTTCTTCTTCTTATTTTTTTTTTAAAGATTTCTAAATATTTTATAATCAGAATTTCTATTACTTCTATGAAGTATAAACATATCAGATTATGTTGATATTACCTATCTTGTAATTTTTGTCTTTGTTCCTGACAAACTTTCAATTTGCAATTTATGTGATGTTCTTTTGGAACTTATCTTTTGGAAGTAAGCATAATTTTTGGTAGTTGTGAATTTTCTTGTGTATGTGTGTATAAGTATGTAATTATTCCTCATAATTCCTCTAAATCACTAGGATAAGTACATATTCCAAAGATATTTCTTTCCTAGTGTATTTCTCTACTTTAAAAATTGCTCATAGTAAATGGTATACTTATCAATTTTGTAGATGCCACAGACCTAGGAAAGATATATAATAATGATAGATTCAGGATTCAAAGTGATCTTCATTTTGAATTATATCCAGTTGAAAAAATAGAAATTTCACACAGAGATAAGTTTTTCACTTTGTTTTTAAAAATCAACATTATGAGCATAGTATCACTATGAAGTTTTAGGCAACCTCATTAATAACAGGTAATACAATATGAGAACCAATAAAGCTAGATTTTAGACTGGATTATAGCATCAAGAGAGGAGGATCTGCCCTGATCAGACTTCAAGTGTAATATCACATTCAATTTGGGGCACCACATTTAGGAATAACATGAGAAGATTCAGAAGAGGCCAAGTACAATAATGAAGGACCTCAAATTGATGTCCGATGAGGCTCTCTTGAAGGTACTGAGGATGCTAAATCTAGAGAAAAGATACCTCAGGAAGAACATGTTAATTGTCATCAAGCAATTTAATTCTATCACTTCTATGAGGATTCAGACTTGTTTGCCCTAGAGAAGAAAAATGAGAGCAGTTACAAAAAAGGTATTTAAAATTACAAAAAGGTATTTTTAGTTTAAATATAAGAAAAAACCTTCCCAACATTTATATTGCTTTTGAAGGTGATGGATTTCTTCAAGTACTTCATTTCAATTTATCAGGCTTTTAATACATCAAGTTAGTTAGCCACAATCATTTTAGGTACCTCATAAGTGTCAAATAATGTGTTAGGTAAAGAAAGACAAACCTAAAACAAAATAGAAAATCATTCCTCCTCTCAAGGGAATGAGAGAAACAACTTAACTACTATGTACAAATAAGATGTATGTAAATTGATAATTACAGAGAGAAGATATTAGCATTAGGGGGAAATCATGAAAAATTTCTTTTAGAAAATGTTATTTTAGCTGGGATTTTGCAAAGCCATAAGATGGAGATAAGGAGGGAGAGAATTCTGATCATGGAGTACATAACAGCCTTTGATGGGAAACCATATGGGAGAAATAAAGAAGAGACCAGTGATATTGAATTGTAAAGGAGGGGAGTAAGGCATTAAAAGAATGGAAAGGTATTTAAGGACCAGACTTTTTAAAAGCCAAGGGTATTCTAAAAGTTATAGGGATACATGGGACTTTATTGAATGGGAGTGGGAAATGACATGATTTGCATTATGTGAGTTGATAGTTGAATTGAGACTGGAGTGGACCAAAGTGAGACTTGAGACTAGAAGACCCATCAGAAGACATTTTGTAGTAGTCTAAGCAAAAGGGGATCAATGCCTGTTCCAGGGAAAGAAACAGGGGTATGCAGGAGAGATGCTATGAAGATAATATGGTGCTATATGAGGCCAGTGCCAGAGAGACTAGAAAGAAAGAAAGAAAGAGATGCAAACTATATTGAAGATGAGAAACTTACAGGAATTTAATACAGTATTTATAGCACATATTATAGTAAAAACAATATGTAATGGAATATCAGAAGGGAGGAAAGGAAGAGTCAAAATCAACTCAGCTGTTAAGAACATGGAATGTTAGATAAATGATGAGTCACAGACCTGGTGATATAAGGATGAGTAAGTTGAAGGGGAAAGATATTGAGCATTGTTTGGAACACTGGGGTGATGTCCTAAGAACAACTAATGATGGTAAGCTTAATGGAGAGGTCAGGAACAGAGATAAAGATTTGAAAGGTATTTGCATGCAGGTGGTTCTAAACCTATGGGATTAAATTACATTGCCAAGGGAGAGCATCTTATTCCTACTCACCCAACTATTAAAAGTCTTTTTATAGGTTCTTTTTCTGCTAACAGTACTTATTCCCTTTCTAAACCATCTTTTATAGCATTGCAGGAATAACATTTCTAACTAATCCATGTGGTCATACCACTCCTGTTCAGAAATAAAATCTTCTGTGGCTTCCTATAGCCTTCTGAGCAAATTCCCAAATCATCTGTAAAAACTCCCCCACAGTCTGGCACCATGGTCCTTTTCTATCCTAGTCTCCTATTACTCAGTGCCACAGACTACAGTTACCTCTTCACTATGATGATTTTCCCCATCATCACTTTGATATATCACAGATTGATATAAGAAATCAAATGAGAATTTTTTGAAAATTATAGATATGAAAGCCAGTAGATGACACAGAAAAAGTTAGAAACTCACAAATACATAAATATGTGAATAGCATTATAGAATAACAACATATTTTATCTTTTAATGCTATAATAATTTATAAAGATAAGATCAAAAATTTTTATGCACATTTTCCAGACCATGGGAGCATTGTGCCTCCAATTCCCAAGACGCGAAAGGGAAAACTACATAGACTCCAGTCCAGCTGGACTGTCTTCCGTTTTCTGAATATATGCAGTGAACAACTATTCTACTTTGGACCTTTGTTCATAGCATTTTCTTTTTCAGGGAATGCTCTTTTTATCTGATGGCTTAGAAATTTTGCTTTACTCAAAACAGAGTGGTAATTTTCTTTCAGTATTCTACCATAGTGTCAAAAATACTTCCATTAAAGATTCATTCCTTTAAGTTTGGAATTGTTTCTCCAAAAACATCCCGTTTAAGAGGCAAATGATCCTGATGAAAAATCCAATATATTATCTTATCCGTCATTAGAGGCAGCTGTTGGTACAGTAGACTTAGAATCAGAGACCCGAGTTCAAATGTGACCTTTGACCCTTACTAATTTGTTATCTTAGATAAGTCATTTGTCCTGTTTGCCTCAGTTTCCTCAACAATGGAATGGGGCTAATAACATGTACATCAGAAGGCTTTTGTGAAAATAAGTGAGATATTTGTTTAAAAAAAAACTTAACATAATTCCTGGCACATAATAGTTTCTATATAAATGTTTATTCTCTTCTCCTCTCCCCTTATTGTAAGTAAAAATTTTAAACCAGACAGCAGAGTTCTAAAGGACTGCATCACAAAGTGGGCAATATATTAGGGAGAAGAAGGAAGGAGGTCTATCCAGAGAATTCAGTTATGTTCTAGACTAATTTGTCATTGTGATACCCCATGATAACAACCCATGGTTGTTAAAAAGGGATATGAGGACTTATGGGTAGTAAAAGGGGTAAGAATAGGTTAAAATAGGATAAATGAATGTGAAAGGTGTGGATAGAAATTCCAAGATAAGCTTTGCTTAATTTATGACTTTTTGAACAATTGGTAATAGTTCATGGCTATCATTGATTAGAATAAGACTTCTTGTTTCAGGATTCTTCTGCCCATGACCCAACCTACTTAGTCTTAGAGAGGCCCTTTGGGCAGTCTCAAGTCCCCAGGAATCTGATTCATGTGTAAGGTTTTTAGCCATTTCTGTTTGTGTAACAGTTTCTTGAGTCACCTCACATTTTGGAGAAAGTTATCTTTTGTTTGGCAATATCCGTCCAATAGTGTATATAACATTAAACTTTAGATCACGTTATAGTGGGGTGTAGAAGCAACACTAGGAAACAAGGATCATCTTTTTGGAGAAATCACTACTTTTTATAAGTGGAATGAAATGCATTGATTTAGGAAATGTAACAATGTCATCAGAGGAAAAAGAGACCATATTGCTCAGAATTTTTTTAGGATGATTGATGCCTTCGTCAAAGGGAAGATTTGTTAATTTAAAATATTCCAGTTCTTTTATATACAGGAAAAATTATGTTCATCTTCTGTGCAAAGTAGATACTGTACTTGGGAGATACATGTTAGATACAATATTATTTCTGTCCTTAACTCAGCAAACATTTACTAAATGCCATGTGTGAGACCAAGAGACAGCAAAACATAATGGATAGACAGCTGGTCTACAAGTCAGGAAAACTTGGGCTTACGTCCTGCTTCTGACTCATTCTATGTAACCCTGGCCTTTTCACTGCTTCCAAGAAATTCTTTAAGACTATGCTGCAGAGCAGGTGCTGATAAACATCGGTAGAGGGAATTTCATTACTGGAGATCCCTGTAACAATGCAGTTATCACATATCCACACTCTTCCTTCTCTCCCCCAAAATAAAAAATACTGTACTGTGCTTACTGTACTGAGATTACAAAGAAAAATCAAAATAGTCCCTACCCTCAGGAGCTTACATTTTACTGGGCAGATATATATTTATAAGTTCATGAATAAATAGTAATTTGAAGTGAGACTAACACGTGGGGGTGTTCAGAAAAGGCCTCTAGTGGAAACTGAGCTGAATGCCGAAGGAAGATAACCTAAGAAATGGAGATAAAGAGGAAATGCATTTTTTTTGATGTGAGGGACAACTTTTGCAAAGGCATTGAAGGGAGAGGTGGAATGTCATTTTTTGGTAATGACTAGTGAGTTAGCTCAGTTATACTCTTGAAGGCATGAAGGATATTAAGATAGTGCTGAGTCCTTGACCAGTTCCTGTTTCTGACCTTACAAATATCAAGGCCCTATACATGCAAATAATTAGTTTGTAGGTCTGAGAGCCTTTGGAATGAAATGTGTTCCTTTATTCAGGAGTCTTATATTCAAATTTCATGTTTGCTTTAAATTTATAATACTCATCTATTTATATTACCACTATCTAGATCTGTTAATCGTTATTTACTTCTCTGAACAAAAGAATAAAAAATTGAATAATCCACTTTGACAGTTTATAAGTGACTTTGAGGTTTGAGATTCCCTACCCTATATTATTTTGTTCCCTTTTAGGTAGGCAATCATACTGTGGTAGAAAGCAGCATGAGAGATTGTACAGGGAAAGGAGGTGAAATGAAGTATTCTATTCTGGTGGAGTTTGAGTTTGGCATTAAGTTGGTTTGGCTAATCCTAGTGGATGAATGGAAGCTGTTCATCCTATCATTCCTCCGTGCTACTCATTGCCTTAGACATTCTCTCATCCTAACCTTTCTAGTAATATCCTTGTCCTGTTCAGTGGTGGTATGTGAACTGGATTTTGATCTTCATATTTTTCACTGTTCATCATCAGACATAGCTTCCCACAGAAACAATTTTATAACTTGTAGTTAAGTTCCCCAGCTAGCTCTGAAACATAATCTTTAACGTATAATGTAGTTTGAAAAACAGCACAGCATAATGGATATAGGATTAATCTCAGAGTTGAGAAAAATTAGATTCAAATTTTATCTTTGGTATATACTATCTGTGAGACTCCAGGCAAATTACTCAACCTTTTCATATTCTGGGCAACTTGGTAAGCCTATAATTCTTTTTTTTTTTTAAAGAAAAAAATTTATTATGTTTTTATTTCTCCCCAAATTACATGTCAAAACAATTTAAAAAAATTTTTTTTAAATTTTGTGTTCCAAATTCTATACTTCCCTCCTACCCTCCTTCCCTAAGACAATAAGCAATCAGATATAGGCTATACAAGTGCAATTAAGTGAAACATTTCCATGTTAGTCATTTTGTACGAGAATATTTGAATAAAAAAAGAAAAAACAAAAAAAAATAGTATGTTTCCATACATATTCAGACAGTATCAGCTCTTTCTCTGAGGATGGATAAAATGCTTCATCATTAGTCCTTTGGGATTTTTTTGAATCATTTTACTGTTGGGTATAGCTAATTCCTTCACAGTTTTTCATCATACAATATTGCTGTCACAGTGTACAAGATTTTCCTGGTTCTGCTTATTTCATTTTTCATCAGTTCATTTAAATCTTTCCAAGTTTTTCTGAAATCATCTTGCATATCACTTCTTATAGAAAATAATATTCCATTCCATTACCACCACTTGTTCAACTATTTACTCAATTGATGGGCATTCCTTTAATTTTCATACTGATAAGTCTGAAAAACCATAACTTTCCTTTCTGAGAAGTTCATACATGTATGAAATCACAGTTTATTCCTCCAGTCTCCTACCTCTTGCTAAAATGTATACTAACATAATATTGTTTTTCACTATATTTCATTGTAAATTCTTTGCATTTTGTCTATATCGTGAATTGAATAGACTATTGTGAAATATCTTGGAAACCTAACCATTATTTATAATCAGTCTCAAAACAAACATGTTTCTACTTTAGGAGTGCCTGTATATTAGTAACTGTGGATGTCTACTAAAAAAATAAATCAGATAACTTCTAAAAATATTTGCTGGTATGACTAATGATAAAATAGTGACTCCTCCCAACTCTTTTGAAATATGTATTTTAAAATCACAAAATTAGAGGAACAAAGTAAAAAAAAAAAAGAGATGAAACAAGAAGAAAAAATACCTTGATATTTAATGCAGAGGATGTTTATTACAGCTTTAATGTTTGCGTAATGCTTGATGCTTTTTTATTTGAGTCTCACAACTCATATTTTTTTGATAATAGTTGAGGGAAGTACCTCCATTTTACAGATGATGAAACTGAGGCTTAGCGGAGTTAAATGGCTTGCCTATGGTCATTTGACTAATAAGTGTCTGAGGAAAAATTTGAATCTAGGTTTCTAGACTCCAAAGACAATGCTGTTTTCACAGACTACTAAGATGTCTAGTGGTATAGAGTTAGTTTATTCTGATGGAAAGTGGAAAAGTACAGATTCAATAGCCAGTTTTTGTTTCATTAACATCATCAGGTGGCATTTATTGTGCTGGGCTAACATTTTTTTCAGTACAACAGCTATTGTGCTGTTATTTTTCCTGTAGAATTAAAAAATATTGTGATTAATAAATGAAAATTGGATTTATTTAATAGAGAACCTTAGGATTTAGAGAGAGAATGTGGAGCCTTGTAGTTCAAACCCTACTCAAACCATGTATTATTGACATTAAATGACATTATTAACAAATGGTCATCCAGAGTTTGCTTGAAAAATTCCATTGACAAGAAACTATCATATGAGGAAACCAATTCTTGTATAACTCTTTAGTTACTATTATGGTGAAACCAAATCTATTTTCTTTTAACTGCACCCCTCCCCATTTTATTTCTGTTTTCTGGGACCAAACAATATAAATGTAATCTTTTTTCCATAAAACAGTTTAACTCCTTATAACCTGACCCTTATATTAGGACCCAAATCCCAAGATAATTCCCCACCACAATTAAAATATTTCCTTTGCCCCTGCTACCTCTTGACCCAACAACCTCACTCCCTTCAAAAGCCAAAGCAGCTGTTGGTTAATGGTTAGTGTAGAAATTTATGGATGAGTAGATCCCCTGTGGTACTAGGTATCATTTTTCATTGCTCTCATTTAATCACACACTTTACAGATTTCATTGTCTTCATAGACAAAGCCAAATTAGGAAAAAGTACTTATATAGGCAAACAAGACATGTGAAGCTCTAAGGGCTTCTAAGGATATTTCTAGGCAGAAATAGCATTTCTAGTGTTAATGGACTTACTTGAATAGTAGCTTGTTCTGTGGTGCTATCCCCCCAATGACATATACATGTTAGTGAAACCTTGCTATGAGCTTCAGCACATTAGTATATAGATTTAGAAATATTCCAGGTGAAATAAAATTATGTTCTCTGCAACACAGAAGTTACAGGGAAAAAAGTCTAAGATATCATGGTTATTACTAAAGGGTTTTTCATTCTTTCTCCTTTATCCACTCCCTTGCTCCAAGGACAAAGCAGATCCAGAGTACTTCACACAGAAAGTGATGAAATTAAGGAATAGTAGGTGTGCCAGTTTGGTTGTGGACTAGTTGATGAAACAAGATGAAAAATATTTTTGAGACTTGGAAAATTAATTTGGGAAAGCACTAAAATATATAGATTTGCATTTTAGATATTATCATCAGCTCATCTTCTAGAGGAATGGGTCAGATATCCCATTTGTGTTTTTTAATTTCTAAATTCTCAATTTAAATTCTGTTAGAAGTGTTTTTCTAGTTAGTCACTCAAAAATACACACATATTTACCTCAGATCATAACTATATGATTGCAGTTCCACAGTACAAGTGAAGCATGAATTCCCAACTTTTAGCTTTTCCACAGTTAGCTCCGAAGCAGACAGAGAATATTAGAAAGAACTTCTTGTAGCATTGCTCCAAGTGAAAAGATTTGCCAACTTTGGGGTGAAATGATTGCCCATACCAAACCAGTTCAAGCCCTAAAACAGAATGAGGTGTCTCACCATGATAATGGCTGGAGAAATAATAGGAATTATAAGTGAAGTCAAGAGTCAACTTGGGTTTGTGGTGTGGGGAGAGTGAACTCTAAGCTGAGATTCATATTGAGAGTGTGCAGCTAAGAAAATATTGGCACCAGAAGATTCATTGAGCAAAAAACAGCTAACAAATGTGTTGTGAGCTTAGAGCGTGATGTTGCCAGTCAGACAGGATGGCTGGTGTTTTTGAAAGTATCACATATTACTTCAGAGAAAAATATGGCTCTTGTATGTGTATATTTGGAATGCTGTTTACAGTTCTTCACTTAAAAAGACTAGACTAGAATAATATATCCAAAGACAGCATAAATAAAGGAGCTTCATGTAGCAGGCTTATACAAATTAACTCTTTAACATGAATGGTTGGTTAGGGCATTCCTGGGAATTTTCATTTTGGGGTTTCATTCAGGAGATAACTCTAGATTAATTCCATTTTCAATTTATCCTTTGGCTCTAGTCAATCTAGGGAAGAGGTCAGACAAATGACTTTTAAGATCTCTTTGAGTTCTGTTTCTCTGATCCTTATTCCATAGATTTTTAAAAAAATACTATTTTATTTTCCCCCAATTACATGTAAAATACATTTTAACATTTTTTTTAAACTGACTTCCAAATCCTCTTGTTCCCTCTCCCTTCTCCCTTTCTAAGACAGCTTACAATTTGATATAGGTTAAACCTGTGCACTTAGGCAAAACAAATTTCCATATTAGTGATGTTATGAATAAACACAGACAAAATAAAATGTAAAAAAAAAAGAAATTAAGAAAAGCATGTTACTGAAATCTCTATTCAGACTCCATAAATTCTTTCTCTGTAAGTGGAAAGCATTTTCATCATGAATTCTTTGGAATTGTCTTGGACTATGTATTGTTGATAATAGCTAAGTCATTCACAGTTGATCACTATACTGTATATGTATATATATTTACAATGTTCTCCACTTTGTATCATTTCACTTTGTATCAAGTTATGTAACTTTTTTTTTCTGAAAACATCCTGCTAATCATTTCTTACAGTACATAAGTTTTCCATTATATCATGTACCACAAATCATTCAGCTACTCTCCAATTGATGGGCATTCTCTTAATGTCCAGTTCTTAGCCCCCATAAAAAGAGCTGCTAAGTTTTGTATTTGTAGGTCTTTTTCAATTTTTGATGATCTTTTGGAGATATAAATCTAATAGTGTTATTTCTGGGTATGCTGGGTATGCAGGGTTTGATTTCTCATAGGGCACAATTCCAAAATTCTCTTCAGAATGGTTGGATCAATTCATAACTCCACCAAGTGTGCACTAGTGTGCCAATTTCCCACATCTTCTCTCACATTTTCTTTATTTTTTTCTGTCATATTAATCAGTCTGATTGATAGGTGTGAGGTGGTAACTCAGAGTTGTTTTCACTTGCATTTTTCTAACCAGTAGTGATATATAGATAATTTTTTTAACATGGCATTTTTGATTTTTTTTTAATCTGAAAACTTTCTATTTATATTCTCTGCCATTTATTAGTTGGGGAATGACTTGTATTCTTATAAATTTGATCTAATTTTCCATATATTTAAGGAATGAGCCCTTTATCAAATTCATTTGAGGAAAAAAATTCCCCCCAAATTTTTCTTTTCTTCCTAATCTTAGTTATGTTGGTTTTGTTTGTGCAACAAATTTTAAAACTTATTATGATAAAAATTATTTGCTTTACTTCTCATAATATTCTCTGTACCTTGTTCGCTCATAAATTCTTCTATATTCAGTAGATTCTTAATTAACAAATTTCCTTTTCATATTAGAGTTCCCTTTTTGAGGATAAATACTACGATTCTTAGCTTAAAAATAAAGTGATGAACATATGAATGTTTACATTTTTGAATACAACATTTCTCAAATCAATAAGCACTTCCAGACATTGTGAAAGTGCTGGGAATATAAAGAAAGATTTTTAAAAAAAGCAAAACTAAACAAACCAAAAACCCATCCAGTGCTCTTAAAGAACTCACAGAGGAATGACGCTAGATCAGGGAAGACTTCTTAAATTAGCAACTATTTTACCTAGGGTCTGAAAGAAGCCAAAAAAGTCAGGAGATTGAAATGAAGAGAGAGAAATTTGGGGCCGAGGGGATAGAAAATGTTTAGAACCAGGAAACAGTGCATCACAGGGGGAGAAATAGCAAGGAAGCCAATACCACCGATAGATGGTAGAGTACAGAGTGTAGAGAAAGGTTTAAAAGACTGGAAAGATAGGAAGGGATTGGATTGTGAGATAGTCATGGGAATTGAATGAATAGTGTGGTGATATGGTCAGATCTGCATCTTAGAAAAATCTCTTTAGTGGATCCCTAAATGACCTAGAAAAAATAGCAACAAGGTTCATATGGAAAAACAAAAGGTCAAGAATTTTAAAGGAATTAATGAAAAAAAAATCAAATGGCCTACTTGTACCGGATCTAAAATTATTATAAAGCAGTGGTTACCAAAATCATTTGGTATTGGCTAAGAAAAAGACTAGTTGATCAATGGAACAGGTTAGGTTCAAAGGACAAAATAGTCAATAACCTTAATAATCTAGTGTTTGACAAACCCAAAGACCCCAGATTTTGGGATAAGAACTCACTGTTTGACAAAAATTGCTGGGAAAATTGGAAATTAGTATGGCAGAAACTAGGCATTGACCCACACTTAATACCGTACACCAAGATAAGGTCAAATTGGTTCATGACCTAGGCATAAAGAATGAGATTATAAATAAATTAGAAGAACATAGGATAGTCTACCTCTCAGACCTGTGGAAGAGGAAGGAATTTATGACCAAAGAAGAACTAGAGATCATTATTGATCACAAAAATAGAATATTTTGATTATATCACATTGAAAAGGTTTTGTACAAACCAAACTAATGCAGACAAGATTAGAAGGGAAGCAATAAAATGGGAAAACATTTTTACAACCAAAGGTTCTGATAAAGGCCTCATTTCCAAAATATATAGAGAATTGACTCTAATTTATAAGAAATCAAGCCATTCTCCCATTGATAAATGGTCAAAGGTTATGAATAGACAATTCTCAGACAAAGAAATTGAAACTATTTCTAGCTAAATGAAAAGATGCTCCAAGTCATTTTTAACCAGAGAAATACAAATTAAGACAACTCTGAGATACCACTACACACCTGTCAGATTGGCTAGAATGACAGGGAAAGATAATGTGGAATGTTGGAGGGGATGTGGGAAAACTGGGACACTGATACATTGTTAGTGGAATTGTGAATACATCCAGCCATTCTGGAGAACGATTTGGAACTATGCTCAAAAAGTTATCAAATTGTGCATACTGTTTGATCCAGCAGTGTTTAAAGAAGGGAAAGGGACCTGTATGTGCAAGAATGTTTGTAGCAGCCCTCTTTGTAGTGGCCAGAAACTGGAAACTGAGTGGATGCCCATCAATTGGAGAATGGCTGAATAAATTGTGGCATATGAATATTATGGAATATTATTGTTCTGTAAGAAATGACCAGCAGGATGATTTCAGAAAGGCCTGGAGAGACTTGCATGAACTGATGCTGAGTGAAATGAGCAGGACTAGAAGATCATCATATACTTAAACAACAATACTATATGACGATCAATTCTGATGGAAGTAGCCCTCTTCAACAATGAGATGAATCAAATCCATTCCAATAGAGCAGTAATGAATTGAATCAACTACACCCAGCAAAAGAACTCTGGGAGATGACTATGAACCACTACATAGAATTCCTAATCCCTCTATTTTTGTCCACCAGCATTTCTGATTTCCTTCACAAGCTAATTGTACACTATTTCAAAATCCAATTCTTTTTTTTTGTAGAGCAAAATAACTGTATGGACATGTATATATATATATATATATATATATATATATATATATATATATATATATATATATATATATATATATATATATATTGTATTTAACTTATACTTTAACATATTTAACATGTATTGGTCAACCTGCCATCTGGGGGAGGGGATGAGGGGAAGGAGGGGAAAAGTTGGAACAAAAGGTTTTGCAGCTGTCAATGCTGAAAAATTACCCATGCATATATCTTGTAAATAAAAAGCTATAATTAAAAAAAAAACAAGAGGTAATGAATGTTCTTTAATATAATTTCTTTTTTTAAAAATTATTTTATTTTTAATTTATGAAACAAAACAAGCATGTCCATAACATACTATAATAAAAGAGATAATTGCACATGAAGTTGTAAATCTGTTATGTACAGTTTGATATTCCTTTCAATATATAATAAAGTAAACCTTTAATTTTCTTTTTTTGTTCCCTCTTCCATACCTCGTGTATTTATAATAGTCAAAATGTTTAGTCCCTCAAAGTCATTCTTAAAACAATATTACTGTTACTGTATACAATGTTCTCTTGATTCTGCTGCTCATTTTGCCCATTTTCAAAGGTAAATTAGATTTATTTCTGATGTCAAACCATTTGAAAAAGGGTCAAGGAGAAAAGAATCTATCTGAATTCGCTATTAATGATTGTTTAATTCACAGATGAATCTCCTGATGTAAACCTTTTGAGTTTTGAAGTATTTTAAGAATTTTAGACTCCAAAGACTTCTATTTATAAGTACAAGTATTGAGCTGTCTGTGTCTTTAGTTCTGTTCACAATGTCAGCATTTGCAGTGTATAACAGGAGTATAGAGTATTTGGTCATCTGAGAACTGATATCTGTACTTCATCTAGAATGACTGTGGATTAGTTTGATATTGACTGACTTGAATTACTTAGTAGTGTCAGAAATTCCGAACGCTTTTAAAATCTGTGTTGGTTATGCTTGAAAATCTTTTATTTGTGTAAAGCAAACCTCATGTTGAACCATCGAAGGACTGCTTATTATTTTATTTTTTCCTTTTTTTGTTTAATATTTTTATTTTTCCCCAGTTACATGTAAAACAATTTTTTACATTTGTTCTAAATTTTCTCCCTCTACTCCCAGCCTATTGAGAAGACATATCTGAAGTTATGCAAAACATTTCCATAAAAATCATATTGTGAAAGAAGACAGACACCCACCTCCCCAAAAAATTCTCAAGAAAAATAAAGTTTTAAAAAAGTTTGCTTCAATGTGTATTCATATACAATCAATTTTTTCTCTGGGCATGCATAGCATTTTTCATCATAAGTCCTTTAGAGTTGTCTTGAATCATTATATTGCTGATAATAGCAGAGTCATTCACAGTTAATATTCTCAAAACATTGTTATTATTTTGTACATTAGTACATTTCAATTTGCATGAGTTCATGGGAGATTTTCCAAGTTTTTCTGACAGAATTCTACTCATCATTTCTTATAGAACAAAAATATTTCATCATGAGCACACACCACAATTTATTCACAATTTATTCTCCAATTGATGGGTATCTCCTCAATTTCCCAATTCTTTACACCGAGGAAAGAACTCTTTATTATAAATATTTTTGTACATATAAGTCCTTTTCCTCTTTTTTTTAAAGTCCTTTTTGGAATCATGCTTAGTAGTGGTATTTTACTTCAATTTTATTGGCTTGTTATTTTAAAAGAGCACTGACTTTGTGAGACTTCGCAAATTTTTAAGCTGTTAAGGTTAAAATAGCACTAAGACTTTTGAGATACCTTGTCTACAAGAATCTTCCCTTGAGTACTTTTAAAGTCATAAGTTTGTGCTTTCTTTGGGTCTTAAATCTCAAAACTCAACTAAAATGAACTGAATTAAAGGGTCTGGTTTATGGGCAAAATCTTGTGTAGTCATTTTATTAATAGAATCAAGAGAACACAGGTAGATGTTGTCAAGTTTCAAGGTTTGCGATTGCCCATGATCTTCTTGGATTTTGTTAACTTGTTGGGGAAAAAAATAACCCAGAATTATAAAATGTGGAAAAGTTGGCAGTTGTGAATATGAGATTGAAATAAAAGTCACACATGGCTTTATTTTTTTAATATTTTATTTTATATTTTACAATTTATCATTTTGAGAATAAGAATATTATAACAGTTTTCTGTCTTAAATTTATTCTTTGGACTTCCATAATATTTCTGTCATTTTAAAGACATAGTAGATGATATTCTAGAAAAACAATTGTTTTTCTTTGATTTTTTTGTAGTAGATGACCATACATGAAACTGCAAATCTATTATGTACAACACTTGCTATTCCTTTTAAATATATAGTAAAATTACCATGTAATTTTTCACCCTTCCCTTTCCCCACTGCTCTAAAGATGGCTACCACTGGACACAAATGTTTATGTACATGTAAAACCATTTTCTCCATTCGTCTATCTGGTTTTTTCCCTCTGAATACAGATAGTATATTCCTTCTTATTTTTCTTGCTTCTGGATTTTTTATAACACTTAGAATTTCTACTACTCATTTGGCAATTATTTCTGTGCAGCTGCTCTAGACTCCAGTATGTCTGTCTCTGGAGATACAGTCACCTTCAGATTAGTTGGATCTCAAGGCCAGGTGCTGCCCAGGCTAGTGATGTGTAATAGAGCAGCTTCACCAGGCGGACACAGAACTAAATTCTTATGGTCTTCCTGGAAGCAGTAGCAAAATCCATATGGCTTTTTTTTTTAAATCACTTCTCAGATTACTCAATTGTTGACACAGTTAATACCATGCTTGTGGAAGATTTATCAGGCCAAGTTGGACCAAGCAATTGTAGAAATTCCTGGTGCTAGACCTGGGCAATTGAGAGGGGAAATGTGGGTTGGGATTTCCCCCACTGCACACATATATTCTTACATGTAATGCTCAGAAGCATTACAAACATAGCAATGGTAACATAGATTGAAAAGATAATTTTAAAAGATAATTCAGATAAACTTTGTTACATCAAGATGAAGTGCCATTGTATGAATCATTTATGGGCAGGAATTAGCCATATTGGCTTTTTTGATTACTCATAGTGATTATAAACATTTTCAGCTTATGTGTTCATAGAATCTCAAAGTTGAAAGGACCATTAGATTTCATCTAGTCCAGCTTCCACCCAAATAAAAATCCTCTTTTTCACATCCTAGGAAGACTTGCCTTAACATATAGCCTGTAAGATGATTTATTTGTTTCTTTATAGCATTTCAAGATCGCATGAAGTAGTGGAAAAAAAAAAAAAACTTTTGCTAAAGTCCAGAAATTTGAGTTTTGACCTTGATATTGCCATTTTGTTAGGTATTTTCAGTAGATGTTTACCTCTCCAGGGGTAGGATGAGATGCCTTCCAAGGACCCTTCTTGCTTGATTATATTCTTTTACTTTAATTTTTAAATGAGGTCTAGCATCACATTTCATCTCAAATGGACCAAAAGTCAAGGAAGCATAACAATTTCAATAAGAGCCATTTTGTCTAATTATAATGAAAAACACCAACATATAATTCATTGGCTTTTTTGGGGGGAGAAAATAAGAAATATCGATAAATTTGCATTTAGAACCATATGATATTAGACTTAATTTTTATTTAATAAACCTTGTTTTAATGTTAAAGTTAAAAATGGAAAAATAATAATATTTTGTTGCTTTGAGTCATTTGGGGTCTTTTGTACAGAAAGAAAGTCTGTTCTGGCATGCTCAGAGACTAATTAGTCACTTTGGGATTTATCCAATATATTTTATTTTTCTCTCCTTTTTCCATTTTGATGTATATTTTGGTCATTTCAGGGCCTATTTATACTTCTTCTGAAGGATAGGAAGGGATAGGGAGAAATGCTGAAACATTGTCAATACTGTATTGCTTCTTTCAGCAGGTTGAAATTTCTGCTTTGGTTAAAAGAGAAAATTTAGATTTTTGTCTTTTTTAATCCATGAAAACCACCCCTTAATATAGATAATGAAAAGCTAACTGATAGTGATATATAATATTGGAGATGGGAAAATCAGGCATTGTTTCAGATGTTGTTGACCAGATGATCAGGGGAAAACTCCATTTCACTAAGTTAAGTTATACTATTTCAGATAGCTCTCCATTTTTTGTCCTTGATAAAATTATCATTTCGTGAAAAAATAGTGATTTTAGAAAATGTTTTTCTACCCTTTGCCAAAGATTAGTGAGTAATAGAATCTCTCTCCCATCCCACATGAACACACCAACAAATCCTCTGGTAACCCTAGGTTGACATCTGCATAGTTGAATTGCTATGTTCCAAATTCCACAATTATACAAATGAAGATTTTCAACATGAAATATTGGAATGTCTATTTCTAGAACTTCTGGCTTAAAAGATAAATGGATTAAGATAATTTATTTTACTGTATGCAAAGCACTGTGCTAAATGTTACTGAAATGCTTAGAGAGAAATCAGGAATTTTCCTTTAAAAATTAATATAAATTATCTATCTTTCTAGTGGAAAATGTCTTTGAAAATGATGAAATTTTTTTACAATGTAAATTGAGCCATATATATATTTTATAAAATTGCTTTTCTGTTATCCACATTTCAAAGACATTCTTTTATTTATTATTTTCAAATTTGACTTCAGAAAAATTTCCACCAGCACTTTATGGGAAGATGTGTCAACTTTTTGGTTGATATAGGCTGAAAAGTTGAATATGAAACTACTTAAATTCTCCTAAAATTCATAGCTAAATAAAATATTTAGGTTAGTAAAGATGTATAAAGAGGGAAGCTCACTTAGTTTGTTGGGGCTAAAAGTGAGAAACTCTACAGTGAAAAGTGATAGCCCCATTTCAGTCTTGTGCAATAATTACCTGGGACCCTACCTTTGTTATCATCACTTATAAAATCTAGAATAGCAACATCAGACTATTTTCTTCCCTGAAAATCAAAAGTTAAAATTTAGGAAGAGACTATAGGGAAACTTGAAGTTGGATCAACACAAATGTTGGGATTTACATGTCATAAATCAAAAGGTTAAATAAAATGTAAAGGCACTAAGATATGGAAAAACTACAACTAGCGATTTAAATTTATTATTAAATCAATACCATAAATCAATAATTTATTTTGAAATTAATTAAATTTGAGATATTATAATACTGTTTTTTGGTTCTCTACTATAACAAACATTTCATTGTTTGGAGAGGTTCTCAGAAGTTGGCAAGTTCAAATTCATACTTAATGAACATATTATTTATGAAATAGCCTTGACAAAATGATCATTCATCCTCTGCTTGAGAAAAGATCTTTTCTCTCCCTCTCTCCTTCCCTCCTTTTTTCTTCCCTTCCTCCATCCCTCTCTCCTTCCTTCTCTCCTTCCCTCCCTCTCCTTTTTTCCCTCTCTCCTTCTTTCCTTCTATCCCTTCCTCCCTCCCTTCTTTCCTTCCTTCCATCTTGCCTGTTTTCTTGCATTCCTCCCTTTCTTTCCTTCATCTCTCCTTCCTTCTTACAATAAGCATTTACTAAGTGTGGCACTGTACTAAGTACCAGCTATATAAAGACAATGATAAAACACTTCATACTTCCAAGAAACTTAAATTCTATTGGGGGAGAAGAGGACAGAGCAACATCTTTTAGATATTAAGTTATTTAGCATGTACACAGAGAAACAAATGCAAAATGATTTTTTTTCCAGGGGAGGCAAGACACTAAGTTAGAAGGATCGGGAAAGGGCTCATGTAGCAGGTGTTACTTGAACTTGAAGAAAACCAAGGATCCTCAGAAGCAGAGTTGAGGAGGCAACATATTTCTGGTGGAGGGAGTAGCCAATAAGGACACAGTTGGCTAGTTTGGATGGAATTTAAAGCAGATGAATGAAAGTAAAATTCAATAATTCTGAAAAGATATATTGGATACAGATCAGTCTATCAGTCAATAACATTTAAGTGCTGTTAGGTACTGTAATAACACGAGAGACTCTTTTAAAAGAGTCGCTGTGTGAAGGAGCTCACTGTCTAATGAGAGAAATAGCATGAAAGCAACTATGTCCAAACAATATATAGGCACAATAAGTAAGAGATAATCAAAGAGGGAAGGCAGTAGCATTAAGGAGGAGTTGGTAAAGGCTTTATGTAGAAGGTGGACTTGAAGAAAACCAGAAGGAGAAAATGGGGAGGGAGAGCATTCCAAGGATGAGAAATACATATATTTTATTTGAGGAATGTTTCACTGAACTAATTAAGTGGTAGCAGAAAGGGGAGAAGAAAGTTATAAGTCTGGAATCATAGGAAGGGGCCAAATTTTGAAAAGCTCTGAATGTTAAATAGAATTTTATGTTTGCTCTTAAAGGGAATAGGGGGTCCCTGGGGCTTTTTTTTAACAGGCAATTAACATTAAAGATCACATGATCACACTCTCATTTTAAAACTGTGGAAATTGAGAACAGGTTACCTGATTGTTCCATGAACAAAATATACTGTCTTTTGAGTCTGAATATTTTCTCTAGCTATCCCCCATTCCGGGAACCCACTCCCTTTGGTTCTGACTTCCCTGGCTTCCTCTGAGTCCCAGACAAAAATCCCACTTTCTATAGGAAGTCTGCCCCAAATCATCTTAATTATTGTGTCTTTCTTCTGTTTATTATCTCTTATATATCTTGTTTGTACATAGTGTATGATTATTACACGTTCTATTTTTCATTTAGATTTTAAGTTCTTTGAGGACATTTTTTCCTCTTTGTATCCCTACTGATTAGCACTGTGCCTGAGACAATAGATGTTTAATATTTATTGAATGATTGAACCATAAAAAAATGATGTGACTTACCTAACCCCACATAATAGTAAAACGGAGAATCGGCTCCCAGAGGTCCAGTGCTCATTCTTGGTATGTTTTTGGACAACTTTGATTGTTAGAACGTTAAATTGACTTGATTCACATTTTTCTGAAAATAGGAAATTTGAAATCAGTGGAGCCTTAAGAGACCTAGCTGTAAAGTTTATTAGACTGGGAATGCTGAGGTTGTTGTGAATTTTTGGCTTTTAGCTTTTCATTCTTAATCATCTTAGATTCTATCTATTGGATCAATGCAACTCTGCTATAATTTATTAAAAAAATAAAAAGTTACATGTAAATTATCCACATAGTTATAATGATCCCTCAAGAGAGATTAATGAAGTAGTTTGTTGTTATATAGGTGATATAGACACTCATAATGATGCATAAGGGAAAAAGACTTATATGATTGTAAATTCTCTAGGTCTTCCAGGTGGAATTGATGCTGGTATTTATGTGCAAGTCTTATTACAAGAAAGTAGATTCTTGATATGTACTTTGGAAAATGAATTTTCAATAAGTAGTCTTTTCTTCCTCTTCAGATTCCAATAAGAGCTTTATGTTTATATTATTTCTCTGTTTGAAATAGTTTTTGGCTATTGAATGGTTACATATTACAATGATAAGGAATTCACAAATCAGCTTTTCATTAACTTAATTGTGCTCATGGACACATTTCTAATCATCTTTGTAGCTTGTCTAAAATTGGTCTTGTCTTTAGTACCCTTACAAGTAAACAATGCCAAAACCCCTGTTCTTCTATATCTAGTTGCAAAACCTCAAGATTAAGTTATTTACTAAGTATATATTTGTGCTTCCAAAAGATCTGAACTAGGAAGGAAAAGGACACTAGTAATAGGGTCATTCAAACTGGTGCTTTTCTATGCTGGAACTGCCTCTATTTTTACCCTTAAGCCAACCAAAACAATCTAGAGAGAAACAATGGAAAGAAAAATGAGACTTAAAACCTGATTTATTTTAGGATTATTAAATTGGGTTGCTTGCATTTTCTTTGATGGAATGAAAGTGAAGAGAATACTGGTCTTTAACGATCTGGTACCAAATCTTGGTTTTGAAATTTGACTAGTGATTTTCATGGGAAAAATCACTACTACAACTTTTCTGAGCCTTAGTTTCTTCATCTGTAAAGTGAAGATAATGATACTAACACATGGTGAGAAAATGCTTTGTAAATCTTACAGTTTCATATTAACATGTGCTGTTATTACTATTCATTAAAATCTATTCCAGACCTTTATTTTTGTAAATAATTTTTCAAGTCATAATGAATACAATATTGATTTTTATATAAATGTGTAATGTATTTTTATTTTTCCATTGTAGACAACACTGCAGAGTACCAGCCACAGAAAGCTCATATTTTGGCAAATGATTCAGTAGTTGAGAACTGATTGGCTTTTTATTTCTCCAGGGCTAGCTTTGATGGGCTTTTGTCTATTGTAGTTGTTTTCCCTTCTGAAAATCACAGCTGAAGCTATGTCTTTGCCAAATGTGGTTAAGGGAAATTTTGTGCTGCTTTGTGGATAAGGATAAAGAGAGGTATCTCTATTAAGAGCTTTCTTTTGGTTGGCTGCTGACATGGTAAGAGGGCAGAATCTTGCTTTGAAGGATTATTGGTGGAAGTTGTTCTATCTTTGTCTCTGTCTCTTTCTTTGTGTGTGTGTGTGTGTGTGTGTGTGTGTGTGTGTGTGTGTGTGTGTGTGTGTGTGTGTGTGTGTGTGAGAGAGAGAGAGAGAGAGAGAGAGAGAAAGAGAGAGAGTGTGTGTGTGTGTATCAATGAGCTATCGTCATGAAAGAGCCATATTAGTTTTGAAATACAAAGAGTCACCAATTCTTCTATCTACATTTTATTTTCAAAACATTTTTCTTATTATCCAAAACTCTGTCCTGTTTTTTATCCAACAAAGATAATTTTTTATATAATGGTATATGCAAGGTAATATAAAGATTCTTTTATTTAATAACAGTAAACCCTATGCATAGTGAAAAATGTGCTATGTGCTTTGATAATGGTCCAGTTTTTATACAAATAGTCAATTCTAATGAAAAAATCCATAGGAAAAGCTACAATGAAAGTGTGCTGAAAATATTTAATTCATACTTCAAAGATGATAGAGTAGATTTTCCTAATGTTCCTTAGATTCAATGATACTTAGGTCTAATAGTATCCATATTAGGGAATTCTGCTTCATGATCTCTAAAGTTTTTTCCACTTTTAAAACTTATGATGCAAATTATTAACATCCATTCTTTTATAATAATTGTAATAATAACAATAATAGCTTTGTAGTGTGTTAAGGTTTAAAAAATACCCTGTATATATATAATCTCATTTAATCCTCACAACAATCTTGGAAGATTATGAACATTTAATTCCAATTGCCTTTAGACCCTCCCATTCCAACTAAGAAACAAAACATAAAAACAACCCAACAGTGTTGGGGATTCCTTATCTCCATTTTAAGAAGAGAATACTAGCACAGAGGAGTTGTGATTTGTCCAGACAACACTGAATGTGGTTCTGAACTCTTCCAGATTCTAAGCCTAGGACTCTGTGCATGTACCACCTAATATTGAAAATCATTTAGCATATATTTTAGACCTTTCTTGATTATGTTGCTCCTTCTTCAGATATTCTCAACAAGTACAGTTAGTGGTCTCTTCTTAAACTAAGAAATCATATAAACATGATTAATCCTAAATGAAGATGAGGAGTAACTTCTTTTCAATTAGTGATAATTGTCACGCATTCATGATTTTTGCAAGGGAATATGATTTGATATTTAAAAAATCATTATTGGAGAAGTCTTTAGTCCTTATTTTGAAGTTGGCTTTAAGGAAATACTCATTTGGTTGTATTTGCTTTTCCCCTTGGAAATAAGGGAAGGAACAAGAGAGGCAGCATGGAATAGTGTTAGAGAACTGGCTTCAGAAATTGGAAAGATCTGGTTTAAACTTTTGCCTCTGCTATATATTGGTTATGTGATTCTGGTCAAATCACTTAACCTTTTAATGTTCCCCCAAACTCTCTAAGTCTCTAAATTGAGTAGTTACTGATGCTCATTGGTAGAAAGAATTCTACACTAGAAACTTTTTATGCTGATAAAATCACTGGTTCAGGAGAGGGAAAAAAAGAAAACAAAATGCAAGAATGAATGAATGAACACTAGAATGTTGAAACTTGTATTGCAGCTTCAATTTTATCACTAATGGGTTGTGTGACAAATCTAATAAACCTTCCCAGATCTTAGTTTCCTTATTTACAAAAAAGATTTTGACTAAATGAAGTCTGAGTTCTTCTACTTCTAGGATTCTATGATTCTATTTGTTTCACAAGCAAACATTACTTTAAAAGACTAAAACACAAGTAATTGCATCTAACTTTGCTTAGTTAAATAAATATTGTTCTGTGGTTATAAAGGACATACAATATGTACAGGTTTTCATCTAGTACTTCAAATGGAAAAGTACTTCACATTGGAAATGTTGCCAGAAATCATTAATGTATAAATGTTTGAAAATGTCATTAAATATTTACAGATATTTGTTATGTTTGTACTTCAAGCTTAGATCTTGCAATTTGTAATGGATATCATACTCAGTAAAAGTAGATGCTTAATAAGTGTTTGAATTATGTTATGTTGAATTGCAAATATATCCAGTCTCTATTAGTATTTTACTTTCTACTGCATACATTTCCTTAACTTTGTCCTTTTTTAAGAAGAATATTGCTACTGTTTCAGGCTTATTTTTCCTCATTCATTAGGCTTTTTTTTTCTCTGAAAGTTTTTCATCTTGGATTCATAACTATGACTATTCTGTTTTTCTAATAAAATTAATCAGAATTAAGTTGAAATTTTGCTTTGTAAAGGTAATTTGAGTTTTGAGAAGCTAAAAATGTCACCAAATTTTATTATTAGATAAAATAATATGAGCCAACCCTTTGATTTAAACAGAAGCTGAATTAGAAATGAAGTAATCCATTAAATAGTTGTGTTTTGTGCATTTGTTTTATGGTGACAGGTGCTATGAAAGAACAGGGCTGCTAAGAATTTTTGTTTATTTTATACAAATTAAGGGAGGATTTATTATAAATGTTTCCATTAGCATAAATTAGGATAAATACCAGTTCCAACATGCACATGTTTTGTTTGTGTCAGAAAAAAAACTTTTAATTTCAACAGACCTTTTCATAGCGATGTCATTATAAATTGCTAGAAATGAAGATCTTTTATACCCAATCATATGCCTAAGAACAGTTGTCCTAAGTTTTCTTGTCAGCTGGTAGTTAATTTTAGTTTCTTTTTCTAAATAGTCAAGAGTCAAAACTAGGGTGGGGCAACTAATTAGTTGCCTCAGAGTTCTGAAATTTAGAGAGATAACAGTTATATTTCAGCCACGTTAAAAATTTGAGTTTAGCATCTAGTTAGAATATTTGGATAACAGAAATTCAAGTTATTAGGTTCCAAGACAGGCCTATATACTTTCTCATTGTTTTTTGGGAAAATGTACCTCAGGTTTTAACTTGAATAAAAACAGGAAATCAGAGAACACATTGCTCATCTAGCTATTCTTGTGCAAATACAGTCATATGCCTTATCACCCTTTATCCTGCTCTTGTGTTGAGAGAACCTTCTTTTTATGCTTCCTTCTCATAGATGTTTCTTTCATAATAATAGGATTATAGAGTAACTACCTTTTCCTCATCTATTTTCCTCATTCTTTCCTGTTTCTAATTCTTCTTCTTGTCTGTCTTTCTCTTCCTGTTTCCATTCTCCCTCTTTCTAACCAGAGTGAGAGAAGATTTCTTTCTTCGACCTCCTATCAACTCCGTTGCCTTCTCTCTTTCCCCACTTCAAGTGCAATAACAGTAAAAATAAAAACAAAAACAAAACCTCCCATGTTCCTGAGTAGCATCATCCAGTGGTAGAATCAAGAGAAGGAATATGAGATTCCTGTTGTGGCAGCTGATTATATTTTGTTATTTTCTTAAGTTGGGCATTCATATTTCAGAGAGTAACCTATATTCCATTAAATACAGATAATGTTGTATGGTTGGACAAGTTGGACCTGGGAGTGTTCCAAGAGGTATGGATAATGCATTCTCAACTTCCAAATGTTACCTTTGTTACTAAGAATTGAAGACTTATTAGAAATTCTTATCAACTTAATTGGGTTACAAAATAGGGAAATGAGAGAGCTGGTGGAATGACGTGACATCTCAACCTCACAGAAAATATGTACTGCCATTAGCTAGGCTTAGTGAAGGTATTAAATACTCTGCCAACTTGCAAATCAAAAAGTTATACCCAAACTGCCAATTACTCAGTTATTTATGGTGACAGAAAACCTTGTTTTTTAGATTGTCATTCCCCTACTCCTCAAAGAGCTAATCCAACAACTCAGCAAGATAGATAACTAGCATAATACTCAGGTTAGTAAAAACTCAATAAGAGAGTCTTTGTAGAATGGTGGACAGAATATAGTTCTTGGAGTCACAAAGAGTGAGGTTCAAGTTCTATTACAAGAACATTTCTGATGTGATTTGATAGAATGTGTTTTGGCATTGCCACACTGAGTAATCCAATATTGACAAAATAAGTCTACTCTGGTTTGAACTAATCTTTCTTCTCTCAAGTCAAGAATCCATCATTGGATGAAGTTTACTTAATTTTCCATGAAAAGTGTGTTCTATTTATTAATCATAAATGTTTCATTGTTTAATGCATTATTTTTAGTGTGTTAACTTGAAGACTACCAGTGAAGAACAGAATATATTCTTTCTTGTCTTCTGTGTGAATTAAATTTTCTTTTCCTCTTATTCTTGATATGTACAATGTGACTAATTTACAAATAGTTAATTTTTTCCAATTGCATGCAAATTTTTAACATTAATTTTAAAAAATTGAATTCCAAATTCCTTCTCTTTCATTAAGAGGCAAGCAATTTGATGTAAGTTGGACATATGCCATCATATGAAACACATTTCCATATTAGTTGCAAAAGAAAGTAAAAAGAAAAAGAAAAGTATGCTTCGATGAACATTCAGACTCTATCAGTTCTTTATCTGGAGGTGGATAACATTTTTCATCATGAGTTCTTTGGAATTGTCTTGGATTACTATTACTAAAAAGAGTTAAGTCATTCATAGTTATTCATTACACAATATCGCTGTTTCTATGTACAATGTCTTTCTAGTTCTGCTTACTTCAATATGGTCGTTTTAATCCTAAATGTTCCTAATCCCAAAAGCTTTGGTTAGCTTAATTTGGTATGCTTTTGGAAAGAATATATTTTCATTTAATGCCATAGAGACAGAGGAATATAAATCAGAGTAAGTGAATGAAGGATGGTGAAAAGGATGCACATATATACACACAAACACAAAATTATTCAAATATATATATACACACACGCATGCCTAGAATTTCAATTAACCCGTGTAGGGAACTCCTACTTTACAAAACCAACCCTAAGGGCAATTAGGTGGTGCAGCAAATAGAATACCAGCCTCGGAGTAAGGAGTCCCCAAGTTCAAATTTGATCTCAGACACTAGCTGTATGACCCTGGACAAGTGATTTAATCCCAATATAATCTCACACTCTCCCATTCCAACTAAGAAACAAAACAAACAAAAACAAACCAAAATGGTACAGGGGATTCCTAATGCAATTGAATGTTATCAAAAACTTTAAAACATAAAGTCTTAAAGAGTTGCCTAGGTACATTAAATGATAAAATGAAAACATGGTCACAAAGCCGGTATGTATGAAAGGTAGTATTTGAACCCCCATCTTCATGAATCCAAGGTCCTAGGACTATGTATGATTATTTTTTTAAAAAGTATTTTGTGATCTTATTTTTATTAGGTTATAAAAACTGAACACATGAGTTTTTTCTCCCTTATTATATCTAGCAGACATTGTTAACTTGCAACTATTTTCTTTGTTTTCACTTTTAGCTTATTGGCATCCTTTTGTCCTCAGACTTTGTTACTGGTGCATTTAAAGACAAATGTTTGAGCCTTGTGTGGTCTGCTTTTGTTTGTTTGATTGTTTGTTTTGAAGAATAAATACATTCAGTATATAGAACCTCATGTTGCTTTTTTAACCATGAGTTGAATTTAGAAAGAATTGATTTTATAGAAGACAAGTCACTCAATGACTTGCATTCATTCATATAGTCTAGGTGGCAGTTATGATATAGGAATATGTTTTTTATGAATTGCCTAGTTTGTATCCACAAAAGTCCTACTTTGATGCCCATCATGGCATGGATGCTATCTGAATTTTTTAAAGACTATGCCAACAAAATGCAAAGTCTGTCAGTTTGTACAGTAAGAGATTATGGATCAGCCTGAGTATGGAAAGGTTCATTATAAAATGTTTTTTACCATGTTATTCTGACACTGAAATAAAAAAGTCCCAATTTCTTTGCCTTTATGTTTCTTCAGTGCTAATTATAAAGTGATGGAAAGGGGCCAGAATTTTTAGAACATCTATTACTCTTCTAAAATCTTTATTATATCTATACATATATGTACATATGTATATATTCCAAATACATACATATACATATACATAATTATTCAACTTAAACTGTATTTTTATAAAAATGAGGAAAATCAGAGTAAACTGAAGGTATGAACTTTATAGTAGAACTTGGTAGGCAATTTTTAAATCATCCTCATATAGTAACTGAACTCCCATTTGTAGATTGTTGTTTTATCTATAGTTATAGGAGTTACATTATATCCACTCCCTCTTATTTTCTTCCCTTGAAATCCCAATTTAAGTATTTTATTTAAAAGAGAGAGAGAGAGAGAGAGAGAGAGAGAGAGAGAGAGAGAGAGAGAGAGAGAGAGAGAGAGAGAGAGAAGGCAGAAAGAGAGACAGAGACAGTGCGCAAGAGAGTACATACACAAGCTGAACTGGGAAGTAGTAGTTCTAAATTCTAGTCTCGGTTCTATTAGTTATATTTTTTATTTTTGTAAATCACTTTGCTTTTCTTGGCTTCATTTAAATAATTTGCAAAATGATAAAGTTGATCTTTAAGAGCTTTTGAAGTTCCAAAATTCTAAATTCTATTTTACATCAGCAATTTTCTTCCATTTTCTTCCACCTAAAAATTCTTTTCAATGAAAGGAAATTAAGTCTTTTCTTTACTTCCTTTACTTCGAAAATTCTTTTGTACTCTGCTGCACACTTTTTTTTTTTTACTATTCTTTTCCCCCCCATTCATCCCTCTCACCACTCTCAAGCAGGCTATAGTTTAGAAAGGATAAATTTATAAATACACATGTAGATATATACATACACATATATGCACACACATATAGACACATGTCTCCCTTTCATCGTCCACCTCATCCCCAAGTAAGCTACAGTTAAGAAAAGATACATTTATGTGTGTGTGTATGTGTGTGTGTGTGTGTATATACATATATATACACACACACACACACATACAGACCCCAGATATACACATCTTTCCTATCCCTGCTGACTTTTTAATTAAATTTAATTTAATTTAATTTTAATTTTAAAATTAAATTTAATTAAATTTTGCTTCTGTGTCTGTTTTTCTAATATGATTACTATTTTTACCTTTACTCTGCCAATTTTTCTTTTGACCTTACCTTATTGTTGATGTAAATCTTAAATATAAAATATACATTTCCCGTGTATTAAAAACATAAACAATTTGTCCATGTTTAAACAGTTTGACCGTGTTCAGTTCCTTAAAATTGTTCTTTGATATTGGCTCTGATATGTTAAATTTTCTGTTAAATTCAGGTTTGGTTGATAGAAGGTTCTGAAACATCTTCAAGTTCATAGAATATCCATCTTTTCTCATTGAAAATTATAGATAATTTTGCTGCATATGATATTTTTGGCCACAGGCCTAGTTTAAAGTGGTATTTTCTAAAATGGTGTTATTCAACTATTTCCTTCTGTCAAATCAGAACATGCATATAGTAAATTTGCTTTGTGAACTTTAAGGAACTTGGGCATCTCTATTACTATTATTATTATTACCATAATGAAAAGGGAATGGTATAATATATAATATGTGTAATATATAATATATTTACATAATATATGTATATAATAAAATGTGAAATAAGTAATAAAAACAGCTTTCACACACAAAGACATTTTAATGATCTACATTAGCAGATTGTGGAAAAATGATCTTCTTTCAGGGATTCTTGACCATTATTGTCACAGTGAAACTTTGCTAGAATATTATAAATGCCTTCCCTTAATAGATTGTAAGCTTCTTGAAGACAGGGACTGTTTCATTTTTGTCTTTGTATTCTCAGAACTTAGCACAATGTCTGGTACTTAATAAATGCTTGATTGATTAATTGATATGAGTTACATTTTGCATCTATCTATTGGTATCCTCCCCCTGAATTATCTTTCATTTTATTACTTTTTATTTGTATTCACTGTAAATTTATTCTCTGTATACTTATACAAGCCTCTCTATACTTATACAAAATTTTAGAACATAATAGCCACTTGTTTAGGCAGTTAGTTGTATCTGACTCTTCAACCCATTTGGAGCTTTATTTGTAAAGGTACTGGAGTGTTTTCCATTTTCTTCTCCATTTTACAGATGAGGAGACTGAGACAAACAGTAATTTGCTCAGGGTCACACTGGTAGGAAATATCTGAGGGTCAAATTTGAAGTCAGGTCTTCCTGAATTCAGGATGGCACTCTTGCCTACTGCATTACCTAGCTGCTGCAGTAACTACTTAGTAAATGCTTTTAGATTGATTGAATAATTGAATAGAGATTTTAGAATTGGATTATTATCTGTCTCAAATTTTCCATCAGAAATAGTCACAGATCTACTTGATTTCTATGTATCCCATTTGAGATTAATAAAATAAATATTGCTCTTGAGTGCTTTGTGCTTTCTTTTTAAGGCACACACATTTAGTGTAGTTAGTCTAATCCATTAGCCTAATTTCATGCATTAAAAGTGATTCTTATTAAATGTAGGCAGGAAAAGAATTAAGTTGGAGTAACTAGAAAATCTTGATTTTGGTGCTGTTTTTATTCCCCTGGATGATTTAGGTAGCTAAATGAAATGGAATCCTGGCCCTTTTGACTTTCATCTTTTGTTATTCATGTGACAGGGATCCTCTTACTGGTTAAATGGTGCTATAAATCGTGTATTGGGAGACAAGGCAATAGAAGGATCCTCTTACTACTTCACTTAAAGATCTCCCTTAGATTTTCACTTCCACGGGACACAGCCACTCTTTAAATGAGTAAACAGTTTTTAAGAGTAGCTATGACCAACAAAATTCATCACCATGAATATAACCTGGTCATGATCCTCTCTAAAACTTAAGGTAGTCCTCAGACAAAGAGCTTTTCTCTTGATTGTATTCATACTTGAAGTTTTTCCCCCTTTGTAGAATTTTATATTTAAAGCTTAAAGGGATCTCAGAGTCCAACTCTGTTGTTTTTACAGTTGAGGAAACTGAGACCTAGTACCCAAAATCAAACTGATTGTAAGCTTTAGATCTGGATTGGAACTCAGGCCCTCCAACTTTAGAATAAATTGTAACTGTTTAGAATCTACTGGTACAGATTTTGATAATTTTATTTATTTATTTATTTATTATTATTATTTTTTTACCACAGTCTTTACTTTTATACCACGATGAATCATGAACAAAAATTGTTTGGAGGTCGAATGACATATATATATATATATATATATATATATATATATATATATATATATATATAAAATAAGGAGTCAGGGGCAGCTAGTTGGTACCGTGGATAGAGCACCAGTCCTGAAGTAAGGAGGACCTGGGCTCATATATGGTCTCAGACACTTGACACGTCCTGTGTGACCCTGGGCAAGTTACTTAACCCCAGTTGCCTCAGGGAAAAAAATAATAAAAAGGAAAATAAAAAAGTGAGGAATCAGTTCATATGGAATTGAAAATATTCAATCTAGGTATGTACTTATCTTGTGTGTGTGTATATATATATATATGTATATATATACATATATATATACACACATGTATGTGTATATATGTGTGTGTGTGTGTGTGTGTGTGTATCACATTCAGTAGTGTTACTAGCATTTGAGAATAAAGGTATGCTAAGAAAGTTAGTCTTAGAAAACATTTTCTGAGAGGCAAAAGGAAATTCATCCAATCAAGTAAGATTGTGGCATTAATATGAAAAGCCATTTCTGAAAGGCCTTGTTACTTCTAACACCTATTTAATGTCACAGCTGATATCTTAGAGATTTTTTGAAACATAGATTTTCCCATTAGCTCAAGTATTATATTGTGGACTAATACTGTGGAACAATTTCCATAGTTCTGTACTATACTATAGGGCATTGCTACATGTGCTGAATTTCTTCATGAATAATGATTTTCCTATTCTCAAGTTGAATTTTGACCTTTTTCAAAAATCTGGAATTCGTTGTGATAGATGAATTATCCAGCACATCATGAATGGGGGTTTATATCCTATGTTGGCAAGGATCCAGGTAGCAAGCAACATTAAAGAGGATACACACATTTTCCTTCTAGTAGGATGCCCTTTTCCTGCATCTGACTTCCATGCTTGTCAATGGGAGTTATGTGTAGAGATAAAGAGAAGGACCTGACCTCCAAAAAATAAGGAAATGAGATAAATATGAAAGCATGCTCTCATGAGCTCATGTTTCAACCCACATAATATCTTTGTGTTGATTTCCTGTTAGTAGCAAATTAGTGGTATTGAATAGTAATATTTTCAGTTCCACTTTGCTTTTTGTTGTACGAATTTTGCTAAAGATTTGGGTTACAGATTTTCCCAAAAAAGTTGTGAGACAGATTAGTGATTTATTACATCTCATTTTAATCTCTGCTTTCTTCAAAGTTCATGAGAACAAATCAGATTTTGACTTCCTTTTTTCATATATTAGAAGTGATTCATTCTGCAGAAATATTTAATCTTGATTTCCTTTCTGAGCATTATATTTTAAGAGGACTTCTTTTTGAAAGTTGACTAACTATGGATTAAATAAAACATTGCCTGTGTGCATCAGGTATGGATTGAAAATTTATAGAGTAAAGCAGCTGCATCAGAATCATAATATTTTTATGACATGCACCAATAGATTTTTTTTACTAAATGAAGAAAGCTGCTAATAAATGAAAGAAAATAATTAAGTAACAATTTATAATCATCATACCATTATTGTTGATAATTATCCTAACGTAGGGTTCAGCATACTATGAGGCCTGTTCTTGTATGTGTGAACTAAGAATGTTTTTTGAATTTTTAAATAGTTTGCTATATTTGGCCTAAAAGTATAATTCAGTGATCCTCCTTTCCCTTCTCTAACCAATCAATACAGATTTTCTCTATGATGACATAATAGAGCAAGATTTAGAATTCACTTTGTAAAATCAAAGGCACTTTTTAAATTGATCATCCACTATGTAATATATAATAATAAAAGCTCACTCTCAAATGGTGAAGGTGAGGGAAATGAAACACATAGAAATAATTGCAAATTAGAAAACAAATCAGTACAATGGAGGGAGCAGAATTATTTTAGAGTTTCTAGGAAGGGAGATATTACTTTTAGCTAGGGATCAAATAAGATTTCACAGAGGAGTGATTCGGCATTGAAGGTGGGATAGGATGTCAGTTAATGGAGGTGGCAGTGAATATTTTTCTGCAATTGGAGAGTGGTCTTTGTAAAACCATTGAGTTAGAAAAGGGTCATACAAAATTAGAGAATAGTGAGATTGAACCAGTTAATAAACATTAAAGATGTAAAGGGGAACAGAGTGAATTAAGATAGGAAAGATATATTGGTTTGTGATTATGCTCAAATTCAAGCTAGAGAGGTTTTTCCTTTTTAAAGACAATGTGGAACTATGGTAAATTATTTTTTCTTAATTAAACGTTTTTTATTTTTAAAATATACACATGGATAATTTTTGACTTTCATCCCTACAAAACCCTGTGCTCTAATTTTCCCTTCCTTCTCCCATGCCCTCCCCCAGTCAGCAAGTTATCCACTATATGTTAAACATGTGCAATTCCTCTATGCATATTTCCACAAATATCTTGCTGCACAAGAAAAATCAGATCAAAAAGGAAAAAAAAATGAGAAAGAAAATAAAATGCAAGCAAACAACAACAAAGAGAATGAAAATATGTTGTGGTCCACATTCAGTTCCCATTGTCCTCTCTCCGGGGGGAGATGGCTTTGAATCATAAGACCATTGGAGTCTGAGTCACCTCATTGTTGACGAGAGCCATGTCCATCAGAATTGATCATCATATAATCATGCAATTGCTGTGTATAATGATCTCCTGGTACTCTCTTCATTTCACTTAGCATCAGTTATGTAAATCTCTCCAGGTCTTTCTGAAATCATCCTGCCTGACTAGTTCTTATAGAACAATAATATTCCATAATATTCATATACCACAATGGTAAATTTTAAAGTAGGAAAGTGTTGTCATCAGATCTTTGGTAATGGTGGTTCCCAAACTTTTGTTCTCAGTATCTTTATACCATTAAAATTATTGAAAATCTGTCCAAAGAGTTTTTGTTATGTAAATTATATTTCTAGGTATTTGCTATATTAGAAATAAAAACTATCTTTGAATTTATAGAATGTCTGAATGGTTTTCAGAGACCCTCAGGATTCTCTGGACCACACGTTAAGAACCATTGGTGTGAATGACCAACTAATTCTAAAGGAAGAAAAATGGGGATTAGCTGGAAGGCCAGTTATTGGTCTTTTTTGAGAATGAGGGACAAACAACAACAATGCCCTGGAGTCAATGGAAATTAAAAGGAAAGCATGGATAGCAGAGAAATTTTGGAGGTGGAATTGACAGGACCTGATAACTAATTGAATATAGAGGAAAAGGGAAGAAAATAAAAAAGATCATAGGTGATTATGATAATGAGAAAGTTAGAAGGAAGATCAGGGATAGAAGAGAAGAAGATGAGTTCAGGTTTTGACATTATATTTTAAGTGTTATTTTGATATAGATATGTCTGAGAGGCAATAGAAAATACAGAACTGGACTTCAGGAGAAAGATTCTCATTGGAGATGTAAGCTGAAAGTTACCAGCAAAAAGGTGATAACTGAAACAATGAAAATATCTAAGGTTTTCAAATGAAAGTATAGAGAGAAGAAGCCTTTAGGCACTAGGACAATGTTAATAAATAGGGGACTAGAGGAGAAAATTCCTATAAACCCAGGGAACCCAGAAAGATTTGTGAGAGGTTAGGACAACCAGGAGATAGCAATAATATGGGAATAAAAGTGAAAGCAAAATAGGTTCTTTTCTGAGAGAAATGGGGCTGGGGTTGAAAAGGGATTGAAGAAAGATAATATTTTATGTAGGTGCTTTGGGAAATGTGATAGGGATTTGATAAATGATGAAAAAGTGATATTATTTTAAGTGGGAGAGACTAGATGAATTTAGATAGCATAAGTTTGGAATGGACTTGATCAATAAAAGTTTATGGCTTTATCATAAAGATTTCTAGCAATTAGGAGTAGGTATAACAGGGAGGTTATCCAGGATGAAGAATTAAGGTTTTTTCGAGCACTGTCAGATCAAAGGGGCTAATTCAATAATAGAAAAGAGTATATCATTGAAATATCTGACTAAGACTGTGAAGAATTAAAAGTAAAGCCAGAGCAGGTTGACACCGAGGAAAGCATTAAGGGGATCTCCCATGAGGAACCTCACAGAATGAAGCTCAGCATATAAGCACAGGGAATAGTCTTCAGTGGCATATTGCTGATATTTGTAGACTATAATCTGTAAATAAGACTAGTTTGAAAACCATGAACTAAGAATCCTATTCACCTTATTTAGTTGCATCAGCATTGTTGTCTTTATTGTAAGTCTCTCTCCAATACAGTTGTTGACTTAAGTTGTTGAAAGAAATCTCTCTTTCCAAAAGTAATCATGACAGCTCTGAATTTGAATTGATCAAGTGATTGATGATTACCAAGTAATGCATCAGAAAATATCCAACACTCATCAGTAATCTTTAAAGTTATTGATTCTAGTATAGCACTAGTCTATTTAAAACTTTTGATGGTAAATGTAGCTTTATTTTTATTGTAGATATTTCCTCTCTAAGTATCCAAATAATTGTTCTCTCTTTTAGATTAAGAAAGCCTGTAAAATAGCTTTAACTTTTCGTATAGTACAAAATAGAGAATTACATAAAAAAGTGAATACTATTAATGAATGTGATGATTTCCTAGTTCACTCAAAGATTTAGTGGATTTCATTTTTCATATTAAATGTGAAGTTACTTAAAGAAGCAGTAAGAGACCCCAGTTCAAGAGAAGATGTTAAAAAAAAAAAACAGGATCAAATCTTAGCTTTTACTCCTTGTGATAGCCACTTTAATTGTTTGGTCATTGGTCTTTTCCACTGTAAACCAAGTAGTATGGTCCAGATGATCACCAACATCCTTTTTTTATTCTAAACTTTATAATTCTCTGCATTATTTGAAGTTGCAAATCCACCAGGATAATTAAAAATGGAAATGAGATCTCTTATTGTCTATCTCACCCATTTTTCCTAGTGTCTAGACAAAAAAAAAAGTAACAAATGTGAATTAAATGCCTCAGCTGCAACTCATTATGATGATAGTTTATTCTGAGTTGAGAGACTCATAAATATCTAGAGACAATACTGGAAAAAGCATGTTATGACAGGGATGGATTTTCATGATTTATTTTTACCTTTGTCCTCTGTAACCATTCAATATAGTTATTAGAAGGTTAAAAAAATTCAATCATCAATTCTACCTTTTTATGGGTTGAAAAATCAAAAGTTATAGTGTTTAATCTGTACCTTTTTCCTGTCATATTGCTATTTCTTTAGTCTATGAAGGCTGAAAATCTTTAATATTAAATACTATAATTAACAAGCAACTGGAGTCACATGTGATATGTCACAGGAAAGATACTAGACTGCACATTGTCATAGGATCAATTATCTTGTGTATTGATTTTCTTTGTAATCAAAATTCAGTTTACCAGCATTATAGACCTGATCATGTCTCACAGAATTGACCCTTAGGAAACAGAAAACAAGATGCTTTCTTTTGCAGGTTCTTCCCACTGAAATCTTATTCCTAAAGTAGCTCTACTTTCTTATTATTTTTTATTATGATATTTACAACTTTAATGTATGATCTTTTTTTTTTTCTTTTGAGCAGTTCAGTGACCAGATTCAGCTTCTTGGCATCAAGTGCTAAATTGCCAGGGGCTCACTTTCAGGTGACCATTGGACTCTAAATGTCAGATTTTAAGATGATCCATCAGCTATAGCTCTGGTGTACCCCTGTTACTTCTCACTTCTTGTCCCTTGAAGTATAAGATGCTAGAAAAATGGTACCAAGAAAAGAAAAACAATAAGAAACGAGTAGATATGGAATTAACTTGACTGGAATCAGAAGAGAATTGGTATACTTGTATCAGGAACAGATCAGGAAGAGAATTAGAGCAGAAACTAGCAGGAAATCTGGTATTGAATTCTCTTGTTCTCTGGCTACACAAGAGAAAGATTCACTAATTACCAGAGGCTAGGAGCAGAAGGAAGCTTAAAGGCTGGTGTCTGTGACCTAAAAAACCACACCTTGTAAATATTAAAGATAAGGGGGAAAATCTGAGCTAGAAGACCCACATGCATTTTGACAGGATCTATGACTTTTAAGAGTCAGGAAGCAAAGCTAAGGGAAGGCAGGAAGCCAGGAAGACCTTGATCCCAAGTCTTCCTTTTTTCTTTGGGGAGGGGGGGAGAGAGATTGTTTTTGGTTAATTATTAGATTGATAGGTGAGAATGCCACAGATGGGAATGCATATTGCATCAAGGTATTTGAGAGTCCCTGATGATATCCTCCCAGATTAAATGGGGAAGTGAGGAAAATGGCACAAGCAAGAGGATTTATAGTTGAACAGTCTAAACCCTAAGGTATCACTTGTAATTTTTTAAATCAATTTGAAATGCTAATCTTAAGAGTCATATCTAATTTGTACCACAGTGTCTATTTGTTTCCTATTCAACAATTTAAGTATCATTTATCTTGGATGAGACATAACGTTTGTTCTATGCATTATTGCTAACAACAACAATAAACAACAGTTAACATGTATATAATGCTTTAAAGTTTGCATAGTGCTTTAGAAATATCTCATTTAATTCTTTTTTTTTTGTTTTTTTTTTATTATATATATATATATTTTATAATATTATCCCTTGTATTCATTTTTCCAAATTACCTCCCCTCCCTTTATTCCCTCCCCCCGACGACAGGCAATACCATACATTTTACATGTGTTACAATATAGTCTAGGTACAATACATGTGTGTGAATATCATTTACTTGTTGCACAATAAACATTAGAATCCGAAGGTACATGTAACCTGGGCAGACAGATATTAGTGCTAACAATTTTCATTCTCCTCCCAGTGTTTCTTCTCTGGGTGTAGCTACCTCTGTCCATCATTGATCAACTGGAAGTGAGTTGGATCTTCTTTATGTTGAAGATTTCCACTTCCATCAGAATACATCCTCATATAGTATTGTTGTTGAAGTGTACAGTGATCTTCTGGTTCTGCTCATTTCACTCAGCATCAGTTGATTTAAGTCTCTCCAGGCCTCTCTGTATTCCTCCTGCTGGTCATTTCTTACAGAGCAATAATATTCCATAACCTTCATATACCACAATTTACCCAACCATTCTCCAACTGATGGACATCCATTCATCTTCCAGTTTCTAGCTACAACAAAAAGAGCTGCCACAAACATTTTGGCACATATATGTCTCTTTCCGCTCTTTAGTATTTCTTTGGGATATAATCCCAGTAGTAGCGCTGCTGGGTCAAAGGGTATGCACAGTTTGATAACTTTTTGGGCATAATTCCAGATTGCTCTCCAGAATGGCTGGATTCTTTCACAACTCCACCAGCAATGTATTAGTGTCCCAATTTCCCCACATCCCCTCCAACATTTGTCATTATTTGTTCCTGTCATCTTAGCCAATCTGACAGGTGTGTAGTGGTATCTCAGAGTGGTCTTAATTTGCATTTCTCTGATCAGTAGTGATTTGGAACACTCTTTCATGTGAGTGGATATAGTTTCAATTTCTTCCTCTGAGAATTGTCTGTTCATATCCTTTGACCATTTATCAATTGGAGAATGGTTCGGTTTCTTATAAATTATGGTCAGTTCTCTATATATTTTGGAAATGAGACCTTTGTCAGACAGAACCTTTGTTTTTAAAAATATTTTCCCAATTTGTTACTTCCCTTCTAATCTTGTTTGCATTAGTATTATTTGTACAGAAACTTTTTAGTTTGATATAATCAAAATCTTCTATTTTGTGATCAATAATGATCTCTAGTTCTCCTCTGGTCATAAATTCCTTCCTCCTCCACAAGTCTGAGAGGTAGATTATCCTCTGTTCCTCTAATCTATTTATTATCTCCCTCTTTATGCCTAAATCATGGACCCATTTTGATCTTATCTTGGTATATGGTGTTAAGTGTGGATCCATATCTAATTTCTGCCATACTAATTTCCAGTTTTCCCAACAGTTTTTTCCGAATAATGAATTTTTATCCCTAATGTTGGAATCTTTGGGTTTGTCATATCTCATTTAATTCTTATGACAACTCTGGGAGGTAGGTGCTATTATGCCCCATTACTCAGATGAAAAAACTGAGATAAACAGAGATTAAATAACTTCTGTAAGGTCACATAGCAAATAGCTGTCTACTTATGAATTTCAACTTAGATCTTCTGACTCCAGACCTTGTGCTCTATTCAACTGTATAACCTCACTGCATTAAATGGAAGAGTAATGTTAAGATTTTCTAGTAAATGATCCAAATAATATATTATAATATCTAAACTTCTAAAATATTATAAGGTACACCCAATGGGTAGGACATTTCACTTTAATGAAGTAAAAAAATTTTAAGGCTCAAAATGAAATATCTAATTAAAAATTTAAAAACAAAATCTAAACATTTTTTTCTTCATATTGAAAACAGTAACCTGATTTTATTTATGGTTATTGCTTTGACTAAGACTTTAATTGAGGTAGAATTGTTTTCAGTTAATGAACAAAATATTTATAAAGCACCTACTATGCAGTGGTTGGGAGATACAAATAAGAGCCCTGACATTAATTAGTACACTGTCTCAGTGTATTCTCCAATCTTCTTTCTATACTCTCTGCCTTGATAACCTCATTAGCTTTCATGGATTCCATTATTTTATAAAGATTACTCTCAAGTGTATATATCTAACCCCAATTTTTCTCTTGAAAACGAATACCATTTGCCTGCTGGACATCTCTACCTAGATATCCTACAGGCATCTCAAATTCAATGTGTCTAAAATGTAATTCATATTTCCCTCATTCCTTCTTCAACTCCCTCCCTTATTTCTGTTGATGTTATCACCATCTTTCTAGTCATTCAGGTTTGTAACCTTAGAGTCAATCTTGACTCTAAAAATTAAAAAAAATTTTTTTTCTATTTTTATACCAATTTGTTTATAAGGCTAGGGCAAAAAGTTACTAAATCTTTTATGCAGTTTTTGACAAATGGGATTTTTTACAAATAGACTGTGTTTTGGTTTTAGTTAATAACTAAAAATCATCTGATCAATGAGCAGAAATTTCTACTTAGAGAAGGAAAATATTTTGGTTACCCAAAATCATAAGTGACAAAGTAAGACATATTTTGTTCCTACATTAAATGTCAGCTTCAGTATGTTTTAGGTAGTAATACACATCTTTTGAAAAATTAATTAATTTTTTTCCACTTAAGTCAATTTTCCCCTCTATCTTCTGCCTTCTCCTCTACCCAGAGAAAAACAGAAAAAAAAATCCACCCTTATGGGTTAAGCAAAACTTATTCCATATGTGAGGTCACCTTTAGTGTGTACTGCATGATCATTCCTTAGAAATGGTAGAAATGACTTTCAAGTTAAAATATGAACCTTTTTTTGTTTGTTTGTTTTTTTAGGGTTTTGTTTCCTATATATATATATTTTACCCAATACATGAATTTAGTGTCTCCTTAAATGACACAGCATTCCTTTACTATTACATTACAGACAGATACAGAATGCTGGTCAGACAACTGCTCTTTGCAGACAATTTTAGTCACATACCAGTGAGTGGATTAGCTTAGCCTAAATTGGTGGACCCGTGTACAGGAGAGTTGTAATTCTAAGGCAATCAGTTTTTTTTTTTTTCTCTCTAAGCTAATGTTTATAATTCCAGTACCATTTGAACTCATTCTAAATTAACCTGAAGGAGAAGAGTTGATACCACCTATAAATTTTTAGATCACTGTTATTTTAAAAGGTGAGTTACTTGGGGTCATGGTACTCCTGAAGCATGTGTGAAATTATTTATGTGATACTGTTTAAAAATAGAACATTCCCCCCTCAATCCCCCGCAGTAGAATAGACCCATAGGCCTTTCTAGTTTCTATTTTTTAAAAAGGTAAGCTTATATTTATAAATAGCTTATATTTAAAGAGCTGCATATTTCATTATTAAATTCATATTCTGAAGCACAGCACAGGTTAGTCTTATGGGGAGACACTTTGAATCAGTTCTTTTCATTCTGCTGCATATTTGAGAATATGCTTAGAGTATTAGGAACGTGCTCCACACAGCTGTGGAATGGAATCTCTAGCTGAACAAAAGGGCATCCCCTAAATACCTATGGCTTTATGTTTATTAACAAGGATTCAAGTATACTAGCAGTAACTACCCATGTCTGAGTGAGCCATGGTAAATAGGAATGATTTATTGAGAGTTCAGTCAGCTTTCATTTTAATTGCCAGATTGTCCCCTTCCCTTTTTTTTTTTTTTTTTTTTTTTTCTTTTTTTGCTGAGGCAATTGGGGTTAAGTGACTTGCCCAGGATCACACAGCTAGGAAGTGTTAAATGTCTGAGAACAGATTTGAACTCAGGTCCTCCTGACTTCAGAGCTGGTACTCTATCTACTGCGCCACCTAGCTGCCCTCTCTTCCCATTTTTAAAGGGAAACTTTTGAAACGACATTTATTATTCCCTCTATATACTTCGTGTGTGTGTGTGTGTGTGTGTGTGTGTGTGTGTGTGTGTGTGTGTAAAACAAGTAACAATTATAATCAAGGTTGCAAATAAAATGTATGACCTGGTAAAATTGAAGAAAGTGACAAAATGTATTATAATGCAAAACTCAGCGATGGAAATGAAAACAATACTAAGAGATATGACCACATTTTAGTTCCAGAGGACTAATGGTGAAACACAATTTATTTATTTTCTGCTTTTTTTCTTTTCATTCCTTTCATAAAGTACTTTATTACAACAATAAAACTTGAAACTCATATATAGTTGAGGGAGTATATGTGATACTTTATCTTACCAAAACACTACACAGAATAGAAAAAGGAGGATGGAGGTAAAAGAAGGAAGATGGGGTGGAGACAGGGGTGCCAACAATTGGGATGTTGAACATCAAAAAAGCAGGAGGTTTTGAATGTGCAATGACCAGCAACAATTTTGTTTTTATATAAGAACTTATATTGATTTCTTGTGATGATAACTAGGCTTTCATTTTATTGAAAATTTTTAAGATACCAAATGATGTGGCCAACACAAACACTGGTAATATCTGCTTTCAAAAGGTTAAGAGAGGAGAAAAAAAGGAGAATTGAGGGCTTCTGCTTCCCCATCTTCATTTTAGATAGGGTGACTAATATGCTCCAAGATCATTCAACATGAAGAATATGTCAACCCTCACTAGCTTTTTGATCTCCTATGGCTTTACAGTAGTAGCAAAATATATTTTTTTGAAAAATATGTAATAGATAAATTTCATCCAAAAACTAAAAGGGACTTAAGATCTCTGTCCAAATAATTCATATTCTAAGGTTAACTCAACTGTGTGTTGTTAATGCTTGATCATATACTTAATCTTAAATCTATACTTAAAAGATTTCAATTAAAATCTTAATGCCCCAAACAAACAAAAAAACAACAACCCACAATTCCTTTCAATTGAATTGAAGTGATGTTTGTATATGTACATATTCATAAGCATATACAACCACAGGAATTCAGCATGTATATATTTGTAAATATATACAGTGTTGAATTGTTTTGATTGATTTGTTTTCAGACTTATTTAGGTTGATTTTTCTTTATTACATCAGATATGTATATATGCGTGCATGTATGTATTCTCTGTAGGGAGAATAGACATCTAAAAATTGTGAATATGGGGCAGCTAGGTGGCGCAGTGGATAGAGCACCAGCCTTGAATTCAGGAGGACCCGAGTTCAAATGTGATCTCAGACACTTAACACTTCCTCTCTGTGTGACCCTGGGTAAGTCACTTAACTCCAGCCTCAGGGGAAAAAAATAAAATTAAAAAAAATTGTGAATATAAACATATGTATATATGTGTAATATACATTACATATCTGTGTGTACATACATGCAAACATATATGTATTTTATCCCCCAAAAAGGGTTAAGCAAAATGAATCATCTTGTTCTACATATAAAACATGTCATATTGGTAGAGGAGGGTGGCTTTTATTTTTCTACTATTTCTTTTTTTTCTTTTTTTCTTTTTTTTTTTCTTTTTTCTTTTTCTTTCCATTTTTCTACTATTTCAAAGAGGCCTGCTAGATTGTTCTCTCTAGGCAACATTCATCTTCTACTTTTGTGCTTTTGTTTAAGTGGTACTTCATGCCTGGGATTGTACTCCCTCCTCCCTTTTGCCTTTTACAATTCCTAGCTTCCTTTAAGTGTAGTACCACCTCCTGTGAAATGCCTTTCTGGACTGTTTCTCCTGTTATTGACATTCTCTCCCTCTTCACATCACTATTATGTACTTTGTATTTATTTGCTTTATATATATTGAGTCTCTCTAATAGAGTATGAGCCCTTTGAAAAGCAGGAAATATTTCATTTTTGCCTTTGTGTCTCTGATGCCCTCTATAATGTGAAGGTGCTTAAAAAATGTTGAATTCAATTCAATTAAAAGGAATTGGCTTTCATTATTGTTTCTCTGGAATCAGAAATTGCTCATTGCATTTAATGTACTTTCACATGTCTCTCAATGCTGTTTTTATTTACATTATTGAATTTTGCATTATAATCTATTGTGCTACTTCTTTTTGGTTTTACTAGCTCATTTAACCTGTTCAATGTCTTGGTTATAATTGTTAAATTTGTTCTCTCTTTCATCAAATCCTGTTATTATATTTTCTCTCTCCTGTGTCCATTCCCTTATTTCATAAGAAATAAAGACATTATTTTTCTTTCTGCAGTTTTTTTCCTTGAACCATACTAGCCTTTTTGTTTCCTTTCCTAGCTCTACCTTTCCTTCTAGTTTGCCTTTTTATTCTTTCCCTGTTTTCCATTGTACTTTTACAACTATTTATTTAAAAAGCTTTCCTAGTCTAGATCAGAACTGTGGTCCATGAAATCTCCATTCTTTGTCCCTATACTTATCTCTGTTTGAAAATTTTTCTCCTGTCAAAGCCTATTTATGAAAGGTAGCTAGTTCTTTGCACCCCCCAAATATTTCCTTTTTTTTGTTCTTAGAAAACCCAAGACTACAACTTATTTTTTTTTCATCACTTACCCCTAAAGATCGGTGGGACCTTAGTAATATTAAATTCTTTCCTTTCCTTTTCAGAGTTTAAGCATTAGATCATCTTTCAGATTCAGAATTGTTCGTGTTTGTTTACTTTTTAAATTTTTCTTTGACTTCTTTTTTATTAAAGCTTTTTATTTTCAAAACATATGCATAGATAATTTTCAACATTCACCCTTGCAAAATTTTGCAATGATGAAATGATTCTGAGTGAAGTGAACAGAACCAGAACCAGAACCAGTAGCAGCAGGATTACAGGGTGATCAACTAGGATAGACTTGGTTCTTCTCAGCAATATATTGATCCAAGAGACTTTATATCAACTGATGCTGAGTGAAATGAATAGAACCAGAAGATCGCTGTACACTTCAATGCTGTATGAAGATGTATTCTGATGGAAGTGGATATCTTCAACATAAAGAAGATCCAACTCACTTCCATTTGATCAATGATGGACAGAAATAACTACACCCAGAGAAGGAACACTGGGAATTGAATGTAAATTGTTAGCACTACTGTCTGTCTACCCAGGTTACTTATACCATCTAATATTTAATGTGCAACAAGAAAATGGTATTTACACACATATATTGTATCTAGGTTATATTGTAACACATGTAAAATGTATGGGATTGCCTATCATCGGGGGGAGGGAATGGAGGGAGCGGGGGATAATTTGGAAAAATGAATACAAGGGATAATGTTATAAAAAAATTGCTCATGCATATATACTGTGGAAAAAATTCTAAATTAAAAAAATATTGATCCAAGACAATTCTAATACACTAATAGACTTGAAAAAATCATCTGCATCCCCAGAGATGGAGACTGAATGCACATCAAAGCATAGTGTTTTCATTTTTTATTTTATTGTTTGCTTTTTCTTTCTCATGGTTTTCCCCTTTTGTTCTGATTTTTCTTTCATAAAATGACTAATATGGAAGTATGTTTAAAATGATTTTACATGTATAATCTATATCAGATTGCTTGCTATTTTGGGGACAGGGATTGTAAGGAAAAGAGGGAGAAAAAAGTTGGAACTCAGAATATTACAAAAATGATTGTTAAAAACTATATTTACATATAAAATACTGTTGAATTAAAAAAAGGCTTTTGCTCCTTAGAAGGAAGACTATGGCAAATCTGGACCATATACTAAAAAAAAAAGCCAGAGACATCATCTTGCTGACAAAGATCTATATTATCAAGGCTATGGTTTATCCAGTAGCAGTATATGACTGCAAAAGCTGAACACTAGAAAACTGATGCTTTCAAATTGTGATTCAAGGAGATCAAATATATCAGTACTTGAAAATTAATTTGGGCTGTTAACTAGATGCTCAAATATAGAAATTAAAGCTTAGATACTTTAATGAGAAGATGGAATTCATTGGAAAAGACCCTGGTGTTGAGAAAGATTGAAGGCAAAAAGAAAAAGGGACCAGCATATGATGAGTTGGATATATAATGTCATGCAAGCAGTGAATGTGAGCTTGGACAGACATTTGTTGATAATGAAGGATAGAAGGACCTGGTGTGCTCTAATCCATGGGATCATGAAAAGTTGGATATACCTAAGGGAACAACAACAAAATTGCAGATGATTCTCAGATCTATATAACTAGTTCTAGTCTTTTTCCTGAGTTCCCCAAGTTATCTCAACTTTAATGTCTTGATTGATCATTATCAATTATCCCGTATTCTAATCAGTTGCTAAATTTCCTCCACAATCTCTTTTGTACATATTCCCCTTTCTTTACTTATATAGCTACCACCCTATTCCTCATCATTTCCCACCTGCACTATTGTAGAGACCTAATTGATCTCTGATTTCTCTCTTCTTATTTCATTCTGTCCTCTTTATAGCTGTCAAATTGATCTTCCTAAAACATAGGTCTTACCATATTATCTTTCTTATACAAATCTCACAGAAGCTTATATATTATTTCATATTTTTAAACTTTAAAGGGCCTTTATAGTCTTTTCATATTTTACTGTCTTCATACACTTTGAGATCTAAGCATACTGTCTTTTACGTGTGCCTCTTAAATAATACTGCCTCTTCATAATCATGCCTCTTTACTTTTTTAATTAGTCTCTCTATCTCTAAAATGTTTTTTTCTTCACTTAAATTTCTTAGAATCCCTGGCTTCCTTTAAAGACTTAGTTAAAATACCCTCTTCTTTTTTCTTTTTCTTTTAAAAATTATTTTTATAGCATATTATTTTTCCAGTTATATATAAAGATGGCTTTCAACATTCATTTTTGTAAGATTTTGAGTTCCAGTTTTTTCTTCCTTCGTTCCCTGTCCTTTCCCCAAGGCAGCAAGCAATCAGATATAAGTTATATATGAACAATTATTTTTAACATGGTAGGGAAGAAAAATATGAACAGGGAAAACCCATGAGAAAGAAAAAAAACAAAAGAAAAGAAAAAGAAAAAGTGAAAATAGTATGCTTTGATCCTCATGCACTCTCCAAAGTTCTTTCTCTAAATGGAGATGACATATAATACCTATTTCTTGCAGGAAGCCTTCCAGCTTCTAGGTCTTTCCTTTTTGTATTGCTATTACTTCCCATTTTCTTTGAAATATAAATGTATAGACTTAAATATATATTTATATGTAATAGATATATGTATCTAATAAATACATATATATTATACGTAATATATACATATATATAAATCTTGTATGTCTTAAATATTTACATATTGTTTGTTAGAATATAATTCCTTGAGGACAGGGACTGTTTTTGTTTTTCTTGTATTCCCAGTGCTTAAACTGTCATATAGAAACAAATTCTTAATAAATAAAGAAATTCTTGTTTATTGATTAGTTGAAACCACACATATAGAAGGGTCAAGCTTCAAAGGCATTGTAGGAGCAGGGAGTAAGCAGGGTGGATAACAATTTTCTGGTATCTGGAGGGTACAGTGACAGACAGTTGTGAAGTTATAGCTTCAGAGCCTAACAATGTTCCATTTTAATAAAAATGATTGTACTTGGTGACTCCTTGCTTATTAAAGTGGTATGACAGGCCATGTAGACAGGAGTCTGGTCCATGATAACTTTTAAGAACCTATCACCCTTGTCAGGGTAGACAAGGATGTTGAGGTAAACTATTTGAGCTATTCATGGAGGAGGTCACATTTGAGGTTGACTTTAAAGGATAATTAGCATTTATAGTCATATACCTTTAGTAAGAAAGGAGACATTAGAGGTCAAGTATGTTGCCTAAGAAGAAAGGCAGTAAGAAGGAGAGCTTGGACCAGAACTTAGATTTTCTCTATTTCCATTAGTCTTTCCATTACATTCTGCTCCTTTCCTATACATACCATTGAATTCTATGTTTTCCCGATATCTCCATATGATATAAATGTTATAATAGATAAAATGCCCTTACAGCTTCCCTAAAGTTAGACAATTCCATAGTAATAACAGTGTCTTAATTAGAATCCAAGTCTTTTAACTCTGAAACCAACCAGGACCCTTTCTAACTATGTCCCAAAGCTCACAAGATGGCAACAATTAAATTAATTGCAAGACTAAAATTATTTGACTGTAGATTTAAATGATAAAATAAAGGGATTAGGCTAGATGATCCCTTCAAGTTTTTTTTTTCCTAGCTCTAAATCCTGTGGAAAAAATTATATGACTTAAGTAATATTGTAGTTATTTTGCTGGATGGTGATTTGCTTCTTTTAGTTTGATGTCTAGTGTATGCTGGTAGGTTTTGCTGGTCTGGCCAGCTCCATCTTTCTGACATGATGGATGAGAGGTCCTGGACGGCCACTAAGTGCATGGACAAAAGAGGATGGATTGGTCTGCCTTTCAGCAGATGGATGGGTAGTGTGATGCTAATTAGCTCTGCACAAGATGATTTTGCTTTGTCCTTTGCTTTACCAGCTGTCAGTTACTAGAAGCCACTTTAACAGTTATTCTACTTCATTCCAATCAGGGCAAGGGGTCGGGGTGGATGGCTGAAATGTTGGCTAACAGGGAAAAAGGGGACACTTTTTGGTTTTTGGAAGCTAGAATAAAATAGAAGTTTTTGAGAATCATTCACTAGTTAACTAAGTTTTGGCATTGGGAATTTCCAAATATATATATTTCAAAAACTGTAGCTATTAGATTGGGTTACTTAGGTCAAATCCATTAACTTTTATATGGATTAATAAAAACTTTCTCCAAACTTTAAGCTGATATTTTTGATTTTTTTTATATATAAGCATATATTTTTGATTTTGTTGACATTTCATACAATTAAATAATGTAGGCACAAACTTGAAATATATTATGTGGTTGGTCAAGAATTACATTAGATAGTATTTTTTAACTTGTTTGTTTATAATTTTTTTTTACTAAAGAATCAATTTAATTTGGATGAAAGCCTTGATTCCTTGAGCTATCTAATAAATGAAAGGGAACCAACATGATGACTTAGGTAAGAAGTGATCAAGGGGAAAAACATGAATGATATTCTGTATTGGCAAAGATTTAAGCAGAAGATTGAAGGCAGGTATTCATAATGTCTCATATCTTTGATGTGAGAGAAAAAATGGGCTTTTATGTATTGTATACAAAATATATTATGTCTAATTTTACTTGGCACAATTGTTAAACAAATTTCAGTTTATGTTTTTCAGGGTTATTTGATTTTCCTGTTTGTTTATTAGTCCAGTAGCAGAAATATTTGAAATATAGTTAAGTAACAGAAGTTGCCTTGACATTTAACCTACTGAGTCTTTTTAACCTTCCTTCTAGTGTGTGTTGCAGTTAAAGACCAAATAAATACCAGCTAATATTTTTGGCATAGTAAATTCATGAATCATATTTCTGCTTATAATTCTCTTGTGAGGACTGATTATGTATCAAGTAAGGCCATATATTTTAATTACAGACGCTATTAAATGAACATGTGAACTGAATCTGACACTCTACTGTGGAAAAAGAAAATATGTCAAATACAAACATATTTGTGGTTTTCTAAGTACATTTTTATTTACTGCTGGACACTGATGGCTGATGAAAGGAGAATATCTTATTTAGACAGTTGATTAAAAATTTGATAGGACTTAATTTATGAATATGCTTTGGAAATAAACTAAAGAGTAGCAGCTTATAATCAATAGAATACTGAACCCGAAAGGGGCCATAGAGATGATTTAGTTGAACCCTTTCTATTTAAAAATGATAAACCCTGAATTCCTGAGGGATTCATTGTCTTGCTTAGTTTTTGTAGCTACTTAGTATATGTTTTAGAGAATGTATATTAAGAGATGTATCCTAGAATCTTTGTGTTCTGGATCAGCTGTTTTTATTTTTCAAGTAGATAATTGTATATATTGTGTTCATGATATGCATTTGTTTTTTGGGAACATTTTTCTTTATTTGGAAATAATTTTGAACCTTTAATTGTAAATGCCCATTAAAAGCAGTTTTCAGATTTTAAAGGTATATTTTTAAGAACAGTAGTGACAAAGTGGATAAAGGTGTGTCCTTAGAATTAGGAAAACCTAAGTTCAGATTCTATACATTAGCTGACAATGGGCAGCTCACTTAACCTTTTGGAGCTTCAAGTAACTCTTTGCTAAGCAAAAAATTATTGAGAAGTTATTGTGAATTGGTAGAGATAATTTCTTTCTTGAGAAGTATTAATTATTAATACTATTAATATATGAAATAATTTATATTAATGATTTATCAATCATATATTAATGAAATCATCATTAATTATATTTATATTAATAATATCAGTGATCAGTTCTGGTTCCCCATTTTCCTTTCCCAGTAATCTCAAGTATTTTCAAAATAGTTTTGGATCTGGCAAATTATGAATCTCCTTAAATACTAACTGTGTGCATATTGTACAAGCATAATGTGAATTTATCACAGCTGACAGGAGGAAATACATGCTCTGGTACTCCTGGATGTAGTCACTTGGCAGGCAGTAAATAAACCCATATGTGTTCACAAAAAACATGCCTACCATGTAATTATAGTTAGCAGAGCTGGTCATCACAGTGGAGAGACCAGATTTCAAACACATGGGGAGGGGGGAAGGGGTTTCTAGACAGAATAGATGGACTGATCTTTTTAGTTACTTCTAGTCCTGACCATACTGTTATAAGCATCATAAATTCTGATGCTGCTCATTTGGTCAATTACCTTTCTCAAATGAGTTATTACAGATCAAAAACTGGACTTTCCCAGCCAAGAGTATAAGCAATGAGCGCTCAGGGAATTCTGCTCCTAGGGTGTCTAAAATCCCATTCTCAATGTGCCTTCTATGTGAATTTGTAGGGGTGCTTATGTAGTAGCTGATTGGGACCTGGCAGGAGAGATGTACTGTCTGGTATTTTTGTACTGTCTGGTATTTTTTCTCCCATGTTTAGTCTGTGCTTCCTCGTTACTGGTTGTGGATGCAAGAAGGAACTAAAAAATTGTCCTGAGCTGGCCAGGTTACTTAATGGTGGATTTTGCTAAGAGATGACCCCATAATTTTCTTTTCAAACATGAGGGAAAATAAGATATGTCTTTCTTGGTTGAGTGAAATTCATGGGTATGCATAATTTCTTAAAAATTGACAAATTGTTTTTTCATATCATCTGATTTCCCAATGTACCCTACTTTCCACTTCTCCCCAAAGAGCTATCCCTATAGCAAAGGATCAAAGAGAAAAAAAAAAAAAGAGTTCAGTACAACTAATCAACATATCAAAGAAGTCAGCATTATGCAGTATTCCACATTCATAGTTCCTCACTTCTTCAAAGAAGTAGTGGAACCTCTAGTGGCAATAGAAGTTATGAAGTGCTTTTAAAGAAATCATTTATCAACTTCTCTATTCCCTCCCCCATTCTCTACCAATCCCAACTTAAAAATACTTTAAAACTTATGTAATCTTTTCTACTCTTTTCATATGAACATTATACCAGCAACCCAGGAGCCCATGTTCCAGCTGTAGCTTTGCATCCAAATGGGTATTTTATCTTAGGCAAGTCTCATAACTTTTCTATGGTTATAGTTTCCTCACTTACAAAATAAGCAATTTGAAGTAGATGGTCTCTAAGCTACTTTTAACTATAAGAGTCCATGATAATGCCTTCCAAAAAATTCAGAAATTAAATCTTTTGTTTGGCATCTGGCTATATTGATAGCTAATTAGATAGAGGTTAAAAACATTCCTATGATAGTATAATTATGACTTCATGAAAGCATGGCACATAAGGTGATTGAGCCAAACTTTCTTATGCTATGCAAAACTTATTAGGAGATAAAAGCTACCTTGTTAATAATGAGAAATATTTAATTCCCTAGACTGGAGTAACTCATTCCAAGACTTTTTTTTTTCCTGATCAATATCTATCACCTAGCTAAAATAGATTTGTGTGCAGTTTCACCACCCATTTAGCAAATACCCAGGGAAACTATGAATATGTCAGTATATTGTATAGAGATACAGGAGAAATAATACTGTTTTTTATCCCCTTTTTATTGAATGAAAAATGCTTCCATATGTGTCTTACATTAGAATGTGAGTTTTTTGAGAATAGCAACAGTGTTACTTTTTTGTTTCCCCAGCACTTAATATAGTGCTTTGAACATAGTAATGATAAATAAATGTTTTCATTCATTCATAATATATTTTAAATAGGATGCAATGTATAAAATAGTCTATGTGATTACATATTCTAGAGCAGTGGTCCTCAAACTTTTTAAATAGGGGGCCACTTCACTGTCCCTCAGACTGTTGGAGGGCCAGACAATAGTAAAAACAAAACCTCACACTCTGTTTCCGCCCTTCAGGCCATTTGCCATAACCTGCATCTGGCCTGTGGGCCATAGTTTGATAACCCCTGCATCTAGAGTATAGTTTTATAAACTGTTCACAGAGTGAGGTAGTTTATTTATAAAGAGTAATTAACCAATATCGATTAGTGATGGTGATTTATGTTCTGGATTCTTATGGCATTTGTGACAAGTAAATAAACTGTTTATTCTGTTTGTGCTTTCTTATCAGGAGATACCCGGTAGTGACATTTTAGAAGACAATCTAAAGGGATAGAGTTCTTTATGCAAAAACACCATTAAGATGATGGTTCACCGGTATTTGGATTTGGATATCCTTGGGATCAAACCAAAAAGAAAACAACATATTGTCTAGAGCTGACCTCAGAGTCAGGAAGAGCTGAATTAAATTCTTACATTTAACACAAATTGTCTATATGAAACTAAGCAAAGTGTGTATCTTTCAGTGTCCCAGGTTACTCTTCAAGATTAAATCACATATCTGCATTAGAATTAAGGAATTTTTTCACTGGGATTTCCCTATTTCAGTAAAATTAGTGAAATCAAAGACCCAGAATCTCTCCATAATTCAAATTATTTACTCAAGAAATAATTTCATAGAGTAAAAGCCAGATATGACATACTTTTTGTTTAGGTACTACTTATAGTTCCTGACCCCAACAACTCAAGGAGAATCACTAAGTTTAAGATCATAGTTTAAAAACATGTATTTTAATCACTTAACTCTACTTGCACACATAGTGTGTTGACAAGTTTGAGGTCATAGTAATTTGTTCATTTCATTTTTGCTGTCTATGTAGTTTTGAGGAAAGGTAAAATTTCATTTCAATTTAAGCATTTATACAAAGCGCTGATAAATGTATCACATTTTTGTGGTGCCAATCAATTCACAAGTCATATGTACTTGATCTGAAATTCATAATGATGCCTCTCTTCTGGAATCCAACATAATTTATAACCATGATTACCTTATGGATGAAGATTTCTCTCTCCCTCCTTTTCTCTCTCTTTCTCTGTCTCTCTCTCTCTCTCTCTCTCTCTCTCTCTCTCTCTCTCTCTCTCTCTCTCTCTCCCCAATATTTCCTGTAAGTTAATGTGTTCAATATACTATATTTTGAAAATAAATGTTATCCCATTAGCATGAATCCTAGCTCTGCATTACATTATAAAAAGAAAGATCTTAAAATGCAAAAAATCTCAGGAGAGAATTTTGAAAAAAAGATAGAAAATTATTTTCATTAAGAAAAATGAGTTTAAAACTGCACAATGTTAAATTTTTTTTAGTTTAATCAGATCAGTGACTGACCTAATGATCCATATTGGGGGAAAATGGACAATTAATTTCCTTTATTTGGGCTGTTTTATTTAGTTGGATGGTTGGTTCAAACCATAGTAAAAATCTTCTAAAAAACAAAAACAAACCTAGTAAAAATCTTCTAAAAACAAATATCCTTTCAATTATTACTGCATGTTTGGGAATATAGAATATAGATGAAATCTGTGAAGAATCAAAGTTCTAAGTTACCAAAGGATAAAAGAATCATAGGTTTAGAGTTGCAAGTGTTATTAGAGGCCCCTTGACCCCCACATTTTTCAGTTAGGGAAACTAAGTTCCAGAGAGGATAAATAATCTGCCCCAAAGTCATAAAAGTACTAAGCACTGGGAAATGTTTTGTGGTTGCAAGTTGTAGTATCTTTTCAGTGATGATCTATGTGGAAGAAAGAATAAAATGTGTCCTTGAAAAAATATATAATCCAATGAAGAGGTGAGATTTTTTATGTAGTCATTGGAGAATAATCACATCCAGAGGATCGGTGGGAGAATGTGGACTAGCATTATAGAGAATTAAAGGTATGGAATCTTTGGGATCTTTATCAAAAGAACTTTTCAGTTAAAACACAAACACATTAAAAATGTAAATGGCTTAAAACTATACCATTCGTTGACCTGGAATTCTCCAGGTTCTTCTAAATAAGCAAATCTCTTTGATTCACAAATATTTCTTTTTCTTAGTATTCTTTCAAATTTTCTTAGATCTGGGGAAAATATTCAGTTAGGTGTTAAGGACTAAGTATGGGAAACTAGCAATTTTAAATTCTCTGATAAGAATGTATAGGAAATCATTGATCAGACCAAAAAACAAAACAACAACAAAAAAATCCCAACCCCTAAATCCTTCTAGTGAAGCATTAGAGTATCATAGTCTAGTGGAACTCAGTGTTCAAGCCTCTCATTTTATAGGTGAGAAAACTGAGTCAGAGAGAAGCAAATTGATTTGGTCAAGGTATTAAGTAGCAAAACTAGCATTTGAGTTCAGCTCTTCTGCTTTCCATACCATCCCATGGACATGTCTATGAAGGTTAATGGAGAAATGTCATCACCTTCTGAATAACTAAGAAGGCATTCTATAATTCAGAAAATAGACTCAGAAAATTTAATAATACTGTGTCTTTAAATCATTAATTTTTGAAATAGAAATAATATTATTTATTATGCCTTATTTTCTCCTCCCTTTCCCCCCTGACTTTTTACGGTATTATTCCTTAGTATAACTATGATTATCTTTCACTTTTATTACTTTTTTATTTATTTATTTTTACTAATTTAGAATCCCTATTGGAATGTAAGCTTCTTGAGATCTTAGATTATCTTTGCTTTTCTATTTGTATCATCAGTGTTTTGCAGTGTCTGGCACATAGTAAAAGCTTAATCTATTTTAAAATTCACTTTTAGAATGACCTAATATTAAATTTTAAGACAGCGACAGACCTAGAAATTTTGTTGGCATTGTAGTATTTTGTTTTTTTTTCTCAGCACACAACAGTTTTTTAAAATATAATTACTTGTTTCTGTAGAAGAAACATTGCTGACAGAAGGATTAAAAAAATGAATTTCTTAGGAACTGCTCTTTATCAGTGTCTGTCAATGATTTCTTTGCTTCATAAAAAATGTTTATAAATATTTATAAGTAAACATATGCACATGTTAGAAACATTTGTAGTTTAAAAAAATCACTAAGTACTGTGGGTAACTCGATAACAATTTTGTAAGAATAGTTTTTCTGACATGTTTGTTGGCCTATAAAAATCTTTCAGGTTAAACATGTACATAAATCATTTTTATGGAATATCTTTTTTTATTAATAACCAATTTACAGAATCTAGTTTTATAGGCTGAATATTAACAAATTTTTTAACCTCCTGGACTTATTTAACATTTTTTTTTGGTGAATCTTTGTTTATGAAACTAAAAACGGATAAAGGAATGAGTGTGCTACAAGGAGAATTAAATAATGGCTTTGGTTTCAGTATGGGGGTGTAATGGTTTATATATATTATTTGCTTCAGAAGCTTCCTTGTCTTTGGTGTGTGTCTTTTAAATTATTTTTATGATGTAATAAAATAAAAATTTGGATTGTTGAGTCTCTGTTGGAAAGTTATAAACATAGGCAGGCCCTAACATACAAATGAATTGTATTCCCCAAACTTTACTTAAAAGTTGATATTTCTTAACTTGGAATACATTTTCTGGAAGAAAAAAAAGTATCATAAATACTTGTGGGGGTTTTCAGCTGGCCCATCAAAACCTATTTAGCTGTTTAAATACAGGACCAAGAATAGTGTTGTTTCCCATTTATTTCAATAGAAAAATTTTTCCTAATGTCCAGCTGATAACATTTTTCAGCTTCCTTCCAGCCACTCTGCTCTCAGGCCCATATTTTTTTTTATTAAAATATATTTTATGGATAACTTTATTTTTATATCCCCTATAGTTCCCAATGAAAAGCCATTTTTTTTAAAACAAAAAATAAAAAAGTAGGGGGAAAACCTCCAGTCATATCAGCAAAACTAAGAAATGTGATAAATAAAAGTGTGATGTTATATTCAGCATTCAATATCCATAGGACCCAACCCTAGAAAGAAAAGGGTTTTGGGTGATGATTTCTTTCATTTCTCTTTTGGTATCAAACATTATAATTTGGAGCATTCTGTTTTGATTATTTTACTGTTATTCTTTACATTTTCATTGTTTTAGTCATTATTTTCTTGGTTATACTTATTTCCCTTTTTATCAATTCCTATAGTTTTAAGGTTCAGTATCTTAAAATTGCACTGAGACTTTGGGAACAGTCTTCTCATGACTCTTGACCTTAATGGAGGGGAGATGGAATAGGGAAGGAAAGTGGAAGGGAATAAGAATTTATTGAGTATGTACTATACCAAGAACTTTACACATTATCTCATTTGACTTTCACAACAACTCTGTAAGGTAGTGCTATTATCATTTCCATTTTACAGTTGAGGAAGTTGAGGCAAACTGTTTAAATGTTTTGCCCAGTTATACAACTGGTGAGTGTCTCAGACTAGATTTGAACTCAGATTTTCTTGACTCCAATCCCAGTGTTCTATTCACTTTACCACTTAGTTGCCCCTAACATATTAAATATCACTTCCATTTTATTTTTTCCAAAAGCTTTCAATTTCATGTACTTGAAAGTAATTTATTTTTTGTAATTGGCTCAATCCTTAGGTTAAAAATTAATCCCCTATCCTTAGTCATAAGAGATACTGATCTCATCTATTTTTGGTATGGTATTTAAAATATAGATCAATTTTTAGCTTATTGAAGCATATAGTATAAATTGTTGGTCTAAACTCAATTTCTGTCTGACTGCTTTTTTAGCTTTCTTTTTTTTTTTCCCTCTGAGGTTGGAGTTAAGTGACTTGCCCAGGGTCACACAGCTAGTAAGTGTTAAGTCTCTGAGATGAGATTTGAACTCGGGTTCTCCTGAATTCAGGGCTGGTGCTCTATCCACTGCGCCACCTAGCTGCCCCCTTTTTTAGCTTTCTCAGTAATTCTTGTCAAATAGGAAATTCTTTCCTAGGTAATTTATGGTTTGGGGTTTATTAAACACCAAGTTTTGGAGTTCACTTATTTCTCACTCTTTCTTTTTGGGGCTGTTTCAGTGTTCTAATTTTTTGGTTTTCAAATCAGAAACAGTTTTAATAGTTAAAAGTGGTTATAGTGGCATTGTTGCTAAAGACGTTTATAACAAGAAACACTTTCAAAGGAGAAACTGGACCTCATTTTATTCTCAAAGCCCATCTCACCTATATTTCTGTCAGCATGGCATTTAAGCTCCAAAGGAATTTTTCAAGACAATCAAGCAGACATGATTACTGTGAGTGTGTTTAATCTTTCTCTCTTAGTTAATGTGAAATCTGAATTAAAACTCAGAATTGCTGATATCAACTTCATCACTTTTTATTAGTTCTAGAGAGATGAATTTGACATGGGCCAGATACCTGTGTTTTTCTTGGGAACTTCCCAGATTATTGAATAATGTGAGTTTGAATACTATTCTGACAAAAGGTTGATGACTGTGTACAAATCACTGAGAACACCTTGTGTTGGCTGTGTTCCAAAAGTTTATTTCTGAGTCATTTGTTTGAAATTTGAAATCATTTCCACCTTGGAACATATTTCCAACTTTTTGTTTGATTATCAGACAGAGGAGGCCATAACAGCCTGATTAATCTATACTGTCACAGGTATAATAATAATAGTGGCCTTGAATTATGGATAGAATAGGAAGGTAGAGGCTATATTCTGGTGACTGAACTGCACTTTGTAACATAGGAGAAGTTTCTAAGATAAGGAGGTACTGACGAGGATGAGTAGTAAGTAGCACTTTGGCTGTCATGCTGCATCAGCACAGTTCGTCCTTAACCATTACGGTTTGTAGGTTGTTACTAAATGGAGCATTCACAAATAACTGACTGCCTGAATTTGCTATGTAGTATATCTTGACAATAATACATCAGTTAGTTAGCATGGTTTATCGAATACTTTCCATGTGCACAGCATAATGAAGCAAATAGGGTAAAGTGATTTGCCCAGGATCACATAGCTAGTAAATGTCTGTGGCCAGATGTGAACTCAGGAAGAAGTTTTCCTTACTCCAGACCCAGAGCTCTACCCACTGTGCCACCCGTTGATTCCCAGTCCATAGATAATACTTTTAACCTTTATTAGGGCTTTAGCTTTGTATGAGCTTTGTGTTTCTTGGGAAACATAACTCAAAATGCACTCCAAGGTGTAAGTCATTATGCAGGAATAGTTGCATTAATGTAGTAGTATTACTGTATTCAATCTATATTTACTTTCATTTGTGTTCTTTTGACAGCCTTACTGTCTGCTGTCTGATGCCATGAATAGAAAGCATTAAAGTAATCCATTTTGGAGGCTGTGGAGGTCATTAATCACTGTGCCTGCTCTGCATCAGTCTGTAGCTAACACAGCATTAGGTTACGCCAAGCAATATCCTTAGTTTCTTAAAAAAAATAACAGAGAAAAACATGGGTGTGTCAAGATCCTCTCTGGTATCTGACCTAGAAATATCTGCCATTGAAATAACTCAGATGTTAGAACATCATTCCATTAAACAAAATTTCTTTTAGGTTTGTTCTATGGAATATTATTTCTATTTATATAGCACAGTAATTCAGATTGTTTTTCTCCTCATATCTTGTTTTATAAGATCATACTTTGCAAAGGTGAACTAGCCAACCCTTTCATTTTATAGATGAAGAACTGGAGGAGGCCCATGGAGCTTCAATGGTTTCCCTAATATCATCTTGGTAATATATGTCAGAGGTAGGATTTGAAGCCAATGAACCTGACCAGTGCCAATTCCAAGATACCACACCTTATAAATGTCCAAACAGGAATGTGAACCCTGGACCCTCAGATAGTGTGATTTACTCTTTGAGTTATCCAGGCGTAATACCATCTTTGTAAGGTAGAACTTTGAAATATGAGAATAGGGAGAAGGAAAAATAGAGGAAGGGAGAAGAGAGTTGTTGGGTCAAGGCAAGCCAGAAGACTATATGAAACCTATGCTGAGCCATGGTCAACTATTGAGCTAATGATAAAGCTGGTCCTGCAGCTCCTGACTCCAAATTCATAGAGAGCATATAGAGATTATGAGATTTAAGCTGGAAGAGGTTTTACAGATAATGAAATCCAATCCAATTATATTTGACATTTATTTACTAAGTGCCTACCATATGTCAAGAGCATGGGAATAAGTGCTGGGGATAAAAAGAGAAAAACAGAAAGATTCTCAATAGTATTTAATTTTTCTAAATACATGTAAGGAGTTTTTAACATTCATTTTTTATAGGAATTTGTGTTCCAAACTTTTTCTCTCTTCCTTACTTCTCCCATCCCCTAGATAGCAAAGGATCTGATATAATTTAAACAAGTACAATCCTTTTAAATTTATTCCTACAAACAGGAATTTAAGTTCTTAAGGAACTTATTTTTTTGGTTATGTGTGTAGTTTGTGGTAGAAGATGAGGGTGGGGAGGGAGGTTAATTTCAAAGGCTGCTTATATAAGTGCTTACTTAAGTAACAAAACAGCTTCCAGAAGGGGATGTGCTAACAACTGGCACCAATCAAAAAAGCACTCTCTTAGCTGGTAGTACCTGAGCTATGTTTTGAAGGATTTTGTGAAGTGGAAAGGTGCTTAGAAGAAGTGTGTCCCAGCTAGGATCAAGTCCTCTGATTCTAAATCCAGTGCTAGTTCTACTCTGCATTCACTGGCTCTTAAAATTAGAGCTTGCTTTCAAATGACTATGGAAAGGTAGACCCCCACCCCATAACATTTAATAATTATCTAATCTAATTCTGACATCAAATGTATAATATTTTTGACTTTCAAATTTCTCTTTTCAGGAAAGAAATTTGATTTTGAACTTTATAGTGTTAAAAAAAAACAAAAAACTAATACAGAGACACCATTGTGGAATTAAGGGCCCCAATTCTAATATGAAGATCCTGTGTTCAAGTTCTAAAATGAGATCTTAGCTTGCTATTATTTGTGTTAGTTTGGTTAAATCATTTTACCTCCAGCCTTCATTTTCCTCATCTATAAAATCAAGGCTACTAAAATGCCAGTGAAACTCTTTGTGGCTCTAGATTCCATGATCATATTAGATTTTCAGTTAAAAAGATAAAATATTTTGATATCTCAAATACCAGTGATCATGCAAAATACATTCTGAAGTTAAAAGAATTTGAGATAGTTAACATTTCTTATGCAAATACAGTCAGAGCTAAACAATTGGAAAAATATCAATTGCTCATGGGTAGTAGGCCGAGCTAATATAATAAAAATGACAATTCTGCCTAAATTGATCTACTTGTTCGATGCCATACCAATTAAACTGTGAAAATATTATTTTAGAGAACTAGAAAAAACGATAACAAAATTGATCTGGAAGAACTTAAAAGGTCAAGAATATCAAGGGAATTAATGAAAAAAAAGTACAAAATATGGTGGCTTAGCACAACTAGACCTAACACTATATTACAAAACAGCAGTCATCAAAAATATTTGGTACTGGTTAAGAAATAGAGTGGTAGGTTAGTAGAATAGATGAGATACACATGACACGATAATCAAAGCTCATAGTAATCTAGTATTTGATAAACCAATAAACTCCAGTTTCTGGAATAAGAACTCATTATTTGACAAAAATTGCTAGGAACATTGAAAAATAATATCTCAGAAACTCAACAATAGACGTATATCTCATGCCCCATAACAAAATAAAGTCAAAACAAATATATGATTTGGGTATGTATAAAGGATGATATCATAAACAAATTAGGAGAGCAAGGGATAATTTACCTATCAGATCTTTGTAAAAGAGAGGATTTTATGACCAAAGAAGAACTAGAGAACATTATGAAAGGCAAAACGGACCACTTTGATTACATTAAATTAAAAAGTTTTTGCACAAACAAAACCAATAAAAACAAGATTAAAAGGGAAGTACAAAGCTGGGTAAAATATTTACAGCCAGTATTTCTAATAAAGGTTTCATTTCTAAAATACATAAAGAATTGTATCAAATTTATAAAAATACTCCCCAATTGATATATGTCAAAAGATATAAACAGTTTTCAGATGATGAAATTAAAGAGACCTAGTCATATGAAAAAATGCTCTAAATCACTATTGATTAGAGAAATGCAAATTAAAACAACTCCAAAGTGCTACCTTATACCTCTCAGATTGACTAAGATGACAGGAAAAGAGAATGATGAAGGTTGGAGGGGATGTGGAAAACCTAAATCACTAATACATTGTTGGTGTAGTTGTGAAATGATCCAACCATTCTACAGAGCAACCTTGAGCTATAACCAAAGGGCTATAATAACATTGTGCATAACCTTTGACCCACCAGTGCCACTACTATATCCCAAGGAAATCATAAAGGAGGGAAAAGGACCATATGTGTAAAAATGTTTGTAGCAGTTCTTTTTGTGGTAACAAATAATTGGAAAATGAGTAGATGCTCATCATTTGGGGAATAGCTAAATAAGTTGTGGTATATGAAGGTAATGGAATGTTATTGTTTCATAAAATTGAAGAACAAGCTGATTAGCTGATTTTAGAAAGGCCTGGAAAAATTTATATGAACTTTTGCTGAGTGAAATAAGCAGGACCAGGAATGCATTGTATACAATATAACAGCAAGAATGTATGATGATCAACTAGGATCTTAGTTCTTCTTAGTGGTTCAGTGATCCAAAGCAATCCCAGTAGACTGGGCAGAAAATGCCATCTGCATCCAGAAAAAGAACTGTGAAGATTGAATGCAGATCAACACATGTTATGTTTATTTCTTTTTCCTCGTTTTCTTCTCTCCCATGGCTTTTCCCTTTTGTTCTGATTTTTTTCTATTCCAACATGAGTCATAAAGCAATGTATATTAAAACAAATAAATAAATAAATAAATTTTAAAAAGGATACTATAAGGTTTCAGGTTGTCAGGACTGAGGAAATTGCTTCAGGAAAGGCAAATATTTAAAGGAGATTTTCTTCCAAAATAAGTTTATCTGAAGGAGAGTAGTGTACTGTGACAAACTCTAGACCACAGGTAATTAAATCCATGTCAAGTATTTGGATTATGCCAATAAACATCTGAGGTTGGATTTGAGCTCCTATCTTCTTGATTCTAGACCTAGTACTCTACCCACTTTGCACCAGCTGTCACTATAAAAAAAAGCATAATATTTATCTTTCAAAGTTTATCTTTGGAGGATTAAATGAAATGATATTTGTTTAAAAAAAAAACATTTAGAATACAGTAGGAGCATTAAAATGCTTATTCCCCTCCCCCCTTCTCTTCTCTTCCCTTCCTTTTTCTACGTGGCACTTATACTTCTGGATTAGCATTTACATTGTTAGCCCTGAGAAGCATTTTGGTGTGCCTAGACAGGAGGGAACTTTTATAACTGGGTTGCATAGTTATGGTATGTGATGTAATTTTTCTAACATGATTTTTAGTAGTTGTAATCTTGAAGTGAAGAAAAATTAAGCAACTATGACAATAGTATTAAAAACCCTCCTTTTTGGGACAGTGATATTAATGATAGAACCTGTTTTTTTGTGCATGTAGTCCAGAATTTTAAAAATATTTCACAAATTCCTTATGATGGTATGAAGTGAAATGGAGGACAATTATCTAGTTATTAGTTTATTGATAGTAAATCTAGCAATTTACATTTCAAAGAAAAATTTTAGTCTGAAGTTTCCTGTTGGGTCACATTAACTGGATAATTTCTTCATATTTCCTTTACATTGTCCTGTAATGTATCAAAGACATATCATTTTCCAAAGAAGCTGAAACATAGTAGTTTATATTTATATCTACACAAGCCAATCAGCATCTCAAAGACCCATCAGGAAGGAGTGCCTGCCTCACTGGTGAGTCAGGGATCTTTTCCTTTATTACTCCAATTCCTGTTATTCAGTTCTCACCAGGTGCACAATCCTCACTCACAGTTGGATGTTGACACCTCTCCCTCAGGAGAAGGGAATTCCTAGGCCACTCCATTTTACTTCAACCCATGGATTTACCATCCTCTTTAATCCCAAGTCAGTGATGAGGGAGTGTCTTGATGCTGTTTCCCAAGTTTCATCAGATCTCACCATCTGTCCTATTATTTGGCTCATTGGACCTCAGGTCCCTCCTGGCCTTTTCATCTGCTCTAACGCTTAACACTCCTATATGAGTTGTCTCTTATTATTAGAATGTCAGCTCTTTGAAATCAGGGATTCTTACTTTTCTCTTTGTTTCCACAGTGCTTGGCATACATTAAGTTCTAAACTGCTTTTCTATACCATTTCACTTAAAAGTTTAAAAAGTGTTTTACATAAAGTACTCAATTTATTTTTCATAGCTACCATATGAGGTGAGTGCTATTATTGCCCACTTTGTTATGGGTGAGAGAATTGAGTCTGAGAGAAGTTACTCTCCCTGCCTTGGGTCACACAGCCAACAAGTGTTTAAGGGGGGATTTCAGTTTGAGTCTTCTTGGCTTTAAGTCTGTCACTCTACTGGATGTGCCAAACCACTTCTGCAATAAGTTGTTCCTGTTATAAAGCTTTTGGTAGAAAATGTATCACTGTAATCAAGGATTACTGACATTATTAAAATGAGTTCATCCTGTTTAATGCTAGACAACATGTGGAAAAGGAACTAAAAATAGAAGTTTCTAATAAATTGAATTTACAATATAAATTCATTACACCATTTATACTTAATGTTCTAAGACAATGCTACTGATGGTAATTACTTTTTGGGTGTGGCTGAAAGATTTATGTTCTTCAAAGACTTGAGGGCAGAGATGGTTTCTTTTTCCTTTCCTTATTTACCCCTACCTTACTATAGTGCCTAATTTGTAGTAGAGATAGAGATTAGATATGGGCTTTCATTGGTAAAGGGAACTTCCAGATGGGAAAATTCTCTCTACCAATGCTAGTCAGCATCTTATCTATAATTTATTGTCTTAGACTGTTATGTATAGCATTCCGAAGTTTAATGACTTTCACAGATAGTATGTCTCAGTAGCTGAACCTGAACCCAGGTTTTTCTTCCTTTCATCACAGTAAGTGATAAATGCTTTTTTAAAAATTGATTGATACCAGCAAGTTAAAAGTGTTGTTGATGGGCTGTTGTTATTTTTGTTGTTGTGTGTTATTTTTTTTTTAGTGAGAGTGAGAGATAATAGATGGACATATTAATATCAATGAAATATTAAATCAATCAGACATTGAGTAAATTGTCTTTGGAGCATTTGCCAAAAGATGAAGAAATGCTTGAAGCAAAAAGCATTTATTTAATTCTGATTATGTGTGAAGCACTAGGACTACAAAAAGAAAAGCCAAAAAATCCCTATTCTCAAAAAAATGATTTTCTAATAGAATAGACAACAAGTGGTTGTCTATTAAACAACTATCATGTTGATAGTTCAACTGCAAGACTATAAATTCTCATGGTTGTTAGGGCATACCAACAAGGCAGATGTTAAGGTCTGAATTAGAATTATATAGGATGGAAGTGCATAGGTGGGTGGCATTATTTAATGGTGGAGAGAGTACCTACACTGAAGAGCAAAAATAAATGGCTAGTCCTCTGATTGAATCAAACACTTGCATAGCCACTGCATACTGCTCAAGAGTTGCAAAAAACCAAATTAGTTATGGTCCTATACTTTGACAGCTCAGTCTAAAGTTGACAAGTGGTATAATATGGTACAGGCAAATATATATACAGAAACACATAGAGGAAACTGTAGAAAGGCAAAAAGAAAATTAAACAAAAAGATACTCATTTTCATAGGTAATGGTTTTTGTGGCAGTTTTTATGGTGTTGAATTGAGTTATTTTGCGGAAACTGCCTACAAAAAAAATCATGTTAAATTATGTGCTTTTCTAAAAGTTCTTTTGTGCCTTATTTGTTAACATTCTACTGGAGTAGAAAGCATTCTAGAATGGTAGAATGAACACTGGATATAGGCTCTTCAAATTGTGGTTTTGATATTAATTAGTTCATTTTACTACTTACTATAAGTTTCAGTTACCTCATCTTTAAAATGAAGGTAATAACTTGAGTCATAAAATTATGAAGATTAAGTGAAATGATATATATGAAATATTTTGCAAGCTATATATATATAAAACATGATTTAAATGGTGCAAACCTCTGTCCTTCTTTTGGTCCTCACTTTTCTTGTCTGCAAAATGATGAAATTGTAGTACATGGTCAGCTTTAAGGTCCTTTCTAGAGCAAAATCTGATTATTATTTACTAGAGAGATGAAACTTACCAGCAGAGGGCACCTGACGTATTACTATGGAGAGATTCACTGTATCACTATCATTGTATATTTGTGTCGAATGTATCAGAACTGAATGAAAACTATCTCAGGATGTTTCATGATTTGGATGAAAGTAAATCTTACAATCTAGCAAGAAAAATGAAGGCATGAATTTGTTATTGTTCAGTTGTTTCAATTGTATCCACTCTTCATGAACCCATTTAAGATTTTCTTGGTAAAGATACTGGAATGGTTTGCCAATTTCTAATCCTGTTCAATTTACTGATGAAGAACTGAGGCAAAGACTTACCTTGAACAGAGGATTAACTATTTAGTGCCTTAAAAAAGAAAGTACTTTCAAAGTTCAGAGGAGGAAGAAAGAACTTCTAGCTAAGATGATCTGGGAATTATTACATCAGTTAACATTTAGTAAGCTATAAATGTGTGCTAATAGGCTGCAGAAAGTATTGAATAAGGAGGTCTTAGAGCCACTAAGACTAAGGTAATTCTATCTTGACACCCAATAAACAGGTCATTTAACTTCTCCATGCTCTAGACAAGTCTTTGAGAATATAAACTGCAGAAATGTTAACCAAGGACACAAAGACAAAAACAAAATAGTCCATGCCTTTAAATATATATATATATATATATATATACACACACACATACATATGTATATATGTATGTATATATATGTACATATATATATACACACACATACACACCCTCATATGTAGATATATATGCTTGTTTATACACACACATACATACAGGCAAACACACCCATATCTCCCTTTCATTCCCCTACCACCAAGCAAGCTACCGTTAGGAAATGATATATTTATGAATAGATATGTAGATATATACATACATACACAGACTCACATATACACATACCCCACATACACATCTTTCCTATCCCTGTTGACTCTAATTAAATTTTGCTCCATATCTTGGCCTAACCTCCCCCTATCCAGGGATCCCTCTCTTCTCTCTTCCCTCACTCTTTCTTTGCTTCCCCATTCACCTATCCCTCACCCCCCTTTTTAATAGATTTTGGAGGATACTATACCTTCATGGTATACATGTAGTGTTGCCTATTGAATCCATTCCCAATGTGAAAAGGTTTTCAGAACTACAAGCTCTCCTTCCCCCTCTAATGCCTCTTTGGGGTTAATTTCCTACTTGGCATATTGGGAACAACTAAGAAGTCAGGGTTCACCTATAGTCACAGAGATATCTGGTTCTTTCCCCTTTATTTCTTTTTGTAAAAGTTGAAGATGTTTCTTACTTTGGGGTTTAGACAAGAGGGATTTAGTACTGTCCTTTGTGTTTCTCTACTGATAGTTCTCTGGCAGAAAAAATGAGATGGTGACATAACCTGGACTTGTCAAATCAAAACATAAAACTACTTGAGATGCTATTTGTACCAGGATCCTAGCCCCTCATTTAATGGCTAAAAGTATCTCTCTGAAATTTTACATGTTACTACTAGGAATTATTTTTTTTTAAGGAAAGGAGGTTCTTTCAAACAGTAAAATTCTCAAATCATTAAATATTTTACCTATTGAAAATTATTTAATTTTTAATTTAATTTAGTTCTCTTATCAGACTGGGGAATCAGGAAGACTCATCTTCATGAGGTCAAATTACTAGCTACTTACTATCTCAGACACTAGCTGTATGACCCTGGAGAAGTCACAGAACCCTGTTTGCCTCAGTTTCATCATCTGTAAAATGAGTCAGTTAAGGAAATGGCAAACCACTCCAGTATTTTTGCCAAAACAAAACAAAATGACAACAGCAGCAAAAATCCAAATGGGGTTATGAAGAGCTGGCCAAAATTGAAACAACTCGGGAACAATTAAGAACCAAAGCAAGTCACTTTATATCTCAATGCCCCAGCCAACTTCATAAGTTGTAGAGAAGATAGTAATCTGTATTGGCAAGAATATCCTTATTAGAAGTTCCCCATATTGATAAAATGCACATTCAATGCCATCCTATATTATGTCATTCTATTCTTCTGAGGTAGGAGGAAAAAAAGGGGGGAGGGAAGAGAGTGGAGAAAAAAAGAGGAGAGTGGAGAAAAAAGAGAAGAGGAAATATGTTCTACTGTAAATGGAAGTATATTAGAAATTATTGTACTGAATTGGAGAAATCTCCCTATTTAAGGCTAACATTAGGTACAGAGCACTTATTGCAAGTCAACACGAAGAGCTGGAGATAAGAAGTTGAGTCTTTCACTTCATCTAGTGCCTTACTATATTCCCTAGGTTATAGAATGACTAAGAGTCATAAATATGCTTCCTCTTCTTACTTAAGGTTTAGCTCATTATGATTATGAGAACTTTTCTGAATAGATTTAGGTTGCTGCTATGAATTTGCTATAGAACTTATAACCAATTACATTTGGATTGATAGCCATACTTTAAACATGTTTAATTCATTAAGTTGGGTGAGATAGCATCCTTAGCAACTTCTCTTAAAAGAATATGTTCTATTTGTATTTAACATTATTTTTCCTATTTGAGAAACCCCACCTTCTCAAGTGAGTGAATATTATAGATATGATTTATTTTCAGAACAAATTTCCATTCCTGTAATAAAAATAAGTCAAATAATGAGTCAGCACCAGGGATAAAAGGGTGGGGATCCCTAAGGAACTAATCAACTATTCAGACTGTATTAGTTTCTTAACTAGTTTACCTTTAAAATAATATCTTCATTAAAATATAATTTTTGGTTATTATGGGCAGTTACTTTAGTTAGTAAACCACCAACATTTTCCAAAATGCTTTGTGGCCCTATACTCATGACCTGACCTCCAGTTCTATCACAAATCTTATGAGAGCCCTACCCATATCTCACAATAAATTGATTCAGTGTTAGGGAAGAATTAGGGAACACCAGGTTACTGTATAACTTTGGGGAAAGTACTTCACTTTGATCCATTCCAGTTTCATCATCTGTAATATGAGGAGATTGGAGTAGACGATTATTAATTCCATGATTCTAGTACTATTTAAAAACAAAACAATTCTTTTTACCAGAAATTTGCAAACACAGAGCTGACTCGTGCCTTTTTCATTTTTCCTTAATTTAAGGGATAATATGGGGTTGTTTGCTGTGTTACAAATTATGAATCTCTATCTGAGAAGCAAATAGTTATTGCAGTGAATAGAGTGCTATGCCTGGAGTCAGGAAAACCTGAGTTCAAATCTAGCCTCATATACTTACTAGCTTTGTGACTCTAGGCAGCCATTTAATTCTGTTTGCCTCAGTTTTGTCATCTGCAAAATGAACTGAGAAGGAAATAATAAATAAGACTAGAAGAAAAAAAAAACTTTACTAGTTTCTGTTATACACTTAACAAAGATCTTAGATAGAAAGAGGCTACCAAAAACAATGCCATTTAAAAAAAAAAAAAGGCTTCCATAAATAGTTCTCAGCAACAAAGGATATGCATCAGTACATAAAACTATTATAAGGAGATCATTCTAGTCTGTTTTGCTAAAATGCAGGTATCTAACCTTTCTAATCTTTTGGCATTTGGACAAACCCTTTAAGCTCCTTCTCAGAAAAAGTTTTTAAATGCACAAAATAAAACATATAGGATTACAAAAAGGAAACTATTGATATTGAAATAGATGTATTTTTTATCAAAGTTCTCAAACTTTGAAATTTACTCTGCACTTTAGGTTAAGAATTCCTTGCTCTAAATGATCTGTCATAAAAGTGGGAGGGATTTTAGAGATCCTCTAATCCAACCTCTCTCATTTTATAAATAATTAATGACAAAAACAATCAGCATTGTGAAGATTGTGCAAATTAAGTCTCATTAGATCCTCACCTGTAAAATTTAAACATGAGGAAATCATAAGAATCAGAGAGGCATCAGTTAGCCCAGGATTACAGAGATATTATATGACTCAATAAAAATTAGAATTCAGGATCTGTGACTCCAAATTCACTCTTTCTGTTGTACCACACTTGTTCATAAAGTTTAATCAAGTGAAAGTTTTGTGTTGAAGGGACATAAATATGAGCCCTGAAAGTAAATAACTGCCTTTCTCAATATAGGTCATAAACTATTTCCTTGTAGCATCAAATGTTAGGAGAACCTGCCAATGCCAAGGGAGGATCTGCCAATGCCAAAGGCCAACCTAGAGAAAGAATAGTGCTTATTGTTTGTTAGGTCATCTCATTGCATTCCATAGACCTTTTTTTTTTTTAAATGAAGTGATCTAACTATTAATTAGTCTTTGAATGGAAGATTAATTTTATTTGAAATAATAAATTAAATTGTACATAATTCTCATCTAACAATTTTCACCTTTTACCTGTAAATGCTCAGTAGTGTTATGATAATTCCTATTTTAGGAATAATGTATTTCTGCTGAGTAGGTTAGCATCATAAACTCTTATAGAATGGGGGAGGGTCACTGCATCTGATAGAGACCTGTAAAAAGAACATCTTTCTGTCTCCAAAAGTAAATGAGTGGGTATCTGCTTTGGTAGAATTCCTATAATTTACCTTAGGCTGATGATGACCTGACTGTAACCTAGCCATACTTAGCCTGAAGAAAAGAACTCATTCCTTTGATAATTGGAGTCTAGGTTCTGGCATCAAGAAAAAACTAATGTTTTTTTAAGGATGCATAGCAATAAATAATTGAAATGTTCTGATTTAATTCATAGGATTCATTGAATAAATCTGGAGGAGGTATACCAAATATAGGTGGATATAGGTGAATAATTTAAAGATTAAAAACCATACCCTTTATATGGCAGAAGGGTGTAGAGGAAAAAGTACTAGGTTGTGAGGTACGACAACCAACTGTGGCACCCTTTCTGTCACCTAGGTGAAGTAATTTAATTAATTTGTGTTTCAGTTTCTTTATCTATAAAATGGGGGGTTGGACTTGAATGTTTCTAAAGGTCTCTTCCAGTTTAAAATATGTGATATAATGTAATTATTTTTTAATGCAAAGGGAAGACTCCAATAAGGTTCACGATATTAATGATAAATATAAAAAATGATTTATAATTGTAGACAGCATGGTAGTTCATGGCTACTGGTGGAACATTATTGTACCTTTGAATTTCATCATTCTACCTCTTAGAAAGATTTCCTTTGCTATTTCCCTGATCTTTGGGAATAAATGGGAATTGCTTTCTTGCTTGCTAGTGCCTTTCACCTACCAGCCACACCTGTTGTCCTCAGTCAAGCCTATTTGTTAGCTTTCTTTATGTTGACTAACCTTGGAGTGTGGGAGAATGTGGGACAAAGAATTGCATGAAAATATTTGCCCTGCCACAGATGGTTCTTTTGAAGAAAAGGAAAGCTATTGTTCCTCTTCTCTTCCTTAAAATTGCATATTCTACTATTTCTCCACCTCTTTTGGTCCTTGGTCTAGAGCATCAAAACCTTAGTTACAGTGTCCATGGTATCATTTGGAGGACAGCTTTCTAAGATAGGCTGGCAGAATGTTTTTATATTTTGATGTCCTAAAATCTTAACATGATCTTAAAAATATGGATTACATTGCTTAAAAATTTTCTGTAGCATTTGAAATCATCACTTTTAAAGCCATTTATACATGGTTTAATTTTTTAACTTCCTGTGCAGACAAGTGTTCATTAAGTTCCAAATACTAGGCACTGGGAATGTACTGATATAAAAGTTCTCCCTAAAGGATCTTACATCCCACTGGGGAAAACTCTATACAAAACATATACAAGACTCAATACAAAGTAATCAGAGCATATTAGCAGGTAGGGAATTCGGAAAAAAAACTCATACATGAAGAAGGCTAATGGGAAAACCAACAATGATAACTAGGTACCAAGATTGAGTGAGTGTTTTGGTTTGCAATTTATGGTACATTTACCATAGAAACAGTTGTAGTGATTAGGCCATCGGCACATAGGAGACACTTTTTAAAAAATCAGCCACTTGAAAGTAATTATTTAAGAGTATGATATTAATAACACTATTTCAAATATTGGTATTTCAACTACATCTATTTTTGCTTACTTTGAAGGAAATAGGATTTTGAGTTGGAAGCAACTTTAATGATAGTATATTGAGTCTAAAACCTTCATGTACAGAAAAAACTGAGTCTCAGAGAAGAAAGTTAACTTGATCAAGGTTACACAGTTCATAAGAGACAGAATCTAAAGTTTCTGTCTTAAGTCTCTTTTTGTTAATAAAGAAACTGAAAGGAGTTAAGTAACTTGTCCACTTGTCAAAAAGACTATTTTATGGAGAACTCACACAGGGAAAACATTCAAAAAGAGGTCAGAAAAAAGTGATACAAGGACACTCTCACCTCTTAAGAACTTTAGAATTGATTGTATGACATGGGACTCACTGGTACAGGACCACCCACCATGATGTACTTCATCAGAGAAGGTGATGACCAAAGCAGAATTGAATTAGTTCGGAAGAAACAAAAAGTTAGAGAAGCCACCCAAATGTTCATAGGGACTATTTGTGTCCAATTTGTGGCAGAGCATTTTGAGCTTGTATTAATCTGATCAGCTACAGTTGTAAGTCTAACATTGTGATGTTGTTTTGCTCTTCTTCAAGAATGAAGGATAACAATCAACCAAGATAATAGAGATAATAATCAGCAGACCATAATTTAAATTCAATTTTCTGACTTCAAGTAGAGTGCTTTTTATCATAAAATTTATAGTAGGCATTTATGTAATGCCTACAATGTGCAAGTTACTGTTTTAAGCAGTTTATAACTATCTCATTTGATCATCACAACAAGCCTGGGAGGTAGGTGCTTTTATTTACCTTCACTTTATAGCTGAGCACACTGAGATCAGCAAAGATCAAATAACTTGCTTGTAGTTGCAGAGTTGGTAAGAGCCTGTGGTAGGATTTGCACTTGGATCTTCTTGATTTTAGCACTAGCACCCTATTTACTCTGCCACTTAGCTTCTGCATGTTAGTGACACTCCTTGACACCTGTATTTGGAGATTATGGCTTTATTGGCAAGGTTTTATATGTGTGTATGAGAGGATTCTATCTATTTCCTAAGGAAATATGTCTCTACAAAAGTGAAAGCCATATCTCTTTTGTGAATTGGTTGACCATAGCCATTTATTTCTCAGTACTTTCATCCTTTCCCCAGCTGAGAATGGAAAGCAGTGACTTCTTACTACTGCCTTCTTTTCCATTTATGCTTATGCAGATGGTGCAAGTTTAGTTTCTCCATACGGATTGTTAGATATGAATGAGATGTGTCCTAATTGCAAAGTAATCTCATTTCACTTTCATAGGTTTCAGATTCACTAGACTTGGGTTAAACAATTTAGGGTGGATCCTGACTATTTTATTCTAGAGAAATTTTGCCTGGGATATTAGAAGAGTTGAGGAAAAAAAGTCACCAACTAGTTACATGGTAGAATGTAATTTGTTTTATTAGTCTGTTAATAAGAAAGGTTCTGTCTACACATGAGGATTTCTGAATAGCATAAAACTTCTTTTTAAAAGGAGAGCATTTTTTATATGTGCATATTTAAAATTACAAGAAGAAATGTGGTTTAGTCAGATTCTTTAATTATAAGTCATACCTCTGCCTTCTGTGGAAACAGAGGAGACTTAGCAAAACCTCATGTTTATTTAAAAGGGGGAGTTACTTTTTTCTCTTTAGTCTGCCAGGAGGAGTGTCTGAGCAGTACTTGCTTTCTGAATAGGAAGTAACCGTGTGTATAGTAAGTAACACCTTAAGTTTGGATGTCAGGAGTGAAGGACAACCTGTCAGCCAACTTCCCTAGAGAATGATGGGGCAGCTACTTAAAAATGATCGAGAGTGGAATATAAAGCTGGTGGAACAGATGTGCTGTATGGGTCAGTAGAGCAATGTGTATAAATCCTCCATTTCCCGTGTTTTCAGGATTGGAAAAATTGTACTATTTGTGTTTGTACAGGGAGAATTTTGCATATGGCAGGGCACTTTTCAGAATACCAGGCAAACTAGGACTATAGCTTTATCGAAGCCCTTTGGAGTAGGTTGTGCTTTCTTTTTCTGTTTTAATATTTCTTTCTTTGTGATATTAAAAGCATTTAAGTTTGATTGGATTGAACTGAATATAAATCAGTGTGGTTTTCAATGATCAATAATGATTTGCACAGATATTTATTATTTCCTTGATTTTTCCCTTTCCCTGTAAGTAGTTGTAATTAATAGGATGATTTATAAATTGTTTCCTTCTCTTTCTTTCATATTATAATAGCTCTTTCTTTAAAGCCACATTTGGAAATTTATTGGCCATTAATTTGGAAATGTTATGTTGTTATGGTTATAATGATTACTGATTTATTCTTTAAATATAATTTTTATATAGAAGTGTATTACTAAATTTTATTCCCTGAAAACTGACTTGTTAGCCAGTAAAACCTGTAAACTCTCTGAGAGCATAGGAATTCCTTCCCTAATTGTTGTCATGGTAGCATTACCCAAAATATAACCTCAGTGTAGACATCACTGTCTAAACTAACAGAAAGGACCATTATAAAAGTACAGATTGGAAAATTAGATGGTGTAATCTGGACTACTCCCTTTTTGTTGAGCTAGTTTAAAAAAGGGACAGATCTTGAAACTTTTTTTCCATAGGACTCTTATTACTTTCCATTAGCAAGATTGGAACAATAAAATTCATATTAACCCTTCCAGTTTGGTGTTGAATAACATAGGAATTCTTTGTAAAAAATGTCTCCTACTTCCAAAGGAATTCTCACCAATTAGGCTTAATAAGATTTATGAAAAAGTTTTAAAAATTCTTTTTATGGAAGGTAGAACTCTTACTAACTACTATTAGTCACCAACATAAGAAGTTTTGAGTGACACATCTTATGAATTTATAATGGGGTATACATATTAACAACTGTCTGTTAAGCACTTATGTTATGATATGCACTATCCTATGTGCTTAGGAAATAAGGGGAAAAATGAAACAGTTCCTATTTTCAAGGAGTTCTGGCTATATAAATATGTATGTGTATGCATTTTTCTGTAATTGCTTGTTAGTTACTTTTGAGTCATAATTTTATATCTTAGTGTGATTTATAATGATCAGATACTAGTATTAGATTAACTGCATATTCTTATATTTAATTTGCATAAGTTCCTACCATAATATAATAGAAACATGATGTTTCATTTTTAATTTTATTCACATGATTGATTAATTTTTCATAGACCATATTGTTTTCCCAGAAAAGAAATAACTTTTTAAGATGGTTATATAGAATTTTTATTCCTTCATATTGATTCCATATATACATTCCAGTTAAAGTTATATTTCTATATGTAACTCAGAATTCAGACAACCAAATAGTATATTGCTAACATCTTCTACATTTTAATTGACTTGATTTGGAGAAGGAAAGACAAAAAGTCCACATAATAAGCTTTTTGTATTTTTTCTTTCTTTATATCATATTTCCTTTATGTATTGTGTTGTTTGTTTTTTAGTCCTGCCCTACTTTTTGTGTCCATTTGGGGTTTTCTTGGCAGAGATACTGGAGTGGTTTTCCATTTCCTTCTCTAGCTCATTTTACATATGAGGACACTGAGGCAAACAGGATTAAGTGACTTGCTCAGGATCATTTAGCTAGTAAGTGTCTGAGACCAGATTTGAAATCAGAAAAATGAATCTTCCTGACTTTAGGCCTGGCACTCTTAATCTACCACCTACTGGCCCTTTCTATGGATTGGTAAATCCTAATGCAAATCATTCTCTAATTAAGTTTATGTGGGCAACTAGATGATTCAGTGAATAAAGTGCTGGGCCTAGAGTCAGGAAAACTCATCTTTGTGAGATCAGTTCCTGCCTCAGACATTTATGTAACCCTCAAGATGTCATTTAACCCTGTTTGCCTCAATCTACTGGAGATGGAAATGGCAAACCACTCCAATATCTTTGCCAAGAAAACCTCTGGTCCATGGGCTCATGAAAAGTTGGACACAACTCAACAATAACAGGCTTAAAGTATGTTGATAAAATAGTAGAAATAATAATCTGATCACCTAATACCAAAGTCTTACATGATAGCATTCAATTTAATAACTTGAAAATTTCAGGTAACATCCAGATTTTTTAATTTTTTCCCCCTGAGGTAATTGGGGTTCAGTGACTTGCCCAGGGTCACACAGCTAGGAAGTGTTAAGTGTCTGAAGTCAGATTTGAACTCAGGTCCTTTTGACTTCAGGGCTGATGATCTATCCACTGTGCCATCTAGCTGCCCCCAGACTTAATTTCTTATGCTTTCCTAGTCACTTTCAAAATATTTCTCCCTTCCTCTCCTTCATCCTCTTGCCTATCCCAATTTCCCTTGCTTTTTCTCTACTTTCTCTATAAAACTGTAAGCCTTTCTGAGGGCATTTGGTTTCTACACCAAAACCTAGTACAGTCTTCTACACACAACAGGCTTCTCATGGTATTTGATTAAAAATATTTTTCAACATTCAGTTTACGATTGATAATTTCACATTTTGCTCAAGTATGTTGGAAAAGTTGAACTCAGTAATCATTTTTTCCCTCAGATGTAGATGAGTGGGAATTAAATTTTGAGAGGTGGTAAAGGGGGAAAAGTCTTTATTTTTTATTGTTGTTGCTGTTTATTTGTTTGTTTCTTTGAATGTAGTATGTGTATCTCTATTCCTTCCTCTTGTTTGGTAACATTTTAAAATACATTTCCTTGTAAATTTCAAATCTCCTTTAAATTGAAAATTAGAATAAAAAGAAATAAATCTCAACCCTTGGAAGTTAATATTGATTTTGTACATTAGATGTCTGGATGTCTGGGATCTAGAGGCCTAGAAAGAAACTGCTGAACCTTTTTTTTTTTTTTTTTTTTTTTTTTTTTACAAATATTATCTCCTTTGATTCTCATAATATCTCTTTGAGGTAGATGCCATTTTTATTTTCATTTTATAATTGAAGAAATAGAAGTGAAAATACTTGACCAGATTCACAAAGCTAGTATCTGAGGGTAGCTTTGAACTAAGGCCTTCTTAATTCCAGACTCAGTGCTCTATCTACTCCCTAGCTTCCTTAACTTAAAGAAATGAATTTCCAAACGTCAAAGTGATATGAATGTGATGGTGTTATTTTTGTTATTTTTATTATTGCTAGTCACTTTTCCTTTGCTTAGGGCAGTGACTAACATTCTCAGCCTTTCCATTCCCTGCCCCAATCAATGAGCTTAATACTTAGCTCTCCTTAAGAAAAAAGTCTGTGAACATCTGGAATAGAGGCTTTTTAAGGACTTTTCCAACTTTAAAACCCTATGAATCTAAAATATTTTCTAAATATATTCTTAGCTTTTTTTTTCTACCCCCTAAATTTGATTTCATTTGAATAATGAGTTCTAACATTCATATTTTTAATACAAAAAATAAAGCAAATAAAACTATCCTTTCTTGGATCCCAAACTTTATTTATATATCATTTTAGTTAAGTTATAGGAAATCACAGGACATAAGGGCTAGAAAAAGCCAAGAACATCATCTAGTCCAACTTCCTTTTTTTGTGAATGAGGAAAATGAGCATTTCCTTTATTTAAAGACACCCCCTCCCCACCTGCACCCTCCTGTTGGTTTCAAGTAATATGTTACCATTAGTTTGGAGTAGAGGCTTTCATAAATGTATGTCACTCAGCATAGATAACAATTTTACAGGAAATTGGGGGGTTATCAAATGAAAAACTCAATATTGATGATTTTTGGAAAAATGAAATTGGTTCTTGATGTCTTCTTGCAATTTAATTATTATTTTCATTGAGAACTTTTCTTAACCTGAGAAATAAGGCTATTCTTCCCTATCCTGCTTATGTAGGAAATGACAAAATAAATCATGAAATGGTTTTAAAGTTCTCAGGCAGTTTTAATTGAAGAGAACTGAGAAATGTCTGTATTGAAACAGGAATGTCTGCAAATGATGCAGATTATGATTTCTAGTCCAGAAGGATTATAAAAGCAGACAGAAGAACTCTTAAAAAATCATAATCTACACTAGACCATAAACAAATCCAAGTTATATACATTTTTGATGACTTGCTACTTGAATTAATATTAAAAAGTTGAGAAGCATTAGAAACAAAAAGTTAATATCTAAAAAAAAATGGGCTGCTTAGATTTCCATTAATATTAGTCATTGTCACCCTTCAAGAGTTGCCTTTTGGTGTTTGGTTTCCGAGAAGTAGCAGCATTATCATTAACCATGTCTAGAATATGATATTCACTTTAGATGAAAAATGGCCCAATGATTTGGGCAGCATAGAATTATAACCACAGGAAATGGGCCAGCCCAACTGTGGCTCCTGCATATAGGAAATCAGAATTCATATTATGTATGATGACTTTCACATTTAAGCATCAGAGGTCTTTGGGGATTCAGCTTATAAAATTAAAAGTGACTGAGTATTCTTGCCTTTTTTGTCAGCTAAAATGGTACATATTTAGGATGTCGTGCTCACATCTGTCTTTCCAAAATTATGAAATGTGTTTTATTTTCTAGGGTCTGAAAGAATTCTTCCTAAAGTACTACTATGCAGTCTTTCTGTAGCATTAATCATTCCAATAGCTGTTAAGTAGAATATTTAGGAATTTACTAGAATGCTGACTGTTAAAACCCATGTTGTCTGATCACATCACATAATCTGAGAGCTGGAAAGGAAGAAATAAATGCAGGAAGTGTAGTCACTTGGTCTATAATCCCATGAAAAACCAAGGCGTTCCTAGCACCTTGTGGGTGGCAGTGACAAAATGACCTTTGCTATGGAGTCTCAGGGAAGAGTGGGCAGTATTGGAACTGATAGTACTGTTTTGTAACTGATTTGATACTTCAGTTACCTTTAACACTTTGGAGGTAGAACATACAAAACATATGTCTTAGGAAAAAATCATTTTGGTTAATGTTATGGCTTTAAGACATGAAAAACTATAGATATCACGATTCTGAGGGCAACTGTTTTTAAGATATCTTGGGTGTTGATATTCAGCAAATGTTAAATGATATCAGTGTAACTTGACTGTGTTAAGTCACAGGTAAAGGACAGAGTACTCCTTTATTTTCTCTTTGGGATCATGTGTCAGTTGTATCTCCATATGAAAAGATAATAATTCTGGGAAATGAGGTGTGTGACTATGTGTGTGGTTGCATGTATGTAACCATCTGGTGTTTAAACTGATTTCTAAGTTTGTTGAGACTGAGGCTGTGGATCCTAAAGACAACTGCTTATAAAAGCCATTTTGAACTTTATATTCTGTGAGTGAGATAATCTGGCAAACACTTTTCTGGACTGCATTTCTGCAATCACAATTTTAAATCTTAGTGAGAATGTACTGGATAGAGCTGGCTTTGAATTCATGAAGCCCTAAGTTCAAATCTCACCTCTGACAACATACTGGATGTGGGATCCCAGGCATATCATTTGACTTTTCATTGCTCTAGGCAAGATATCTAAGATTATGAAATGAAGAGAAGGTGCCAACCTGCATTAGTAGTGGAAAATTCCACACTCAGCTGTTCCTGATGCCTGTAATATTCTATAAATTAAAAGAGAGATAAATGTCTGAAGCTTCATTAAAGAGATGATAAATTTTGTTGAAAGAGATTCCAAGGAAAAAGAAAAGATTATAGTATTATTATACTAAGATTTTGGTTTTATTTATATTTGGATATTGGTGACCATTTTGTTTTTATTGGACAGACGGACTTTTGAATAAGATGCTGTTATTGAAAGGCTTGAAAAGGATTCTTGAGGTCTGGATGTAGTATTGAAGGGTAGTAGAGAATAAAGAAAGATTGTTTATGTATAGAACAAAGGAGGGAGGGAAAGAAAGAGGAGGGAGGGAAGAAGAAAAAAGGGGAGGGGGAAGGAGAAAGGGAGAAAGAGAGAGACAGATAGACAGACAGACACACAGAGAGACAGAGACAGATATTTGTGATTCCATGAAAAAACCAGGACTCTTGCATAATTCTTGGTGGTATCCATCACACCTTGTGGTGATGGATCAATGATAAAGTGACCTTTGCAATTGAGCCTTAGGAAAGAATGATCAGTAATGGAGGTGATAGTACCTACCTTATAGTTGATTTGATACTCTGGACTTCTTTATTTAACTCTTTAGAAGAAGCAAATATGATCTTCATTCCCTATATGAACATGGGCTGGATTTGGATTATCTGGGAAATGGGCCATTCCCTCTCCCAACATGACTACTCTCATGGTCAAACTGTTGTCTGTGCAGCTACCTCCCTTTTCTATCTTCACTGTGTTTGGTCTAGTAGAAAAAGTTTTGGTTATGACTGATAGAAATGATAAATAGCATCTTTTACATCATCTTTTTATATGCATAGACTCAATACATGAAGAGATACCATTGGATTATTTCTACATATTATTATAAACCTTCAGGTAGTTATATGTTTACTAATAGTCACATCTCTTTATCTTTTTTTCAGATGAACGGGACAAAGTTCAAAAGAAAACTTTCACTAAGTGGATAAATCAGCATCTCATGAAGGTCAGTTTGTATTTCTTGCAATTTTTGTCTTTGAGTAATTGAAGGTATGCAATTGGGATACTTTGACTTCTAGGTATCTAGACACATAATTAGTATGTGGTCTTTGTATAATAACAGAGGTGAGGAAATAAGTTTCTTAAGATTGCAGTTAGCAACATGTCATTGGCAAAGTATGTTATTACTTTGTTCTGGAGTATATTAAAAGTTAAAATAATGCTTCGGTGAGTTGGCAGATCGTAGCTTCTCAAAGTCTCATCTTCATAAGAAACCTTTCTTAATTTTCCTTAATGCTAGTGCTAGCTATCTGTTAATTATTGAGTATATATAATTTGCTTGTAGGTAGTAAACTCCCTTATGTATTATTCTAGTTGTTTGCATATTTCTCCTGTTAGACTGTGATTTCTTTGACAGCAGACACTCTTTTTCCTGTTTCTATAGTTCTTCTTAGCACAGTGCCTTATACTTAATCAATGCTGTCTAACCTATAGAGTACATGTCAAAATGCTGCCATTTAATTCTGAGCCAGAGATTTTTTTCATCATTTAAAATGATTTCCATAATTATTTCTATGATTGACTTTGTGGGTCTAAAAATACATATAGTTGGTATAAACAAAAATATGAGTTCCAAGATTTAGTTTCATTAAACTTGGTATGATGCAGAAAACGTCACTTATTATCTTATATTTCAATTACCCTACCTGCCAAATAGTTTTGAAACTCCCCCAGTAAAGTATTGATTATGATATTTTAGCCAGAATTCAACTTGGAAATAAATTGTTTTCCAAATGTCTACATGTTGGTCTGTTTTAGGTAAATCATCATTTTCACTTAGAAAATAGTGTTAGAAGTAAGTTTTCATAAAAGCCTATTTAACTTAAAATATATGAGAATAAACTCATGGCCTCAAACCATTTATAATTAAGAAGGTGTTTAATGATGATACTTAGTTTTATAGATTAGGAAATACAGGACTAGAGTACGAATTGACTTCCTCAATATTATACATTGGGATTTGAACCCAGTCCTTTGATTCAGGATCTGGTAGCTTCTACAAAAAGGATCAGAGATTCTAGAATATCATATTCTAAAAGTCAAAGGACCTGGGGTTACAAACAAGAATTAGCTACCCAGCGAGACTGAACATCATATTTCAGGGGAGGTGATGATCTTCAATGAAGTAAGCAGTAACTCTTACTTCATTGAAGTAAGAGACTTTGAAAAAAACAAAATTAAATAGAAAATTTAATCTTCAAACACAAGACTCAAGAAAAGCATAGAAAGGTAAACAGTGGAAAATATATATTATTTAAAGGTTAAACTGTTTACATCCTTAGATAGAAAATGCTATCTGTAATTCTTGAGAAATTTAGTTGTTATTAGGGCAAAGGGGAGCATCACATGGATGGAGGGAGGGGTTGTGAAAGGACTCTGATGTGATGATATCAAAGAATAAGACTTTAAGGGGTGGCAAAACATCTGCACTAGAAGAAGAGGAAAGGGAAGGCATAATGGGACAAATTATATCACATGAAGAGACACAGAAGATCTATTATAATTGAGGGGAAGAAGGAAGGGGGATGAGCATTGTTCTGAAGATTGATCACATCAGTTTTGACTCAAAGAGGGGAGGGAATAACTTAATCATTCAGTTGGGTGCAGCAATTTATCTAACCCTATAACCCTATAAAGAAGGAGGACCAGGAAGAGGAAAGAAAAGGGAGAGGCTGGATAGAAGGAAGGTCAGAAATACTAGGGAAAAAAAAGGTAAGGGGGCAGGGTGATAATGATAAGGTAGTGGGTGAGGTAAGTTAAAAAAAAAAACACAAAACCAAAATATTTTTCAGTATTCTGACCCCTTCTTTTTCTTCAATGAAAGGCATCAGAAAAAGGAGCAATAGTCATAAGAATCACATAATTCCTAAATGGTCTCTGAGAATATATGAAGGAAATATCATTGGGTTAAGAGCCCTATTTAGGGACTCTATCCACTGAAACAGATGTCAAATGCTCTTTGATTAGGTAACTAAGTTCTAAAGAATTCCTTGAGATTCAGAGAGGTTAATTATCTGGAGTCACACAGCTATAGAGTCAAGAGAAAGACTTTGAATTTATGTGGTCCAGGTTAAATTCACTCTACTTACTGTGTTTTGCTGCTCTTCCCTACTGGTCTACTAATTTTAGTTTTTATGTTGGCATTCTGAATGTAAAAATCCCATCCAGGGGCATAATCTTTTCCCATGACCCTCAGACTAATTAGCAAATCTAGCTTCTGAACTAGCTCTGGACTGGCAGAACTCATAAATATTGGGAGTGCAACAAATTATCAGCAGAACATAATTTCAAAGATCATTAGGAAAGGTCTGTTTTAATTGGAGGGAGGTGGGCCAAGTGCAAGCTGGCTGATCATGGTCACCAAAGGCAGGCAACGCAGAACTGGGGCAGTGGGGACTTCGTGCACTGGAGAATCTACAGGGAGGAATCTACAGCAGTATTGGCTACTTTGCCTTGGTTACAAGCCAGTAGATTAGCAGAGAAGTTATAAAACATCCAACACAAACACAAAAGATCAATAGTGAACCCCAAATGCCAGACTCTCTTGGGACCTGGCCACACCCACCCAGCATTGAAGTCAGTTAGCAGCTTGTAGAGGAAGCTTAGACAATCTCCCTTGCCCTAAAAGCAGATCTCAGCTTAAAAAAATGAGTTAAAAAGCAAAAAGAGCTTTGACCATAGATAGTTTTTATGGTGAAAGAGAACAGATTTCAAACCTAAGGAGATCAAAAGCAGATTGTCTCCAGATGAAGCCCCAGAGGGTAAAATAAATTGATCCCCTCATGCAAGGCTCTCCCAGAAGAAATTAGAAAGGAACTTAAAAGAGAGCTAGAAGGAAAAAGGGGGAAAGAATTGAGAACTTTGTAAGAGGGCTTGGAAAGGGAAACACAGAAATTATCTGGAAAAAATCCATTACAATAGACTAAGTAAAATGGAAAAAAAAAAACATATAATTCCTTAAATAATAGATTTGACAGAATGGAAAAAGAAAACAACTACCTAAAAAACAGAATTTGTGAAATGGAAAAAAAATCCATTGAACAAAACAACTCATTGAAAAATTTAATTGGGCAAATTCAAAAAGAATTTAAAAAAAAAGTAAAATCAGAACTGAACAAATGGAAATGAATGACTCAATGAGACATCAGGAATCAATCAAGCAAAACCAAAAAAATGAAAAAATAGAAGAAAATATAAAAATCCAATCCAATGTTGAACATATTGGCAGCTACTGAAGAAATCAAGTTATATCTGTATTGTTAAGCCTGAAACAAATGAAACATAATGAAGTCACAAATAGATATATGCATGACTTACAAATTCTTGATCAAAGGAGAGATGAATAACAGAATTTGTAGCATTATCATGTATCCAAAAGTACAGAGAAACATTTTAATGGAAAGCTAGAAAACCACTTTGAAGATAATTGCTAATTATTCACCAACATCAAATACAGAGTATGAACAAAAACAAGTCCTATGAAGCACCAAAATTAAGACAACATATATTTGAAATTTTGGTGACAAGTGTGAAAGTGAGCAGAAGGGACAGTGGCAAAATCAGTTAGATGGTAGATTTTAGGATCAAGAAATTCAAGGAAACAAAGGCTTGTCCACTATTCAGAAGCTTCATCACTGCAATTAATGTTTGCTTGTTCAAAAAGAAAGTCAGAGGGCATTGCTTGTGGTAAGAAAAATATGATTTGAAAAATCTTAATGGGAAAGAAGCAATTGATTCTAAGAGTGGGACTGAGCCATCACTCTCAGTTCAGGACCTATTCTGGGAGAAAATGAAGTTCTCTCAAGTCATTGAACAGTTAACAAAAGATTTAGTTTGCTCTAATAACAACAGAAACATGAAACAAAGATACATTGTACTTGGCTTTTTTTAATCAGTATTCTTAAATGACTAAAGTCAATATGGTGTGACTTAATTTAATCTCTGTACCCACAAAAAAAAAATCAGTGTAAGAAAAATAGTTGCAAATATAGTTAAGCTTCTTATGTATAATATTCTTAATTTAATATAATTATGTTAATTTGATGTTTAAAATGTAGTCTTTTCACATGAGAGAAGACTAAGAATAATTATATAATAAACTCAGATTACTTCTGAGTGTAATATGACATGCTGAGAATGAACAAAGTTATGTAAAAAGTGACATTAACTCTTTCAGGAGATGTTAAATATATTTATGACAGTTTTAGTTTAAAAATTGTATAGATCAATACAAGAAAGTTGAACAAGTAGTGTTTTTTTAATAGTATTTTAATATAACCATAAACTACTTATCTTTTGTATTTAACATTTATTTGGCCTATGTAATTATTTTAACATTTTTATTATCGCTTAAAAAGTTTTTTAATTTGTAAGATAAATATAATAAAAATATTAACGAAAGTGAAAATCTCAAAAAATTTGTTTCAAGATAAACATCATAAGAATAGAACTGATATTGCATTCTCAGAATATTTTACATGTGAAAAATCCTTCTTAGAATAACTTCAGTGGGTAAACCAGTGAATAATTTCCAACCTCTTCACTGTTCAATCAAGACAACAGATGGACATTTTCTTTGGTAGCTGACCTTTGCAAATTTAGTGGCTGAAAGCATACTAATGTTATTCTTTGTTTCCTATATTTGGTAACAAGTGGCCAAAAAAAATTGCAGCTTATGAGAAGGAAGAAATGAAAGGGGAAATCTGTCTTTGTATATGTCTATGATATTTATATGTAGAATGATTTCTGGACCCTATAACGTATTTTTGTTTGGGTATTTTTTTTCTTTTATCAATCTGTTGAATATCAGTCTGTTGAAATACACAAACTGAGGTATGTGGTGGGGACATGTGACATGGGAGTACAACCAAAATACACATGAATGGGAAAATAACATTCACTTATTTTAAGTCCTTTGTCTGTATTCAGACCTATTTGAACATTAGACCAAAGTGGAAATATAACTCTCTTCCAACTCTCGAAATTTTGTCACCTCAATCCCCCCATTTACTATGATTCTAAATATGTAGAAAATAACTATGATCACTTACCATCTTCATTTCTTCACATCCCACTCATTTATCAATCTGTTATCCCCATTTTGATAATTTATAAATTTGATAACATTTATAGAGTGCTTACTATGTGCCAGGCACTGTACTAAGCATTTTACAAATATTATCTTATTTGATCCTCTCAACAACCTTTGGAGGCAGATGCTATTATTATCCTCATTTTACAGCTGAGGAAACTGAAGCTGAGAGATGTTGAGTTGTCTAATGTCACGCAGCTAGTGTTTGAGCATAGATTTGAACACACAGGTCCAGAACTCTCTCCATTGTACTACCTGGATACCTCTAGACAGCTCCTCTCTGTTGAAGAGAGAAGAAAAGGTAGTCTGAGCATTGACTTTGGTAATAAACGAGCCACAATTTAAAATTGTTTAGAATATAGTTATGCGACTTACTATTTTTGCCTAGCACTGTGCCAAGTTCTGGGAATATAAAGGGGGAAAGATGAAATTGTTCTTGCCCAAGGAACTTGTGTCCTGCTGGTAGAGGAGAGGAGGAGTGAGATGGGAGAATACACAGATCAATACACATATATACATATATGTATATACATTCATACATAGACACATACAGAATCATATACATAAGGTAATTTTGAGCAGAGGTTTAGGAATCTTGAAGGAGCTTAGATTTCAAGAGGCTGAGGGGAAGAAAAAATGCATTCCGGGCATGAGAGTTTGAGCCAAGGAAAAGAAATAGAAGATGGCACATTTTGCATAGGTAATAGTATGATGTATTTGCCAGGTCTATAAAATATATGAATGAGAGAAATGGAAAATCACTCTGGGAAAGAAAGTTCAAAGACAGAAAGTGGAGAGTTTTAAGTACCACCAAAGAGTTTCTATTTTTTCCTCTGGGTAATAGGGAGCTATAAAGGGCAATTGAGCAGAAAGTCATGGTCAGATTATGTTTTAATAATATCAGTTTGGCAGTAGAATTATGGAGGGAAGAAATAAGGTAGAGAAACCTCATTAGGCGGCTACTCTGTTAATACAGAGTATGGGTGATTAAGGCTTGATTGATGGTGGAGGTCATGACATGGATTTGGAAAATGATGTGGAGATTGAATTGATAAAATTTGGCAGCAGATTAAATATGGAGAATAGAATTAACGAATTATGGATGATTATAGTTAGGAGCCATGGTGACTGGATGAATGGTAATTTCTCTTTTTTTGGATTATATTATTTTATTTTGGCTTTTCTGTTCTTATTTATTTTTGTGAGGTCTTTCAGAAGCCTTTTATTTTGATAACAACATTTCATGATAAATCCCCTCATTCCTTGGATACTCTCTTGTGACAAAGCAAAATAGTAAATCCAGCAGTAACATTTGACAGCATTTACAAATTTTGTAATTATATTCTCTCATTAGATGGTAATTTCTTCACATAAAAAAAGAAAATTATGAAGAGGCTTAAGGTTTTTTTGAGGGAAATGACAATTTCTCCTTTGGATATAATAGGTTACAGGTGGCTATGGGAAAATCAGTTAGAAATTTCCATAAGACCAGAGCCAGGAAAGAGAAATGAGATCTGGATATATGCCTCCCCCCAATATGTTATGTGTATATATGTGTGTGTGTGTGTGTGTGTGTGTGTGTGTGTGTGTGTGTGTGTGTGTGTATACATATATATGCCTCATCTTAATAACAATGATAATTGAATCTAAGGAAACTGATAAGATCAGACAGAATGTCAAGAAAAAGCAGAAGTACACTTACGATAGAAAAATAAGACACACACACACACACACACACACACACACAATCACAATGGAGAGTCATAGATTATGATCCAACAAAGGGAACTAAGGAATAAAGGTCATATAGATAAGAAGAGAATCAACAGAACTAGAACTTTTTCATAAAAGCAGAGGCAGGGAAGAACAGAGTAGAGAGCAGAGTCAAATGATGCAGAAAAATCAAGAAGGATCTGAGAAAAAAATTTTGAATTTGGCAATTAAACAATTTTTACTAGTCTTGCAGAGTAAGAGCCATTTCAGTTATAGAAGTCAAGATGATGAATTGTTGATACATAAGTAGGATATGAAGAAATTGAAGACCAGTAAGTGCTGATAGCTATTTTCTAAGTGTTTAGAATCATACGAAGTAGGAGATTTGGGTGACAGAATTGTTGAGAGTTTGACAGAGAGTCTCAACAGAGAATTGTAAGAGAGTTGCAATCTCTGATTTCATTCAAGAATCCCTTCTCCTGCTTCCTTGAGATAGTATTGTCCTTAAACATCTTCAGCAATGAAAAATTAAATGATCTTATAAAGTAAGACATTATAATTTTGGGTAGTATAAAAGTTCTTTCTTATGTAATGTTTATTTTCTTATATTATGAGTTTATGATAAAATAACTTATTATACCTTCACTTCTCAGAAATTCTGCTTTCCTTTTATTTACTGTTTTTCTCTCTTCTCAAGCCTTTTATCAACCTGACAGTTCTCCATTTCCTTTTTAAACTTCCTTTTATGTGTTACCTTCACCCAGTTGAATGTAAGCTCTATGAACATTGGGGTTCAATTTATTTCTGCTTGCTTATTTTATTCCTTGAGCTTAGCACAATGTCTAGCACCAAGTAAGTGTTTAAAAAATGCTTGTTGACTTGACTGAACAAAACTTCTCAAATATTTATAGCAGATGGTAGCTCCCTACTTCCTTGGGAAGATTGAAAGCTTCTAATCAGAGGTCCCTTAACTTTTTTCTTTTATTCAGCTCTTCATACTTCTTTGCCTCTTTTTACCTTCTTATATCCTATCTTGGGAATAGATATCCTTATTCCTTGCCAAGGTTAATGCTGTTTGCTCCTTCATTGATTACTCACAACCTTTTCAACTGTCTTCACAGTCTTGCTCCATCTGTTCTTTTTCTATCTTTCTACTTCTCCTTTTCAGTCAATTTATTATCTCACAAAGGCTTCCTTCAATCTTTCCCTTGTTTTGTCTTGTCATTCAAGGCCCTCTATAGATTTTACTTTGCCTTTTAAAATTTATCTTGTATTATCATCCTCTCATAGTGTAAAGTTTAGACAAATTGATCTACTTTTTGATCTCCAGACATATGCACCCCCCAAACAGCCTTTTTTCGCACTGTTCCCCAAAGCTGGTATAAGGTGTACCACCATATGTTGCATTCCAATTAATTTTAAAAGTCCTATTCTAAAAGATCCTTAGCAGTTAGTAAGCACAAGTCTTACCAAAATCTTTTCTCTCTGGATACCTACAACATATAATAGGTACCTAATGTTTGCTGAATTTAATTGAATAGAGTTGAAATTTGCCTCTTCCTAACTTCTTTCATAGTCTGTCTTTCTAGATACACAAGCTAACTGTGCTTCTTCCACAAGCTCTGAAGTAATTGAAGAAGTTGAATCAGTCTTTTCCAGGCTGAATATTCATTATTTGGTTCTTTGTTTGATGGTTTAAAAAGTGCTCCCTCTCCTGTTTGACTATCTCTGGATATGTTTCAGTTTTTCCATAATTCTTTTATTTAAAAAAATATTGATGTCTTTTGTTTCTTACATCATTAATAGTTAATCCATTATCCTCCTCCATCAATCCCCCAAGAGCCATCCCAAATAACAAATATTTTTAAGAGGAAAAAAAAATCAGCACATTGGATTGATACAATGAAAAACTTTGAAAAAATGTGCATTGTGTAATGCCTCTGCATTAAAGAGTTTGGTAGGCTGTCTTCTCATATTTCATTTGAATCATGCTTTTTCATATTTCTTTTTGATTTTTGGGTTTTTTTCAGTTTACATTATGCAATTATTGTTTATTATTTTCTTTGCTCTGCTTACTTAATTTTGCCTCAGTTCATATAAATCTTTCCATACTTATACTTCATTTTATATCATATAGCACAATAAAGTTTAGCTAATCCCTAATCAGTGGACATCTACTTTGTTCACAGGTCTTTATTATCACAAAAAGAGTTATAAATATTTTGGACTTTCTTCCTATCAATAGCTTCTTTGACCTAAAAGTCCAATATGGAGTCTCTGGTTCAAAGCATCTTGACTTATAGTCACTTTATTTGCATAATTCCAAATTGCTTTCTAGTATGGTTGTATCATTTTATAACTTCATCAGTAACATACATGTATGTATGCATACTTTTTGGTTGAATAAGAAATATTTTGTTGGTCGTGGTGCTAAGAATTTTTAATGCACAGCACTAAAATAGAAGGAAGGCTACCTCTTAAGAACTGAAAATTTGGGGCATTGGAGCATCACAATGTTTTCTTATCAAATAAATTTTTTTTGTTCTAGCAGTTATGGGAATTTCTTTAAAATAATCTTGTACAAGTTATAGGAATTTGGCTATATTGATGACCATGCCCAAGGTTATATTTTGAGTTACCCAGAGCTTAGCACAGTTCTTGGCACATAGTAGGAACTTAAAATATGTTTTTTAATTGATTGGCTGGAGAAAATGTAGTCATTCATACTCTTGTCTTTACCATGATGGAGGACTGTGGAATGTCAAACTTTATACTCAACATTTGGTTTTGCCTCACCAAAATAAAGAATGTAGGTCACTTTTATAGAATGAAGTTAACTTCTAGTAATAAAGAAAATAAATCTGGATTAAAAAATATGAACTTTTAAATTTGGGAATAGATATTACTCTCTCATTAAACCCAGCAGGTTGACCTTTAAATTCCAATCCATTAAAATATTCAAAGTACATAGAAAGGAAAACAATGATTAGTATTTGTTTTTTTCCTTTTTCTTCATAAAGTTATATTATTTAAGTTTTCTTCTTTTGGGGGAGAAAATGTCATTTTAATTGTTTCCCAGTTTTATATGCAAAGAGTGAAAAATGGAAAGAATGAGCACATGATATGGATTAATAAAAAGAGGATAGTAACTGAGTTGAAAAAAATATGGTAACATGAAGATAAACAAAATATGATACCTGAATGGCTGCACAAGAATTCTCTGAGCATTTCATAAGAGCTATTATCTATATTATTCAATTGGTCTCTATCTGTATTATTCCATTGGTCTCTGTGGCAGCATTGTAAGTATAAAGAGTCTGAAGTCCAGAGTTTGTATTCTGTCTTGACTGACTCCAAAGTATGTGACTTTGGGCAAATCACTTAAATTCCTTGGGCCTCAATTTCTTTATCTGTAAAAGGAAGGAGTTGGACAAAGTAGTTTTTGATGCCCTATCTGGCTCCAGAGCTAAAACCTCATTACTCTCTAGGATTCACTTTTCATAACAGAAGATAATTTTTCTTTACTTCTAATTCTAAAGATAAGAATCCATGCTGGTATGTAGAAATGAACTATTGTAGAAGTCTACATAGAGGCAGAGTTATAGAATACTGAGCCTAAAATCAGTTCCTGAGTTCAGATCTGACCTCAGACACTTACTAGCTGTGTGACCCTGGGCAAATCACTTAATTCTGTTTGTCTCAGTTTCCTCATCTGGAAAATGAGATGACAAATTACTCCAGTATTTTTGCAAAGAAAACTCCTAACAGTCACCAAGAGGAGGAGAAGAATAAAAAATAACTGAACAACAAGATTATTTAATTCTATGAATACTTTTTTCTCAATTTGGAAAAGGAATTAATGTCTGAAAATTGAATTTTTAGAAAAGTTATCTTTCTGTGACAAATTGCATGAGAAATGATTGACACAGCTAGGCTGACCACAGATAAAACTGTGAAATTATATTTTAATGTGTTCCTTCCCTTTTTAGTGTCTTTTTCAATCTTTTGGCATCTTTCCTTGCTGGAGGTGGGGAGGATTCTTCAGTATTTTTATGTGTTTTAGAGGAAATGTTTTTGGTCTCAGTGTTAGTTCATTGTTATTGTTAAATGATAATTAAACCACTTAAGTCATGTTGCTGTTGTTCAGTCATTCCAGTCATGTCGACTTTTTGTGACACCTCATATGGAATTTTCTTGTCAGAGATACTGGAATGGTATGCCATTTTACAGATGAGGGAATTGAGGCAAGCAGAGTTAAGTGACTTGTCCATGGTCACACTGCTCTTAAGTGTCTAAGGTCAGTCTTCCTGAATTCACACCTGGCATTCTATCCACTATGCCATGTAGCTTAAGTCATGGGCTATCAATGATATTCTAGAGTTCATATCATCTACTATTTTTACTAAAAGTATTTGACTTTTAAAAGGAAACTCTTGAAGATCATGGCTGAATAATAGGTGAGAGATGATATTTTGGGGTCAACGCAGTATTAATCATAAAGCTAGCACTGGATATCAGTGACCAGTGTTGTGAAGAGAGTTGTCAGTGCATTAGTGAACATGTTGGGAAAGGCCTATAACCCTCATCCATCTCCTTGTCCATTTGCTTTATTGCCAGGAATCTGAGAGAATATTAGAGTGGGTTGTCCCCAACTGCAGTTTTATCTTGTCAATGCTCATTTATAGAGGTGCTTTAGAGAAGACCGCTAGTCTTTTCTCTCAAATCTTAGGGCAGTGAATAAATGAGGCCCTAATATTCCATCTATGTACTCTATATATCAATTATCTTTTTGCACTCTTTGTTCATTTTTTATACATGTCAGGTCATTGAGTATTCCATGTAGTTGAAAAAATGAACTAGAAATAGTGGGGTTGGATCTATTATTCTTCCAGTCATACAGCAAATATTTAAGCACTTGCTATTTGCCTACGTTTATGGTTGGTGGTGTGGGAAAAACAATGATAAATTATAATTAAGATATGCTCCCTGCTGTAAAGAACTCACATGCTGCTCCTTTTCCATGAGCATCATAAAAAATCCCAGGACCTCTAACATTGCATGCTTTGGCTGAAAGACTATTTTCATTTTTCTTGGTCTTGAGATTTAGAGGTAACAGATAGCAGTAATTGAATATATGCATAAAGTGCCTTGAAAACTTGCCTTGTGTTCTATGTAAATAATTACTTATTATTTTTATACATGTCAGGTCATTGAGTATTCCATGTAGATGAAAAAATGAACTAGAAATAGTGGGGTTGGATCTATTATTCTTCCAGTCATACAGCAAATATCAATTATATAATTATATATTATTAATTATAATATTTATCTATATCTATATAATATTATTACATATATATCATTATCTACATAATAATATAATATTTTAACTGTTATGCTATATCTATTCCTCTGTGGAATAGAAATAATAAGTCCTTATATAGGGCATGAGGCAGCACTTTATCCATATTCTAAATTTTTCCTTATAGCAACTATTTTAGGTAGAGCCTTCTATTTAAAGATGAAGAAACTGACTCATAGAAGTTAAAACAATTTGACTAAGTTCTAATAAGAGACAAGATTTGAACTATCTTCCCAGGACTATCTTTCCAGACTCCAAGCCCATTGGTCTGTTTTATAACACCACTGTTAGGACTATGGTGATTCATGCTCAAGTATTGAGGTTAAACATGTTGTGTTTATTTTTTTTTTTGTTAGTATTTACTTGGTAAAAATTTCTCTGCTTATATTATTACAACTCAAATGTACTTTGTTGTGAATATATTTTGAATTTAAAGATCTGACCACACTACCCTGTCATTTCTTGTCTTAACTGGAAATGAGCCATGTGGGAGACATCTAGCCTATAAGAAATATTATTGTTCTATCATGTCCATGGAAAACATTCACCTATGGCATATATCATTTGCCTGCCTATGTCAATAGTAACTTTATGGCAGCATTATATCAATCATAACTTCTTTTTTTTTTAACTAGAATATGTTGAAAAGCATAGTAATAAGTTTTAGAGAATAGAAGCTCTTCTTCTTCTTCTTCTTCTTCAGAATAGAAGCTCTTCTTCTTCTTCTTCTTCTTCTTCTTCTTCTTCTTCTTCTTCTTCAGAATAGAAGCTCTTCTTCTTCTTCTTCGTCTTCTTCTTCTTCTTCAGAATAGAAGCTCTTCTTCTTCTTCTTCTTCTTCTTCTTCTTCAGAATAGAAGCTCTTCTTCTTCTTCTTCAGAATAGAAGCTCTTCTTCTTCTTCTTCTTCTTCTTCTTCTTCTTCTTCTTCAGAATAGAAGCTCTTCTTCTTCTTCTTCTTCTTCTTCTTCATTTTTTGTGTCTTCATTTTTGTCTCTCATGTGACATACCATCACATTTAGGAAGGGAGAAATTTTGAAGGGAAAATTTCTTAGGAAGGATTTGCAGATAAATAAAGAAAACCTTTGTCAAGGTTATTTAGTAAAATTATGATAATTTTATTATTAGGAATTGGTTATTTATTTTTATAAGAGCTAAAGGAAAACCAGATGGTGCCATGGAAAGAGAACTGAATTGTAGTCAGGAAGACCTGAGTTCAAATTCAGCCTCCAAACATTTGATAGTTTGTGGTACTGGGCATGTCATTTAACCTTTGTCTAGCTCAGTTTCATCATCTGTATACAATATTAATAACACTAACATTTCTGAATTGTTACAGTAAAGTATATTTATAAAGTACTTTGCTATATAGTTCTTATATTGGTGGTGGTAGAAGTAACAATATTAATGCTACCAGTAGTAATATTAACAATTATTATTAGAGACCTTTGTTGCTGATGCTAGAGTATTGTTCCTCATACTTTTTGTCCTTGGCTTAATATAGGAGGTTAAATAGATAAAAGTTTCACATAATATCCTATTATTATAAAACAGCAAATTTAACAAATAAAGTTTTTTGTGGCTAGAAAATTGAAATTTTTATAACATAGATCAAATGGTTAGAATGGGAAAGTGCAGATACATAGCTGATGTAATAATCATAGCATTTTAAAATTCTTTGAGGTCCAGAATTATTTAGTGGACAAAACAGCTGGATAGAATAGGATCTAGATATCATAAGTCTTTATGAAGAAACTCCCTTTTTTGGTTATTTTTTCACTTAGTATTCTATTTTTTCCAATTATATGTAAATATAGTTTTCAACATTGACTTTTATAAGTTTTCCATTTTTCTTTCTTCCTCTCTCCTCCCTAAGCAAGCAGTCTGACATAGGTTATTCTTATACAGTTATATTAAACATATTTCCATACTAATCATGTTGTGAAAGAAGAATCAAAACAAAAGGGGAAAACCATGAGAAAGAAAGAAAAAAACTAAAAATAGTATGCTTTCAACTGCATTCAGGCTCTGTAATTTTTTCTGTGGATATGGTTAATAGTTTTAATCATGAATGAGTCTTTTAGATTTGTCTTAGATAATTGTATTGCTAAGAACAGCAAAGTCTATCAAAGTTGATCATCTGTACAGTGTTGCTATTACTGAATATAAGGTTCTCTTACTTCTACTCACTTCATTCAACATCAGTTCATGTAAGTTTTTTCAGATTTTTCTGAAATCTGCCTGTATATAATTTCTTATAGAACAATAATATTTCAAAACATTTATATACAGTTTGTTCAGCCATTCCCTAGTTGATGGGTATCCCTTTTTTAAAAATTAATTTTATAATTATAACATTTTTATAGTACATATGCATAGGTAATTTTTTACAACATTACCCCTTGTACTCCATTCTGTTATGAATTTTTCCCCTCCTTCCCTACACCCCCTCCCTTAGATGGCAGGCATTCCCATACATATTAAATATCTTATAGTATATCCTAGGTATAATATATATGTGCAGAACCGAATTTTGTTGTTGTTGTTGCAAAGGAAGACTTGTATTCGGAAGGTAAAAATAATCTGGGAAGAAAAACAAAAAAAAATGCTCACAGTTTACACTCATTTCCCAGTGTTCCTTTTCTGGGTGTAGCTGATTCTGTCCATCATTGATCAATTGGAATTGGATTAGCTCTTCTCTATGTTGAAGATATCCACTTCCATCAGAATACATCCTCATACAGTATCATTGTTGAAGTGTATAATGATCTCCTAGTTCTGCTCATTTCACTCAGCATCAGTTGATGTAAGTCTCTCCAAGCCTCTCTGTATTCCTCCTGTTGGTCATTTCTTACAGAACAATAATATTCCATAACCTTCATATACCATAATTTATCCAATCACTCTCCAATTGATGGACATCCATTCATTTTCCAGTTTCTAGCCACTACAAAAAGAGCTGCCACAAACATTTTGGTACATACAGGTAGGTCCCTTTCCTTTCTTTAGTATTTCATAGGGATATAAGCCCAGTAGTAGCACTGCTGGGTCAAAGGGATGCATATTTTGATAACTTTTGGGGCATAATTCCAGATTGCTCTCCAGAATGGCTGGATTCTTTCACAACTCCACCAACAATGCATCAGTGTTCCAGTTTTCCCACAGCCTTTCCAGCATTCATCATTATTTGTTCCTGTCATCTTAGCCAATATGACAGGTGTGTAGTGGTATCTCAGAGTTGTCTTAATTTGCATTTCTCTGATCAATAGTGATTTGGAACTCTCTTTCATATGAGTGGAAATAGTTTTAATTTCATCATCTGAAAATTGTCTGTTCATATCCTTTTACCATTTATCAATTAGAGAATGGCTTGATTTCTTATAAATTAAAGTCAATTCTTTGTATATTTTGGAGATGAGGCCTTTACCAGAACCTTTAACTGTAAAAATGTTTTCCCAATTTGTTACTTCCCTTCTAATCTTGTTTGCATTAATTTTGTTTGTGCAAAAACTTTTTAATTTGATGTAATTAAAATTTTCTATTTTGTGATCAATAATGATCTCTAGTTCTCCTTTGGACCCAAATTCCTTCCTCCTCTACAAGTCTGAGAGGTAAATAAACTATCCTATGTTCTTCTAATTTATTTATGATGTCATTCTTTATGCCTAAATCTTGGACCCATTTTGATCTTATCTTAGTATGTAGTGTTAAATGTGGGTCCATGCCTAGTTTCTGCCATACTAATTTCCAGTTTTCCCAGCAGTTTTTGTCAAATAATGAATTCTTATCCCAAAAGTTGGGATCTTTGGGTTTGTCAAACACTAGATTGCTATTTTTATTCACTATCTTGCCCTGTGAACCTAACTTATTCCACTGATCAACTAGTCTATTTCTTAGCCAATACCAAATGGTTTTGGTGACTGTTGCTTTATAATACAGTTCTAGATCAGGTACAGCTAGACCACCTTCATTTAATTTTTTTTTCATTACTTCCCTTGAAATTCTCGACCTTTTGTTGTTCCATATGAATTCTGTTGTTATTTTTTTAGATCATTAAAATAGTTTCTTGAGAGTCTGATTGGTATAGCCCTAAATAAATAGATTAGTTTAGGGAGTATTGTCATCATTATTATATTCGCTTGGCCTATCTAAGAGCACTCAGTATCTTTCCAATTATTTAAATCTGACTTTATTTTTGTGGCAAGTGTTTCATAATTTTGCTCATATAATTCCTGACTTTCCTTTGGTAGTTATATTCCCAAATATTTTATACTATCAACAGTTATTTTGAATGGAATTTTTCTTTTTTATCTCTTGGATTGTGTTGGTAATGTATAAAAATGCTGAGGATTTATGTGGATTTATTTTGTATCCTGCAACTTTGCTAAAAGTTCTGAATTATTTCTAATAGTTTTTAGCAGAGTCTTTGGGGTTTTCTAAGTATACTGATGGGTATCCCTTTAAGTTTAAGTTCTTTGCCATAAAGAGAGCTGCTATAAACATTTTTATATGCATGGCTCCTTTTTCCTTTTTTATGATCTCTTTGGGATGTTACAGACCTAGTAGTGATATTGCTGGATCAAAGGGTATGCACAGTTTTATAACCCTTTGAGCATAGTTCCAAATTGTTTTCCGGAATGGTTGGATCAGTTCACTATTCCATCAACAAAGCATTAGTGTTCCAGTTTTCCCCACATCTCCATCATTTATGATTTTCTTTTTTTGCTATGTTAGCCAATCTGATTAATGAGGTAGTATCTCAGAGTTGTTTCTAATCAATAAAGATTTAAAACATTTTTCATATGACTATAGAGAACTTTAATTTCTTCATCTGAAAATTGCCTGTTCTCCTTTGACATTTATTAATAGGGAAGTGACATATATTCTCACAATTTTGACTCAGTTTTCTGGATATTTTATAAATGAGACCTTTATCAGAAACACTGGCTATAAAATCTGCTTCCCAACTTTCTGCTTCTTTTCTAATCTTGGTTGCGTGGCTTTATGCAAAGCCTTTTAATTTAACATAGTCAGAATTATCCATTTTTCATTTCATAATGTTCTTGATCTCTTGTTTAGCTATAAATTCTTTCCTTCTCCATAGAACTGACAGGTACTTGCTCTCCTAATCTGCTTATGGTATTACTCTTTAAGTCCAAATCATGTACCTATTTTGATCTGATCTTAGTGTAGGGGGTTAAATGTCGGTCTATGCCTACTTTTTATAATGCTATTCTCCAGTTTTCCCAGCAATTTTTGAAAAATAATGAGTTCTTAGCCCAGAAACTAGCATCTTTGGGTTTATCAAACAGGTACTTGGGTATTGACTATTGTGTCTTGTGTACTTCACAAATTCCACTGATCTACAACTCTGTAAGAAATTCTTAGCCAGTACCAACTTTTTTTGATGACTGCCACTTTATAATATAGTTTTAGATTTGGTATGGCTAGCTTCCATTCCTTTGTATTTTTTTTTTCATTATCTCCCTTGATCTTATTTGTAGTTCTATAAAGTAATTTTCTTGGCGATTGGTATATGATATGATATGGCACTGAATAAATAAATTTATTTGGGTAAAATTGTCATTCTTATATTATCTTGGCTTACCCATGAGCAATTGATATTTTTTGAATTATTTAGGTTTGACTATATTTGTGTAAAAAGTGTTTTGTAATTGTGTTTATATAGTTTCTAAATTTGTCTTGGCAGGTAGATGCTCAAATGTTTTTCATTGTCTATAGTTATTTTAAATGGAATTGCTCTATCATTTGTTACTTGGCTTTGTTAGTAATGACTTATGTAGGTTTATTTTACATCCTAAAACTTTAAGGTTAATTTCAAGTAGTTTTTTAGTTCTCAAGGATTCCTTAAATGTGTTATCTTATCATCTGCAAAGAGTAAATTTTATTTCATATTTATTTCATATGGAGGCAAGCCTGAACTTGATATGATGGAAAGGTACTTTCAGATTTATTCATTGAGTAACTATTATGTGCCAATACTTGCAAACATTAGTGGTGAAATACAAAGTAAGTGTCAGGGTGGCATGTCCTTTGTTCTCAGAGAATAGGGTAAGAGTTTAGAAGATGCTTTTAACAAAATTGACTTCATGCCAGAAATTGACTAATGCTTAAATTTTTCTGTGTTCTTTTATGTACAAGACCTTAGGCAAACTGCATGAAACCTGGCATTGGAAGCCACACCACATGAGAAAAATCACTTAGCAATGTTGCATTACTCTAGAATTGCGTGATACTCTTCTGCCATAAAGAGATCCCATCTTGACTTCTTGTTATACCTCCTTTTGATATACAACTCTATAAATGTCAAGTGGTGTACTAGTCTAAAAACTAGTTCAGAAGTTCAGTCTATCATTACTTGCTTTTATTTTTTAAAATTGATTTGTTTTTTGTTTCCTTATTTTTCTCCCCCTTCTGTCTTCCCAAGAGCTATCACCCATAACAACAACAATTTTTTTGAAGGAAAAAAAACCAGGAAAATTGGTCAACATATTTAAAATAATCTGAAATTATATGCCATGTTTCAAACTCCTAAACATCCCATCTCTGGGATGCATTTATTCTGTTTACATTATTTTAGTCATATATATTGTTTTCTTTCCTGTGCTTGTTTCACTTTACATTAGGTTCATGTAAGTTTTTCCATGCTTTTCTCTGTATTCATCAAATTCAGTACAACGGTATTCCATTTTGTTAATATGCCACAGTTTATTTAGTTATTTCACAAATGATGATAATTTTTTATACTTCTCTACCACCAAACTATGCATAGTAATGGAAATCCAAAGAGTGTAGATATTTTGATGATTTTATATCCATATTTCAAGTTGTTTCATTTTCTTACATAACTGCAGTAATTACTAAATATAATTTTCCTGTGGATAATACTTCCACAATATCTGGTGGCAATTATTTGGTCCTGAATTGCCTTAATTAACTCTCCATTTCCACAATTCCTCCATTTCTATATTCCTCAGCAATCTTTTTCGATATTTCTTTGTTGGATGTCATTAGTTGAATTCATGCAGATATGTTGAATAGAGGTTGTTTTAAAATTCTTGAATGTTAAATGTTTTCTATAGGCCATTATTGCTCAACAAAGTAGTATCTCTCTGTTTTAAAAGCATTTCTGTAGTTTTCTGCCTTCAAAGAAAATCAATTATCCTCCTTTTTGATAGGAAATCTTTATATAGCTGCCTTAGAGTAGAGGGCCCTAGGCTTCTTAATATTGCCTAGGTTATGGAGATGGTGGAGGTGGGATGGAGAAAAAAATAAATGCTTGATAATTTAAAAATAAAACTTAATTAAAAAACATGATTGGGGAATGATGCTAGTAGCAGGCAGCTGAAAAAAAGTAGAGGCAAGAATGGTTGCCCAGGCAGAAGTATCACATTTGTAAGACAAAGATTTTTGATCTTATAGTGTTCAAGTCCATGGGAAGAACATTTGACTCTGTTAAGAGATATAAAATAAGTTGAAGGAAAATATTTTGATCAAGTCTTGTGAGAGTAGAAATGAGAAGTGTTTGGTAACAATTAAAACGTGAGAAAAGTACCTTGTTGTCTACCTTGTTGTTGCTTCTTTTAAAATGTGCTCTCTAAGGATCTCTGTTGATCAGTTTAATATTTATATTCTGACATTTTAATAAGGGGTTCTATTTAAATATTATATGTATAGTATAAAGTACTATAAAGCATAGTACTTTACAAATCTTTTATGGTTCATTTTACAGTTCTAATAGTGTATATTATGATTGTCAGTCTTAAATGATTTAAATATGTTTGGCTTATGGCATTCAGACATTGCCTTCTTATTGATATATTTAATGCTGTTACTTAGAAAAGATTAATATCACCTTCAATTGATTCATCCTGGCCTTTTGATTCAGTATGGAAATCTGTCTCTATTTTTCTTTGTCATGCAATAAGAATTTTACACTTAATGATTCCAAGTAACATTGTGATAACTATAGAGAAAAATTTCATGAGAAGAAAAAAAATCTATTTAATGTTTTGTGAATGTAGCCATGTAATTTGATGTTATTCTTGCATATCAAATGATTGCTAAGTTGCTTTGGATCCAGTCTGTTTTTAATTTGGAAGCCATGTTCATTTCTCTATGGAGGAAATGATAATAGCTTTAATATCTGTAGAAGTAATAATAAACTTTAACCTTCTTTTTGAAAAAAAAACTGGCATGTATTGCACCAACTTTCCTTGACTTTTTGTGTTTGAAACATGTTTTAAAAAGAACACAAATAGTACAGCTCTCTTACTGTACTTGGGCTTGTTTTATGTACTCTCTTTGGAGAACACAAATAAGCCACATGTTTCAGATAAAATTAAGAGCTTTCTGATAACCAAAGCAATAAAAATGTTATGGCCATTTTAGCAGCTTGTTTAGTAATTACCAATTAAATAATATGATGCTTTTTACATCCCTGGGACTTTTTGATTCCTTGGTCAACATATTGTTTTCTAGTGTTTTATGGATTTAAAATAAATGCAAGCCATGAATGTTTTGTATACTTCCATACTCAATAAATTGAAGTGACTCCCTTATTGCCTTTAGAATGAAATATAATCTCTCTAGCTTTTAAAATTCTTCACAAGCTGACCCTCACATATCTTTATAGTCCCATTGTACATTACTACTCTTCTTGCATGTGCAATCCAGGAAAACTGGCCTTCTTGAGACAAGCAGGTGGCCCTGTTGATGACTAAACCAGGAGTCAGGAAGACCTGGGGCAAGTCATTTCATTTCTGTCTGCCTCAATTTCCTCTGATGTAAAATGGGGATAATACAAGTGCCCACCAAGGTTGTTATGAAAATCAAATGAGATAATATTTGTAAAGTACTTAGCACAATGGGTGAGACATAATAGACTATTAATAGGTGTTCCCTTGATCCCATCCCCATTTTTCTGTTCCTCACATATGATATTTTACTTACTGTTCAGCTCTTGAATCTGTGACTTTTTACCAGCCACCTTCAATTCATGAAATTCATGCCTTCTTCATTTTTGTCTCATAGGATATCAATCTTCCTTTAAGACCCAGTTTAACCATCATATTCTCCATAAATCCCTTCCTGAACCCTTCAACTGTTAACACCCTTCTTCCCTGTCTTTCATTTTTTAATTATATTATTTACTTACATGTTCTCTCTCTAGATATTATGTTCTATGTATAATCATATATATAGTTGTCTCCTGGAAAGTAAACTACTTTAGAGGAGGGGCAGTTTCATTCTTTACATTTTTTTTATTTTCAGTGCTTAGCATAATTTTTGGCAAATAATATACCTTCATTTGTAAGTTATAGACCATTTGTATATTTTATGACTTCTATTAAGAAAGAAAGGATTATGCTTGCTTCTGAGAGGAAGCTGGTAAAGTGTTTTGTTAGTAGTTTATGTATCACTGGGAAGTGTTTAGCCACTAATTATGGCCAGTTCATCACTTTGAAGTTTTTCAGAGAAGTTCACATTTCAGTCACTTTTTAAGCTATAATTGCTTGTTGATCATTTTATTAACACTATACAAACTTTTTGTCTCCAGTTTTACCCAATTTGTATAATTGTTATGTTGGTTTTCTGTAGGCTATATAGATGACTAGAAACTTTCCACATCCTTCTCCAAGAGGAATTCTTTCTTGCTTCTGGTTTCTCTATTTCCCCAGTTTCTGTAATAAAGTTTTTGATTAATATAAATTATTTTGTCCTTTCCTCTACTTTGATTTATATATCCCTTTTAGCTTTTGACTTTTGCTTTTAGTTTTTAAGTATGAGAATCTAGAATTTCTCATATACTCCTGTATATGATTTTGGATTCTTTCCTATGTTTCTTTTTTATTGCATTTTGTTAGGTGCTATGATACCCAAGTTTTCTATCGTGTGCACTAGCTCTTTATTGATATAATCTCCTAATGCCTTTCTATATAGATATTTCATACATTTTACAATTTGTTTCTGTCACAGTGTGGTGTTTGAAACCTTTCCCATAGTTGTATATTATGATAGTTACATCTTTCTTTGTTTCTTACTATGTTAACAGCTACTACATATATTGCTTCATACAAGTTCTAAAAAAAATTTTTTTTACACTTTTTGTCAAATACTGTGGGGGGATATGTGAATCATTATCTTGGCATAATTGATTTGTTAGTTGGTTTTATGCTGTCAATTTGAAAAAGGGATTTTTAGAATTCTAGTCCAAGTATTATTAACCAAAAGTATCACAAGCTCATGAAAGCAACTAGCTTTATTACAAGAGAAATAAACATGCATGTGAAATCATAAGCCAGAGCAAAGAATTCACAATTCAGACAGAGATTTACTTATTTATGAAATGGTGACAAAGAAATGAGCTACAGAAATCTCCACCTAAATGAGAGTGGCAAAGGAGGAGAAAACATGAATAACGGAGATGGCAAAAGCAGTATTCTTTTCCCTTGAGAACTACTGTACTATGAAGATATGATGGTCAGTTTATCTACAAGGGTCCCAGCTGCACAAACAGTTTCCCAGTCTAGTATAAACTGCTTATTGCTTGTCTTGACTTCAAAGGGCACAGAGAGAGTTCAGGTTGGGATGTGAATAACAAATTGTCAGCTCAGAGTCAGGCTGCTTGAGTGCTCTTGTGTCCACTGTTTGTAGAAAATATGGCAACTCAAAAGGACCAGGAAACTTCTCAACATTCCTTAAGAGTATGCCTCTTTTTCAAAATTATTTGAAAGTTTGATACTATTTTTCATTTATTTTGTTGTTAGGCGTGATTTATAGAATGCATATTTAGTGAAGATTTTTTTGTGATTTCAAATTATTCAACTTTTCCCTTTTTAGATTTAATCAAACTCCTCTATTTCGTTTTTTATTTTCATATTTGTAGTATTCTGGTTTTTGTTTTGTCTTTTTTGTTCCTGGTGTATTTTACCACCTTTTAGTAGTAGAATATTAAGGAATATTCTGAAATTCTTTCTGTCTAGTTGATGGTCATAGTTGTTTGAAGTGGAAGAGTTGAAGTTCAAACCCAGCCTGGCTCTCTAGAAGTTAAGGATTTAGTGAGTTGCTTGAACAGTCCTAATAGGAGGCTTGAGAAAAACAGACTAAAATGTTTGGAATGCTATGGTGAGTCAAATAACTTTTTTCTGGCATCAAAGGATTCAATGGAGCCCTCTGGGATTAGCCAACATGAATTGGTAGTGGACCTAGTTAGCAAAAATTTGTGATTTCTTCCTGGTGAATTAGCTGCGTATGGGCAGGAGCAAAGGAGAAATATGTTAGAAGGAATTTAATTCTGGAGTTTGACAGGGTATGATTAGTGATAAGAAAAAACAACTAGGGAATTGTCAGTAGAGGACTATAGAGTTGAACTATTTCACCAAGGATTCAAGACTGGTAAGGGAGGAAAGTGAAGCCAGAACAAGAATGATAATCTGGGATAGTTCTGAGGAATTTAGGCTTGAATGTCACAGAGAGAACAAAGACTAGATTTACATTAAGGCATAGGGAGAAACCAAAAGATAAAAAATTACAATGATATAAAAGCTCTGACAACAATTATGCAGGGTATTCTTCTTATTATTATAATTCCCCCTTGGTCACATACCCATTGAGTATCAGAGGTAAGATTTGAATTCATTTCTTTTTTTTTTATTTAGAGGAATTAATTTAATTTAATTTTTTAATACAACATATTAAAACCAAGCTTATTTGTGGCTAGCAGGGATTCTTTTATATTCATTGGTAATCCATTTCATTTGAGCTTAATATCAAAATTTCTAAGGCTTTAAATTGCAGAGATTTTGACAACATGGATGATTATCTTGATGAGAGCAGCAAAATATTTTATGGTTGATTATCATTAAATCATTGCTATTATTGTGTACAATGACTTTCCAGTTTTTCCCCAGTTCATTTTGCATGAATTGACATGCCTTGCCTACATTTCTGAAACCACTCCTCATCATTTTTTATATCACAATAATATTCCATTATAATCATATGCTACAACCTGTTCAGTCATTTCCTCATTGATGAGCATATCTTCATTTTCCAATTCTTTGCTAATACAAAAATAATAGATGGAATAAATATTGGTGTAACCTCTAAGTCCTTTTTCATTTTACTTTATCTCTTTGAGATATAGATCGAGTAATGATATTGCTTGGTTAAAGAGTCTGAAGAAATTTATATCCTTTGGGCATAGTTCCAAATTGTTCTTTTTGTTTTATTAAAGCTTTTTATTTTTCAAAACAGTGGACAATTCTTCAACATTAGAACTTGCAAAACCCTATGTTCCAATTTTCCCCTCCTTCCCCCACATCCTACCCTAGATGCCAAGTAGTCCAATATATGTTAAACAATTAATTTCTTTTCTTATGCCTGGTTAAATGCTTTTATATGGACTTTAGATGGACTTCTTCATTCAGTACAGCATTCAATAGGAATGATGGCAAGCTCCCTGTGCCTCTTAAGTCTGTGTAATTTCTGTTTATATTTTTATAGAACTCATCTTTCTAAGGTTTGATGATAAATAATAATATAACCATAATATATCATATAATTGTTTATCAGTTACAGTGTTATTGAGGAAAGAACACTGGATTTGTAGTCAAAAGATATATTTGAATCCTGGTTCTTCTACTTAGTAATTTTGTGACTTGAGGCAAGTATAGACTTCTTTGTGCTTTAGTTTTTTCTTCTATAAATTGGGAAGGAGATAGGACAGACTAGATTATTTTTAAAGATCTCTTTCATCTTTAAATGCTATTCAAGCCTATAATGATATACTTCTCATAGACTCAATTTTGGGCTATGCCAATATAGGTGAACAAGTTTGAAAGGAGAAATTTGAAATTAGAGACTATAAAAATGCATGTTCAAGAATTTATTTTGAGACTTCTCACATTTGCTTGAAACTGGGGTGGAAGCTAAGCACTGGTGCTAAGAGAAAGAGGAAGAAGGGCAAGTTCTAAAAATTCCATTGTAGGATTAAACCTCAGAAATTTCCCATCTGGGTCAGATCTGTTGGACTAACAGGTAAGGAGAATCCAAATATAAGCAGTTTGCCACAGCTGAGAGCTCATGATTGTTTCAAGGCTCATCCTGCATAATACCAGGCTGTGGAAAATTAGCATATGGTCAATGAGCTGGAGGAGAAAATTGTTCTGTATGTAACTTGGGATCAGGAAAGACTTTTTGTAGGAGTTGGTCCTTTAAGAGGAGGACAGGACTGGGTAGGATGGTTTGGTTTACATAGGGAATATTTTCAATTAGAAGGGATTTTGGGTCTGTGAAGTTTTGCCTATTTTGCAATATTTCTCTCTCATAATATGGTGTTAATTATGCTTTGATGCCTTTTGACAAGTATTATTTATTTTCTACTTTACATTATATTTTGATCCAGCAGTATAATAAATGAACAAAGTAATAATCTTATGCTCTTCAATACTAATGGTCTGGACTACTGTATTTATTTTTTTTAAAAGCCCATATATGATATTTTACTGGTGTAGTGAATTCCAGGTGAGGTGAAGCTTACTACCAATGAATATTGGAACTGCAAAAGGGATTGAAGGAGATATAAATGTAAATTTATGATATACCTATGATAACCATTAAATAGTGTTTACCAACTTTGTTGGGAGAAGTTCACCACATTCTCCACTTGGGAGGTTTTAATAGATATATCATTACTTGGAAAATCTATTCACGTCAAATTTTGGACTTGACAAAGAAAGAATTTCTAATAGAAATAGGGTTCTAGGAGGATACAAACTATGTTTACTTATTTTTGAGTCTCCCTTGGAAGCAAAACTAGAAAGTGGTGATAGCATCAGGTGGTCTTATATGTGAGCAAGGTCTATATGATACTGCATAGAGTCTTATATATCATTCCCACTTTTCTCCACTCAGCCTTTTTAATGCCTGTGAATCCCTATAGCCAAGAGCAGAGCACAGTTGCATTGATCAAAGTGTCAAGAATATTACTTACATCATGAGCAGTGATTTAGAACCCAAGGTACTTAGTAAATTTCCAGCAACATAAGATGTGACAAACTTTTTTTAAATCCAGTGTTACTGAATATCTTTACTACTCATTTTTCTATTATTTTCTATTATTATATTATGTATAGTCTATACCTGTTATATAATATCATTAGTCAGAGAAATAGAGTACATTGACATTTACTGAACACTGAAATATATATATATACACATATATATTAATTATAATTCATTTTTGACAATTTGGAAGATTAGATAATTATGTAATGCATCAAGGGCATCATTATATAGTGCAATTACACAACTTCAATGTTACAGTGAATTGTGTGTGTGTGTGTGTGTGTGTGTGTGTGTGTGTGTGTGTGTGTGTGTTTATTTTCTGGAGCTGTTCTGGTTGGGTTAGTTCTGCAGGTACATCTATTATCCCATTTAATGTACCTGGTATATAATGTTCTTGATATAAGAACAACAACAGTGGTCTTAAAGTTGTAAGACATGGGTGGAACTTTTAGTTCTGATTTGACTTTATGATTTCTTGGTAAGTCACTTAACCTTTCTCAGCCTCAGTTTCTTGATCTGTAAAATGGAGAGAACATTACTTATGTTTCCTACTCCACATGTTTCCTATGAGGAAAGAACTTTGTAAATTTTAAAGCACTATTGATGGTGAGGATGATGATTACTATTATTCTTTGAGGAACTGGATTGGAATGCAGATGTGATTGTTATATGAAAAAATGCTCTAAATCATTATTGATTGGAGAAATGCAAAATAAGACAACTCTCCAGTAGCATTTCACACCTCTCAGATTGCCTAAGATGACAGGGAAAGATAATGATAATTTCTGGAGGGAATGGAAAAGTTGAACACAGTGCATTGCTGGTGAAGTTGTGAACAGATCCAACCATTCTGGAGAGCAATTTGGAAATATACCCAAAGGGCTGTCAAACTGTGCATAGCCTTTGATCCAGCAGTATCTCTACTTGGTCTGTATTCTAAAGAAATTCAGAAAAAGGGGGAAAGGACCCACATTTGCAAAAGTTTGTAGCAGCTCTTTTTGTAGTGGCAAGGATCTGGAAACTGAGTGGATACCCATCAGTTGGAGAATGGCTGAACAAGTTATGGTATATGAATGTTGTGGAATATTATTTTTCTATAAGAAATAATTAGCAGGATGATTTCATCGAGGCCTGGAGAGACTTACATAACTGATGCTAAGTGAAGTAAGTAGAACCAAGAAAACATTATACATAGTAACAAGATTATATGATGATCAACTGTGATGGACTTGGCTCTTTTCAATAATGAGGTGATTCAAAGCAATTCCAATAAACTTGTGATGGAAAGATCCATCTGCATCCAGAGAAAGAATTAGGGAGACTGAATATGGACCAAAGCATAGTATTTTCACCTTATTTTGTTGTTTTTTTTCTTTCATCTTCTTATCTGATTTTTCTTGTGCAGCGTGATGATTATGGACATACGTTTAGAAAAATTGCACGTGTTTAACCTATATTGGATTGCTTTCTGTCTGTGGGAAGGGAAGAGTTGGGAGGTTGGGAGAAAAAGATGGAATACAAGGTTTTGCAAAGGTGAATGTTGAAAACTTATCTTTGCATGTATTTGGTAAAAATAAAAGTCTTTAAACAAAAAGAAATTGTGTGACTTGACAGTTGGTGAGGAGAAAGCTATTAAGAATATGAAGTATGATGTGGATGAAAGGATTTGAGAGGGTTGGGCAAGCTACCTGAAACAGAGGAAATCAATCAGGATGTATGGCAGGAGATAAGCAGAATAAGGTGAAAATTTGTGAACTGAAAATTCATAATTAGTATTTGGAATATTATTCAAGAGGATGGAAATTTCTAAAGTTTTAAGATATTTATTTGATGGCATATTTTTGAACTAGCCATAAATTCTAGTAGACATGTTTGAAATGAAACAAAATTTCAAGTGCCTTTAACTTGAATAATTTTCTTACTGATTTAAAAGTAATTTTATATAAGAGAATAAAATTAATCCAATCCTTTTCTTTCTTACCATTCAGTGAAATCTAAAATTAAAAAATACTATATTGTGAAACCTCATTTTGATTAGAGGACAAGAATAAAGACATTGTCCCACACGTTCTATTTCTAATCAGATTTTTGCTTTATAAATTTTTTGCTTTAGAAATTATGATTTGGCTAGTTGCTTATCTCATTCCATGTCATAAGTTCGGTTATATTGGGATTCTACTCTAACTGCTATAATTCTGTTATTGTTCTGTTGTTTTCAATTGTGTTTAACTCTTCATGACCATTTTAGGGGTTTTCTTGGTAAAAATACAGTAATAGGTTGCTATGTCTTTCTCTAGTTCATCTTACAGATAAGGAAACTGAGGCAAACAGGGTTAAGTGATACCTAGTGTCATATAGCTAGTAACTGTCTAAGGATAGATTTAAACTCGGGTCTTCTTTACTCTCAATCTGACATTCTTTCAACTCACCACCTAGCTGCCATACCTCCCCTCTCACCTCAGCTTTTATAGTAACGTCAAACTTTACTTTCTTTAATTAGCCTAAAAACTACTCATTTGAGTTTATATAGTTATTTTTTCCTTATATTTTTCAGCTGATATTTGGATTTTTTAGTCCTTCTGCTAAAGATTTTGAAGCAGGAAAAAGGCATTTTTGAAAGGTCTAGTAGTTTCTACTTCCTTTATATTTCTTTAATGAATATAAACTTTTTAATACTAAGTATGTCATCTTGAATAGGTTAAAGATGTACATAAATATATGAATAGAAGTTGGAGGTGTTCAAACAATGCTCTTGATTTGTTAGGGTAATAGAGGCAGTTGAAAGGGCACTAGATTTGGAGGCAAGACACACTGGGTTTGGCTCCTACCCCTGAGTAAGCTTAATTGCCCTCTGCTTTCAGTTTTTTTTTTCAGTTCCATAAAGAGGAGGTTGGATTCACTCCAGTGAACCTTCCAGCTTAAAAATGTGATCCTACCGTCAGAAAGATAATTGCCATACTCTCTGACAACCTGCTTTGGGAGTAGTGCTGTTAAATAAGTGGTGGGCCAAATAACCCATTTATCTAATTCAGAATGGCTCAGAGGACACAATATTCAGGAAACAAAACACAATATTTCTTGATGCTATAGAGAATGAGTACTAGGAATGTTCATTATTAAATGGAATATTTCTGGTTTTTGACTATATAGTTCCACCCAGTGGTGAGAGAGTAGAATAGAAGTTGTCTCTTGAATAAATTGCTAACCTCAAAAGGCTTTTTTTTTCAAACTTTTTTAGTGTTGCCTATCTATTAGATTTCATATGAATCAGCAAGTTTATTTGTTCCTTACAATGTGAAAATTATTTATTTCTCAATCCTTTACAATCTTTTTTGTTATCACTAATACTGTAAGTTGTAATCTTTTTTGTGTATTGATTTATTTAGGTTTCAACAGATTGCCTATAAGAGAAAACATTAAAAAATCTTAACAAAAGTCCTGTGTGTGTATGTGTGTGTGTGTGTGTGTGTATGCATGTGCATGCAAGTACAAACCTTATTCATTTTGAGTATTTTAATTCAGAATCTTTACCCATTTAGATAGGACAAGAATGATGTTTACATTTGTATTACCTTTCCAGAATGGTTTACTAAATAAATTATAATGGGCAGGATTGTTAAATTAACATTTTATCACTAAAGAAAAATTTCTTTTGAAATCCTTTTTTACTTAGGAAATATTTTTAAAATTAATGTTGATATGCTAAAATGCTAATTACAATTGATATTTATTTTCATTTCAAGTTGACTTGTAAGGAAGTCATCTACAAAGAAATCCTTAGTTATTAGATTTTGTTTTATAATATGTACTAATTTACACATAATTTGGTCTATACCTTTGATTTCATGTATATGTACATATACATGTGTGTATATAGGTACATAGGTGTGCATATGTGTGTATATATGTGTATGTACATACATAATATGTAAGTCTAGCATGCTTGATGCAGCTCAGCACTTTATAATTTATAATTCTGTAGAGTTGCTTGGAGGACGAGAAGTTGATCAGTCTGCCCAGGATCTTTTGTATGTCAGAAGTAGGATTGGAATCCAGGTTTTTTATATACTCAATTCACTAAAAAACAATGATTTATATTTTCTTTAAAGGTATCATAAATCAATTTTAATTAATCTTTACAGTTCTTCCCTTCCCAATTAGGCTATGATAGTGAGATCGATTGTTTTATTTTTGTGCATATTATCATTGACCATGTGATTAATTTCTGAAAATAGAAGATGATATTGTATACTTAATTTCTTGACCCAGAATGAGTCCTATGTTTTGCAAAGTTTTTTTTTGTATTGGTAAGAAATTAATTCACCATATAACAGAGATATATTCGGAGAAAGAATAATAAAGAAAGTACAATCTGGCTAGGGTGAATTCTCATAGCACATGGTACTTCTCAAATGTAGTTAGGATCACAGTGATTGTATTCTCTTTCCCTCTCATTTTACTGTAATTCACAGATTCAGAGAATTCTTAGAATTGTGAGGGACTTTGAAAATTGCCTATTTGAATCCATGCCTGAATATGTATTCCTGCCTCATCCTAAACATTCCTAACAAGTGTCATCTACCTTTAGGGACAGAAAGCCTCTGAGGCAAGGCAGATCATTCCAGTTTTGGAGTAGCTCTGTCTGTTAAATTTCTCTTTATATCAAGCCTCAATCTGTCTTTCTATACCTTCTAAAAACTGTCCTTAATGGCTAGTTCTGATGTCTGGGTACAAGCCCATCATATCTAATTCCTTTTCTTTTTGACAATCTTTCGTATAGAATTGCTGCCAGGTCCCATTTAAATCTTCATTTCTCCAGTGAAATTCTTTCAGTTTGTCTTTAGATAACAGAATTGGGATTTTCTTAAAATCTTACTATTAACTAAGCTGTTATACAGATTACCAAGGTTTCTCCTAAAACATGGTACCTAGAACTGGAGTTTCAGATGTAACTTTAAGTTCATCTTCAGAGTCCTGTGTTTTTTCTGCTCCATTAAGTAATTTTTCACTGATTATAACTTTATTTTGTATTGCAATTATTTATGTATGTAGCTTATTTCCCCCACTTTTTCAGAAGTCAAATAAGGTTAGGGAGCATGTCTTATTTGTCTTTTTATCATTTTCAATGCTTTGCACCCAAAAGATACGTAGTAAATTATTGTCTGTCTGACTGTCTCTCTAATAGCATCTTAGAAAATGAAAGCTGATATTGACCATTAAAAATGACATAAACTGTCATATAATGACCTTTTTCTTACTTGGAATTAATATAATAATCAATACTATATTAAAACATTAAGTTAACTATTTTAGATCCTTTCAGAAATTCAGCTGTTATGGACATTTGGTCAAGCTGCTGGATTTTTTATCTTGAAAATATGTAAAAAAGTATCTTTCCCTGTCCTGCTTCTTGATAAAGATTGTTCCTTTTAGATTATTAATTTTTTTTGCTTGTTTTGTGATTCATTTTTGTTTCTTAAGCTATTTGATGAGTATTCTCTGTAAAGCAAAAGATTAGTGCCCTCTAGTGGTGAATTATAGGTGTAGTGCATGAAGAAATATAACAGGACTCCACAGATTTGATAGTAAACTGTGTGGAATTTAAAAAAAAAGAAAAAAAAAAAGGTATCCAAATACTATTATATAATTTTTGTTATGCAATTTAATCCCAGAGCAGTCTTAAAGTGCATTTTTACACATACTACTCTATTCATTACTACCATGCAACAACATTTCTGTCTTGGAGAAAGAAAAGAAAATTAAAATAAGAGTGAATAGTTTGTTTTAATAAAATTCACAAGGGGAAAAAGTATAGTCCATTGACCTTTTACATCACTATTTACAGGAAAGTCAGAGTCAGATGTCTTGAGATAGATAACACTCACACTTGCAGTTAAAATAAGAAGCATTTAATTGTGATTTTGCTAACTCAACTGCATGACTCCTCTAATTTTCTTTCTCAAATGATTCATCTGACCATTTGCTTCTTTAGAATTCTATTAACTTCTGTATCTCTATCCCCCAATCCCCAAGTCCCTGAATAAGTTTCCTTTTTTATTAATTTTAAGGTCACGTTACCTTTGCTTTCTACATTTTATTATAAAATTCTATCCAAATATTTGTTATTTTATTTTCTAAAGACTGAATCGAGATTTAGAAATGAATAGAAAGTATCCTTTCAGCTCTCTCTTTCTAAAGCGCCAGACATATTCAAAGACAAATCATCTATTAATAAAGGCACAGAGGCACTCTTTATGGCTTATGAGGCTTCAGCTTATTGGTAAAGAAGGCAATTAATCCTTTCTAATTAGTAGCTCTTAGTACTTAGAAAGAATTGTGGGTGGTTTTTAAATGGAAAATTTTTCTTTTATTTAAATTATGGTCCACTTTGAATTTACATGGAATCATTGATTTAGAGATGCAAAGGATATTAGAAGTCATACAGTGCAAACTCCTCATTTTTCAAATGGGAGAACTTAGGCCCAAAGGGAGCAAGAGAGCAACTACTTTTTATGTTTGTAATATATGTGAATGTAAATACTTTTTATGAGCTAAACACTATGCTAGATGTTTTAATTGCACTATGTCATTTGGTCTTCACAACACTTTGGAAGGTAGATGCTATTAATTGCCATTAATAGAAGTTGAGTAACTTGTCTGGGATCAAACAACTAGAAAGTGGTTAAGATTGAATTTGAACTCAGGTATTTCTGATTCCGAACCTAGCAGCCTGAAAAGTACTGTGACAAGGTCATACAGGGAGTAACAAAACACTTTGAATCCAGATCTTCTGAATCTAAAGCTAGTGCTTTCCCATTCACACAAAAATCACTGTTGTTCTTACCTGCTCACACTCATTTTAATTTTCTTTATTGTTTCCTAAGATCTGTTTAAGAATGTGAAATGAATATCTGTTTTTACAAAAAGTTTTTCTGATTTGAACAAAATTCAGTTTGCAGTAAGCATTGCAAACAGCTGTGTGAGTGTTGTATCTATACCTCAACATCATTTGCCACTATCTCTTAGTGAGATGGATTTATAAATGAAACATGAAAAAGAAATCTATACCTCAACATCATCATTTGCCACTATCTCTTAGTGAGATGGATTTATAAATGAAACATGAAAAAGAAATATGAACATTTTGAGCAAATATTTAGCACAATGCACTGAAAGATTTCAAAATTCTGGTAATACTGCCATAGAGAACTCACTATTCCTCACTATTCCTTCAATGTGCTGGTAGTGCCAGACACATATAACAAAGTCATTTATTGGGAAAGGGCAGGCAGCTGAGGAGGGCTAGGAATCTGTATAATGTAATTTAAATGTGAGATCATCCACTGATATTTGTGTTCAGTTTGATCCTTTATAAGGAAGCTTTATTGCTACAATCAAGAACTGAGAGATGAGAAAATTGAATTTGATGCATTCATGTATATAAAATTTGCTAACTTGGATTTTCTTCCCTTTTTTAAGTAAGATATTAAAATTATAGATTAGATTCATGGGTTTGGAGTAATCCATTGCTTTTAAAATTTTTACTTTAACACATGAATGGAGAACTGTAGAATTAGTCTTATGATAATCATTAGAAGTGAGGCAGGTAGGTGGTGCAGTGAATAGAATGTCTGCCAAAGAATCAGGATAGGGTGATTTCAAGTTTGGTCTCAAACACTTACTAGCCCTATGATGATGGGCAGGTCAATTAATCCTGTTTGCCTCAGTTTCCTCATTTGTAAAATGAGCTGGAGAAAGAAACGACAAACCACTCTAGTATCTTAATGTAGCACGTTAAAAAAAAAAAAAAAAAAAAAAAAAAAAAAAAAAAAAAGGAAATCCCAAATGAATAGTATGTGACTGAATGGTAAAAAAAATCATGAGAAGCTGCCTGATGTAATATAGATTAAGAGCCAGGCAGGTCACACACCAAGTCCTCCCTTTCTCTTTTCATTCCTCCTTCCCTCCTCACCTCCCTCCCTCCTTCCCCCCTTCTCTTTTACACACACACACACAAAGATAGTTTAACCTCTAGGTCAGCGCTTTAGGATTTCAAATTCTAAAACGAATCCAGATTTATATTGGTTGAGAAGTTCCAACTAGAAAGATGTCTGTACTAAACTATTAGCCAGTGTGCTCTCTCTGTCCATCTTTCCTCCCACTACCTCAGGGAGTCCTTTGGGAGTACTTATTCCAATGGGGATTCATCCTAGGTCACCCTCTTCATCTTCTCAGGACAAGAAGCTACAATCACCAACTGACAATGATTCTCAATAAACTCCTTAAATCTGAATATAAGTTTCAAACTAGATTACTTCTCCATTATCTTTATTCCCATTGTACTATACATAGAGTTCTATATTTACCACTTCTGCCCCTTTCCCCCACCTCATCCTCTTTAATCCAGTTCATTATCCAGGTTTAAAAAATCCTAATTGCAGCTATAGTGGTAGAAGCTGAGTTCAAAAATAGGGCTTGAGTTAGAGTTAGATAGGCAGGGATTGAATTTTAACGAACATGGCAGTTTTTGTCAAAAGTTATTTAACATCAAATGTTAAGGAGAAATTTCCAACCAAAAGCAATTTTCTTTTTTATTCACCAAAAAAGCATATTAATTAATGATGATGTTGAAGAATATTGTAGATAGGAACTCCCATTTGATGAAACCCCATCTACCAGTACAGGTTGACTAGATCAGTGATATTAAACTTAGAAATAGCAGCAGCTAAATTGTACATTGTATATAAGGATACCTTTGTACTTTATATTGACTTAAAAAATCACATATTAACATTATCTAGGTTCTATTGTATTTTTATTTACTTGTCAAATATTCACCAATTATATCATTATTTGTTTTGGCCCACACTTAGGAATGTTGCTGACTGTCAGGTGGTTGTTTTATATCTTTGGATTAGAGCACTGAGAAGTTGTGACTTAGCCAGAATCATACTACCATTATGTATCAGAGCCCCAAAGATCTGGGTTTGAATTCCATGATACTCAAGTCAGGACTCAAACCCCAATCTTCCTGGCTCCCAGGTCACATCAATCCAATATGTCTTACTGCTTCTCTTACCTGTCTCTTTATGAGTTTTCTTTTTTTTTTTTCGTCTTTATTTTATGTCTTTTAACTGTGGGTATCCCCTATAAACTCAAATAACAAAAGCCATAAAATGTAATTATATTTAGGCTGCTATTACTTTTCAGCATAAAGATAAGAATAACTATTTCTCATTTTTCATACTAATGTTTTTCTTTTTGTTTCTGCATGGTTTGATACCTACTGACAAATTTTAAGTTTCCATTCATGTGGAAGTTTCCCTGAAACATTTGAAGAGCCAAGAAATTTGATGTTAGCATATAAAATTTGATAACTTTAAAGTAAGTGAGCTCTATGTAGACTCTTCATCAGACCATTGCTTTGGTGTCACAGGGTAACTTATGTGATGTAACACAGAATCGCTAAAAATATTTGTATCAAAAGTCTAGTGCATATAATTTAGTTCCCATTTGAAGTCTTTCTTGTTGGTGTCAGCCTGTTTTGTTGGGCAGAGACCCAAATGCCTGGCACATTTTCAATGCTTAATAAATCCTTGTTGATTGAGTGGATGCAGTTTTCTGTGGAAATGTATTTCTTAGCTCTTCCAAAATTTAGCAACATTTTGATAAAACTTACCTTTGCATCACCCTTTTGGCTTTGTTGCTGCCAAACTATTAAAATAAATACTATGCTTTGCAATCATTGTATAGCTGCTAGATATTTGCTTTCTACTTTCAGAGATTTCCAGTATATAATAAAAAGGATTTGCAATTTTATACTTTGTTGATAATTTCTGTTCATTTATTTGTGGCCACTGTGAGTTATTGTAAAGAACCAGAGTTAGAAGACATGAATTTGAAAGCTGGTTCTGTCATTTACTATGTGATTTGGGGAGTAAGTCATTTAATCTCAAAGCCTTAATTCACAATTTGAGGAGAATGGACTGCATCTCAGTTTCTTAAGTTGTGGCTCACAATCCCATATGGGTCTTAAAACTGAATGTTGGTGTCATGAAATTGAGGATTATCAATAAATATTTGATTTACATACCTATTTTATGTGCCTATATACCTGGAATCATGTAAAAATTTCTTGGGTGAAAAGATGTTATGAGAGGAAGAAAGTTTAAGAAGCCCTGGGCTAGATGTTCTCTAAAATTCTTTTTATTTCTCAATTTTTGAGGTCCTATACTACACTTTTCCTTGAAAATTCCTTAGTTTGAATTAAATAAAATGATTTAAAAAAAAAAGATGAACCAATTATGGAATGGCTATTTGGGTAGTCTGTCAGGGTACTGACTTTTTAGTGTGCAAAAATTGGTTGACTAAAGACTGTTGTTAATCTATAAACACAGCCAATCTCACTTGGGAGATTTTCTTCCTTCCTTCAATAGCTTGAACGAGGTATTTTGAAGTTTGATAATATTTTGATTGGCTAGGTTTATTTTAGTCTTTTGGAGTGAGGAAAATAAGATAGGTTGACTGCTCATTGCATGCTTCTGTTATGTGGTTTTAAAATTTTCTCAGAGATTCGTGTAATGCAAAGAAGGATTTGGTTAGATTCTTATTGCTCTAATATCCACAAATCTTTCATGACAGAATGCAAGCCTGAGATTCATTTGAGATGCTGTTATGTTGTTAGAGTATAGATATGGAAGTTGGAGGTGGGGATTACAGGAAAATAAATGGTGGAGAAGAACTGAATCTTCCTCTGTTGCAATAAACTATGTGAGGAATCTGTTTAAGGTCATAATGGGATAGATAGGGACAGATTAATCCTATATAGCCATTTTAATCTACCACAGATATCTTCTAAGAAGCATTAAAAATGTAAGTTTATTTTTTTTTAAAGGAGGAGGGTGGTTAAGGTAAATCAGTCCCAGACTTCTCTGCATCTACTCTGTGACTTATACTTTTAGAGAATTCCTTGGCCTAGTGAGAGGTTAAGTGATATTTCTAAAGTCACATAGCCAGTATGAGTCAGGGTTGGGATTTGAAACAGTCCTGGTCCCCTATTCACTATACCAGGTAACCTCTTTTGCTTATCATCAATTCCCTCCCTCCTTCATATTTAATTACTTGAAGATTTCTGACTTTGTTCTTGTGTTTCCCATACCAGAAGAGCTTGCAGTATCTTTATTCTCTCCCCCCCCCTTTATTTCTCATTAGTTGATTTGGTCTCTATAAGTTGCTGGAACTCAGTCATTCATGTCTTTCTGACCAACCTTCTGGTGACATGTGTCTGAGTAATGATAGAAAAATTATTAGCCTTCAACATCTTTTAAAAATTAAATCAAACACTATTGATTAATGGAAGATACTGAGAATAAGTATTATAAAAGTAGAATAGGGGCATCCAGGTGACATAGAACACTGGTCTTGGAGTCAGGAAGACTTGAATTCAAACCTGACCTCAGACACTTACTAGTTGTATGATATGATCCTGGGCAAGTAATTTGACTCAGACTGCCTCCCCCCCCCCCAAAAAAAAGTAGAGGTATCTTGTTTTTATTGTCTTGCTTCAGGTGTTACTCAAGAATGTTTAACATTAACATTTAATATTAAATATTTAGCACTTAATATCATTTAAGAGGCTAAATAAATTAAAACTTTCTCTCTTTATAGGTTCGAAAGCATGTGAATGACCTCTATGAAGACCTAAGGGATGGACACAACTTAATCTCTCTCTTGGAAGTTCTTTCAGGGGATACCTTGGTGAGTTTTAAATTTTATCTTTGTTCTGAGAACGTGTTGTACCTTTCATATCTCTCTGATCTATATGCTTTAGTACAAGTGATTTGGATTCATCTCTCAAAATGTGACTATTAGCACCCAAGGATCAAGTTGATTTGCAAAGAAGTGCTTGGATTCAACCACTTCAACCACTACGTATTAGGAATTCAGAACACTTTTATAATATATCTTATATGTAGTCAAGATTTCGCCTATAATTTTAAGAGTAACATTTCTATTTCTTTCTGCTATTCTTTTCCTTTTGGGTTTTGCTTAGCAAAAGTTGGATGCATAATATAACTTCATATTAAAAGACTCACAAATAGCAAGAAAAATACTCTTATTTAAAAATAATCTAACCTACTCTTCAGGTATCATTTCCTTTTTTTTTTTTTTTTTTTTGAACATTATTTCCCCTTCTTGGTTACCTGTTCTCTTCATTATGTTCTTTTCATGCTCTTTTCATTTCTGGTCTGTCTTGTGTCTTTGCTGTCCTATCTTCTGTCTGTTATATTCATTAGCCAAGAGAGCGAGATTTTTTGAAGACCTTACGGTTGGTGAGTTCAACAGAAGCATGCGAGTATGAACAGCATGAGGATGTGGAGGATGAGGATAAGGGGGTAGGTGTCGACCCCCATAACTCTACTAACTTAGTATTTCAAGTGTGGTGATTGCTACTAGATAAGTAACACACGGGTTTGGAATCATTTAATGATTAGGTAGGAAGGATCAAAAACACATTATACAAAACAGATATTCATGTACTAGAGAATTTGATAGAGAGGTCTTTTCTCTTTTAGGACATTTTCAAATTAAGTGATTAAAATTTAGACACTGGTTTATATTTTGTTGTGCATTGCATAGTTGTATAAACCATGTTTGATATTTTTGAAATAAAGAATATTTTATAAAATATTGAAATTTAGCAATTAAAATGCTAAAGCATTAACAAAAATTTGCTTTTGGGAGTGCAATTTAAATAATGGCAATTATATCCTTATGCAAATCATTATATATATTACTTCAGCTAGTGACTATATCTCAAGTGTTCTCAAACCACATATATTTGGCAGCTGCTGTTTGACATAGATTCTCTACATGTGTCATATTATTTAGAGGGAGGGGAAACTTTGAATTGTGAAACACTATATTCTGATGAGGGCTAATCTATTGGGGTTTACTTAAATTTAACATACTTTTGAGGTATGACATCTTCACCCAGTTACATTGATTTCAATGAAAACATGCATTTTTATTGGAGTGGATTTGACCCTCATTTTTTCATCCATTTACACAGAAAGTAATTTTTCTCTTCTGTGTTCTGCTATTTGTTATATTATGACACCTTTAGCTTCAGCAAACTTTGTATTTGAGAAGCTAAGTTGTCAGTTTTTGTTTTTTGTTTTTCTCTTTGAAGGCTTTATATGGGAATTTCAACTCTGCTCTTTATTTTTGTTGTTATTATTATGCTTTATCCCAACTGCACATTTCCCCATATTTTCTTCCTGGCAACATAATCATATTCCATAAGGGAAAGTGCCAATCAAATTAATTTCTGTTTGTCAGATTTGCAGTTATGGAGACAATAATCATGTTCATCTCCCAGTAATGCAATAATCACAGTGTCCTTTCAGCTTTTTGAATTCATAAAAATCCAAAAATAAAAAAAGAAGCATATTATTCAGGTTAGAGGTCATCAACTTAATTGCTGTTGCTCTCTTGCTCTATTATGGCTGTTAACTTTTTGTCTCATTCTTTCACTTGTGATTTTATATTAACTGCATGCTGTTTTGCTGCATTTTCCATTAACTTAACATTTATAATTAAAAAGAAGCCTAAACTCTTCTTTTTAATTTTTGGCATTTTAAAAGGGTAGGGGATATAGTATTTAATTATCTTAATGCATCCTTTTATTATCATATGAGTACAAGTAAAGTTCTAGTCAACTTGAATATTCTATGGTTTACTCTGAGGAAAAAAGTAGATTTTCTTTCCTTTTCAAATCATTCCAATTTATTCCTCTCATTTTTTCTCATTGTACAACAAGGAAAAGGATGTTTGAAAAGGACTATTATATATGTTTGCATATATAAATTAGTTAATTTGTTGAATCCAAAGCAGTAAATATTACTTTGTTTTCAATCTTTATGTAATTTACATTGTTTGGGTTCAGTGAGGAAAACATAGGTGTAGCATATTCTTTCAGGGAAAAACTGTTTTGTTTTGTTTTTTTTTCACAACCTGTACTTTTCCATTTTTAGCCCCGGGAGAAAGGTCGGATGCGTTTTCACAGACTACAGAATGTACAAATTGCACTTGACTATTTGAAAAAACGGCAGGTATGATGTTTTTTAAAAGCCTACAATGTTACAAACATGAAATGTTAGGGAATTAATATGTAGAATTATATCAGGAAAAGAAAATTAAAATATTCCTTATCAAAATATTTTAATGATTAATGGTCTTATCTAGCATTTTTATATGCTAAGGATAAAAGATACAAAAGAAAACTACAATAATCCCTGTCCTCAAAAAGCTTTCATACAAATAAGGAGAGATAATACATATTAGAGTAGTGATGGTCAGGAAAGGAGGATGTTTTGGTCTTAGAAGTCACAGCATAGGAAATGGAATAGTAGAACAGTCAACTAGCATGTCCTAAGACAAAGATTTAGAGAAATGATAAATGTGTCTATCTCTATTGGTAGAAAGACCTTGAAGGTGTGAAGGTATATCAGTATAAATGAGTTTGTTCCTTAACTACTAAGATTTTAAATTTTATTTTAAAAGTTATTTTGTTTTTAATTTATGAAATAAAACAAACATTTCCATAATGCAGTATAATAAAAAGATGACTATATGAAACTGTAAATCTATTGTTACAATTTGCTATTCCTTTTAAATATATAATAAAATTATCATGTAAATTTCTTTTATCCCTTTTTTCCCTCTCCCATCCTTAAAGATGGATATCATTTGACACAAAAATGTATATATATGTAAAACTATTCAATACGTATTTCTGTTTATCAGTTGTTTCTCTGTACCTTTTCTTAAAATTTATTATTTTTTAAATTTAACCAATAATAAAAATTTATTTGCAGTATTAAGTCTCAGAATCAGGAAGACTGAGATTCAAAGCTTAAACTCCTGCCTTTGACACAGGAAGTAAACAAGTTAAAATTGTTTTCTGTCAGGTGCTGTACTAAGTACTGGAGATAACAAAGAAAGCAAAAAATCAATTTCTATACTCAAGTTGCTCACATTTTAATGAGGGAGATAACATGTGAGTAAGTAGTTGCATGATACACACACACACATAGAAAGAGTGGGGAGAGAAAGGCAGAGAGAAGAGAAGAAGGAACAGTAGAGTAAGGGAGAAGGAGAGAGAGAGAGAGGGAGAGAAGGAGAGGAGGAGAGAGAAAAAAGAAGAGAAGGAGAGGGAGAGAAGAAGGTAAAGAAGGCATTGGCAGTTGGGGAGGGATTACTAGGAAAATGGCAGCTAGATGGTACAGTGGATAGAGTGCTGGTCCTGGAGTCAGGAAGACTCATCTTCCTCAGATGAAATCCAGCCTCAGACACTAATTAGTTTTGTGATCCTGGACAAATCACTTCATCCTGTTTGCCTTAGTTTCCTCATCTACAAACTGTGTGAGGGAAGGAAATGGCAAACTACCATAGTATTTTTGCCAAGAAACCTCAGATGGGGCCATGAAGATTTGTATACAACTAAAATGACCGAACAGAAATGCTAGGAAAGCTTTGTTGCAGAAAATAGGATTTGAGCTCAGTGTTGAAGAAAGCAGTTGAAGATATGTAACTGAAGCTCAGGAAAAAAGATTAGGGCTGGATATAAAAATTTGAGAAACATCTACATTAAACTGATAACTGAGCCCATAGGAGCGATTGAGATCACCAAGTGGGATAGTCTAGAATGAAAAGAAAAAGGGGTCCAAGGGAGAATTCATGGTTAGGGTGTGTGAGATGGGTGAAGATCAAGTTAAGGACACTGAGCAATGGTTGCTCTCATTGATGGCCAGAAGAAAGAAGATGGAGAAAGATGAATAAAAGTTTATTGATTATGGAAGAAATATTCCCTAGGTTCAGTGGAAATGGCATGTAAATCTAGAAAAGAACATTGTTAGGTAGGGTTAAATTGAATAGACTTGAAAATAAAGAATGTGAGCTGTACATACTTCATCTGGTTCAGGATTACTCGTATGAATTGAGTATGAAGGAGTAGGAATATGCTAACAATGGTAGTTGATTATCAGTGTGGAAAGAAATGTGTTGAAGGAGGCATAAGATTGTTCTGTTGGAGAGCCTCAAGGAGTCCTTAACTTTCTGACAGATGAAGATGCCATGCATGTTTTATAAGATCCAAGGAGCTCTGCTTCCCTGCATGTAGGACTGCATGAGGTACAGTAGCTTGATGAGAAAGTCTAGGTGTTTTGTTCTTCCAGGAAAAGGCCGTAGGAGGGCTAAAATAATGATAATAATGATAAAAAGTCTTCATTTCAGCAATGACTTCTGCCAGTCTCTTAACCTTTCAGTGCCCCAGGCAAATCTCTACAATTCTAAATTGCAGAAAAATTTGTTGTATGCTTTCCGAAGGGGAAATTCCTCTCATACCAATGAAATCACAGGCTTGGACCTAAACTGCAATAAAAAATAATTACTGTAAAAAGCCTGGAGGCCTCTTTCTTAGGTGCTTCTATAGAGTACCTGCATGGTACAAGTGGATAGAGCACTGGGCTTGGGATCAGGTAGACTGATGTTCTTGAGTTCAAATCCAGTTGCAGACACTTAATCTGTGTGTGACCCTGGGCAAATAATTTCAGCCAGTTTGCCTTAGATCTTCATCTGTAAAATGAGCTAGAGAAGCAAACAAACAAAAAAAAAAACTTCTTGCCAAAAAAACTCTAAAATGGGGTCACAGAGTCAGGTGGGGCTGAAGCAACTAAGCAACAATAGGAACTCCCTCTGCTTTCATTAATGATACTGTGTTTCGTGGTGTCTTAAATCAAAGGGAATATAATGTTGGGATTTACAGAAGTGAAAGGCAGATATGGCAGAATTCAAAGTGGAGAAAACTTCCTTCTTGAGTTGATGGTAGATCAAAGGTATCTATGGTTCTATTTTGGAATAATTAATTTAGAGAGCGAGAAAGAAGAAATGGAAAAGAAAAATGGGAATAAAATGAGATAGTAGTAATAAAAACAGATAGTACTTATTTGTAATAAAACAGGTAGTATCTACTAATTGTCATTAAAATAATTTAAATGCTTTTACTTAAAATGTTATTAAATGTGAAAGAGTTAATTTGTTTAAAATGAAACAATTGCACTTAGTTACTTTACTTGATGAAATGTTCTTATATCAATAATTAAGAAAAAATCCAGGTATAGCATCAGTATATGTGTGTATATGTGTGTGTCTGTGTGTCTGTGTGTATATATATATATATATATATATATATATATATACATATATATATATATGCACACACATTCTATATACATACACACATATTTATCTAAATACACTTCTTTCTAGGCATTAGCTAACTGATTTATAAAATGACAGTGTTGGATTCTAATTTTGTGAATTGCACACAGAAGAAGGAGGAATTCAGATCAATAGATTGCTCAGACAGTTAATTAGTAATTTGGGGCCTAAATTAACTAAATAGGATAATGATTTTGGATTGTGTTGATTTAAAGCATTAATGTTTTTTATGGAAACTTTGAAATGGATTTGATGTTAATAAAAGAGAAGTGTATGCATTCTTGAGAAGCATTTTATGTAATATTGTTTTATTTCTCCTTTTATTACTTAGGTGAAACTAGTGAATATTAGGAATGATGATATAACAGATGGAAATCCCAAATTGACTTTGGGATTAATATGGACAATAATTTTGCACTTTCAGGTGAGCGTCTTTATTTTATTTCTTTTTTTCTTTTTTTTTTTTTGATTTTGTAATTTCCATTGCCTACAGGAGTGATTTTGACACAATATAGTGTCCTTTGGGGAAAAAACTGAAATTTAGGGGTAATATTTATTAAATAATATATCTCTATATTTTGTTGCTTTATTCCTTCAAGGAAATTTGACCACTAGTAGCATCACTTATTAGTTTGATATTTCTTTTCCATTTATAAATAAGAGCACAAATGAAGCTTCTTTTTTGTTGTTTTACAGACAAAGCTTATTGTCTTTGTTTCAGACTCTAAATAAAAGGGCCCTATTTTATTGGGTAGAACAGACTTCATCTGTTAATTAGACTTTTTCAATTGTCTAAAGCTATGCAAAGATTTTGTGAATCATTACTTATATCTAGTTTCTGTATTGACTTTTGGTAAGTGTTCCTTAATATTGTTTAATTATACTGTACAAACTATCTTCTAATTTGGTTAACACTAGATGGCACAATAATTATAATGTTGCAATCAGCCCTGAATTAGGAACACTTTTAAGTCATGTTTGTATAGAGCTATGCTGTCTGGGAATGACTACAAAGATTGCCACCCACAATACCATACTAAATTAGGGAAAATTTTGATTTTTAAATTATAATTACCTAACATTTTAACATGTATACTGATTTCAGTCATCTTTTATTTACTGGACATTTGGTCATGTAATTTTTGAAGTTTGGTTTAATTTTCCTAAATATCGTGTTATTGACTTGAAGAAAATCATAATCTGAGTTACTTATGTGGTGGATGTTAAAATTATAAAACTTTTGTTTAGAAAGAAATAATAGCAAGATACTGGTTATTGACTTGAAGAAAGTATTTGACTTCATTGGGCAATCTATAATCTCTTCTTCAAACAATACACATAACTTGACTTCTGCAGAGGATTTTAGGATTTGAAAAATGTCTTATACATGTTGTCTCCTTACATACTCATAAATCTCCAGTTTACCTATGAAGAGACTGAAATTGAGAAAGTTTAAGTCATTTGAATGGAACCTTGCAGTCTTCCACAAGGCAGTTACTACCTGTATGTCAAAAATTATGACTTGTTGTTCAGTTCTGAGATAACTTTGTTATGTATGTAAACTTCTTGAGGGTATGGTCTATTTTATTTTAGTTTTGTATCCCTAGCACTGAGCTTAATTCTAGTGCATAATAGGCACATAATAAACACCTATTTATTGATCTCCTGAGAGTAGTTATCCATCAGTTTGTAAAAAGGAGCTATGTTCTCTAAAAGTATTCGTTAGTGTCATGGAAAGTAGCATAAATTCAAATAGAAGAAACATCTGCTTTTATTGGTGAAGTTTTCCACTCCTTTCTTCAAATGATTTTATATTAATTACATTGAATCTGAGGACATTATAAAGCCTTTCAGAAAAATCTATAATTGTGTGAAAAAGACTATATGCAATTATGAGTAATAGATGGAGTAAGTGATGTTCCATTGGAGGTGGTGGGAAAAAATGCCAAATCTGGGGTAAGAAAAACTTGTCTCCAGGGTTTTGAGAGAAAAGATCATACCTTAGATTTCATAGCTAAGAGAAATTCTGAATTCATAGCTCTAAAAACAAATAGTATATTATCCCTCTTTAACCCATTTTCTTAAAGGATTATAGATTTAGAGGTGGAAGGATCACCTCGATCAGTCCTCCAATTTTACAGATGAAACTGAATCCAGAGAGGTGGTAACACTGGCCTAAGGTCACATAAGTAGTCAGTGGCAAAGGCAGAATTTGACATGAGACTTTATTTTAATAAATGTTTTCTAGAAGTTAATGTGTACTTCTGTATGGGTACAATTCTTATTCAGTAGCAAAAGTAAGCTTTTCAACAAAAAGTAAGCTATCAACAATTTCTAGATGTCTAAGAAGTAATTGAGGGGAAAGATAATTGATATGATTAATTGCAATAATTTTTTTTTAAAAAGTTCATTGCTTCTTTATTCTTCCAGAAGAAACTTTTATTTATGCATGCAAATGTTTCACACACAATATGCATATGTGTATGTACATGTATGCATGTATATACACACATATAGTATCCACTTGTATCCACTTATATAAATTCATATGAACAAGAATTGCAAAGGATGAGAAAACCTGGATGAGTTGCACTCTAAACTAGTGGAGGGAGTACTGACATTGTTAAGATTATAGATCATTGCCATGGCAAAGAAATTTTACATTTGTTTTGTTTGGAATGCGTTTAATTTCATTGGATCATATGCATTAAGAATTTAATGTAAAAGATGGCCATCCAGTAGGTTTATCTATGGAAGGTTAATCATGGAAGAACCAAAAAGACTTTGATGTGAATTTGAATTGTCTATAAGGACAGTTGCCAGGCACTTGACAGATATATGTTATAGGAAGTCTCCTACATATTTTAGTGTCTAGAATTACAAGGAGTTAAGAATTTTCCTCCCCTTCTTCCATATTAGCCAATATTTAATAAATTCATCCATAATAATAATAATTGATATTTATAGAATTCTTTAAGATTTTCTAAATGTTTTACATATATTTAAAATTCATAACATCTTTATAGGCGGTGCAAGTGGATAGAACATTGAACCTGAATTCAGGAAGTTCAAATCCAATCTCAGATTGTGTGGTCCTGGGCAAACCACTTACCTTCCACTTCAGTTTTCTCAACTGTAAAATAGCAATAAAGTAGTACCTACCTGATAAGATTGTAGTAAGGATCTAAAATAACATTTGCAAAATGCTTATTGCAGTGCTTTGGTTTCTCCCTTATGTGATTTAAGTTACAGATGTTCTTATTTTATAAATGAGGGAACCAGGGCTCAGTGATGCTAAATGTCTGGCCCATTTTTATACAACTAATAAATATTGGATTTGGTTTTTTAATCCAGTCTTCCTTTCTCTAGACTATCTTGTATATCAAGATATACTTATAATGGAACACTAATATTTTGGTGAAATATCTCATTTGTAAGTAAAATGGATGTTTCAGAGAATTGTGGTTAAGATTATTATTTTTTATTTTTTGAATAGAATATGCTGGGTTTTATGAATAATTATAACATTTGTAATATTCCCTTAATGGGATTTGACCACTTATTTAATTTTTTGATGCCAAAAAAAGCCTTGGTTTTATAAAAGTAAAAATCTTTTATATATTAGGTATGACATCTTTGTCTTATTTGTTTGGATCACATATAAATCTGTTTAACAAACATGTAACTCTGGAAAGGCATAATCTATTTTTACCTCTGTAATGTAAATTTAATTCCATAGAGCATCATATGCTTGTAGATATGGAGCTATGTAGAAATTGAAGCTCAGAGAATCTACATCACTTGATATCACACAGGTAATAAGTGGCAAAACTCAATTTTGGACCCTTTGACCACATCCAAGACACTCTTCTCAATGCACCACAGTTAATATTACTAATTGCCTAGTCACTAATCATTTGTCATTCAACAAGTTTTTTTCTCCCTATGTGCCTTCAGGGTTTTTTTTACCTTATCATTATAGCAGGCCTAGCATTTTATTTCATTGAATTTTTAAAATAATAGCTTTTTATTTTCAAAATATATGTAAAGATAATTTTCATCATCACAGAACTTGAGTTTTCCTCATTAGTAAAATGTGGGACTTAAGGTTGTTGTAAAGATGCTTTTAATTCTAAAGGAGTGTATAAATGTATGCTTTTATAGTTTTTTTTGAGTATTTTTTCATGAAAAAAAAGAAGGATATCATAGAAAGTTAAAGTGGAAAGGGACTTAAGAGAAGACCTAGTTATAACAGCTATATATATTAAAGATGAAGAAATGAAACTTGCATTTGAAAGGCACATTGCTAAATCATTCCTAGCTGGTATCTATTTTGTTATTTGCTCTCAAGTTTGTAGAGCTGGTTAATAGTTTCAAAGGTTGTTAGAAACTCTAACAGTGTGTGCACATTATGTCAGATAGCAAAGAAAACTGAAAGTTAAGACATAGGCTCTCAGGACACTGTCAAATTTTGCATTTACTGGGAAAGCTCCTCAGTATTCCATTTTGACAGTGAGAAGTAATGTTTGGATAAGAGGATTGGTGGCCAGAAATAAGCCACAGTGTCTAATCAGACACAGGGGCCTGCCTGGGCAGTATGCCATGACATTTCTTGTGAGTGTATTGCTCATAAGCAAAATGGCCTCATGCTGAAGAGGATGGACATGAAGTCTGTGAGGAATTAGAATTCAAAGAGGAGTTTCAAACTCTCTGGAAAAGGACGTCAGGGCGTAGAAGATTTGGAAATGAGTGAATCTGTGGAACTCTGATTGCCTGCAAATCAAATGGGGAATATCTGTGGATGTGTAAGAGCAGAGAAAGAAGAACAATATTTAAATCCTGCCAGGGCTCCCTTGAATCCTGAAAAATACTCCCCTGGAAGAAAATACTTCAGAAGGAAACCGAAGAAGCAAGTTGTAGGAGAAACTGATTCAGGACCAGCTCATGAAAATGAAGGAAAAAAGCAGAGGAATACTCACGTTTCAGAAAACGAAGAGATTTTTCTCAGTGGACTGGTATGGGAGAAACCTTCTGTACCGAAAGTTACACTGGATAGTGACATTCTGAGACTGACTACAGAAGTTTCAGTTGACAGCACTGAGCAGAAACCTTTGCTCTGTGTGGCAAATAGAGACTTTTTTAAGGTGAAAACTTCAGCTAAATCTGGTAAAACAGAAGAAGTAAGTAATCTGAAAGAAAGCAGTTTAGAAAAAGACAGTACTCCATATTGTGCAAAGAAGAAACACTCAGATGATGTCAGCACAAGAGAATTAACATTCCAGAGGAAAACTGATGTTTTTTATTTTCAAAAAGCAGCCAGTCAGAACTCTCTTTACAATCTAGAAAGACCTTCTGAAGAAAGTCAAAATCTATCAGTTCATTTTTGCAATGTCAAAGAATCACAAAGCTTGGAAAGATTTCTTCCTCAGGCAACAGACAACCCTCACGTTGGAAAAAAGAGGTGTTATTATTCTTGCACCAATTTATCCTTTGCTTCCAGGGGCAAAGATAGAAATGAGGTAAGTAGGACTTGTTTAATAATAGAAAATGTAAGTACTAAGGTCCGTGTTTGGTTTGGATTCTACAGTTTTCATCTTTCATTTTGGGAATTTTTCTTAAAAATGCACCAACAACCCACCAGCTTTAGGCCATTAAAACTTTTACCATGAACTACTTATGATCACAACAACAATAACAATATCAGCAATTGACATTTGCTTTATTTAGATGGGTTGCTTTTATAGAGCAACTATTTAAGAATATAAATTGTAAAACAGTTGCAGATTTTTATTGCCTAGTGGGAATTTTCCCTGGGAACTTCTGACATTGATAAAATCTTAGGTATGGACTAATCCATTTATACAGTGCTTTAATGTTTGCAAAAAGCTTTATATGTACTATTTTATTTGATCCTCACAAAAACACTCTGAGATGACATTGCAGGTATAAGTGTTATTATCGCCCTTTTACAAACAAAGTTTACAGAAAAGGAAATTGGGGCTCGTACTTGGTCATGGTCATACTAGCTGGTATCAGTCAGAAGTGGGATTATATTTGGGGTCTTTTAACTCCAAATTCAAGTACATTCCTTATTATGCAACACAGTCATTCTTTTAAAAGGGATTTTTAAAGTGTTTTTTCCCTTTAACTGAGAGAGATTTCTTTTTATTCCTCTGGTTCAAATTACTTAGAGCTATTTATGTAAGCATAATTGTGTTGCATGTGTTAAAAAAAATTCTTTTCTCAAATGAGATGATGAATGGTTAAGTCCTTTGCAAATGTAAGAATACAACATAATACCAATAGCTAGTATCATTATGTATCATTATCTCTTCCTTGTCATGTAAGATGAAAATCAGTTAGAAATAGCCCTTGGAAAAATTGGTGCTCTAGCTAGGAAGATTATAGCTCAGTTCTTGCCTTAGATATTATTTGACTGTATGACCCTGACTAAGTCACCTAACTTTGTAGTGCTTTCTGTTTTTATTTATTATTTTTTTATTTATTTCTTATTTTATTTTCCCCCACTTACATGTAAAAACAAAATTTAACATTCATTTTTAAAACTTTGAATTCAAAATTATCTTCCTTCTTTCCTGCTCCCTTCCACATTATGAAGGCCAGGAATTCAATGTAGGTTACACATGTATAGCCATGCAAAACATTTCTATATTAGTTATGTTGTGAAAGAAAACATAGGCAAAAACATTCAAGAAAAAAAAAAAAAAAGGATGCTTCAATCTGTTTTTCCCCCGCTCCCCCCCCCCCCCCCGGGATGAATGGCATTTTTCATTATAAGCTCTTCAGAGTTATCTGGAGTCATTATATTATTGGGAATAACTAAATCATTCACATCTTACAACATTGCTGTTACTTTAAATATAGTATATTTCACTTTGCATCAGCTCATGTGAATCTTTCCAGTTTTTTCTGGGAGCATCCTGCTCATTCTTTCTTATTTCCATCATAATCATATACCACAGTTCAGCCATTGATGGACATCCCTTCAATTTCTAATTCCTTGCTCCCATAAAAGAGCTGCTATAGATATTTTTGAAAATATAACTCTGAAGGGCTTATAATTGCATTTGTTCATGTGGCTATAGATAGCTTTGATTATTTCATCTAAAAACTTCATATCATTTGATCATTTATCATTTGGAGAAAAGTGCTTATTTTTATAAATTAGATTCTGTTTTCTATGGACTGTGTTATGCTCTTACCCACGTGCAACAGATCTTTCCTTCTGACCTTCTAAGTTGTCTTTGACTGGAAAATTATTTCACTTTATCCTTTTGTGTTTCTGTTGCTCTAAGAATTATTTTATGGCATTATTTAAAGGTTTTTGGAAGGGCTTTGTGGAGAACTTTTCTCTGCCATCTTCCACCTCAGTGCTCTTTTTAGTCAGCTTTCTAAGACTAGAGAATTATATTGGTAGAGAACTTACCTCCCTAGGAAGTTTCTTTTACTAAAAATCACCATTTAATCATGTTCTATGGAGTATTTCACAGGTAATCAAATAAGTATCTCTGTATCATTCCCATATGATTGTAATTTCTTCTGCTAGTTAAAATTTTTTAACTGCCTTTTTGTTCCAAATAGTTTGAAAATCATGAGAATCTGGTATGACAAAATCTATTTAAATGAAAATATTATGTTTTTATTTGCCAATGCTATGTCTTTTCTGTGGTGCTTGTGGGCCACTATTGGTTCATTTCTCCAGGAAGTTTTGAGGACTGTGTTTGAACTCTGCCTACAAATCAATGAAAAAACTTTATTATTATCCCATTCTATTCATATTTTCTTTAATTATTTTTATTAATTATAGTTCAGGTCAGTGAATAAGAATGACATCATTAATAGTTTTATGACAGAATTGGCATGTTTATTAAAGATATATACTGAAAGATTCCAAATTTCCATGCATTTTTCACATATATGCAAACATTTGCATGCTTGCTCCCAAGACATTGTGTTATCTTAATCTATCCTATTTGGCTATCTCCTAGACAGAAATTTTTTATGGCTCAGCCTAAAATAAAAATTAATAGTGCCACATAATTTAAAGATCATAGCATTTTATTATTGACCTGTGCCCAGTTGTTTACAAAATGACTCCATTTTGGTTTTAATTTTTGAAAAATGAAGGTGGTGATAATTAATTTGTCTTCCTAAACATTGTAGTAGCCCAAATAATCCATGTATGTCTTCTGTCTTCTCTTGTAGGATGGAATTAGCAAGTCTTCATTATAGCTTTTAACTTTTCATCTTTGAAAAACTTAATTTTATGAATATAAATGACAAGTGTTATTCAAATTGAAACAGTCTGGAATTCTTGGAGAAGACAAAATTCATTTTTCATGCTTAGGGCAGAGGCAATTTGCTCAGAGACAAATTGTGGATTTATTTGTGGCCTTGATGTGCACAGTCATTGCTTACATTAGCCAGTAGAATCTCTGAATAGAATAGCTGGTTCTAAAGTCCCACCACACCCTGCCAGCATTATGTCATTCCATCTATTTACATTTTGTTGAAGTGAAGTGAGGAAGCTTATACAATCTATTTTTGTATCTTTCTAAAGCTGGCATAGAGGTCAGTGAAAAGGAAAACTGGATCCTACCTGCTTATGTCTGAAATTCTCTTTTGCTCCCAAACGTATGCATCCTTAGTTTTGGCTTTTTTGGGGATGAGGTGAAAACAAAATATATTTTCTTCTTCCATCAATAGAAATTCTTTACCTGTAGCTTTTAATGCTGCAGCTTCAGAGTTATCCTGAATTCCTTTCTTCATTCTTGTGTCTAGACTTTTTCTGTCTCTTTGTCTCTTTCTTTTTCTTTTTTCTTTTTTTAATACTGGATGACTTTTGGGTGATTCATCTATTCATTGCCATAACTTATATGGAGAATTCCTGTGACAATAATAAAAAAGCCTGCCACCTGAATTGCTTTGGGGTATTTTTTCTTTCCTTTTTCTGCTTATTTATCTGACCCTTTTAAAAAATTTCTTCATTCTTCATGACATACTTAATCACTGTTTCTCCCCCTTTCCTTTTCTTCTTAAACCTTATGCTTCATTGCATTATAAAATTACTATATCATGCCAATGACATCTCTGTCATGGAAATTTTTCTATTAGTCTGAAAGAAGCCTCCTCTTACTATGTTCTCTCCTACTTCAATTCTAAGGGAAAGAAAAACAGTAAAAATGTAGGTGGTTCTTTTTGAGCTATAAAACTTCATCAAAAAGAACAAATTGTAATTCATGCCTATATATGTATTTTCTGTTTCCTGTCAAGTATGTCACTATTTAAAAAGAAGAAAGAAAAGTCAGAAAAGTCATTAACTATTTTTATTTATTATGTATTTTTTTTAAACATTGAAGCACAAAATCTCAGAGTAGTAAAGGAAGGAAGAAGACATTTACTCTAAACCATACAAGTTCACATATCCACCAAGTAACTATTCCTTAAGGCTGTGCTTACATTTCTTTTTAGCAGAATAAATACTTTCTTCAAGTCAAGACAGTTTTCCTTGGACTCATGTCCATTTTGGTATAAATCTCTGACTTCCTGTCTACTTTGCAGCCAGATCCTTGAACTTTGGTTCAGTTGAGGACAGATTCCTGGCCTTCTGCTCTTAATCATACCACTCTGTGTATCATCCTTTAGTATCATTTCCTCTGGTTCTCTTTGTTCATTTCACTTTACCCATATGATTACTTGACCATTGACCACCACTCATTAAGTTCATTTAGTTTTATCTTTATTAATTCATGTTTTCCAAATAACTTTTAACATGCTTATGAAAAATTTAAGAAAAAAGAGAAATATATATATATATATATATATATATATATATATAAATTTAAAAAGATACCGGTAGAAAGATACATACCTACATATATAAATATAGCTATAAGTGTGAGGTATGGATCAATTCCAGCCTGATAAGAAGTGAGCTATAGTGAGACAAAGGGAGATATAATTAGTGATGTTAAAAGAGGCTTAAATATTGATTTAAGATAAATCAAGATTTATATACTGAAGGACCGAGACTATGTGACTAGCATTTTCTTTCCCAATAATGAATTGGGTGCCTCTCCCCTCCCCATGTGAAATTGTTTTCTTAAGTTCTATTCATTCTTCCTTAGCAGAATATAAGTATATGTGTGCATGTGTGGGTGTGTTTTTAGAATGTTATTTTTTTTATATATATTTTAGTTCTCTATTAACCTATAAGCTTCATAAGGGCAGTTACCATATCAGATTAGACTAGACTTTTGATTTTTGTAGAATTGAATTGTTGAGAAAATGCATGCAAATTCCTCACTTTGCAAATATCTCCTTCTCACTAACTCCTATGAGGTACAAATAATCCTGTCAAATTTTTTTTCTTGTCTTACAGAACCTAGTGGGATCAGTCTCTCTAGGTTTATAAAGTGATAACACTGAATGCTACATAGTTGTGGCCATCCTGGTATTAAGGCCTGAGTTTTAGAAGCTATGCCAGCAGAGAAAGAAACCCTCATATACTGAAAAAAGGCTTTTCTAGCAAATATTTGTTAAGCACCTGTTATATTCTAGGCAGAATGCTAAGAGCTAAGGGAATGCAAAGACAAAAGTTCAAACCTCCTGCCCTCCAGGACCTTACAGACTAATACAGAGAAAAAAAAATAAACATTTATAGGCATATGCAAAATATATACAAGGTGAATTTGGAGGCTGATGCCAGCAGGAAAGGTTTTATTTTGAAGGCAGCTCTTGTGTTAACCCTTAGGGTCAAGTGACAGTTATAAGAGATGAATGTGAGAAGGGGAGTATATTTTAGATGTAAGTCAGGGGTTTCCTAACTTTTTGTATTATTTACCCCTTTGGCAACTTGGAGAAACCTCTTGACTCCTAAACAAGAAAATATTTTTAAATGCATAAAATAAAACATCAAGGATTACAAAGGAAGCTAATTATATTGAAATATAATTAGTATAAAAAGGTTTATGATCACTAGATTAAGAACTCATGATATAAGGGAAAGAAACACTTGTTTTTGAGTCGGAGAATGTGGGTTTAAATCCTAACTCAGATGACCACTACTTGTATGGGCTTAGCTATGCCATTTCTTTGTGCCTTACTTTTTCCTGTTTAATGGCAGGATTAGACTGGATGGCCTATGATGTGCCCTTTAGCTCTAGGTTATACTCTTGTGAATTAATATGGGTGAAATATTCTTTGTGTTAGGGATATAGTGATTTAAAAATGTTAATCTTTATTCTCAAAGAGTTTTCATTGTAGTAGAAGAGTTAACATACATAAGTAATATTGATAAAAGATAAGTTCTGATAAAACAGAGAAAAGAGAACCAGACAAAATTTTAAGAAAATCTGAGTAAATTCAGTTCACTTTCATCACAAGGGATCATGGAAAGTATTGTAGAAGACAATCCATGAACAGTACTTTTATAAAAACAAGATTTCAAAAATCAGTGATAGAAAAAGAATATGGTCCATATAGTGGCTCACAGAATTGCATAGAGCCAGAAAAGGCTTCCAGAAAAGGAAGAATGAGACTAAACAGCTTAACATTTAATTTGTCTAAAATTTAGTATGCTCAAAGGAAAGTAGTATAAAATAATGATGGGAAGCAAACTGGAGCTAAATTGTGAAGGCTTAGAATGCCACATTAAAAATTTTATGGTTTTAGAGAGTTAAGTAATTGTCAACTTGGTATTATATTTCTCCATATTAAAATTTTATTCTTCAGCTTTAATGATCTCAAACTATCACTTCTATGAAAATGACTCCCAAGTCTATTTATTTATCTAGCTTTAGTCTCTATACTAAGAGTCAGTCCAACAATACTAATTGCCTTTGAATGTCCAATAGATTTCCCAAACTCAGTTTGTTCAAATGGAATTTACCATCTTTACCTGAATGATTTGTTCTGGGGTTTGAAAATTAGTAGGACTTGAACATAGGTACAACAACAGTGAAAGACTCACATGGAAGGAGGAATGGTATAAGCAAAACCTTGGAGGTGGGAAAGTACAAGGCGTATTGAGGAACTGTTTGCAAGACACGTTGAGAAGGCAGTCTTCTATTTCTGTCTTTATATTTATCCTTGTTATCTCCATCAAATCATTTATGATAAGCTCCCTATTCCTCTATTTGGGTCTTATTAACCAAAATAATATTCAGATTATTCCATTTCCCTATTTTCTTCAAAAACAGGATTTCTTAATATATAGGCATTCTAAAATATAAGCATTAGTGTAAGATAGGTCATGTGGTATAATAGCTACTTGGCAGAGGGAATTTCTTCTTCTGAGAACTCCCTATAGTTTATTTATAATACACATTGCTTTATGAATTATATTGGGAGAGAAAAATGAGAGCAAAAAGGAAAGCCCATGGGAAAGAGAAAGAAAAGAGAAAAAAGAAGCAAACATAGCATGTGCTGATTTACATTCAATATTCATATTTCTTTTTCTGAATGCAGATGGCATTTTTTGTCCAAAATCTATTGGGATTGCTTTGAGTCACTGAACCATTGAAAAGAACCAAATCTTTTATAGTTATTGCACATTTTTGCTGTTATGGTATACATTGTATTTCTGGTTCTGCTTGTTTTGCTCAGCATCAGTTCATGTAAATCTTTCCAGGCTTTTCTAAAATCAGCTTGTTCACCATTTTTTAATAGAACAATAATATTCCATTACCTTCATATACCATAACTTATTCAGCCATTCCCCAATGGATGGGTATCTACTCATTTTCCAATTCTTTGTTACCACAAAAATTGCGGCTACAAATATTTTTGCACATATGGGTCCTTTTCCCTCCTTTATGATTTTCTTGGGATACAGAACCAGTAATGGCACTACTGGGTCAAAGAGTATGCATAGTGTTAATAGCTCTTTGGCACAATTCCAGATTGCTCTCCAGAATGGTTGGAACATTTCACAACTCCACCAACAATGCATTAGTGTCCCAGTTTTCCCACATCCCCTCTGACATTTATCATTTTTTTCCTGTTATCTTAATCTGAGAGGTGTGAGGTAGTACCTCAGAATCATGTTAATTTTCATTTCTCTAATCAGTAGTGATTTAGAGCATTTTTTCATATGATTATAGATGATTTTAATTTTGTCACCTGAAAATTGTCTGTTCATATCCTTTGATTATTTATCAATTGGAAAATGACTTATATTCTTATAAGTTTGACAATTTTTTATATATTTTAGAAATGAGACTTTAACAGAAATGTGAAGATTTTTTTCCAGTTTTGTACTTCCTTGTCTCTGTTGGTTTTGTTTGTGCAAAACTTTTTTTTAACTTAATGTAATCAAAGTTGTCCATTTTGCATTTCTTTGGTCATAAATTTCTCTGTCCTCCAAAGATCTGATAGGCAAATTATTCCTTACTCTCCTAATTTGCTTATGGCATCATCCTTTATGCCTAAATCATTTCCCATTTTGACATTATTTTGAAATGAGGTGTGTGATGTAGGTCTATGTAGTGAGTTCATATTCCTGAAGCTGGAGTTTGGGAGTCAATCAAATACTAGATTATTATAGTCCTTGATTATTGTTTGTATCTAACCTGTTCTACTGCTCTACCATTTTACTTAGTACCAAGTGGTTTTGATAAATTGCTGCTTTATAATATAGTTTTAGGTTTGGTACTGCTAAGCCACTATCCTTTGTTTTGTTTTGTTTTCATTAGTTTCCTAGATATTCTTAACCTTTTTTGTTCTTCCAGGTGAATTTTGATATTTTTTCTAGTTCTATAAAATAACTTTTTGTCACTTTGATTGGTATGGCACTGAACAAGTAGACAAAATTGTCATCTTTATTATGTTAGCTTGGCCTATCCATGAGCAATTAATATTTTTCCAATTGTTTAGATCTGACTATTTGTGCAAGAAGTGTTTTGTAATTGTATTCTATAGTTCTTGGCTTTGTCTTAGCAGATAAATAACCCAATATTTTATTTTGCCTAGTTATTTTAAATGGCATTTCTCTTTCTATTTCTTGCTGATAGGCTTGGTCAGTAACATGTAGAAGTGCTGATGATTTGTGTGTGTTTATTTTACATTCTAAAACTTTGCTAAAACTGTTGTTTCCAGTAAATTTTTGGATGATTTTCTATGATTCTCTAAGCATATCATAGTATCATCTGCAAATTCTAATTCCTTCAACTTTTTCTTTTCTTATTGCTAAAGTCAACATTTTTAGTACAATGTTGAATAGTGGTGATAATGGGCATCTTTGTTTCATCTCTTGATTTTATTAGGAATGTGTTCAGTTTCTCTCCATTACAAATAATGCTTGCTACTGCTTATTATTTTACTACTTATTACTTTAAGGAATTCTCCCTTTACAGTGTTTTTTAATAGGAATGAGTGTTGTATTTTGTCAAAAGCTTTTTCTGCATGTATTGAGGTTATCATATGATTTCTGTCACAGTCTCTATCTCTTTCCTAAGGATCAGTAATAATAAATGCAAGGGGATGTAGTAAATGATTTCTTAAAGTTTCTCCTACTTCCTCGTGTTTTAGTGATATTAATTGAACAGCTTTAAGTGTAACAATTTAACATTATTTTACTCTAAGTATTTTGTATCAGGCTTAAGCAGAAGCTAATTCCATACTGCTTATGTCAACACAGACAAGTGTTTCCAAGTGCTTTAAAAGAAAATGTTTGCTCCTGAACATAGTTTTCTCACAAATGTTTCAACCATTTTGGCAGGAACAAATATTTTGAAAATATTTTTAATGTTTGCATGGAAATTTGAAAATGTGAGAAAATGTTCAAAATCGTTTAATTGTAGACACTTAAGAGCGTTTGAAAACTATCTCGAGTTACATATTTTCAGGCTGCAAATTCAAATCAACAATTATCAAAGAATCTCTTGGTATTTCCTAAAAACTTTGCTAGGCTGTATATACAGGAAGGCAAAAAAAGGATCAGTTCTCAAAGAACTCATTTTAACAGGGGAGGCACACAGTGGTGTGTACCTTAAAAATATGTACAATGTCAATTGGAGGTAATCTCAGAGAAAAGGAACTAGCACTGAGAGAGACCAGGAAAGATCTCTTGAACAAGGGAAATTTGAGCTGAGACTTAAAGGAAACCTAGAAGCCGGGAGGTAAATATGATGAGAGAGTGCATTTTAGGCATGGAAAACAGAAATAGAGCATTTTATGATAGGAATAGCTTTAAAGAAGGGCAGTGGCCCTGGATTATAGAGTTTGTAAAGAAGAATAAAGTATAAGATATTTTATTTAAGGAAAGGTTGGAAGGGTTGAGCTTCAGAATGATTTTAAATGCCAGAAAGAAGATTTTATAATTTGATCCTGAGAGTAATGGTCATTGGAGTTGGTGGAATGCTGTAGGAAGATTGCTTTGTCAGTTGTGTTGGAGGATGGATTGGAGTGAGATTTGAGGTAGAGAGACTAATAAGCCTATTTCAGTATTCTAGGTAAAAGTTGATAAACCATATTAGAAGTGAGAAGGGAGCATATAATAGGGATGTTGGTTGTGATGGTAGACAACTTGGCAAGAAATTGAAATGTGAGAGTGAGGAGTTGTAAGGCTGGAATCTGGGGTTTGAGAGAATGGTGGGTCATTAACAGTAACTGGGAAAAGGGAAGGGTTTAGGGGGAAAGAAAATGAGTTTAGTTTTGAACATGTTGATTTTATGATGTCTATGGAATATCAAATTTGAGATGTATAATAATAGGCAGTAAGAAATGAGGGGCAGGAGTCAGGAGAGAGGTTAGGACTGGACAGACCTAAGAATTAACTTTATAAAAATAATTGAATATATGAAAAATACTGTGATGATTAAGGAAGCTAACCTAATATAGAGGGAGAAGAGACAAAAGCGAATCTTGGGAGGGATATCCATACTTAATGGAAGTGAACTAAAAGAAAATTCAATGAAGGAGATTGAGAGATGTGGGCAGAAAGAAAACTGAGAGCAATTAATCAAAGTCTAGATAGGAGATCAAGGAGAGGACAGAAATCAATATCATCAGATGTTTCAGAGTGTTTAAGAAGGCTAGAATTGAGAAAAGGCCTTAGATTGGCAATTTTGGAGGGAGAAATTTTGGAAAGCAATTATAGGTATGGATTGTAGATGATGTCATCAAGGAGTTTAACAATGAAAAGGAGAACAGTTTTGTTTTGTTTTGTATTTTTTTTCCCTTGAGGATAGAAGAGACATGGCTTCCTTTGTAGACAAGGGCAAAGATTAGTGAGATATTAAAGATCAGTGAGAGAGTTAGGATGATGGGGCAGTTTGTTGGATAAAATGGAAAGGAATGGGATCACTTGTATATGAAAAGAAGTTTTCCTTTGGCAAAGAGAAGGGCTAACTCTTACTGTGAGACAGGGATGAAGGAAGAGATTATAGGGAAGACATTTATGTAATTTGACATGTGAAGGAGGGAAGAAGAAGGAACTCCTGGTAGCTGGTCTCAGTTAAGTTCAATTTAGTATGAGATAAGATTTTTAGTTGACAGGATTGGGAGAGGAAGGTGAGATTTTCTCAGGATGTAAGAGTTATATGTCAGTGGATATAAGAATTAATTGATTAGAGAAATATAAAAGGATTACCTTGCTGCTCTGAGGACCCAATTTAGATTATATTACATAAATTTGTCCTGGACACAGCATAGTTTTGTTTTTTTCCCCCCAAACATCAGTAGAGTGAACAGTGCATTTTATTCAAGGATAGGGCATGGCAAAGCATTATTAGTAATAAAATAGGGGTTAAGAATCTCATTTAAAGATAGTATAGAATTGAATTGATTCATTAAGAGGTCAGGATAGGTAAGGGGAGATAATATAGCCAGTACGAGATGGTGGAATTGGGGGAAAAAAAATTATCAGGACTAATTAATCCTGGTTAATCCTCAACAAGTATTTATTGAATGTCTACTTTGTGCGTGGGACTGTGCCAAATGCAAGGGATAAAAAGGAAAAAAAAAGTACATGCTGTCAAAGAGTTGACATGTCTAATGAAGGAAACAATAAAAATATAAATCAATAAATATAAGATAAATATTAGCTTCTGGGGACATCAGGAAAAGATTCCTTTAGGAGGTGGCACATTATCGGAATATGGACTGAGAATCAAGTCACTATGATTTTAGGCCCAGCTATTCTAAAATTCAACACATTATTCAGCTTCTTCTTTACTGTGCCTTTTTTTTTTAAACCCAAATTGTATTGTTTCTCTTTTTTTTTTTTACCACAAATTGTATTATTTCTTTCCTTTTTCCCCATATTGTATTGAGTTTTCCATTATTATGCATAATAGACTAACCTATTTGGACACTTGAGATAACTTATTAATTTGAAAAAGTAAACTCATTATTTTTCTTCAGTATTTTCCCAAAGAGTTTGCCTCTTTTTCTTATTTTTTCTCATTACTTCCTATTTTCCTTTTTCTTACCTCTCAGAGAAATATATATGTATACACATAACATATATATGAAATGTCATATATATATTTTGAAAGTGAATAAAGTACTAGGAAGTGTCAATGTTGGGGATTTTTGTGGTTTTGTGTACTCTTAGTAGATACCATAGCCATGACAACAGCTGTAAAAATAGGGCACTACAGTTGCCCAGTTGTCTGTTAACATTGACTTTTGTTCAGAGGACATTTACAGCTCCAGCTGACTGGGAGAGGCTGTGGCAATTCAGTTTCAGGAAATGGATCAACATTATTGTGAATCAGAATCATTTATTATGAGTTATAATATATGGAGGCTGGTCTTTATTCTCAAAAGTCATTTGTTAGCTTTAAAAATACATATAAAAAGTGTTTGTTGAAAATTACAGGAATTGTAAAAAAAAAAAAAAATCCAGATGGAATTTAGTTTCACCTTATCACACCAGGTTCTTAACAAAGAATCTATGGCTGGGAACTTTTTTCCTACAGCCTGGTTATTTAGTTAACAAGGAAAATAGAAAACAGTGAAATTGTGATTTGCTGAAATACTTAAAGCCAAGAGAAGCCTGAGGATCATCCTTTCAGAGTAGATTAAAAAACAAAGCAAAGCGAAAGTCTTTTTACCCCAAGTTGTGTTTGTGATCAATTCCATATTCAGAGGTTTTAGAATTGTTAAGGTGGTTAATAGAGTCATAGAAATAAGCACTTGAATACTAATTAAGTGAGTATAAAAACAGCAAGTGAAAATATGCTCAGTCAGGCAAGTAAATAAGTATGGGACTAACTCAGTAGGGTCAAGGTCACTAGCTTCCTGCACTGAAAAGATTGCAATGAGAAGTTTTGTGATTCCAGGAGTTAAGAAAGAAGACTTTCTTTGTGTACTGGTGTTTATAATGATTTTCAGCTGTTTTTGGAACTGTGGTTTAAATTGTTAAATACTGCTTGCCCAACCCTAGCAGAAATATTAGAACCAAACAGGAACTGGCTCATTTTAAGCCTAATTGATTCCCAAGCGTCATGGTGTGGGTTCTCTTTCTTCCTCTCTTTTCCCATCTTCCTTGCCTTCCTTGCTCCATTCACTCTGTCTCTCTCATCTATCTCCTGTTCCCTCTCTCCCTCCTTTCCTTCCTTCTTTCCTAACTTCCTTTTTTTTCCTTCTTCCCATCTCTGTCTTTCTCCCTCCTTTCCAAAGTTTTTGTATCCCTCCTCTTTTTCCTCCCATGGTATTGGAACAAGTCACCCTAACTTTGATGAACCTTTTCCATCAAAGCCTCATTCTAGCAGTGAAGAATTCATTTTGTCATTTTTCTTCTGGTCCACACTCTCCCAGGGTTATCAAGTATAGAAGAAAAGCTTGTGGTGTATAGTGTATTTTGTCAAAAGGCAATATATGGGTAAAGTGTAATATACTATTATTTATTTATTTTTTTTTCTCTTAAGAAAGGAGATTTTTCAGTGTGCAGCCATTTTATTTCTATTACTCATAGGGAAGAAATGGAACAAATAGGTGAAAGATATAATGTTGTATTTTCATTTTCAAAGTACACAATTAGGTATAGTGAACATGACTTATAAGCATCAGAATACTTTATAGGCCCATATACAGGGCACAACATAGTTATATTTAGAAAGCTAGTCATTATTGAAATTTATAGTTAGCCACCTACATGATGTGTAATTCAAAAATCTAAGTTTGATGATTTCCTCTCAAAAAGGTCAGACTTCCTGATTATAAATTATATTTCTTATAGAAGTAATGAATTTGATATTTGCATTTAGCAACTCCCCCCCCAAGCAATTTATTTAAATGCATTATATAAGAAACATATGAACTTGACAAAAAAAGACAACATCAACATACAGATGAATGTAATCTCTCAGATGATTACCTTTAGTTAAGAGGAATCTTTGGTATCAAAAATAGCTATAATTTAGATTTTCTTGTTTACAATTATTTTAAATGAAATTTCTCTATCTCTTCCTGTTAGTTTATTGTTATAATATATAGAAATGCTGATAATTTAGATGATTTTCTGAGGAAGAAATATTTTTCACAGTAAATTATCTTAGTGGAAAAGGCTCCTCATTGAGAAACAAATATAGATTTGAATACCAGCTCTGACCTTATCTTACTAGCTGTGTGACCATAAGGAAGTCATTTCTCTCTAGTCTTAAATTTTTTTCATCTGTAAAATAAGAGTTAGAATAAATCGCTTCTAAGATTCCTTCCTTCGTTAACAGCTTATAATTCATATTCAGTAAAAATGTTGCATGCTAAATTTAATCTGTGAAGTGAGTTGGAGATTACCACATCTTCCTGCTATTTTGCTTTGATTGATACAGTGATTACATAATTGTGAAAGGATAATATATAGTTAATGATATTGATTTATTTTGATTTAATTGAAATTTACTACTCAAAACACAAGTTAATAAGAAAAAGGATAATGAGATTCTGTGATTTTGGAAAGTAAATTAAAACTAATTAGAAAAATGGTTTTGATTATATTTTTTGAATTTCCTAAGAAGCAGATAGAAAGCTAAAGGTTATATGTTGTGATGCAGGAGCCACCTGCCAGTGGCTTCTGGAGGTTTAACTCACACCTGTAGAATAGATTTCTTCATGTGAGAGGATGATGATGGTACAAGGAGACTGAGAAACAGTTGATGTTCTCTGACCTCTCCACTGAGAGGCAGTTGCATTGTCTGACCTCTTTCCTCTTCCCTCTGCTTCTAATTTATTTCATTCCCAGTACACAAGCAAGGCCTGTGTCAGTAAAGGCTGCTTTGCAACACCTTCAGATGTTCACAGCTGTAGAGGCTTTCATAGAATTGACCTGCCCCTTCACTTAGGCATGATCCTTAACAGTTATATACCCTTTTGTAGTGAAATCTATAAAAAATTAGGGCTTAAAGAAGGAGTGAGAATGAACTATATAACACATATTACAATGAAAATTGTTAGACTTGAATCTGACTTGTGTGATATTTGCCTACTGTATGACACTATAAAATAAAGAGCTGAGTTAATGTTTTTGTTTTGTTTTGTTTTGTTTTGTTTTGTTTTGTTTTGATTGTGCAATTATCCAAGGATAAATGTGTCTTTTTTCATCCCTGCCAGAATTTCTACTTAGAAGCTTAACAATGCCATCCCTAATCAGGTTTATGAAAAATATTTTGATAGTTTTTATGAAAGAGATTTTTTTCGAGTATTATTTTGAAATGTTCCCTTTTTGCAGTTTATTTTTCTGATTTCTATCCTTTGTATAAATGTCCTATAACTATTAAAATCTTATACATATAAACATATCTTTTATACATTAATCTCATATATATTACATCTCTTATACATAGTAGGAGCAATCCTCATGTGTTTTTCTTTTCCTGGGTGTGCCTGTGACTAAATTCCTAGGTAGAATTTTCCTTTTATTTCCCTTCTCAGGAATCATATAGTCATCACTTTAATGGAGGAAGGATGCAGTTTATGATAATGGTAATAATTCCATTTTGAATACATAGTATTTGAGATACTGTGGGAGTTCCAAATGGATTATGTCAAATAAGCAGTTGGCGATGTAGGAATGGGTGAAACCAAGGAGGTTAACTGTTTAGATTCATAAATTAGAAATATTAATTGAACCCATGGGCACTGATCAGTTACCCAATAGGGATGATATATATATATATATATATATATATATATATATATATATATATATATATAGAGAGAGAGAGAGAGAGAGAGAGAGAGAGAGAGAGAGAGAGAGAGAGAGAGAGAGAGAGAGAGAGAGAGAGAGGGAGAGAGAGGGAGGGAAACAGAGGGAGAGAAGGAGAGAGAGATAGAGGAAGGGAGAGAAAATAATTGAGGATAGAACCTTGGAAAATCTCAGAGGTAGAGACAGAAATATAGATGTTGATCCAGCAAAGGAGATTGAAAGGAATATAGTCACATAAATAGGAAGAAGAGAACAGTGTCAAAAAAAAAAAAATAAGATAAGGAAAGAGAGAATGGTTAGAAAGAGGAAATGGTCAACAGAATTAAAAGCTTCTGAGTTGTCAAAAAAGATAAAATCCGAGAAAAAGTCATTGAATTTTTAGCATTTGAAATTGTTGATACCTTTGAGGCAAGCAGTGTCAGTTCTGTTAGGTTAAGGTTAATTAGCTTGAAAGGATTAAGTGAATAGAAATTGAAAAGATTTAAATTATAGATAATTTTTTTTTTTTTAGTTTTTCATGTGAAAGGGGAATATGGCCTGAAGTTTATTAAGCCATTATGGTAAGCTGGATATATTTGTAGGAAACATAAAAAAACCTAAGTGAATGGGGATAGGCTAAGAGACAAGTCTCTAGGCTAAACCAGAGGAGGTGAATCCAAGGCTACAATTAAGGGATTTGGCTTAGATCACCTAAAGCAAAAAAAAAAAAAAAAAAAAAAACCCTTTTTATCAGAGGGAAGATTAAATAGGTTGCTGCATAGGAGCGAGAAGACATTTTTATGATTTCCTCTAATTGGTATTGAGCAGAATGTGAATAAAAGTAAGGAAGGTAAATTGAAGGGATATCTAGAATTGGGATTTGGCAAGAAAGAAGCAGCAGTGGGCTGTTTAGGGCTTTGCCCTAATGGGGCAAAATATTCAAGGACAAATGAAAAAGTATATAGTTGAATTATTTAACTATAGGGAAAGGATTGCAAAGGAAAGAAAATGGAGAAGGAATAAAGGACTAGCAGAGCAATGGAAGATGGATGGGTGGGTGGGGAGTGATGTAAATGAAAATTTTTATAATATCAAGAGGAAACTTTGACATAGTAGATATAATTTTAAAATCAAAAGAACTCAAGTTTAAAAAAATCCTTAAAAAGAGAAAAGTATTATTATATTTCTGGACAATTATTTTTTCCATAAAGGGAGAAAAATATATTAATATCAAATTGTCTAAATTGTAACAACTACTTTAATACTTTAATTTATATACTATTTTAATATTTGTCTTCTCTATACATAATTATTAATCTAATTCAATGACAAAGAGTTATATACATTCTTAAAAACACGTCATATTGCCATTTTGCAAAACATACAGATCTTAAATAGAGAAACTCTTAATGTGGTTTATGCTGAATATAATTAGAAGGGTAAAAATGGTGTATAAAGTCCATTCTGTAGTATTTCATTGTCATCAGGATCTCTAAAATTTCATCAATTGCTTTAGTGCATCTGCCTTGGAGCCTGAGCTATCCACATCATTGGATCCACAATAAATGGATCCAATATAAATAAAGATCCAAAAATAAAGATCATCCTCTTTAGGGAAAGGTCAGGGTTTTATCCTATCTTAATAAGTTGAGCAAGGTCTTCTGCTTCCAGACTGAATACCTAGCTGACCTCTTTCTTGTTTCTTCATCTCTCTTGTCCTGTGGGTCCTTACTTGGCTTTCTACTTTCTATATTTTCTTGACTTCTGGATTTTATGTACTTGCAAGGACAACTAGTTTCCGCATTTCCTTTCCAGGACTGGCTCAAAATTCTGTCTTTCAACCTAAGCTTTGAGATACAGTGCTATACATGGCCCAGCATGATGCAAGGGTTTGGGGAACAATCATTTCATGAGTGCTAATCACAGCTCCATTACAAATTTAGGTGGCCCCAGTCAAATTACTCAATTACTTAGTACCTCTGTCAGTAAATTAGAGATGGTCTTTGTCAAAGGAATGTTGTTTGGGACAAGTAAATCATAATGTGAAGTACCTGTGTATTGTATTACAATGGAAAAGAAGTTTTAACAGTTAAGTGAATGGAAATATAATGTGACTGTAAAATCAGCTGCTAACAGTATTAGTTTACCATTTTAAGAAAGATCTTTTTGTATTTCCTATCACCTCATAAAAAGCCTAAAGATATTTCAAGCCTATTTTGTTTATAATATAATTACATTCTTTCTTTGATTCTTATTGGATTAAAATTTCTCAATGTTGTAGTATTTGGTCCCACAGAGGTTCTATAAAAGAAACTTGTTGCCTTTTTTTGCTACTCATAAGTGAAGGTTTAAAAACATTTAAGATCCGATTTTGTTTCATTAGCTAAATAAAAAAAAATTGCATTAGAAAATTTGTAAAGTGAAAAGAAGACACTCTTAGTACTTTTTATCCTCAAATATGCAAATGTTAATGCAACATTTCCCCTGATTATGTTTTAGATATCTGATATCCATGTTACTGGAGAGTCAGAGGATATGTCTGCTAAAGAGAGATTGCTATTATGGACACAGCAGACAACTGAAGGCTATGCTGGAATTCGTTGTGAAAATTTCACTACTTGCTGGAGAGATGGAAAATTATTTAATGCCATCATTCATAAATACAGGTATGAAACAATTGTAGGTTTTTTTTTTTTCCAGCTATATCACTAGAAGGCATTTGATTGACTTTAATTTACTTTTGTCAGAAAAGTGAATCAAGAAAGTAATAGAGCCAGTAAGGCTCTTCTTTTTAACTCAAATCAGAGTACATGTTCCAAGGTCAATGTCCCAAGATTATAGACTTAGATCTGGAATTTACTTTAGTGTACAGAGAATCCAGTCATTTCATTTTACATTTAAAGAGATTGAGGCTTAGAGATTATAAGAAAGTTACATAGGACTTTAACTCAAATTATTTGATTCCTAACTCAATACTTATCCCTTGAACCACCTACTTTATACTCTTTCATGATTGTGAAGTTGTCTTAGCCACTCACACTGTTTTCCACTTTTACTCTTCATAGAGGAATATCTTGGATTTTGTTTTTCTAAGAAGAGTTATATTTAAAAGATTGTTACAGTTGACTTGATGAGATGAAAAGCAGTTTTTACTCTCAATTATATTTTCAGAACTCTGTTTAATTTTCACTAAAAATAAAAATGGAAACTTTGACATCGATTAAGAGCATTTAAAGGATTTTGGTTTTAAGTTTCACCAATATACATTTAGCTATACTCTAAATGTTTTACTCTGGTTGTCTATTTTTATACAAGAAAAAAATTTGGAATGCATCTAGTTTCTTAATGTATCTGTTAATTACATAGTTTTAAATTTTTTTGGGGGGGGGAGAGGAGGGATTGCAAGTCATTTTGATCCTGGGTTTCCAATTAGATGTTCTTGAATAACCTCTAGGTTTTCTGTGGATATATATATATATATATTTTTTTTACCTTTTTCTTTTTTCTTTTGCTGTTGTTTCTTAGCAAATAAATGCCTGCATTTTATCAACATTCCCTTTTCTAAAAGTTTGCAAAGATAAACTTGTAATATATAAAAATTTCATTCCATATTTAAATTTGTATAAGAAGATTTGTATTGGCAAATCTTCAGTATTTCATTCTTTATAGAATTAGTTTCCTGTAAACATGTTGCAGAGATAAGAATTTGGAGACTGGTAGGCAACTGGTTTCTACACTGAATCCTCCTTCACCCCAATGAGTAGTCCTCCTTAGCTTCTTGGCTATTGGAAGGAAGTAGTCACCTTCTTTATTCTAAACTACCAGGCAATAAACCTGACCATGTTTTTGTACCTGGTTCCTTATCTTGTTTTCAATAAGGCCTCCCCAAGAGCCCTCCCTTCAAGCTTCCTGTCCTGAAGTGGCAGCTATATTTTATCTTATTATAATTGACAATGGCTTCTTAATTCCCAAGCTTGACTTTAAGCGGTCTGCTCTGAATTGGCTTAGATTAGGAAAATCCCCAGCCATATTGTAGCATCTGGTTTCCTATTTTTTAGGAAAAGGTCAGACCTCCACTAATCCTAGACTGGTATTTAGGCTCTCTTCTCTCTGCAATGCATAAAGCCAAATGAGGTGCATTGAAAAGAATTGTTGAAACACTATTTTGGGGAATTTATGACCATTCAATCTCCCCCTCCCCAGAAATAAAAATAGCAAGGATATTTTGGTTTACAAAGCTAATGCAAGAAGTGTAATGTACGGGAAACATACTGCCTGACCCTACCTGTGTAATGCCTTCCCTAGGCTTCAGTTTTCAAACTATTAGGGAGCTGGTTAAATGGCTTCTAAGATTTCTTTTAGCCCTAGATATATGACTTTATGTTTTTACTTTGCTGCTCCCAAGATGCATCTACCATAATGATCTTTTTTATACTTTGGATCTCCTGTGGCTTGTTGTAAAAAATGAAAAGACTAACTACATCTTAGGATCATTTCAAGGGACATTTTTCCTTGGCTCAGCGCTGGCTCTCCTCATGTTCATAATTAGAAGTAACTTAACATATATAGAGTATTAACAAAACATTCTCCTCTACCACTAAGGAAAAATACATATACATAGACATTCACATACACATACATATAATACTGAAAAATAAAAAAATTAATCGATTTATCCCAGGCCACTAGATCAAACTATAGTAGTTTCTGTATCATAGCTTTTTAAGTAGTCCAGTGAATTATTTGGTTTAACATAGTTCCTTTTATTGAGTAAATGCCATTTTCTAATAGTGCTTACTGTGTACCTAGAATCTAGGTTCTAGGGGAGATAAAAATACGTAGTTCAGATAAAACACCATATGTCCCCTCAAGGAACTTGCAAGTCTAATAGGGACCATATCAACACAGGTTATAAGTGTTTTAGAGAACTATATAACAAAGTAATATGTGAGATAGAAGGGTTTTCCTCTAAGTTAATGTGCATCCTGGATGATTTACAATAAAAGCATTACAGCTTTGTTAGCTACCGAAAACTTCTTTGAGTCTACTTTTCTGAATGTATATTTAAACAATTTTCAGAATGAGACATATTCCTAAAATAGATGAGCAGGTAATTGACTATTAATTGTACAAAGGGAAAAAAAGGCAAGTGGTTATAAGCAACTAAATAAAGAAGAAAAATCACTTAATATTGTTTCCATTACTTCCTGCTATTTATCTTATTTCTTTTTCACCATTCCCCAAATTAAATAACAGCAAGAACAATTGGATTTTTCTTGGTCAGAACAATCCAGAAATTCATACTCAGTAACCAGAGCATCTCAGCCACAACTGTGCCCCTTATGGGTGAGTGGAAGTATGACACCATCAGAAAGATGTGTTGTGATGGGCGTTCTTTCCTTAGGAAATAAAAAGCTCTTTATCCTTTGATTTGGATTATGTTACACAAAAGGATTTATTTCACAGTGCACATTTAGAGAACGCTCAGTTCACTTCTTTGAAGTTTCTTTTAGCTAGAAGCAAAGTGCTTAGACTTAGAAGAAAATTATTCCTTCAGAATTTTTCAGAACAACAATCCCTGGGCATTGTCTCTTCATAGTCATTGTAAAGATATAATAGCATGAATAACTTTGCTCCCAAATACCATAATTGATAGTTACTTGGGGAAGAGGGAAAGTGGGGTAGGTATTAAGTTTGCATTTTCAGGCTCCCCCATCCCCAACTTTGAACAAAATTCTTTGCTCAAGTTTAGTATTTCAGCTGCTGTTGTTTTTGTGGGAGTTTTTCTGAGGGTAGGAAAAAAGAGTTTGAATCCTTTTTGAATGTTGTTTGTTTGGGGCTTTATCATTAATAGGGTACAAAAGTGTGCTCTTGAAATAATCTTTCCGCTTTAGTTTTGAATTTTCTCTGTGTTCCATATTGTCTTTCATTTTCTTTGTTAGAGTTCACAGTAAAATTACAGTGGGTCAAGTTTACATGTTTTAGAGACTTAAAGAGCTACTTTTCCTATAGTTTACATTGCTGATTTTTCCTCATGAACTAAAACTTTATATACTCAGTAAATATATTTTCAGTGCTTTTCTTCTAGTAGAGTATTGAGCCCTATTCTCACTGATTTGTAGAGATAAATTTATGTTAAAAAAAAAAAGAGAGAGAGAATTGCCTTCTTTTTTCCTTACAGAAATTACTGCTACTATTAAAAATAATAATATTTGGAGGGCCTGTGTTAAGCTCTTCACAAATATTATTTCATTTGATCCTCACAATTGCCCTGGAAAGTAGGTACTATTATTATCTTTTTATAATTGAGAAAACTTAAGTATAGATTAAATGACTTGCCTAGTTGAACTTCAATATTCTGACTTCAGACATGATTTTCTATTTACTGCACCACCTAATTAACTCCTATTATATGGATGGTTGCATGTATAAAGAGAGGGTTATATGTACATGGGAAAATTAATCTATGCCTTTTTTCAATGATGATGTTTTTTCTAAGGAAAAAAAGACAGTGAGAATTTATGAATGACTGATATTACCAAAAGTGAACTTCTGATGATTTATCTTTTGTATATCCAGATTGAGGTTTTTTTCTTTGTCAGTTAAGTCAAATCTAAATTTATTTATTTATTTATTTATTTATTTTTGCTTGGAAGTTTGCTTTTTTCATTTGGGGCCATGTGATCAGTAAATGCCAAGGGGATGTATCTCTTCTGCTAATGGTTTATATTTGCACTTATGCAAATATATGGTAATTTCTTAGATTATCTTTTGTTTCTATTGTTACAAATAGAAAAGAAAATATTTGCCAAACATTAGCATTCTCAAGCCAGTATCTGAAGCCTTTTAAAAGTGAATTTGTAATCCTTAACCCTGTAATTCCTTGTTTTCTTTGGTCCAAATATAATGATATTTTTCTCTGAAAGTCACCTTTAGGGATTTTGAAATAATCTGAAATGGCTTCTATCATAATACATTGTTTTATTTTAAAATATGTACTTTTCTCAAAATGCCTAAGTCTTATGGTACACATCACTATGAAAATAGATTTTTGTTATGATTCTGTTTTAACCTTTTGATCTAAGATTTTACCAGTCCTCCCATCATCATGATCTGCAACCCTGATATGTCTCCTCATAAGATTCCTTCTAGAACTCTAAGATAAATTCTTCCTATAAATTCTCCATAGATAATATATCCTATATGATCAGGACTCTGGTACAGTTAAAAAAAAATGATTGAATAAATTGTGAAAGTGCTTAACAATATCTGTAGCAGTGTTTAGGAAGAGTGATAGTTAAACACCAGAAGAACATTTCAATTTATCATTGGAGTTAGTATTAAAATAGAAAAAAAAAATTTTTTTGTTTTCCTTCAGTAAATTATTTTATATAGTATTTAAAGAAAGAAAATCAATAAGAGAAGTTAATTAAGGGGGAGAAAGAGACAGAAAAAGAGGGAGAGGGGAAAGAGAAAGAGAGGGAGAAAGAATGTATGTTTGTGTGTGTTAGTCATAGCTAACCTTTCATGATCCCATTTGGGGCTTGGCAAAGGTACAGGAGTGGACCACTATGTCTTTATCTGGCTCATTTTACAAATGAAGAAACTGAGGCAAACAGGGTTAAGTGACTTGCCCAAGGTCACATAATTAATAAGTGTATGAGACCAGACACTATCACTGGGCTACCTAGCTGTTCTAATTAATATATTAACCACTTTAAATAAAAAGGTACCTAATGAAAAAGCTTTATACTAAGAAATTTGATAGTTCAGTAGAACAGTAGTGTTCAGGAAACATAAAAATATACTGAATATAATCTGGGAAGCTGACCAAATGAGTAATATAGTTGCAAAGTCAGGGATTTGTCCCTTGTAAAATTTTAATAAGGGACAAAAATTAATTTCTTAATTCAAGATAAGTATTTGGTAAAAGAATTATAACTCAAAATGTGTGAAAGTAAGATATAGATTATATAAAGAAATGAAAATAAATGCCGCATGGAGAATTAAGGAAGATCGCTTAGTAACAATTGCATTATTGTTTTTTAATATCATTATTACTAAAAGGTTTATGAAGAAACTGGAAAGTGAAGATAAAGTACTTTGGTTGATTAATAAAAGGTTGGGAGAAAGAGATTTAGAGTTTTTATAAAACAGGTACCAATTAAATTTTCAACAGTTTTTGCCTGAGGTTTAAGAAAAATCTCAAAATAAATTCCTACCTACTAAATGCTGCTAGTGAATGCATATAGTCTTTGGCCTGGCAAAGAGATCTTATCTAACTGGATCAAAGCTACCCAACCCTTTTTCCTAATTTATCTTCTTTCCAGAGAGAGAACATAGGGATTACATTTTGATGGATTTAAAGTAAGTCCATGTCACCTAAGTATTTGATTTGATGTCACCTAAGTGGTTTAAAAGCTAGAGAATGAAAGCATCTAGACAGTAATCTAGGGAATCAGAATGAATTAAAAAGATTTTGTAATATAGTCACCTAAAAAATTGGACAGGATATAGAGAAGAAAAAAATTCTTGATGGCATTCCAGGTTCTTGAGGGGAAGCCAAAAGATGGATGAGCTGGCTGCTTAATAGCTCTCTGCCCTGTTCTGATTTAAGCATGTATTCAGGAACCCCCCTCCCCCATTGCTTGTTTGTTTGTTTATATATTCACTTTATGATGAAGATAAAACTAATCTGAAGTTTCCATATTTAAGTCCAGCCCCAAACAGAGCACTGCCCCAGATGTGTTGATGAAAGCATGAGTTTCAGAACATTGAGACACGTGGCTGTACCAAATGTACAAATGTGTTCTGCCTGATCAGGCATGGACATGAATGAATATGTTCCTGGAGGCCAAAAAAAAAAAAAAAAGCAAAAATGCCAGGAATTGCAATAACAATGGTGAGAACCTCATGTAACAAAATGGGAAGAAAGGAAACGTGTTGATATGCTGGGTAGAGAGAGGTGGTGGTGGTATTTTCAAAAAGAATTCCTAATTACTAGTTTCTACTTGCATTGCTCCTATAGTTTTCCCTGTTTATTTGTTAAGTTGGGATTAATTACTATGATACGTTGCGTTTTAATCCATAGTCCCACTCTAAGCTTCTGTTCAGATATATTGCCTCATTAAAATGTCACTTTTGGGAGTGGGGGAGAATAGAAACAAGTTTGGGAGATGTTATTTGAATTTTTCTAATTAAAGTACCAGGTTCTGCCTTCTCTCTTCACCCTGCAATGCTCTAAGTACATAGTTGGATGTCATTTATGGGTTCATTATTTTTCGCTGAAATCTAATTGGGCTTTCATACTACCCCCCCCACACACACAATATTAATTTTTCACAGATGTGATTGAGGAGGATAGAATGCACAGATGCTATCTTAGTCATCCAGAATAAGTTTGTATAACCTACAGCCATGTGATTCAGTCACATGCTTTGATTTAGTCATACCTCACTTTGGGCTGGTTTAATGCTGGGGAGGAGGCCCTTATGGACTCCCATTGTTCCTGCAGGAAGTGGCCTGGGTGATTCATTAAGTAACCTATTTCTTTCTGAGACAGTTCTGTGGTAAGACTCTATACATGAAGTGTATATTTTGGGTGATTAAGTGTATGGAGGAGCTGACCCTGGGAATGGCTACTGGGGAATTTAGAGAAGACAAGCATTATGTGATATATAAATCATGAAAAAATTAAAGTGCCCCAAAAGATCAGTTTCAGAATTATTTCAATTTATGGTCAGACACCATTTTTCTTTTTAAAAATTTAATCATACATACTTAAAAGATATGAGTCCTACAAAAGCAAAAAAGAAAAAATGAATTCTTACCTAATGTTGGCTGTAAATAAAACTATGTCACTTGTAATTAGATCTTGTTATGATTAGAGAATTGTACAGGCTGGTAGTAAATGGGGATTAATCCTGATTTAGTTTGTGTAGTTTTGTTCAAATTCATTGAGTTCAGCTATTTTGTCTGAGAATTGAGTTAGTACTTTAAAAAAATGACAATTTGTGGTTTCAGTTTTTGTGAGATATAAAATAAGATTTGGTTTTAGTGATATTTATATTTTGAGGGGAAAATCATTAAAAATGAATCCTTAAAACTGGAAACTAAGTGGATACCCAACAGTTGGGGAATGGCTGAGTAATATGTTATGGAATATAAGAAATGACCAGCAGGATGATTTCAGAAAGGCATGGAGAGACTTAACATGAACTGATGCTGAGTGAAGTAAGCAGAACCAAGAGAACATTGTACATAACAAGATTATGTGATGATCAAATATGATTGTCTTGGCTCTTTTCAACAATGAGGTGATTTAGGCCAATTCCAATGGACTTGTGGTAGAGAGCAATCTGCATCCAAAGAGAGGACTATGGGAACTATATGTGGATCACAACATAGTATTTGTGGGTATTTTTGATGATGATTTGCTTTTTTTAATTTCCTTTTTTTTTTTTTTCCTTTTTTGATCTGATTTTTCTTGCATGGGATGACAAATGTGAAAATATGTATGAAAGAATTGCACATGTTTAACATGTATCAGATTGCTTGCTTTTTAGGGAATGGGGATGAGAGGAATGGAGGGAGAAAAACTTGAAGCAGGATTTTGCAAAGGTGAATGTTGAAAACTATCTTTGCATATATTTTGAAAACTAAAAAATTATTATTAAAATTTTTTTTAAAAGAAAAGAAAAAAGAATGAATCCTTAAAATGCAAATGCTGAAGGTTAAATGGTTAAATGTCAAAAGGAATTCAGTATAGTAGAAAAAGGACTAGATTGGGAGACATGAAATACTGATTTGGTGGTGGATCTATAACCAGAACAAATCACTTAACCTTTTCCAAGAGTATTCAGAATGATTTGGTTTGTATAATGTACTAAGTTCTTTTTAGTACTAAAACTGTTACTGTAATTGATAATAATATGAAAATGTGTGGGACGGGTGTTAGACCCTCTTTCCCAAATTGACTTATCAAAGACATCTTCAGGTACAAAGAGAAAGCATTTATGTTGTGTGCCCCTAGAGGCCCAAGCACACCTGGGAGGCATCTCATCTCCCACCATGTGCTCATCACCTGACAAGCCAGAATCTTGTCAGGGATTAAATAGCAAAAAAAAAAAAAACCCAAGCCTTATAGACTAAAAGGAAGTAACCATCCTTGACCAATGGTTGCTAATGTTGTCTGTTTCCTGATGCCACTTCCTGTAACTCTCTGTCACTGGTTTAGGGTCTGATCTTTAGGCCTAGAGATCATGTGACTTCCTACAACCTAAGGCTCAAAGCCTGACCTTCCTTCTCTGGGAATAGGGATCATGTGACTTAGGCCTAGTAGACTGAGAAAAGTTAACACAATTAGTCCTATTCAAAAGGAAATTAGACACTAAAAGTTAACAACCCAAGTTATTTGGGTTTTAATAATAGGGAGAGTGAAGGTCTGGGAATATGAGGGAGAGTTGTTGGATTATAAATATTTCTTGAAGATATTATTATGTAGCATATTTTGTAGCATACATTAGAAGTGTATATAGTATTTAATTTATTTTTTCTTTAATATTTTACTTTTTTCTAGTTACATGCAAATTAATTTTTAACATTTGTTTTTAAAACTTTGAGTTCTAGATTCTTTTTCCTCTCTCCCCCCTTCTCCACTCAGAAGGTTTATGTGAAGTTATACAAAACATTCCCATAAAAGTGACATTGCAAAAGAAAACATTTCCCTTGTCTCCACAAAAAAATAAAATAAAATAAAGTGAAAAAAAATGCTTTACTCTCTATTCAAACACAATTCTTTCTCTAAGTGTGGATGGCATTTTCCACCATAAATCCTTCAGAACAGTCTTGAATTTGTATGAGTATTTCTAAGAAGATAAGGACTAGTTAGTCACTTCAAAAGAGATTGATCTGGTAATTCAACAGGAAGAAATAATGGTTAAAAATGCATTTCCCCCCAGATCGCTACATGAATCAGAAAAAAAATTTAATGATAGATATCTTCAACAAAGCCTTTAATATTAAACTAGTGGTGGTATTTTCAACAGTAATGAGAGAGTTAGAAAGGGAGAAGATTTGGAGAGAATAATGTGTTCTTGTTTAGATTTATTAAGTTAGAGGTACTTACCGGACTTCCAGGTGAGACAGCCAAATGGCACTTGATGATATGGGCCAGAGTATGATGGGAAAGACTGGGACTGAATATATAAATTGGGGAATCGTCTGTTGAATCTGTGGAATCAGATGAAATCACTAATATAGTTTGATATGGATGGAGAATTCAGCAAATGAGAGTATGAAGGAGAGGTCATCTGAGTAGGAGGAGGAACTAACTAGGAAACAGCAATGTCACAAAAACTTAGAATGGAGAGAATATCCAGGAAGAGGTGGTGATCAACAGTGTCAAAGATGCATAGAGATTAGGAAGGATAGTCCCATTTTACCTAGTGTAGTTTTAAAAGATATCTAATTTTGTTCTCTTTTGTTTTTTAAAGTCACCTTACCTTTTATATTTAGCTTATGAGTATATTATTTTTCAAGATTTAAATTAAAAGAAGTAATGCTCACAGTGTATAGCTTGAAGACTTCCCTTTTTGGAAAATCATTAAAATATTTTCCTGTTTCCACTCTGGTGACACTCCACCTACTCTCAAAGGTTTAGGGATAACTGATAGCAGTCGACAATAATTGACAAATATTAGGTTCAGTTCTGTGTACTATTTTTTTAAAAAGACAAATGATTACATAACCATGATTGTGAGTGCTAAAGACCATTCATGCAAACTTAGATTGAAAGACTGAGAGATGTTTAACTTAGAGAAGAGAAATTTGAAGGTGAGAGGGCACGGCATAGTTTTCTTGTTCTGCTTAATCTCAAAAGTATGACAGATTTTACCTTGGTGGGAAAAATCAAACCAAATCAAACCAAGTGTTATCAGTTAAAGCTATCCCCAAATTTTCTGAGCTTCAACAGAAAATAGTCACCATCATTGAAAGTCTTCAACCAGAGACTGGATAGATGTTTTACTAAATAATAGTCCAAAATTGGAAGAGGTTTTAAAGGTCATCTAGACCAGTTTGTCTCTGAGAGACTTAGGGGTATAATGAAAAAAAGTACTGGCTTTGTCTTAGGAGAAATGAGTTCAGGTCCTGTGTTATCATGTGCAAGTCATCTTTAAAATGATAATACTAGTAGTAACTATCCCAGGGTTTTTTCAAAAAGAGCAATTTTGGAAATGTCAAAGCATTATATATAACAATAATTATTTTTGTAACTATTAGGCATTCTTTTTTAAAATAGAGATTGATCTAGATGACAACTGAAATCTTTTTTATCTTTGAGATCCTGTGATTTTCTGTTTTTATGTTCCCACTCTCATGCCTTTTCTAATTAGACTCCTATGAACCCTGATGATTGAGATCAGAGAGGACAATTGTATTATCTCCTCATGTTAGAATGTCAGCAATTGATCCTTGTTTAGTCCTTTATCATTGTTCATTCATGTTTACTTTTTTATGTTTCTCTTCACTCTGGTATTTGAACTTCAAAGTTTTTCTACAGCTCTAGGTTTTTTTTGTTTTTTTTTTTCCTAATTTTTTTCTTTAGGAATGCTTGCTTTTCTATTTCATTAAAGATCTATTTTTTCCCTCCCTAATAGCATTATGCCTAGTTTTGCTAGGTAAATTATTATTTACTATAAGACATCTTTTTTTTTTTTTTTTTTTTTTTGCCTTCTAGAATATCATATTCAAAGCTCTTTACTCAGTTATGGCTGTTAAATAGTATATAATTCTGACTATGCTCAACATTTGATATCTTTCTTCCTGGCTGCTTCTAGTATTATTTCTTTGACCTGGAAGTTCTGAATTATTCTTTCTATTTCTACTCTGCCCTCTGGTTGTAAGGGGGCTGCCCATTTTTCCAGTTGACTTGCTGACTGTGGACTAGATGTTAGGGCTCTCTGATGCAGTTCTGGAGGAAAGTTTTAGCTAATTCTGTTGCCACTTTATTGGAGTATTGAATAGTATGTTATTCTAGAATCTCAGTAATAGGCTGAAAACCTGCAGCCTTTTGGTATTCCCAAAATGGTCTTATCCCCTGTTGGTCTGATATTCTTGCTTTGGTTATTCCTCTGCAGATTGGGCTAGATTCTGTAAAGAAGACTCTATTTCCCCTATGTTCTGAGCCAGAATCATGCTACTCATGCTTCTGCTAACTTCTAACCATCTTCCTTTCTCCATACACAACCCAGGACCTCCCTACCTGGGGATACTGTTTTTCTGCACAAGTCTCCTCAATCTACCCTGGATCTGTGACTTGGAACTGAATAGGGGTAACAAAGCTTTTAGTTGGCATCTAACCTTGTTTTAGTGCCTCCATCTGGTTATGGGGCTTCTCATTATGGAAACTCCTTTAGATCTGGTTCATAATCTCTTAGGTGCTGAAATAGTTCATCTGGCCTGACTTATCTCCAGTGCCTACACAACTCTCTTTATTTGGTTCCTTATACTGACCTAAGCTTGGGCAAAAGATTCACTTTTAACTTTTTTTTTCAGATTTTTCCATTAGGAATTAGTCTTGTCCATTTTCTAGATCTGTCTAGAGAGGTATATAGATATGGCATCTCACTGCACAGAATCCTATCACTCTTCCATCTTGACTTTGTCCCTAATTGTAGAATTTAAAGAAAATGTATTGACTTGTGAATATGAACTGGGTTGGCCAAGTTTATGGATTTGATAAGGTATTTAAAAAGCTAGTACAGGCATTAGGAAGATACTTGTTTGGAAGGTAAACTTTTTGAGGGCACTTTTATTTTTATATTCTCCGTGATTAACATAGGTACTCCAAAATGCTTGATTTAGTTAATAGGATGTTCATTGATTTTTACCAGTATTCAAAAAACTCAAGAATACAACATTAGTTGATTATAGCAGTCCAAAAGAGATATACTTAACATGCTCAGATTCTAATATATGAGCTGGTGGGTGGAACAGTTGATTAGGAATAGCGTGGGGACAAGGTCTGCCTCAGCTTGTTTGATTGTCTCTAATCATGAAAACTTTGCAGTATTCCTTTAGTAATTCTCTTACAGCATTTGCTTTTTGGAACATGCTTTTAAACCTTTTATCATATGAATAAAATATCCTTTTTAGTAGCTGAATTCTTTATACCTTTAAGCATTTTGCCTCAATTCCAATAAGTTTAAACTTCAGGAATTTATTCTCACATTTTTCTCTCCCCCCCCCCCCCCACATATTTTGTGGCTTTGTTTTGCTCTTTGTAATACCTGATACTAAATAACAGACCAAAATTTTGTCCCAATCTTTTTTTATTTTGGGTTAAGTACTACCAGTGTAAAGATACCTTTTGGGAAAATGAGAAAAATGAAAATGAATCCCATACTCTTTTAAAAAAAATAGTAATAATAATAATAATAATAATAATAGTGCCACCTTTTTCATGTAAAAGATGATGCTACCAGACCATCATCAGTTAGGTATGTGCTTTGATATTTCATGGAAAAGAAACACTGTGGTTAAGCAAACTTCTCACCTTAACATCTGACATTTCCTATTTGATGACTTCCCTCCTCCTTTAGTATTCAGAATAATAGATTACTTATCTTAAGAAAGCTGAATTGCAAAAGAGATCAAACAGTTGATGGTTTCTATTTAACTATTAAAAAATGTTATATGTTTGCTTTCTCTTTTATTTTTAATTAAGCCCATTTTCTTTGCTTAGTGCAAGTCTTTCTCATGAACTTTTGGACAACTTTCATATTTCCTTTAATACATTTTAACTCAAGTCATTAAAAGTCATTTAATGAACTGTTTGTCTAGTTTACCAAATAACTACACTGGGGCCCTTCAGTGAGGTTCTTCAGATTTCCTGTTTGCAAAGAATAGTATTTTATTTTCATGAAGCCCAGAGATATGACTAAACTTACAAAATAAGATCTGTGACAATACAAATGAATGGGTTAACTATTCACAAAGGAAAAACTAAATGGCTAAAGAGTACCTTTACAAATTATGATATTCCCTTGGATGGCAAGATTATAAAGCTGGTTCCTTTAGCACAAATATTTTGGACTGATAACAGATAATCAATAATGAATGAATAGGATCTACAATTAATTAGGAGGAGGAAGATAGATTAGATTGCCATCATCTGTATTTATAATGGTCCTGAACTTCTCCTTGAAGCAAAGGGCTGAAACTAGAGTTGGGAGGATGTGGGGAGGAAGAGCAAAATTTCTGTGGTGGATAGATATGGATTGAGAGAGAGAGAGAGAGAGAGAGAGAGAGAGAGAGAGAGAGAGAGAGAGAGAGAGAGAGAGAGAGAGAGAGAGAGAGAGAAGAAGAAAGAAGAAAGAAGAAAGAAGAAAGAAGAAAGAAGAAAGAAGAAAGAAGAAAGAAGAAGAAGAAGAAGAAGAAGAAGAAGAAGAAGAAGAAGAAGAAGAAGAAGAAGAAGAAGAAAAGAGGAGAGAGAGAGGGAGAGATATAGAGAAAATTTTTCATCTTGGCCAATTGAAGAAGGAAAGGAGTATAAAGGACACATGGTCCTGCCTGATGATCACAATATATTGGATGAATGCCCTGTGAAGAATTCTGAGAGGCCAGGGACAGAAAGATAAAGGATAAGACAGTATAAATGAGTTGTAACCTGTCTGTGCCACTGGAGAGGGTACTTACTTACATCACTGAGCCTATAAATTCATCAGAGACCAGAAATAAAAAAAAAAAAAAATAAGAATTTAGGTCCTGAAAAAAGGTGTTTTAACATCTAAATAAGTTCTGAATCTGTGAAATCAGGCTATTAAATCCTCTTTTCTATGTATCTTTGTAAGAGATAACTATTTAGAACTCCCCTTTTTTATTTCTGGAATTTCTATTTATGTGTTGATTATTAAATAATTTTGTGAGGATTTCCTTCTTTTTATCCCTTTACATACACATTCATATAAACACAGACAGATAGACAGACAGACACACACACACATACACACACACACACACACACACACACACACACACACACACACACAGAGCTTCCTAGGAATTTTGAGTTAGCATCTTACCACAGTGTGCCCAAATACGAGCATAACAGGAATGTATCCACCCACTGACGCAAGAATTGGTTCATTTTTCCTATGTTCCTCTTCATTTGCTAGGAAAACATTACATTTGCTGCTTTGGGGATGGTACCTTTTTTTCCTCCTTAAATATCTCACCTGCTTGCTAAGCCTGAACATGTCTGAATCTAATAGAAGTCAGAGTATTCAGTCTGAGGCATGTGTTTGAATGTTGTTATGGTAACTTTAATGCTATTACAGCCCATCTGAGGTGTACTTTGGAGGAGTCTTTCTTCTTGTAAAGCCCTAAAAATCCTTTTGAAGTTCAGAGGCTTTCTGTGAAACACAATTGGTATTTTTATTTGAAAAAATATTTCTTTTTGTACTTCTCTCTTTTTGCTACAGAAAGGTTTCAGGCTTTATTTGTAATTCTGTTTGACTAGCTTTGTGTACATGTGGCTTCTCAGGTGAGTCATTTTGCAGTCATGTCATTTTCTTGGGCTGTCTCTTTTCTGCAATACCTTTATTGTCTTTGTAATCACAGTTCCTTCTTTTAACATCCCCTTTTAGAGCTCCAGATGCCCACCTGGGCAGAATCCTTTCTGCATGCTGTAAATGTGTAGGTAATTCAAACTAATAAGGGAGATGAATTAAAAAAGAGTGAGAGTCCATACTTTATTATAGACTTTTTTTTTTTTAAGAAATGATATTTTGTTAAAATGTATTCAGTTGTCACAACTAGGATAACTTAAGGTCTCTAAGTAGGTATCCTGAGAAAATTCCTGTCTTCTGAAAGAGCTACTTTTTGACTAATTTTTGTCAGTGGTTGGAGACCTTAAGTAATGGGGAATTTTCTATTTCCCAAAGCAATTCATTTTATTTGGAATCAAGGTTTTTAGAAAAATTTTCCTTATATTGAGCTGAAATGTGTTCCCCTGAGAGTTTCAGTCTGCCACCAAGAAGGAAGAAATAATTGATCTTTTAGTTGATATACCTTTAAAAATATGAAAACAATCATCATATCACATCCCCCTGAAGTCTTTATTTTCTAGATTTTAGGCAAGCTATGACATGACCAAGTGAGGCTTGGCCTGGGACCTGTTGTACAATCAATGTGAACCAGAGTTGTTTGCGATGTAACTATAGGAACATAGTATTGAATATGATTGTTCTTTATAAGATCTTGGAATCCTTTTTCATGAAGAACTCAGGCCATCCTGGTGGTATAGTGGATAAACACTGGTCTGGAGTCAAGAAAACCCGAGTTTAAATTCAGCCTTGGGCATTTACTAGCTGTTTGACTTTGGGCAATTCACTTAACCGGTTTGCCTCAGTTTCCTTAACTGTAAAATGGGGATAATAATAGCAATTACCTCATGAGATTATTGTGAAGCTTAAATGAGACAGTATTTGACAACAAGCACTTAGAACAGTACCTGGTACATAGTAGTTGCTAGATAAAAATATTTATTCCTTTCCCCATACTAACTTCTCTCCTAGCTCTACTACTGACTCTCAGAATTTTTCTATAACTTGTCCTCTCTAGGATCACCCTCCTTTCATATATATATATATGATCCTAGAGAGGACAAGGTATAGAAAAAATATATATATATATTTTATATATATATATATATATATATATATATATATATATATATATATATATATATATATATACCTATCTATATATCTATATCTACTTTTAGACATGCATCTAAAACAATATTAATAAACTAATACATAATATAGATTTCTCTCTTGATTGAATCTTTGACTTTGAGATTAATGAATACTAGTCCTACTTTTTTTTTTTTTTAATAAATTCTACTTCTGATTATTGTTATTGTGTTTGTTGTATTTCCTATTTCTGCTAACTCTTCTACTCCTTAACCTGCCTTGTTATTACTTATCCAACCCAGGAGTCTTTCCCTTATCTTTTCCCCTCTCTCTTCTCTTCCCTCTTTGTCCTTTTCCCAATAATTCACACACCTTGATTCACTGTTATAAATCTACACACCCTTCTGTACCCCGCTTATCCTATTCTTTCTTTCCTTATTTCTTTATAGATTTTGGAAGGTGCTATGCTCTTCTTGAGATATGTGTGTGTGTATGTATGTATATATGAAATGTATATACACACATATATGTGTATGTATGTATGTGTATAGTTCATTTCACCTATTTCTGATATAAGTTGGTTTTCAGAGCTACCACATCTCCTTCTGTGTCAGTTCTTCCTCTGCACCTCATTCCTATAGCATGATTACTTTTTTTTTTTTTTAACTTTTTCCTGGACAGTTTTGCTTTTTAGAGTCAGATAATACTTAGCTCTACTTCAATCTTTTTTTTTTCCTTTCCTTTCCTTTAATTTCTGATGGTAAACTTAGACATATGACTTATATTTCCACTTATAAAACAAAGTTTGTCCTTGTTGAGTCCCTAGAAATTAGTCTTTGATGTTAGCTCCTATATATTAAATTTTCTTTAGTTCAGGTTGGTTTGATACAAACTCCTAAAAATCTGAGAATCGTTCATAGAATATCCATTTTTTTGTTCAATATTATACTTAGTATTGCTGGATATAATATTTTTGGACAAAACCCTAGTTCTTTTGATTGTCATATTATATTGCAGTACCTGTGGTTTTTTAATGTAGCTGATGATAAATACTGTACAATTCTAATTTGTATCTCTAGCATTTTTGAATTCTTTTTTATTTCTTATAAAATTTTCTTTTTGATGTGGGGTTTTTGAAATTTAGCAATAACATTTCTGTCTGTTTTTCATGTAAGATCTGTTGAGGTGATCAGTGGATTTTTTTATTTTTTCTATATCTACTTTCCTCTCTTGTTTTATCATTTCAGGACAAATTCCTTGGATTTTTTTCTTGTATACTGTGTCAAGGTTCTTTTTTGGGTCCACTTTGAACGAAATCATTTTAATGTTTTTTCTGTTTTATCTTTTTTTATTAAAGCTTTTTATTTGCAAAACATTCACATGGGTAATTTTTCAAAATTTGCAAAACTTTCTGTTCCAAATTTTTCTCTCCTTCCTCCCACCCTTTCCCCTAGATGACAGGTAGTCCAATATATGTTAATATGTTAAAATATATGTTAAATCCAATTTATGTATGTATATATTTATACAGTCATCTTGCTGCACAAGAAAAATCAGATCTAGAAAGAAAAAAAAAGCCTGAGAAGGAAAATAAAATGCAAGCAAACAACAACAGATAGAGTGATAATGCTCAGTTTCCACAAGCCCCTCTCTGGGTGTTTTTGGCTCTCTTCATCACTGAACAATTGGAACTGGTTTGAATTATTTCATTGTTTAAGAGAGCCACATCCATCAGAATTGATCATCGTACAGTTTTGTAGAATGTTTCTCCTGGTTCTGCTCATTTCACTTAGCATCAGTTCATGTATGTCTCTCCAGGCCTCTCTGAAATCATCCTATTGGTCGTTTCTTATAGAACAATAATATTCCATAACATTCAGATACCACAATTTATTCAGCCATTCTCCGATTGACAGACATTCATTCAGTTTCCAGTTTCTTGCCACTACAAAGAGAGCTGCCACAAACAGTTTTGCACATATGGGTCCATTTCCCTCCTGTACGATCTCTTTGGGATATAAGCCTAATAGAAACACTGCTGGGTTAAAGGGTAAGCACAATTTGATAATTTTTGATAAAGTTGTGGATCATTTCTAATAGTTTTTTAGTTGATTCTCTAGGGTTCTCTAAGTATACTATCATATCATCTGCAAAAAGTGATAACTTGGTTTCTTCATTACTTATTCTAATTCCTTTAATCTCTTTTTTTCTCTTATTGCCAAATCTAGTGTGTTTTTTAAAATTTTTTATTATAACGTTTTATTTACAAGATATGTGCATGGGGGATTTTTCAGCATTGTCAATTGCAAAACTTTTTGTTCCAACTTTTCCCTTTTTTCTCCCCACCCCTTCCCTCTGATGATAGGTTGACCAATACATGTAAAATATGTTAAAGTATAAGTTAAATACAATATATGTATACATTTCCATACAATTATTTTGCTGTACAAAAATAATCGGACTTTGAAATAGTGTTCAATCAGCCTGTGAAGGAAATAAAAAATGCAGGCAGACAAAAATAGAGGGGTTGGGAATTCCATGTAGTGGTTCATAGTCATCTCCTAGAGTTTTTTCACTGGGTGTAGCTGGTTCAGCTCATTACTGCTCTGTTGGAACTGATTTGGTTCATCTCATTGTTGAAGAGGGCCACGTCCATCAGAATTGATCATCACATAGTATTGTTGTTGAAATATACAATGATCTCCTAGTCCTGCTCATTTCACTCAGTATCAGTTCATGTAAGTCTCTCCAGGCCTTTCTGAAATCATCCTGTTGGTCATTTCTTACAGAACAATAATATTCCATAATATTCATATACTACAATTTATTCAGCCATTCTCCAATTGATGAGCATCCACTCAGTTTCCAGTTTCTGGCCACCACAAAGAGGGCTACCATAAACATTCTTGCATATACAGGCCCCTTTCCCTTCTTTAAAATATCTTTGGTATATAAGCCCAATAGTAACACTGCAAAGCTAGCATTTCTAATACAATATTGAATAGTAATGGTGATAATGGATAACCTTGTTTTAACTCTGATCTTAATGGGAATGGCTCGTTTATCCTCATTACATATGCTTACTGATGGTTTTAAGTAGATGATACTATTTTAAGGAAAAAGTCCATTTATTCCTGTACTTTTTAGTATTTTTAAATAGGAATGTATGCTGGATTTTATCAAATGCCTCTTCTATTGAGATATTCACATTTTTTTTTTTGTTTATTTGGTAATTGATATAATTAATTAGGCTAATAGTTTTCTTAATATTGAACCAATCCTGCATTCCTAGTATAAATCCTACTTGGTCATAGTGTATTATCCTGGGGATAATTTTCTGTAATCTTTTTGCTAATATTTTATTTAAGATTTTTGCATCAATATTCGTTAGGGAGATTGATCTATAATTTTCTTTCTCTGTTTTCATCTTACCTGGTTTAGGTATCAGTACCATGTCTGTGTCATAAAAGGAATTTGGTAGGAGTCCTTTGTTCTCTATTTTTTCAAATAGTTTTGTATTGAAGGTAATTGCTCTTTAAATGTTTGGTAGAATTCACATGTAAATCCATTTGGTCTTGGGGATTGTTTCTTAAGGAGATGATTAATAGCTTATTCTATTTCTTTTTCTAAATAGATTTATTTCTAAATAAATTTCTAAATATTTAAGTAATGTATTTTCTCTTCTCTTAATCTGGGCAATCTATATTTTTGTAGATATTCCTTCATTTCACTTAAGTTATCAAATTTATTGGCATAAAGTTGGGCAAAGTAACTCCTAATTATTGCTCTAATTTCCTCTTCATTGGTGGAAAGTTCTCATTTTTCATTTTTGAGACTAACCAATTTGATTTTCCTTTTTCTAATCAAATTTACTAAAGGTTTATCTATTTTGTTGGTTTTTTCATAAAACCAATTCTCAGTTTTATTTATTAATTTAATAGTTTGTTTACTTTCATTTTGTTAATCTCTCCTTTTATTTTTAGAATTTCAAGTTTGGTATTTGATTGGGGGGTTTATAATTTGTTCTTTTTTTAGCTTTTTTAGTTGCAAGCCCAATACACTGATCTTCTCTTTCTCTATTTTATGCAAGTAAGCATCTAGAAATACATTTCCTCTAATAATAGGGTATGGGGATGATCTTTTGGCTTTACTTTAGTTCATCTTTCTGACATGGAATCCTAAACCAAAAGTTCCAATCTTCAGCAAGTGTCCACATCCAGCAGCTTCCCAGTCTTCTGCACTCACTGGCTGTGTTAGTTCCATATCTTGTAGGGTAATCATCAGAGGTTCCCTTAGTCTTCCCCGATTTAGACCCAACTCCCTTTGCTTTCTTTTGTACAGGATGTGAAAATTTCTGTAGTTCAGACTGATACCTCAGAACTCAGCTAGCTTCAGGATTCCTCACTTGCTATTTCTGCAGAGGTTACTGGGAGGTAACCTTGGTCCTAGGGTCTGTTTTTATGTTTTTTTCAGATTGTCCCTGGAAGACATTTGTTCTATCCAGGATCTTATTCATTTTTCACCCTAATATGTTTCTCCCGAAGAGCAATTTTGTCTTGTTTGTGCAGGAAATATGGAGAGCTTGGAATTTTCTCATTTACTCTTCTATCTTCCCAGAATCCTCCTCCCCAACAAGATTTTATTAGGTACTCATTATATAATAGATACAATGCTATGTTTTAAAAGAAACTTTCTCTTGCCCTCTAGGATCTTACATTCTGCAGAGAAGAAGATAATATTTACATAAAGCATGTTGACTCTTGCTCCTGCTTTTGTTCATGTTCTTTTCCTTATTTGTCTTAATTTCTGGATTCTAATCAGATAACTTTCTCTGATCATTTTTTGGACTTGGATTTTTCTATGTTTATTTGAACTATGCCTAACTTGCTGCTTAGTTTTTTCTCCTAATGCATTGAGTTTTAAAAATCTGTTAAAGATTATTGTTTTTTTTTTAAAGAGTATATCAAAAAAAAAAGAGGTTTAAAAAAAAAGAAAAATTGATGTTTCAGACATCATACTATGTTAAATAGTTTAATTCTTTCTTAGATTCTTTTTTTTTTTTTTTTTTTTTTGAGGCAATTGGGGTTAAGTGACTTGCCCAGGGTCACACAAGCTAGGAAGTGTTAAGTGTCTGAGAGCAGATTTGAACTCAGATCCTCCTGACTTCAGAGTTGGTGCTCTATCCACTGCACCACCTAGCTGCCACACCAGTTTACTGACTCTTCATCCTGAATCACATGTGGATATCCCCCATCTTTGTGTTAATGTACCCTGCATCTTTGTATAGGTATTCCCCCAAATTCTGTCCTTGTTTTTTTCTTTCTTTTGTTTTTCTTCTCCCTTTACAAATTCTTCCTTGATAGTTGTATTTGATCTCATGGCCTCCTTGATCACCTCAGCAGACTACTTCTATGTCTGTTTCTGATTTCCCATTTCCCATTTTTCAATTGTTTGCTCTCTGTTTCTATTTCCATATCCTGTTGGTACCTGAAATTCTGCAGGTCCAAAACTGGACTTACACTCTTCTAAAGAATCCTTTCCTGTCTTTTACCTTCCCTAATTTTTAGGAGATTGCCAGCCTTACAGTCACTGAAATCTTATTCCTTTTCTTAACCAGTTCCTTTACTAAGTCCTTTTGGGCCACCATCATAGCTCTTGATCAAAGCAAATGAATGTCATGAAGGAATGGGTGGGAAGAATGAAGAATAATTACTTCTCTAGTGACAGGTCATAAGAGGGCCAGAATCTCCATTTTAAGGGAGAGAATCAGGTCTGCTATCTTGGTTATTCTCCAGGTTGTACTTCTGACTATCTGGAATTTTTCTACCTATTTTTTCTACAGTTCACTTTGTCCTTGGACTTCTCAAACTGAAAGTAACATCCACCCCTTTGCCTTCATCTTCTGATTAGCTATTTCTTCCCAAAACTTCCATTTTAAGGAGGTACCCAAACCAGCCATATTTCCTTCAGCATCTTTTTCTCCTTTTCAACTTTCTTTTATGGGTTGTCTTCCTCCATTAGAATGTAAGCTTCTTCAGGGTGAAGACTATTTTTCTTTCTGTTTCATTTTGTATTCCTACCACTTAGTATAGTGCCTGGCACAGTGCTTAATATGAGCTTGTTGACTTGGTAAGTCACTATGGATAACACTGTCTCTTGTCTCTGGGGGGGAACTGGGATAGAGCAATATTCAGCTTGGAATATTGCTTCCCAGATAGTCATGGCTTGAGTATTCAACTCCAGGGGACTTCACCATCTGTACCTAGAACTGGAAAATACAAATGAAAAGGACCAAACTTTATTCTTGAGATCATAAGATCTAAAGTATGTGTGTGTGTGTGTGTGTGTGTGTGTGTGTGTGTGTGTGTGTGTGTCTGTTTATGTGTCTGTGGAGATGGTTCTTTCCCTATGTCTCTCTCAGTCAGTGGTGTTCATTCTTTGGGTGACTATCTCCCCTTTGGAAGCTGATGGAAAGAGAGTGTCTCATTCTAGTAGTTTCAAATGCAGCTTATTTGGGCTAAATAGTCATTGGCTATTCCCCTCCATATGATAGGAGAACACAGAATGCCTTCTCACAGAAGCATGCCCCTGCCATCTTCTGCATGGGTGCCTTCATCTTAGGTCATCTGAGCCAAAGCCAGGTAGCATATATCTTTGTTTATTCTGATTTGTTTTAATGATATTTAATGATAACTAAAACTCTTAGGCAAAAAAAAATCTCTCCTATATTTCTAATAATTCCCTCTGGGCAGAGTCTTGCTAAACAAGAAACTGAATTATCTTCCATTATCTGACTTCTGGCTTATGGACCTTTGGATCAGTATTATTTCTGTGACATATCCGTTTGTTATTTTTTCAACTTCCATTGTGAAATTTCATGGGCAAGATTTGATTATCATCAATCTTAGTGTCTGTCTTTGTATCTCTAGTCTCCTAACTAGTACCTGTTCTTTTACCATGTAATCTTGTTCCAAAAGATGTTGCTAAAAATCCTGTTGCTTTTTTTTAGGCACTTTGACCTTGTTGAAAATCTTCCACTGTTTTTCTACCATAATCTGGGGTCTAGGGACTGGATCTTACAGAGCCAGTTCTGACAAAATGAGGGTGTTGCCATTCTGTAGGATTTCTCGGAGTTAGCAGAGGTTGCTAATCATTGGTGGGCTTGCTGATTAAAACTATAGGGCACTCATAAAACTCTTCTAAGAGTCAAAGAACTAAAGCCCTTTATTCTCTTCCATATACTATGTGATTCACTTTCACTACACTAGCCTGTGACCTGTTTCTCACACATGTTTCTCCAGTTTCTGAAGCTGTGCCTTTGTACTGACTGGTGCCACCCCCTCCCACCCCACCTTCCTCACACACACCTTGGAATATTCTCCCTTCTTATCTCTTCCTTTTAGCTTTCTTGGATTTTTTCCAAACAGCTCAGATTTTACATCTTGCAGAAAGATTTACCCAGTGCTCTATCACTTCTTCTTCTTCTTTTTTTTTTTTTCTGAGATTACTATTTATTCTGTATATATTTTTTAATACCTAGCTATTTTTTTTTATTTTTTTTTATCTTGTCTCCCTATTAGAATGTGAGCTCCTTAAGTCCAGGAATTTTCGTTAATGTCCCCAGTGCTTAGTATAGTGCTTAATACCAAATAACTGCTTTTGCCTGCCTGACCTTATTGATCTTGGTGCCTGGCTGAGAATCTAGTTAGAGATAAGCTAGGAAGTAGACTGATCACCGATTCAACCAAAACAAATGGGAACAAAACCAATTGACCAGGAAATTAAATTAGGATCATGGTCCAAACTGGGAAAAACAAAGTGGTAGAAATGAATTGCTTCCTAAATGGCCCCTGTCAATATGGGTAGTTGGTGACCCTTTTGTCCTATTGGGCTAGTGTAGTTGTCACATTTTTAAAGGTGGGTTGCCCATCAATTCCTAAATCTTTTTTGTTAAAGCTTTTTATTTACAAAATATATACATGGGTAATTTTTCAACACTGATCCTTGCAAAACCTTGTGTTCCAAGTTTTCCCCTCCTTCCCACCTAAATTTGAATACAAGCTCTACCACTCAATATCTTGGGTAATTGACTTAACTTCTATAGGTCTGTTGCCTCATTTATAAGATGAAGGAGTTGGAGTAGTATAACAATAATAACATAAGAATATTATAGAATAATAATAATCATAATTAATAATGATTTTCAAAGTGCTGTAGATTTTAATTTACATATGAACTTCCCAGTTACTCTATAAGGTAGGTACTATTATTTTTCCTTTTTACAGAAAAGGAAACTGTGGCTGAAAAAGGTTAAATGATTTGCCAAGAGTCATACAGCTAGTAAATGGAGAAGGTTGAATTGAGTCAAAAGAACTGAGTTTAAATCTCAGTGTGTGATTTCAAGTAAGTCATTTATGTGTAAAATGTTAATTTTGGGCAGTTAATCTTTAGTGTCCTTTCCATTTCTAAATTTATGTCCTATGTAGTTTTATAAGGTCCAGTGTATCTTTGGCCCCGTCTAAATGGAGTGCCTAACTCCATCCTTTCATTGACTTATCCATTATACATTTTCCCCTAATCCTGGGCAATTTTCTAACATTTATAATTTCTAGTAATATATGCTCTAAATAGTGAAATATTTATGCACTGGGAAGCTGAGTACCTCATTTGGGCGTGGTTATTCCACAGGCATCTTCTTTGGAAAAAGAATGTTCAGCCAGATTTGTCTGTGTGTGAGTTTGGGATGTTTGTGTATGACTTTCAAGGGCAGAGATCCAGTTTCATTAAAAGCCTGACAAGTCTACTAATTCTCTTGAAGATTTGGAGTCAGTAAACTGTTGGGAATTTATAACTTTTATTGAATCCTTGTCATGACACTGAATGGAAAACTTCAAGTAATACATGATTGTTCTTTCTCTTTTTGTACCAAAACATTAGTAAGAGTTTCTTAGCTTTTGTTTATAATACATACATTTAATCCATCTTTAGAAAACAAGTAATATAAGTATTCAAATAAGAAAATGTATGTTCAATGCTTTGCAAATGTTAGAGCTGTATAAATGATAGTATTTATTGCTGTAATGGTAGAGGTGGTGATTATTTCTCTTGAATTGAAGGTAGGAAATTTAACTTTGCAGAAGATAGTAAAGCTGTGCCATGCAGAAGTGATGGCCACTGTGGTATTAGCAGCAGTATGAGAGATTTAAAGCTCTAAACTGGCTGTGAAGCAGCAAACTGCTGAGATCAGCAGTGAAGTCAGAAGAGAAAAAAGCCCTAAAGACAGTTAGGCAGGTGGGAACAATGGAACAGCCTGTCCCTTGAAAACAAGCATTTTTAGTATATGTTGGTTGGTTTGGATAAGAATGGTATGAAGGTTGGATAATACAAGTTCACTTCTCCTTAAAGTTTAGTAGTCATAAGGGCACCCATCTGTCATTGAAGATAAATCAGTCATAGAAAATGACTCTAACCTATGTTTTCAAACCTATTCCATATTATACTTATGTACAAACATTATATTCCAGCAAGACTGAAATATAAAACTTAACCCAAACTAATTCTTATATTTTTTGTGATATTATTCTCTTTCTTTTCTACTTTTTTTAAAAGACATATATTATTACTACTGACACCTGTATATTTGGTCTGCAACTATTGCAATCTTTATATTTTATTTATATTATATTTTCTTATTTTTGTCAATGATTAATAATCCAAAATGATTGCAAATAAAGAATCTTTTTGGACTGATTAATCACTGACAAAATTTTATATTTTTATATATGAAATATTTTATGTGGAATAGTAGCTTTCCCCAAGGCTCAACAGATCATTCCCATTTTTTTTGTTGTTTTAAATTATTTTTTTTTTGCAAGGCAATTTGGATTAAGTGACTTGTCAAAGGTTGCATAGCTAGTTATTGCTAAGTGTCTGAGATCAGTTTTGAACTCAGGTTTTCCTGACTCTAAGACCAGTGCTCTAACTACTGTGCCATCTAGCTGCCTCTAGTTTTAAATCAATTTTTAAATTAGCAAGCATTTATTTTTTTCTCTATGCTTCCTCCACGCCATCCCAAATTGAGAAAGAAAAATAAAACTTTTGTGCAGAACAAATTTGTCAAACAAAACAAATTCTTTTCATATTGACTATGTCAACAAAATATGTTTTATCCTGTATATTGATTCTGTCACTACTCTGCCAGGCAGTGAGAAATATTCTCTATCAGGGATCATCTAGATTCAAGATTAGTTATACTATTGATTAGAAATAAATCTTTAGAATTGTTCGTTTTCACTTTGCTGTTATTGAATAAATTATTACCCTGGTTTTGTTTACATCAATTTAAATCAGTTCATATAATTCTTCCCAGGTTTTTCTGGGAAATAGCTTTTCCAGTGAGAAATCATCATAAGAAAATAATTTCTTATGGCATAATAATATTTCATACATTCGTACTCTATTTAGCCATTCCCTATTGGCTAAATGGTGTAGTGTTTTTATAAACACTTAAAGTGCCTCAGACACTTTCCTTTCCCTTACTTTTCACTTCCCTTATAAAACCTTTACTTTAAAACCTTTCCAGTTTGTGGTTTCTTTTCCTCTTCCCTAAATTACTTTGTAATGAGAAAGAAAATGCTAGTCTCTGTTGGTGTTATAGGATCATAGTTTCATAGATTTTTAGGTGGAAGAGATCTTTGAGATTATCTAGTATGATTTTATTTAGGTATTAGATACAAAATTTTATTTTATATATAAGAAAACTGAGGCCCAGAAAAAAGGAAGGCACTTTCCCAACATTACTCAAATGGCACATAACAGGGAAGTAATTTAAATATATGTGCTTCAACTCTGACTCCAATGATCATTCTTCCAGGGGACTTTCTGAGTTCCTAGCTCTACTGCTTATTACCTGTTATGACTTTGTGGAAGTCAGCTTCTCCTCATGGGCATTAGTTCTGTTTCCCCATCACCTCCCATCTGTCTACCCTTCTTTTCCCCAAATCAGGGTTTGGACTAGAACACGTTCAATGTTTCTTCCAACTCTAAGATTTTATGATTTTATCTCATTGGGACTAAGTAAAAGAAAAAAACAACAACAACAACAGTTGATCCAAGTCATGGCCCCAAGCTGAAATGTTGAAAATCGATGGAGAAGTAGGAAGAAAAAAAGTATTTTGGAAACTCTATATTGCTATTTCCCCTCCCCCCCAATACTTTTAAGAATCTCCCCCTCCCCCTTTCAGTTTTCCAAGTTTATTTTCTCATACTGTTTAGGACACTTTAAAAGAAGGAACAATGAAAAACAATAAAGAAAAATAGATTATATTAAGGTGATGTATTTTCTATTTCATTAAATTAAAAATGTCATTCTAATTTTGATTTATGAGAGATGAGATATAAACTGTTTTTGTGCTAAAACCATGCTGTCATTTGGAAGAAAGTCTTTCTTTCCTTGGTGAAAACTTTATTCTTCAGTAACTGGAATTACTCAGTGTTTGCTTTTATTTGGTAATGGCAGGGTTTATAAAACAACTTGCCCTTTCTTGTTCAAAAAATTGTCAGGCTGAGTATTTCTGATCCATTTTTCACCAGAAAGTGTAGATTTTATGGAAACAGTACCACATTTTACACAAAAAGCTTTGAATATTTATTCCTGTCTAGATTATAAAACAAATTTGCTTAGGTCTCTGCAATATAATCTTAAATTAAGCTTTTTCTCTAATCATTTTATGTGAAATAAGTGATATTTTGGGAAGATATTTAGTTTGACATAAGAATTGTCAGTGTAAGGGATACAAGATTGGTAAAATTTCTCATATTTTATAGTGATATTTTTGAAAACTTGTGAGATAATAGTACAAATATTATTTCCATTTTACAGTTCAGAAATCTGAGGTTCAGAGAGAGTACTTGTATGTCAAACCATAACTAGGACATATAAATAGGGTAGCCAGGACTTTCCCCTAGGGTGACAGATTTAGAGAATATTAATAGCATTTGCAATCATTCAGTAGATTAGAAGAAATAGAATTTAGGATTATTTGTTTAAAAAGGAATGGTGGACCAGCTGGTGGACTAGAGATAAATACCCTCCTCCTTCCCAAAACAAATAAAATAAAAAAAGGCACATATTTTATGTTCTTGGACAATAAACAGTTTGTGAACTTGCCTCAGGGGCAAAGTAATAGGCATACCTAAATGAATGCATGGTGCACATAGGTCTATAACAGGGTATAGGTTCTCTCATCCCCAAGTAAATATATTTTTCCACATTAAAAACATTTGCTGCTATTTTGATCAGGAAGAAACAATAACTATAAGAGAAAATCTTTCTGTTCTAGGGACTTTTAATTTTATTGGGAATAACATGCAAAGTAGCATGTATTGACATAGTGAGATGTCTTTCATAAGCAATGAATGCTGTTGAGTTTAGTGAAAAGTGGCAATAATAAGAAAAAGCTTCATAGCGGATAGGAAATTTAAGTGGTACATTTCAGGATGAATAGGAATAAGACTGAGATGAAGGGTAATCTGGATGGAAAAAATAGCATGGACAATGGTGTTCAAAGTCAGCACCTAGCACTGTTTAAGAAACAGTGATGAGAGTTTTATCTGCAGTGGAGAGTTCATCTTAAAGAGATTAATGGACAATGACTTATGATCTATGAACATTCATCATGTCTACCACTTCTGAGACCTACCGCTCTGCACTCAGGTGTTGCTTACTACTGTATGCTCTGGGGGCAATAGTTAAATCAAATGAACACTAACCATTTTTGGAAAGGGTATATAAATCAAATGTTTAAGAACTCTGCTCACCATCCATGTGATTTATGTAACCAAAACCCCCTTCCTTCCTGATCAATATATCCCCTTACAGATTGTCTTCTTCTACTAAAATGTAAGCTTCTTGAGGGCAGAAACCATCTTGCTTTTTGTGTTTGTACTCCTAGCACTTAGCACAAGGCCCAACCTATATTAGTTTCTTAATAAATGGGCTGTTGATAGATATCAAATAAGCACTTAAAATGCTTTTTCATTCATGTATAACTTTGGGTAAATAACGACTATATTTATGAAAATATGAGAAGTCTGTAAAGGTTTAATTTTTGTTGTTATATAAATACAAATTTCTGTGTTGTGTCAGTTCTCCCCATTTTCCACAGAAAAAAAGAAATTATTAAAGAGACTATAAATTCCCATTGGTTTTACAAAGACAATTTTAATGGAATCTCTCACACAAAAGCGTGTCTGTGTGTATGTATTTTATAGTCTGAAGCAGAGCATAATAAGTATAATGTGTGTTTTTTTTTTTTTTCCTTTCTAGGCCGGACCTGATAGACATGAATACCGTTGCTGTTCAAAGCAACCTTGCAAATTTAGAACATGCTTTCTATGTAGCAGAAAAAATTGGTGTCATAAGACTTCTTGACCCTGAAGGTGAGTGGTTATTTTGTCTCTGATATATCTTACCTATTATAAAAGTTTGATCCAACTTAGTCAATCAGCATGGTGAAATAACCAATTCCTTTTGCCACTTAGATGTTGATGTCTCCTCACCTGATGAAAAGTCAGTGATAACATATGTGTCATCACTCTATGATGCATTTCCCAAGGTACCAGAAGGTGGTGAAGGCATCAGTGCTAATGTAAGTAGGAGAGTAAGTCAGCTTAATAATCCATCTCAAATTAATTTACCTTGCTTCACATTACTAGTTGATCATTGGGCTAGGTAATTGGGTTCTTTATTAACTATCAGTAACTAGATAAAGAATACTAACTTGCCATTTTAACTTAATGAGTCATTACTTCAATTTTGAACATTTTCTAAATAATTTTAGTTAAAATACTTAATTCAGACTCAGAATATAATTGACTAATATTATATAAAATTTTAACATTATTATTCATTCAACTAGCATTTATCAGAAACCTACTATTCATTCAAAGTTCTGTGAATACACAGAAATGAAACAGTTTTTTTCTTTAAGATGCTTACATTCTATTGTTACATAGACAAATCCATCAAATAGTCAAATATGTAAATATGGAATAGATACCTTGTAGATATTAAAGATAGAGATAATTAATATGAAGAAGTTTCATAAGGGCAGGCATCATATCAAAATAATCTTGTTTTGTACAATATATAATCTATACTTTTGAATTAGGAGATTTCAGCATTTAAGCTTAATGTCTCTCCACTAAAGCCTTTCACTTCATTTCATGTATGAGCTTGTCATATGCATATATGACTATTCATCTTTTTGTCATAAAAACAGCTATCTCCAAAGTCTTATATGCCAGGTGATAATTTATTTTTATTCACCAAAATTCAGTGAAATCTATTAAGGGTATTGATCTTCATGGTCCAAGGCTAACGACCATACTTTTGAAACACTTTTGGAATCCTTGAGGTATACATCTAATATAATCTCAGCTTTCTCTATCCAAATTGCTCTTCATTTGATTAATATCACAGCTAGCTAGTACATTGGATAGAACCATGGATTTGGTATCAGGAAAACCAAAGTTTGAAGCCTGTCCCACACATTTAAAAATACTGTGACCATGGGCAAGCCACCTAATGTATCTCAATTTCAGTTTCCACATCTGTAAAATGGGGATGATGTAACCTCTTAGGATTGTTATGAGGATCAAATAAGATTAACCTGTATAAAGCTCTAAGCAAACAAAGTGCTTTATAACTACCAGATATATTATACCTCATAATATGTGTATTTTTACATCCATGTGTGAATGCACATATGTATATATACACATAAAAGTATATGTGTGTATAAAATGTTTTCCTTTTTTTGTTGTTCAGGACATATAATTTATCTCATCTGTGTGGAAGCTATTCCCCAATGCAGATTAGCCATTACTCTGTAATTTATCATTTTAGACAATTATTTGGGGCATGGAGAGAAACAAAATGATTTTGTCTTTGTCACATAGCTGATATATATATAGAGAGAGGTAGTGATTGAACCTAAGCCTACCTGCCTGTAAGTTCATTACATTGTTCTCTCTTATATGGTTGGTGGTTGTCCTTCCTTTTCAAAGAGGATTAAAATGACATTACTTTGTTGGGGTTAAGGTATACTGTGTCTGACTATTGTTGCTCAGACCAATATGAGCTCAGAAGATTCATAGGTTGGTCACAAACAGTCCATATGGACATTTGGAGTGGAGATGGCTTTAAATTTGTGCATCTCACATTTCTTTTGAGCTACTCCATTCTACTTTGCTTACATTGTACAGTGCCTTCTTTGATATGGGTAAACCATACAGGGTGGTCTTGGGTCAGAGTCTCCCAAACACACACACATAAACACATATATGTACACAGTGTGTATTTGTATGTGTATATATGTGGCATTTCTGTACTTTTCAAGCACTTTCATGTATTTACTTCATCTAATTCTTATAATTCTATTCTCAGGAGAATGTAAGCTCTTTGAAAGATTGGGGAATTTTACTTTTTGTCTTTTATTGTTCCATGCTTAGTCCAATTCTTGGCACAATTGGTACTTAATAAATGCTTATTAAATGAAAAAGTTAAATGAAAAACATTGATTAAAATTTTATTGTGCACATATTCATTTTTAATTATTTGTGTTGTATTTTTATAGGATGTTGAAGTTAAGTGGATTGAATACCAGAATATGGTGAACTACCTCATCCAATGGATCAGGCACCATGTTACCATAATGTCTGACAGAACATTTCCCAATAATCCTGTAGAACTAAAGGTCAGTGCCATAAGTGATTATACTTTTCTCATTCAATGGATGATATTATTGAGCTTAGTTATATCCAGTTCATTGTTATTTTTTTTTTTTAGTATTATAATAATTTCATTGTTAGTGGAAGTCTAGAAAAAAATTCAAGCAAGACTGGATAAGAGTTAATGTTGGCCTGTCTAGCAGTCCAGGTTCAAGGATTAACATTCAATGAAATACCAATAGAGCATAAAATGTTACAAAGCCAGTATTATTGGTCAGAGATTAGAAAATCAATTAAAATAATACTAACTTAAATAAAATACAAAACCTTTCTCCTCTGAATGCAGCAACCAAGAGGATTGCACGAACTTAGTTCTGACAGTTTTCCCTCAGCATAGGTCTCATATTTTATCTTTTTTTTTTTTTTTTTCCCTGAGGCTGGGGTTAAGTGACTTGCCCAGGGTCACACAGCTAGGAAGTGTTAAGTGTCTGAGATCAGATTTGAACTCTTGTCCTCCTGAATTCAAGGCTGGTGTTTGCTCTACTGCACCACCTAGCTGCCCCCATAGGTCTTATATTTTAATGGAAAAACATTCAAATATCCTCTCACCCCATTAATGGTCCAACCTTGTTAACTTGCTTGCTAGCAATTCTCTCATCCATAGAAAAATTGAAAGGAAGACAGGTATGAAGAGGAAAAGCTCTACCTCTACCCAACATTATGTTAGTGACAATGGAAAACCAAGGTCTAATCACCTTCTGAGAATGAGAATGACTCTATTGCTTGCTGAGTGGTATATTGTCTTTGGTATTTTATTATTATTTATATCAAAGAAAATGGGAATATAGAAATTAAATCAACAGTTTGAAATTCTAGGAATACCAAGATTAAAGAGAAGAAAAACAATACCAGTTATAAACCTCCTCAAAAACAGTTCTGACCCTCACAAAGAGAATTTCTGTTCGAGTTAATTTTGCAATATTGCATAATTTTGACATCTCTGTCAAGAGAAAAATTTTTCTTTAGAAGCTCTTATTTTTATCAGGCTATACTTATATATGTTTATATATTTATCTTGATATATATATATATATATATATGTACATATATATACACACACACACATACTCATGAAACATATATAGATACATATATCCATCCATATACATATATACATAGACATTTCCATTTACATATACACATATAGCATATGTGTGACTTTACTTCTAGTTTGCCTGACTACATGGTCTAGTAATTACTATTTTAATATATTTATACTGAGCTCTCTTGAAGTAAAAGCAGCATATAAATATAAGCAAAGACATAAATGGAAAAAATTAACTTTTTATGATTTGCTGATGGGCTCAATAAGAGAATGTCGTAATACATATTTTAAAATAATTAATAATTTAAATATTATTTAAAGGATCCAGCTTGATTTTTAGTTTTTATGTTTTCATGGTCAAATCAGGCAACAGAAATTCAGATCATTTGAGCTTGATGCCTGAGAATTAGTGTGTTCATGTATCAACATTGACCTTTGATATAAATTTTAACCTTATTATGAGAAATGTATTACTATATAGGAAATTACTTCACATTTGTTGGTAGTTTCGGAGTATAAGTTTCTTGAAATTATAGGTCACTTTTTCATTTTCACTAGCACTGTCTATGAAGAAGGCATTCAGTAAATGCATATGGACAAGAATTCAAGTGCACTGAAAATATGTAACAGAGATTTCACATTCAAATACAGTTTTCAATATATCCTAGCTATTGCCTCTTGATTGATATAAATCTCAGTAGGTGACTGGAATAACTGAGGAAATATGGGGATTGCCAATTTGTAAGTGACATGATGAACTGGGAAGATAACATAGTTTTAATTTATATACTGCTCTGTAGTTGCAATTTATTTTACATAGAGTGCCTCTGCATCCTTATAGCTGAATTCCTGCCCATAAAGAGGATAATATACATAGAAGAAAGTTTAAAAGCAATGGGGCAGAGTGAAGGGTTGTGGTGGGGAAAAGGAATGGAGGTCACTTGGCATGGAAGTATGATTAAAAAAAGTCTAAAGCAGCATAGCCAGATGGGAAATGAAAATGTGGCTGTCTTGGATCCTTTTTAAAATAGATGTTTTGAATGGAGTTCCCCATTCTATCCTCCATTCAGAGGAGCAGAGGGTATAGAAGCAAGTACAAAGGCTGAAATGATCTTAGGATGATATTATTATTATGACACAAGGTACAGAACAAAATCTGCCAGATATTATTTTGTCTTAGAATTTTTAGATTTGAATTAAAATTTGATGTCCATGAAGATAGAATATTCACTTATCAATATTCATCTAATTAAGCATATGGGATTTACTTTAATATGATTTTGAGTTTGAAGTCATTTAAAATATTAATACTTGTTTATTATTGTTACAAGACCTGAAGCAACACATATAATTTTAGTTGAACTGCTTCTTAGAGCAATAAATGGGATAATAATTTAAGTATATGATTGAAACTATCACAAAACAATGAAACTCATTTTATCTTTATTATATTTGGCCTTTGGAATTATAAATTAAAATAAAATTTAGCTCCCCCTGTTTTATAGGAAGCAAAAATTTACATTTTGCCAGTATGTATTAATGAGCTTAAACATTATAAAATAATTATAATAATTCACACTTGTACAACCCCACAAGTTCTAAAAATACTTTTAAAATTTCAGTTTCAAAGACTAGGTAGTGTAAATATTCATTTCCTTTGTAAATAATAAAACTGAGATCCAAAAAGGTAAAATAACTTACCATCATATCATGAATTTAAATGGCCAAAATTGTGATTGAGACAGTCTAACTCAGAACCTATTGTTTTTCTTTTTTCCATTTTTAAAATTTATTTAACATTTTTCTCTAGTTATAGGTAAAACAATTTTAAATATTTGTTTTTAAAGCTTTGAGTTACAAATTCTCTTCCAGACATCTTCCCTCTTCACCTTCTACCCCTATTGAGAAGGCACGTGTGAAGTTATGTAAAACATTTCCACAAAAGTTATGCTGTGAAAGAAAACAGAAGATCCTCTTTACCCCCCAAGAAAATAGTATACTTCAATCTGTATTCAGATACAATCAGTTGTTTCTCTGGCTATGGAAAGCATTTTTCATTAAGGCAAGAGTTGTCTTGGAATATGGTAATGCTGAGAAGACGAAAGTCATTCACAGCTGATCATCCTACACTATTGCTGTTAGTTTGTACACAGTACATTAAAGTTTGCATGAACTCATGGAAATCTTTCTAGGTTTTCTGAGAGCATTCTTCTCATCATTTCTTATAGCACAATAGTATTCTATTAAAATAACATACCATCATTTGCTTAGCCATTTCCCAGCTGATGGGTATCCTGTCAGTTTCCAATTCTTTGCACTAGAAAAGGAGCTGCTATAAATATTTATATATATATATATCTTTTTTCTTTTTAAAAAAAATTTCTTTTGAAATACATTCCTTGTACTAGTATTGTGAAGTCAAAGGGATTTTATACCCTTTGGGCATATTTCCAAATTGTTATACAGAATTGAGAACCCATTGTTCTTGATAAGAAATTGTATTTAATTATTTTTGTAAAAGAGCTAGGTAGCATAGTGGATTGTGCTGGTCTTGGAAATAGGAGGACCTGAGTTCAAATTTGGCCTCAAATTCATATAATGTGTGCCTCTTGGCAAGTCACACTTAATTCTGAAATGAAATGGAGAAGGGAATGGCAGATCCCTCTAGTATCTTTGCCAAGAAAACTCCAAAAGGGGATCACAGAATCAGACATGACTAATCAATAAAAAAAAAAAAAAATCCTTTGATATATTTTTTTTCATGTTTTTGTTAAATGCTCTTTAAGTTAATTAATCATTATGTGGATTTGAATTACATAGATTATTATGTGCAGTAACCCCAAATATAACTACATACAGAAACAATATGGTATATCATATCTTTCCTTAATGTGGATATCAGCCTTGCTCCCTAGTACAATATTATAAAGAGATTCCATCAATGGACAGAAGACAAGAGTAGTTGACATTCAAAGTGGTAAAATTAGAGAATAGTGAAAATAAATCTTTGAAGTCTTATCCTTATTATTATCTTTTCTGTTTTATTTCAGGCACTTTATAATCAATATTTACAATTTAAAGAAACAGAAATTCCACCAAAGGAGATAGAAAAGTCAAAAATTAAACGTCTCTATAAATTACTAGAGGTAAGTATGCAACTTTTTTTTGATTTCAATATTTCAATTTCAATTTCAATATATATTTTTGATATATGTTTTACATTGCTCTTTTGTATTTTTCTCCCAAGATTTGGATAGAGTTTGGACGCATCAAACTCCTTCAGGGCTACCATCCAAATGATATAGAAAAAGAATGGGGAAAACTCATTATAGCCATGCTTGAGCGGGAGAAGACTCTACGGCCAGAAGTGGAGAGGTAAAAAAGTTAATATTTTCATGTGATTATTGTTATGAATATTATCTTTCAAATATATTCCAAGATATACCTATTGTCTCCAGGATTTTCATACCAAAACTCAGAATCTAGGATTATTCTAGTTTGCATTGCAGTTTCAGAAATCATTTAATAGAAGACTATACTTTGAGAGAATATTAATGCTCCTTATTAGTGCCTAGGAAATGAAGAGAGGCAGATATATGTAGACAGATAGAGAAGTCTGTAGCAAATATGGAATTCCATGAAAAAAAATAAACAGGGATTAAGAAGGGAGGTGGAATCTTTGTTCAGTTTCCTTACTGATTCCTCTTCAGGGATTTAAATTTTTTTCTGTTTTTAGTTAAGAAGACTGTTTTTCATATTAGGCCTACCAGTTAAGGACATAGAAGAATTAGAAATGGGTTATAGAAAATGAGATGGAAATGGTATTTTTATTATTAGCAAAGTGTTTTGCAGTATGACAGTAACCAAATCTTTTCATATCTCCTATGCTTGGGGCACCTGTACTCAAACCTGTAATCAAAAATCTTTTCCTTGCTTGCCTACACCCTCTTATCTAGAATATAAAAAATCAGCTTGATTCTTCTTTAAAACAAGGAGATAGACAAGGAAGAAAACCATTATTCCACTTTTAATTAACTGAAAATCATGATGCCCCTTTCTTGAAGAGGACAAAGATAAGAGTACGTGAATTGGAAAGTTTACAACCTGATAAGATACCTTTGTTGCTGGATCGTTAGGATAAAAATCATCTTGAATCATATAGCATGTGGTTCTGATATTCTAGGTAACCAAAACTAGATAGCATATTTATTTACTAAAATATTGGAAAACTTCATTTATGAATTGTAGTTTGGGACAGAAAGAAAATGATTGTAGTATTATAGCATGAAGAATTGGAAAGGATCTTAAAGGCCATCTTCCCAGTGTTCTGTATTGCAATGTCAATTAATTTTTTAAAAAATTATATATTAATAAAGGAGCTATTTGACAACAAGGTTTTAAGTTAGCTATATTTGGCATAGAAAAACCTGATGCTGCTTTTTGTATCCTAAGAATCAAAGGATTAGAAATTTAGAGTTTAGTATAAATAGAAATTATTGATTCCTTCCGTCTTTATTTTTGCAGAGACAACTGAAATCCAAAGAGAGAAAATTCTTTAAAAAGCAGAACTTAAAGGGAATTCTGTGATTTAGTGCTTTTATATTACTGGGGAGGCAAGCATAAAATCATTGGATAATGGGTTGGGCAAATGCCTTCATTTTCTTGATACAACAAGTTTGTTGGCACTACCTGGGCATTTCAAATAATCCCTACCTGGCATAAGGTGGGAAAGAGGTGGAGTAAAGGAAGAGTTTGCATACCACAAGAGGGAAAAATAAGTGAAGATAAAATTTGTGAGTTTTGTCTTTGCTGTCATTGAGGTTTGGCTTAAAAAAAAATGCAACCTAAAAAACAAAGCACTAAGTTAGTATAGCTAGAAGTGAGCTTATGGAGGGCACATTCAATATGGCTATAAATAGTCTGGAAGACCTGAGTTTGAATGTGGCCTCAGGACACTCAGTATGATCCTAGGCAAGTCCCTTAACCCTGTTTGCTTTAGTTTCCTCATCTGTAAAATGAGCTGGAGAAGAAAGGGGAAATCATTTCAATCTTTGCCAAGAAAACCCCAAATGGTGTCATGAAGAGTTGCACATGATTGAAAAATGACCGACCAACAACAAATATATTATAAAATAAAATAATGATTTTGGAAAGTATTTGATTACTTTGATCTACAGAGACAAGATCCTTCCCATAATTTAGGAATAAAAATCTATCTTATTCCATGTGTAATGGTTTGTCACTATACACTACATAATTGACCTATGCAGTTCTCTCCTTCACATTTTACAATGTCAACCTTTAACATAATGTTATAAATTGAGGATCAGTTCTCAAAGAAAGATCCTTATAGTGATCCAGATATTAGGACTGATCATTATGTAAAAGAACAGAAAAGGTAATCGATATATAGTTTATAGTGAGCCATATTTTGGAAACTGAGTTGTTTTTTTACCTAGTTTAAATGTTGTGACTCTTAGGAAAAGTATTTGGCATTATCTTTGTCAGTGACGCCCCAATCATCCTGATTAGTCTGTACTTGTTGAGATTTAATGCAGGCTACAAAAGGCAAACCTCAACTGGTATATGCCTAGCTTTAGGCTAGATCCTTTTGAATAGTTATCAGAATATTATTTGCTGTGTGTTGAATATGCATGTTGAAGCCTATTTAAAGAAGGCCACAATGCTCCATCATTCAGAAGCTACTTTTCCCCCTGGAAGCAGTACTTTTTGTGGAGTTTCTTCACTAGCTCTTGCTTTAAATTGGTTTTAATGGCCCAAGAGTGAAGATTATTCTAAGAATAAAAAATGCAGAGCAGTAGCTATAGTTACCATAGCAGCGACTCTGTTAGGAGCAATACCACCAGCACCCGCACCAGCATCGACTCAAATGAGAATTTTCTTTCTGTCCACTGTGGACCAACTTTGATCAATTCTTGTATAAGCTTTGGCAATGAATCCTTTGATGGACACAGGTACTATATATTTGGGTTGAAATTTTCTTCACCACGTTTATAAACTTTTTATTGTGTTTTCAGTAGAGATGACTTTTTCTAATCAAGAAAGTAAAAGGCCATTAATATTTTGTCTCCTTTTAGGTTGGAAGTGTTGCAGCAGATTGCAAGCCGGGTTCAGAGGGACAGTATAGTCTGTGAAGACAAACTGATACTTGCTCGAAAGGCCCTGCAAGCTGTAAGTTAGCATTTAGGACATAGAGAGTTGGTGGGTAGTATGAATCTTGATTCATTGAAATACTCATTTGTTGGTTAAGAAGTTATTAGGTATTTATCTTTTCAGGATTTTCAGACCTGCCTTTTAAAAAGAAAATTAAAAAGCTATTTTTTGTATCGCAATATTGCTATCTGCATTTTTTTAAAGGGTATGGGCAGCCATCAAAATGGAAGAAAAACTAAGAATCCATAAGCAAGTACTTAAAAATTTTTGATTTTAGTCTAACCTGCACCTGTGATAAAAAAAAAATCAAAACTATTTTTATGCATTCATTCATTTGTATGGTTTTTAAAAATTCATTAATGTATTTATCTATTAACTAATTTATTCTTTTCTCTATTTCCTCCTCCATGTTTCTTTTTGTCTTTCTCCCTCTACTCCTATTTCTCTCCCCCTCTCTCCTTTCTTTTTCTTCTTTTCTCTCTCTCCCTATTTCCCTTTCTCCCTCTTTTCCTCTCTCTTCTCTCTCTCTCTCTCTCTCTCTCTCTCTCTCTCTCTTTTTCTCTCTCTTTCTCTCTCTCTCCTCTCTCTCTTCCCTCTCTCTCTTCCCCCTCTCTCTTCTCTCTCCCTCTCCCTCCTTTGCTAATAAGGAGCTCCTTCTACCACTGTAGATCAGTCCCTGTTCTCCAAAATATAGTTTTAGAGAGTTGCTTGGGGTACCAAAAAGTTGAAAGCTTACTGAGGGTCATCCAGCCAACATGTATTAGTGATGGTACTTAAACCCAAGGTCATCCTGACTGTGAGATGAGCCCTCTATCCATTATGCCATTAAAAACTTAATGAACATTTATTTTTAATATAGTTCAGACCAAATCTCATTTGATCCTAACAGCTTATATGACTTTGGACCAGTCATTAAACCTGTCTGTGCCTCCCTTTTTTTTTTTTTTCCCATTTATAAATTAGACATCATATGCCTAGAGTGTTGACCTCACTTTATTGCTGTGAAGATTAAATAAGAATATCTATAAAGTTCTTTGGCATTCTTAAAACACTAAAAAAAATTTCAGTTGTGACAATACTGTTAATATTTGTCTTAAAATATAGGATTCTAAAAGATTAGAATCAGGGCTGCAATTCCAGAATGAAGCAGAAATTGCTGGATACATACTTGAAAGTGAGAATCTTTTACGCCAGCATGTAATTGATGTTCAAATTCTTATTGATGGAAAATACTATCAGGCGGATCAGCTGGTACAGAGGTAAATAATTTTTGATTTTTGTCACATATGTATGTATGTAGGTATGTGTATGTATATGCTTGTGCTGAGTTTAGAATTAACCATCTTAGGAAAAGAATATATTTGGTTGATATGTCTTATATGATATTTATCTTTTCTTATGTAGAGTGAATGTCACTTTGCTTGTTGTACTATATCTTTCTATATTGATTTACATAAGAATTCCATATTTATCATAATGGATAGAAACAAATGACTAACTTTCAAATGCATTTATATATTATTCCCTTAGTTTTCTCATCTTTAAAATGAAGAAACTGGGTTAAATTTTTTTCCTAGCTATTGAACATGAGTGGGAAAAGCATTAACATTCTTTTTTTTTGAAATCTGAAAAACAACCTTTTACTTATGCTTGACAATATGCAGATTTTGAAATGATAGAACATGACAAAAAGGTATTTGGACTTTACGTGGGTGGAAGCTGTGAATTAGGTTGGCGTTTTTCTCAATCTTTTTTTCCTCATATCATTGAGGATATTGACTTTTGAATTTTGTCAAAATGAGGTATCAGGTCAAAATTACTTCAGTTTTAAGAAATTATCTAAATTGAAAGAAGTGATTGAAATTATAGAACAGAAATTCTCATGGTAAGTATAGCCCTGGAAATTTGGCTTTCAGTGGGTTGACCACTTCTGAAAGGTCCTTTAAAATTCCTAAAATTCAAATGCAAAACATTTTTGAAAAAATGCACATAGGGGAAAATGCTTTTCTGTATGTGGTAATGAGATTTTAAAAAGCATTTGTAATTGCCTTATAGGGTTGCAAAACTACGTGATGAAATTATGGCCTTAAGAAGTGAATGTTCTTCTGTGTACAGCAAAGGACGCTCTCTGACAACAGAACAGACAAAGCTCATGATATCAGGAATAACACAAAGTTTAAACTCAGGATTTGCACAGACCTTAAATCCCTGCTTAAACTCAGGGCTGACCCAGAGTTTAACACCTTCACTCACCCCTTCCAGTATGACATCTGGTTTGTCATCAGGTTTGACTTCCAGACTGACTCCATCTGTTACTCCTTCCTATACACCTGGCTTTCCATCAGGATTAATTCCAAATTTTGGATCAGGAGTGGACACAAATTCATTGCAAACACTCAAGCTGATGCAAATCCGAAAACCTCTTCTGAAATCTTCTTTGTTAGATCAGAATTTAACAGAAGAGGAAATCAACATGAAATTTGTTCAAGATCTCTTGAATTGGGTGGATGAAATGCAGGTAAACTTCTTGACTTCAGCTGTCAGCTCTGCCTTTCTTTCTAGCAATTCCCTATTAACACCAGGGCTTTTGTTGCTCTTTTAAGGTGCAATTGGATCGAACTGAATGGGGGTCTGATTTACCAAGTGTTGAAAGCCATTTAGAAAATCACAAAAATGTTCATAGAGCTATTGAAGAATTTGAATCTAGCCTTAAAGAAGCTAAAATCAGCGAGGTATGTGTATTAAAAATTTTGTATTTCATTTTAAAATACATTTTCCCCTATGAATGTCCCATAAATCAAGCAATTAATAAATGTTCCAAGTACACCCTAATTCAACTCTTTATCACTTCTCACCTAGGCTATTAAAATAGTTTCCCAATGGTTTCATTTCTTCAAGTCTTTTGGCTCTCTAGTCCATTCTTCATCCAACTGCCAAAGTGATTTATTTAAAGCACAAGTCTGACCATGTCACTCGTCTATTCAGTAAATTCCAGTGGCTCCCTGTAAGCCCTAGAAGCAAAAATAAACTGTTTTGTTTGGCATTTAAATCTCTTCAAAATATAGTTCTAGATTACTTTTCCAGGCTTATTACATTTACTTACTTTATGATTTAATCAAACTGGCCGCCTTTGTGTTTCTTATACGTGGCACTCCTTTCTTGTAGCTGTGGCTTTATAGTAGCTCTGTCCCATGCTTAAGATACGCTCTTCACCTTTGCCTCTGAGAATTCTTAGTTTAAAACCCAGCTCAGATATCATTTCTCATGTCAACCCTGACCTATTCTCATAGCTACTAGTGCCCTCTCCTTCCCCACCAGCCATCTTTTATCTGTTTTGTATATATTCTACATGTATGTGTCTTTCCCAATAAAATGGAAACTTCTGGATGGGACTATTTGGCTTTCATTTTGTAATTTAGTACTCAGCACAGTGTCTAACACATGGAAGGCCATCAAATACTTAATTGATTACCTTGTACAAGGTAATTGCTTGACTAGAATTGAAATGAATCATTTTACTTAACTCAAGATACTTAACCTTTAAAATGTTGTTTTGATGCTTTTATTTCAAACAGATCCAAATGACTGCTCCCCTCAAACTCACATATGCAGAAAAGTTGCATAGATTGGAGAGTCAGTATGCAAAACTCTTGGTAAGATAAATTATACCTTTTAGTCTTCTGGAGGGTGTGTGTGTGTGTGTGTGTGTGTGTGTGTGTGTGTGTGTGTGTAATTGGCAAAAACACCATTTTTAATCTAATTTTCCCTTTAAAAGAATACATCAAGGAATCAGGAGCGACACCTAGATACTCTTCACAACTTTGTATCTCGAGCCACTAGTGAGCTTATTTGGTTGAATGAAAAAGAGGAGGAAGAAGTTGCTTATGACTGGAGTGAAAGAAATTCAAACATATCCAGGAAAAAGGAATACCATTCAGTAAGCAAAACAGTAATACTTGGCTAGGAAAAATTATATTTCATTTAAAACCACTTGTCTAATATAGTTTTTCTTATTTTCCCTATAACCCCCCTCAACACTATAAGGAATTAATGAGAGAACTTGATCAAAAGGAAGAAGTGATTAAATCGGTCAGGATATAGCAGAGCAGCTCCTTCTAGAAAACCATCCTGCCGACTAACTATTGAGGTAAGTCACTTAATGAATGTTGGCTTTTAATTAAATTAAATTAATTAATTTTAATTGGCTTCAGATTCTACATCGAGAAATAAATTTATACATTTGGTAATTCAAAGACTTTTTCCCTAACACACTTAATTTTAACAAAACAATAATATTGAAACCAAGTTATGTTGAGTTTTACATTCAGTAGTATCCATATTAGAATCCTATTATCACTTGACCTTATATAAATTGACTTTGTTATGGTGAGGTCATTCTTGAATCTCATAAGAGGCAGTTTATTTTTTAGAGCTACCAGGAAACTTTTCATTTTAATAAATTTATCTATGACATATTTCTTTGGTGTAAACTGGGACATTGTTATGGCAAAGTGCCAAGGTAATTTCCACATTTCAAGTACAGAAGTAGCAAGAGTGTTTTGGGATGGAGTCAAGTTACATAGGTTGTTCAGTCCTGCAGATTGATGACACATACAGTTTTTGACTTAGAAGATGTCAAAAGAGAGTGGGTAGGAGAGAAGCAGGTGAACTTTGTGTGTGGGCAAGAGTGTAATAAGTTCAGTCTATAAATGATATGCACTTAATTATCAACTATAGTGTCAGAAAGGAGAGTGGTTTAAGAAACGGTTTCCTGAAGATTTCAGCCCTGTATGCTACTGTCACCAAGAGGATAAAATTGCATCATTAAAAAGGGTATTAGGAGTATTTCTTTTGTATGAAATGTGATTGGTGCCCATCAAGCATACCATTTTGGTTGTAACACATTAAGAAATAATAACAACTGAAAAAGATCTAGAAAAGACAATAAAAATCATCAAGAGGATTAAAGAGTTTTATTATCAGAAATAAAAGAGGAAAAATAATTTTCAAGGCAGAAATATGAAATCTGATAGAATATATTATCATAGTTTGCTAATAATGACAAGATATATTATCATAGTTTGCTAATAATGACAAGAGATGATTAATATACAGGTATTCTTAGTTTAACAATATTTACCACTACCAAACTAGCATTTGCTATAAAGAAAGACTATACACACACAATGTGTATATCAATCACAGTTCATTATTTTAAGTCAAAATACTCTTATGAAACAACCACAAAGAGTCTTATTATTTTTCAAGCAAATTATTCTGAATGAAAAATTAATTATAACTGTGTGGGAACATATAACAGACTCCAAGGTGAGTCTCACTCCTTATATATAAACATTTTTTCTCTTCAATTAAGTCCTATAAGCTTACTTTGAGGGCAGTAAAAATAGCACGAACAATAACAGAATTTTTTGTGTAACATCTAAGGTAATATGTCTTAATATAAAGGGAATGTGTTTTTCATAATTCAGAATGAATTTATAGATTTTGTTTGAACTAGTCATTAAAAACTTTTGAGCGCCACCTGCTGGAAACCATTATATTGTAAACTGAAGTAGTTTTGAATTTGATGTCAATTTTTCTAATGGAAGGTCACATCCTTTTTAATAATGTACCCCTGATGATACTTCAAAAACTCGCAAAATATATTAGGTTTTTGGAACATAATTTTAAAAATTGATCAGTTGCTTGAGTAGTGTCAATAACTATGCCAAGTGCTAAAGAGATTATCAAAAGGAAAAAAAGGTTGTAGCTGTGTCATTGGAGAGATTAAAAAGTGACTAAAGAATAATAGAGTTAATTATAAGCTGTGCTATGGAAATTCAGAGAAGAAAAACACCACAAAAGAAGTGGCACTTATTTTGAAGTACACAAATAACACTACAAGGAGGAAGTAGGACTTGTAAAAGTCCTTCAAAGGAAATAAATGAATAGAGAACGAGGGAGATTTGGGTATATTAGAGGAGAATCAATGAAAGGAGATTGTGTGAAAACCATTACAGAAGACTTGAGATTTTTTTTTTCATTTGAGATTTTAAATACTTATTTTTGAGGAAAAATAAATGTTCATTATTCATTTAGGAAGAAATCCAAAGAATAGAATTCAGTTCTATAATTTACATTCTCTCTAAAATATGATCTTAATCATATTTTTTACTGCTATTTCTCTTTCATTTTATAATTTTGGGTGAAGATTTTGAGTAGATACGGATTCTTGGATCAGATAGATCAAATACTTATTAATTGATTACCTTGTACAAGGTAATTGCTTGACTTGAATTGAAATCACTCTAGTTTTCTAAAGTTCTATCCTGTACATTTATTTTTCATTGCTTTATTATAAGTAAAGGAGTAAAAGTCTATACTGCTATTAGATTAGTTTGTACCTATTAAATATTATAGTGTTCCAAAATGCATTTGTGATTATAAGAGTCTCTTTTAGGATATTATATCTTATTCTTATGCTAATATTTTCTAGATTATTTTGTTTCTCCCCTGATTATAACTGTGATTCATTTTAAAGGCATATCGAGCAGCAATGCAGACACAATGGAGTTGGATTTTACAACTTTGCCACTGCGTGGAACAACACATAAAGGAAAATAGCACATATTTTGAGGTATATTAACACGACAAGTAAAACTGGTGGTGACTAATATCATACTGAATGATTAGTTTGACTAAGAGTAAAAGTCTGTTATGTTTTGCTATTTAATTATATATTAATTAGAAACAATCCATTTTAGTATAACAGCAAAATTTGTAGAAATGTTTTCTTCTATGACACAGTGGCCAATTTTGTATTTTGTAGCATATGAAGCATTATTTGTAGAAAAAGCTTTAACATATCCAAATCCTTTAAGAGTTGAGTAATCTCTACTTTTGGCATAAATATGAAGGAATGTTATATCTTAAGGGAAAGTATACCCCAAAGATGTAAAATAAAACTGTACCATTACCAGAATTTAAAAATATTCTTCATATTTGTATTGTATTTTATTTTTTCAATATTGATATGAAACATAATTATATGTTCAAATTCAATGAGCAATAGAGGTGAGGTATAAACCAGAATTTAAATGTATACATACACATATATATGTAGTATATGTTTGTGTGAGTGTGTATTAAATGTATATATACCTACATATATGGGAGAGAAAGGCCCTCAGGGTTTCTGGTCAAAAACAGAAACAGTTATTTGTTGTCTAGGGGAGAGAGTAGAGGAAGACAAGGAAAAAAATTGTAACATGAAGTTTTGCAAGGGTGAATGCTAAAAACTATATTTGTGTACATTTTAAAAATAAAAAGCTATTAAAAAATAAAAAAACACAAACAGTTGCTGTTTACATTCACATTGAACCATTAGGGACTAAACAATGACTAAGTGGAGTTTGGCCTGGGATCTATTGTTGGGCAGTCTATGAAACCTAGAGTGATTTGGATCAAAGGCATGGTTCTTTAGAAAGAAATCTTAATTCACAAACCCCAAGGTATCTTTAGAAATTTCAATCAAATTTGACTTTTCCTTTGATTGGAGTATCTACAGGCAAAGGTATGATTCCTCATGTGGACAGAGGGAATATAAGATGGAAAGGAGAGGAAAAGGAAAGAATGACATTGTTCACATGGAAGTGACCAGTTGGGTTCTCAGTGGAGCAGCTTGTCCTACTCACAAGTTATTTGTTTTTCAGTCTCAAGGAGGACTATGAAATCAGGGAAGTGATACAGTTCCATGGCATGCAAGTGAATTGGATGTAAGTGAGAGAGGGCTATGTAAAGTCACCAGCCTCAACTTTTTCCTCTGGAGCTATCTGGGTCTAGTGGGAAGATACAGATTAGGACAACTGGAGATGTCCTTGGATTAGATGACTTAGAGAACTTAGAAGAATCCATTCTTTGCCTCTTATCTTACCTGGCTTCAATTGCTGAGGGTGGCTGCCTCTGTAAAAACTTTAAAAAGGCCAAAGTCTTCTACTGCATCCAGGGCTATCTCCAGTTGTGCTGATCTATTTCTGATCTCTAGGTTCTGATGGAGAAAGTGAAACTGGTGACTTTGCATAGTCCATCTTCACTTAAATCCTATTCACTTGCAAATGAGAACTCACTTTCTCAATGGCATGGTACTCTTCAAGTACAAAGAACAAAGAACAATAATAGCTATCTCTATCCATCCATCCATCTGTCTATTCATGTACAGCATCATAAAATATCACATTTTCTGTAAGGACCTAATAAATAATGATTCATTTTTATGCAAGGTACCAGTATTTAATATCATTTTGTACTTGTTTGTGAAGTCTGATGGTCACGTAAAGAAATTTAACTTAATAGCAATTTAACTTTTTTATTATCATTCTTTCTATCATTTCTTTCCTAGTTTTTCAATGATGCCAAAGAAGCTACAGACTACCTAAAGAATTTAAAAGATGCCATTCAGCGGAAATATAGTTGTGACAGATCTAGCAGCATCCATAAGCTGGAAGATCTTGTCCAGGAATCAATAGTAAGAATGGAAACTTCCATGTAGATTTAAAAGCATTAAGTTCATTTTATATGAAGCAGTAAAATTGAGTTTTCCTTATTGAATCCTATTAAGTTTGTGTATTCTCATAATTTTGTGTGGGGGAGGGGTGGTTTAGATGTGTAATGTTATCATTGTGGGCTCCTCCTTGGTATGCATACTTCTTTTACCAGATCAGTTCATGGAATCAGAAGGGTTAAATGATTTGCCTGTGCAAACATAGCACATGAAAGAGGCAGTACTTGAACCTTCCTACTTTCTTTTCTTTTCTTTTTCTTTTTCTTTTTTTTTTTTTGTTCTGAAGCTCATTTTTTATATTTTTGATCCTTCCTATTTTCAAGTTTATTACTCTATTCACTGTACCATATTGCTTCTCATTCTCATCATATTTCTTTCAAATTTGCACTTTTTGGTCATTGAATTAATACCTTTTAGTGGTTAAATATAATGGAATTTTTTAAAAGTAAATTTTGGAGTATTTTATTTGTCTGAAATGAACTACTTTTTAAGTCACTTGTATGTATTCTTAAACTTTCTTAATATATAGGAAGAAAAAGAAGAACTTTTGCAATATAAGAGCACAATAGCAAGTCTAATGGGCAGGGCCAAGACAATAATTCAGCTAAAGCCAAGGAACCCTGATAATCCACTTAAAACATCCATTCCAATTAAAGCCATTTGTGACTACAGACAGATTGAGGTAAGAACCTTAAATCTCCTTATAATGGAGTTAATACAATTGACCACAGAATGTTTGAAAATGGTAGCATCTTTATTTTTTTCCATTTGTAATCTGTCACTTTATTACTTGCTTGTGGGATGAGAGATCCTTTCCCTTCTTTCATATGTGTTCTTTCAAAGTGTCTCCTAATTTTCACCTTATTATATTTGTTTCTTTGTTTAAAACTAGATAACCATTTACAAAGATGATGAATGTGTTTTAGCAAGCAATTCCCATCGTGCTAAATGGAAGGTCATTAGTCCAACTGGGAATGAAGCCATGGTCCCATCAGTGTGCTTTACTGTTCCTCCACCAAACAAGGAAGCCATTGACACTGCAAACAGGTATGCATCAGCTAAAAAAAGAGAACTAGAATAGTGAATTACTTTAATGTTTTCAAATATTAGAGAGGGAAAGAAAAAAAGGATTATTAAAGGGAAAAACTTGTCATGGCTGCCAGAGGAATTTGAATTTTGTAAAACCTATAATGTCCCAGTCTATCACAAGTTATTACAAAGGAATATGTTTTCAGGCAATTTGCACTATTTATTTATAGATTCTTTTCTTTCTTTCAGAATTGAACAACAATTTCAGAATGTTCTGGCCCTTTGGCATGAGTCTCACATAAACATGAAAAGTGTGGTTTCCTGGCATTATTTGGTTAATGAAATTGATACACTTCGGGCTAGCAATGTTGCCTCGGTAAGTGAAACAATAACAAGCCATCTTGGGCCTTTAAATTGTTTGGGGCTGCTATAATCTAGAATAAGGACATGATACCTAGCCTTAAAGGAAATGAGAGAGCCTCGTTTAGATATTTTGATCTTAACATTTAAAGATCTGAAATGTCAAAAAAATTATTTATTTCTCATTTATAATCTTGAAACTTCCAAAAAGCATTCGAGAGTAGTAGCTTTTGATATCTTTTCAGTAATATAGTATTCTATTTGCATCAAAAAGTCAGAGTTCAAAGTGGCATTTATATAATGTTTTACATTTTTAAAAAGCTCTTTTGTGAATGTTATCTTATTTGATTCTATTTCAGTTCTGGTTTTATTTTGTAGCTGAGGGAGAGGTACACAAAGATTAAATTGACTTGCTCAAGAGAATAGGGTAATGAATTAAGATTCAAATCCAGAAATTTTTAGATCAGATCCAATATGTGTTTTCATTGTTCCATATCAAATTAACAGAGCTATGATATAATGAGCTGCATTTTGATTATTACCTATTCATTTTAAATATTTACTTTGTGTGTGGGACTCAAATTCTGTTTCTGTTGATTACTAAATGAAAGCCCTGCACTATTTTGCTGAGTCTGGAATTGGACTATCTTGGTTTGAATCCTGATGGATTTTTACTACTGGCCTTGGGCTTCTTTTTCTTCATTTGTAAAAGGAAAACCATTTACTCTATCAAAGTTTGATTCTATAAAGTGATCTAACATTTCTGAGTTAACTTATTTCTCATCTGAGAATAATACTTTCATTATTTATCTCACAATGGTGGTGATAGGGTATATTGTATACATACCAGCTCTTATTATCATTGTTTTTATTTTTTTGATGAGTTGGAGAACACCACTTCCAGGTGATGTAACTGCTCATGATTATCAATCTCAAAATCTTTGAATTTGTTTTGGGAAATTATTTAATTAGTTGTCTGGGATAGACCTTCAGATTTCATTTTATCTTATTTTTGTAACTGTTTAACTTATGTAGATTTACGATTTCCTGCAGATAAAAACAATGTTACCTGGTGAGCATCAACAGGTCCTGAGCAATCTAGAATCTCGTTTTGAAGACTTCCTGGAAGATAGTCAGGAATCCCAAATATTTTCAGGTTCAGATATAACACAACTAGAAAAGGAGGTTAATGTATGCAAACAATACTATCAGGAACTTCTGAAATCAGCAGAAAGAGGTAAGATTGCTTTGTAAATAACATTTTTTTTCTTAAAGCATCAATTATTCAATTTTATGTTGTTTCACTGTCAAACTTAATAAGGATGTAAGACATCATTATTTAAATTTGTCTTCGATGTGTGAAAAAGGGTTCAGTTAAATTTAAATTATTTATAGGGCAATATGAAAAAAAACACATTTACACAAAAATGCTATATAACTATTATAAAAAAGCTGTCATTATTCATGTTAATGAAAAATTTAAAATATGCATCTATAGGTGGGATGGTGGTATATAAATGCTGTGAAATCAAAATGTGATAAGTTGATCAAATTGTCCTTGAAATTTAATGGAATCTAGTTCACCATCATTGTTAAGTCTTCACTGTGTGTGTGTATGTGTGTGTGTGTGTAGAGCCATAAATTATGCTGTAATTATACTTAATTCTTTTAATTTACAGTACTATGTCAGATAGTACCTAAACATTCTGGGATAATTTTATGTTACCTGAACAGAGAATGAATCGGTTTTAGATGTATGTCACATTTTTCATGCTCTACTAGATGATAAAAGAATCGATAATTTAAAAAACTACATTTCCTTCTTAGTTGAAACCAATTTTTTTTCATTTAACTTTTATTTTTTATTTTTTTTTTACTAATGGGATAAAAGAGAAAATAAGTGTGTGTTTTTTTTTTTTTTTTTTTTTTTTTTTTTGTTTGTTTTTAAGGCAATTGGGGTTAAGTGACTTGCCCAGGGTCACATAGCTATGAGGTGTTAAGTAACTGAATTCAGATTTGAATTTAAGTCCTCCTAATTTCAGGGTTGATGCTCTATCCACTGTGCCTCCTAGCTGCCCCAAAATAAGTGGCTCTTAATAAAAAAATTATTAAGAAACAAGAAAATCTTATGAACATATAAAACCTGGATGACTTCCTAAGAGAATTGCATCTTTATAATAAAGTAAATTCACAATATTTCTTGGAGGTCATATAACAATTGTTCATTATTAAAAATAGTCATTTCATGTTTTATTTATATTTTTTCCTAATTCAAAATTTCTTGATTTATATATGGAGTTAGTACTTTAAATTTCATCAAGTGAATGTGAGAGAAATATGAGTAATTTTTATTATTGTTTTTAGAAAAATATTTAGCAGTATAGGAAAATGATGTTCATATTTTTTTCCTATATAAACTGCAATATTCTATAAGAACTTAAGTTTCAGAACTATAATGAATAATGGAAATTCTAATAAAGATTAGCAAATTTTAGAAAGAAAAACTAAATTTGCTTTTTCTATGGAAATGGAATTGTAACCCTGGTTTGGAGAGCACAGAGTTAGTAGCATTTCAGGAAGTTATTGCTGACTGCTGTATTAACTGATATGTACTAATGCCCAAAATATGGGAAAATGTTTACATTGAATGTTATTTTTTTATATCCACAGAGGAGCAAGAAGAATCTGTTTACAATCTTTATATCTCAGAAGTTCGAAATATCAGACTTCGCTTGGAAAACTGTGAAGATCGGTTGATTAGACAGATCAGAACCCCACTAGAAAGAGATGATCTACATGAAAGTGTGTTCAGGATCACAGAGCAAGAGGTAAGTTTTGGAAAGACACATCTTTAAAATAAATTTTACCTGCCAGAATTAATTTAATTTACCTGCTAAAATTAATTCCTATGATTTTTTTAATGGGCTTATTTTCTCTATTTTTGGTTAACTTATATGTGATCATGTTGATTCTCCTACTCTTAATCCCAGTAGGATGTAAGCTCTTTGAGGGAATGAAAGATCTCATTTTTGTCCTTATAGAGTCTTATTAAGGATTATTGATTGATTGAGGCAGCTAGGTGGCACAGTGGATAGAGTACTGGACTTGAAATCAAGAAGACCAGAGTTTAAATATGACCTCAGGCATTTCCTAACTTTGTGACTGTGGGCCAGTCTGTTTTTCCTCATCTGTAAAATGAGGATAATAATAACACTTACTTTTCAGGGCTCTTGTGAGGATCAAATAAGATTATATTTGAAAAGATTTAGCACAATGCCTGGCACACAATAGGTACTACATAAATTTTTACTCCTTTTCTTCATCATTCCCTAAAGAAATGATGTTTAAAGAGTATTTCTTTTTATCATCATATTTAATGAATTGTCCTTGAGGAAATGATGGATGGCAAAACTTGATGGTCATGGCTCACTTTCCTCCCAAAAATTCTTTAGGAGAAAAAGTGAATAATGACTACTTAATGAAGAAGCAGTTATTATCTTTTATTATTGCTTGTCTTTTGTTTTTGAAGAGGACCAATGACTCATATAGCACAATGTCTTGTGCACTAATCGGATTTAAGTAAGGCAAAGTTGCACAAAGTTATCAGATTCACCCTTTCTTCCTAAGTCATTGAAACAATACAAAAGTTGAGACAACTGACAATGGCCTGGTGTGAGGTGGATGACCATAGAATCTTCTATGTCTGACCAAGCTCTAATTGTTCCACCTGCTTCAAGCCCATGTTCATGGTTTTTGGAACAAGTTGTTTTCATCCACTTATTTTGCAGGGGTAGACATCCTCCCAATTCACTGATGAGTTTCTAGCCTCTTAGCCATTATTAAATTATGGCATTTAAAAAAAAGAATTCTTTGGAAAGATTATCCACAATTATAGCTATATAATTCAGGCATATGTTACCAATATGGACAATGTGTTGGTGTGTTTTGCTTGACTGTACTTAATTATTAAACATCTTTTAAGTATTAAGGATGAAGGAAGGAAAAGTCGTCTTTGGTAAGTGACAGTGTTGTAAAAATTGGATCATAGATTTAAAGTTAGAAAGAATGACTTTAGAAGCCATAAATTCCTTTATTTCATCAGTGAGCATACAGGCCTAACAGAAATAAGTGACTCATTCATGTTTACATAGCTAGTAACTAAGATGGTATTTGAACTTGGGTCTTCTTGACATCATGCTCACTATTCCATCCACCCTGCCACCTAACTGTGTACATAATCATGGTTTTATCTTAAGCAATCTGTTTAGAATGTATACATGATTTACGCGAGCTTTTTTGCCCCCTACAGAAACTCAAAAAAGAGTTGGATCGACTCAAAGATGATTTGGCGACCATCACAGATAAATGTGAAGAATTTTTCAGTCAAGCTGCAGCATCACCGTCCACCCCAACTTTGCGCTCAGAACTCAATATCATCATTCAGAACATGAATCAAGTCTACTCCATGTCTTCCATTTACATAGATAAGTATGTTATCCTTGGTACTTTGAAAAAATCTGACAGTTTCATGGTATTAGTACACTTTAAGCTGTAAAGCTTTCAGTCTTTCAACATTTAATACATTTCATAGTTTTTAAGGTTCAATACTTAAAGGTCATTTTACTAGTGAAGAAATTGAGACCTGCAGCTATTAAGTGATATGCCCTCAAGGAAATACAGTAGGAAACAGAAGAGCTCAGATTTAAAACCCAAGTTCTCAAATTCTAAAGCTAGCAGCTATTCTGCTGTATTCCCTTCCCTCTTTTTTTTTTAAATAGCAGTACATGATTGTTTTAGTTTAGATCTTTCTGCATTTGAGCTTTGAGAACATCTGTGCAACTATAGCAGAAAAGTTCATCACCTCTTGACTAACCTTCTGTTACTGAAACTTAGTTTAATTAAGCTCATTGTTGGATGCCATATGTACTCGGGAACAAAAACACACACATATACAGAATATATTTATTGCCTTTTCATATTTTGGGAAGGATCTGAGGGGAACATTAATGATAGTATACATCTTTTATGTGTTTTTCATAGGCAAGATAAGGTCAAAGAGATTCATATATTAGGATTATTCACCTTCTATGATTCTAATTTGAATTACAAGTTTTATAAGTATAAATATTAGCCTTACTTATAATGAATTGGAGCCATTCTTAAGAAATAAATTAAACTTTTAGGGTGATTTTTATGATTTCTTTTTAAGAAAGTTTTATGGAAAGCCATGAGTTGATATAAACTGGTTGAGATGAAGGTAAAACTGATGTCATATCATGGATTCCACAACTTAACTATTAACTTTCAGATTTATGGGAATTTCTTTTTTGAGTTTTTGATGTTATTTTATAACATCATTTGTGTATTGATGTATCAAATAGGCATTTTCTAAGTATATAGTAGTGAATTGGACTCTTAAGTTTTGATGAAAGAATATAATTAATGAATGAAAAAATCAAATCATTTTTTAAATGCTTATGTATGCAAAGCACTGGAAAAATAAATAGTAAAGCAAAGGAGTCAATACTCTCAAGTAACTCATATTCTAATGGAGGAAATAATGCACATAAAAGTGATTTCAATTGTAGTGGTCCTTAATTTGTTACAGCAAGGTAGATAGTAATGCATCTTCTTTTGTGTTCTTTTCATTCACAAAATCATGCCAGTCTCTGATGTTAAATTACTTGATGATGTTAGGGACTGTAAATTAAAAAGAGAAACTTTTTGGAGCCAAAGGAACTGGGCTGTAGTCTCAGCTCTGCTCCTTAATATTGAGTGACATTTTATCACTTGACCTCCCTTAGTCTCAGTTCCTCATCTGTATAAAGAGGATTTTGGAATAAACCACTTCAGGTCTTTTATAGTTCCAAGTCTTTTTCAATTTTTATAACAGATGATATCTAAGCTCTCTTCCAATCTTGAATTCTATGAGTCTGATACTAATTGACTTATAAATAAAAGTGTTAGAAAATCACGAGCATATCAAATATCTCATGTCATTTTAGGACTGAAAATAGTCTGGGTAAAAGAAACATTTTATTGTTGTAAGATGATTACTTAACAAAAATAACTTCTTTTTTCCCCCAGGTTGAAAACTGTTAATTTGGTATTAAAAAATACACAAGAGGCAGAAGCACTTGTAAAACTTTATGAAACTAAACTGTGTGAGGAAGAAGCTGTGACAGCTGACAAGAACAATATTGAAAATCTTATGAGTACTTTAAAGGTATGTACGATTCACATGTTCAAATATATCTCTATGGACTATTGTTCATATGTATATGAAATAGATCTGTCTATATCTGTCTATACCATGTGTTGTGTGTACATCAGAGCATATAAAGAACAGACATTTGGATCCCAATAAATATACCTAAGTGCATCTCAGAACATAATGTATATATAGCGTTTTTAATAATAATTGATCCCTTTATAAAATTAACTTATTAAAAAGAAACAAATTAGATACAACTCTCTCTGTTGCTTTGTAAAATCCCTAAATATCTCAGTAATAGATTAATTTCAAAGTTATTTTCTTTGGAATAAGGTTAATCTTTATTTAAGAAATAATTGAATACCTTCATTATTCTCAAGCATAGAGAGTACTTTATGGTTCTATGGTGATGTTGAGGTGTGGTAGGAATAAGTAAAAAAAAACCAAAACAAAATATTTTTGATTACCTATGATTTATGAGGTAGTGTTCTACAGATTGCTTAGAGTATAAAGGATGATTTTTTTTATTAGGAAAAGGAATAAATTATAGAACCTATTTGTATACACTTATTCTATAATTTGTTCCATACCAATTATCTCTACATATCCACTCCATAAAGCCCAGGTGTTTTAAGGTGTATCTCAAGAAACATTTTCTGAACCCCTCTCCAAATTACATTGTATTTAATTGTTTTCTACTAACATTTGTTGTACCTACTATTTATAAAGTGTCTTAAGATTTACAAAGTGCTTTGTATATATTATCTCATATATTTGCTCACGATAGCATAGAACCCCAAATTATGTTCTCAATGAATGGGACTTCAAGCATTATAAATTAGGGCTGCTTAAACTTTTCCCACTTGTGATCCTTTTTCACCTGAGAAATTTTCAATGCATTTCTGATTATATAGGTATATAAAATTGGCATGCAAATAAAAAATTTACTGTTAATAAATCATAATTTTGGGACCACCCATTCAGTTACATGACCCATATTGGGTCATGATTCAAAGTTTTGGAAGCTTTGATATAAATGCTAGCTATTATTGCTACCTGTAGGAGTAAAGAAACTATATAGGATTGAACAGATAAATATACTGAATTTTATGACTTAATAGTTGACATGTTCTTAGAAGATCATTTTTATCTTTTTAAGCAATGGAGATCTGAAGTTGATGAAAAACGGGAAGTATTTCATGCTTTAGAGGATGAATTGCAGAAAGCCAAAGCCATCAGTGATCAGATGTTTATAACCTATAAAGAACGTGATCTTGACTTTGACTGGCACAAAGAGAAAGCAGATCAGTTAGCTGAAAGATGGCAAAATGTTCACACTCAGATTGAAAACAGGTTGGTATGATTTTGTTTTGTGATGTCTTTCAATCATGTTAAAATATGATTTAATTTAAAAAATTATTTTAAAAAACTTTTCATAATTTTTGAGAGATTTCTGCATGAACACACACAGAATATACTCTATAATCAACATACTAGAATTAGTATATTAGAGGATATATTTGTGTATATATATACATACATTCACACATATTACAACTATACCTGTACATATATAAATACACATACATAAACCTATTTCATGTACACATGTGTGAAGGAGATATTGATATGAATCTCTATAGAGTTTTATTTGTATATGTGAGTCCTATATACATATGCAATCAGTATACACTGTAGTCAGTAGATATGTGCATGTTCAAAAACATGTATCTTTACACACATATACATATATGTTTGTGCATGCATGTATGTGCAGGTGTTTATGTATGTATACCCAAAATAAGACAAGTTATTCTATATACTAGTTTGGTAAAAATGTGCAAAATCCTCAGGGAAGTGGCTTTGTTATCATGGTGGATATTTCTGAAAGGATTTTATATGTTTCAGAGAGTTTTCTGTATAACTTTTAGACATTTTCTTCTTAATATGTTTGCATTTTGTGTTAAGGGTGATTTGTCCACCATACTATAATGCCTCTTAGAATATAATGTTCTATTTAACCATTAAAAATATACAATGTCTCATGAAGAAAACATTGTTCTGGCACTATTATTTGTCCTTCATTTTTGAAGAGGACCGTGGCATCAAGAAGAGGTCATGACTTGTAAATAAATTAGATTTAAGTGAGAGAGGACTGTGCAAACTCACCAGCCTCTCTTGCTCTCTTGGAGTCATCTAGGTCTAATGGCAAGATATAGAGCAGGAAGACATGAAATATCCTTGGAAGCAGTGTGAGTCTCTGGCCTTTTTAAGTGACAATGTCCATTAAGTCATTAAGACTAAGATAAAAATGAGGCAAAAATGGCCTCCTTTAGCTATCAAAAATTAATCTGTGAGGGGAAGACTTTTAAGGTTTCTGGCCAAAGCAGAAACAATTGCTCTTTACACTCACTCTGAGTTATCAGAATTAAAACAGTAACCACGTAAGGCTTGGATTGTGACCTATTGTTGACCAATCAGTGACAGGTTGGGTGATCTGGGTTTAAGGCATGAAATATCAAAAATAAATCTAGCCTATAAATCCTAAGATATCCTGCCAGGCTTCAGTGATCAAAATGTATATTCCTTTGGGCAGAATACCTACAAGGTGTAAGGTTATAATTCCCTATTTGTTCAGAGGGAGAAGAGGAAGAGAAGGAAGGAAGTAGGGAAAGAAAGTGGGAAAGAAAAAAGAAAAGAAGGAAAAGAGCTGCTGTATCCAACTAGAACTGGCCAGTTGGGTCCCTAATGGGACAGCTACTATTGTTCACAGGTTTTGTTTGTCCTTCATTTTTGAACAGGGCCATGACATCAGGAAGGAGATGTCATGACTTGCAAATGAATTAAATTTAAGTGAGGGAGGGTTGTGCAAAGTCACCAGCTTCTCTCTCTTCTCCTGAGCCATCTGAGCTCATTGGCAAATCAAGACTACTGAGTTGGCAATGGGAAACTTTGGCCATTAAATATTTGGTATATGACTAAGAAACAGTATAGACCTTTTCCTTATATAGGTGATGAATTTATGGTTTAAAATAATTGAGTTAACAAAAGGGGAAAAAATCATATGGGTTGTGTTTCATTTCAGTTAAAGAAAAAGAAATGAGAGGCATAGTTAGTTTTTGAGTAATTTAAATAAGCAGAATAGCATCTTCTCTCATCCTCTAAACCCTTGATCCATCAATAAGCATTTATTAAGTATATATACTATCATTACTAATAGCTAACATTTATAGTACTTTAAGGTTTGCAAAGGGATTTGCATATATTAGCTCATTTTTGAAAATAGGTAATATGCAAAGTCTTGGGTTAAAAAGACAATAATGATAAATTTCTTATGAGGGGAAAGAAACTGTACAAGCATATATACAACATTTACAAAGTAATTTTAGTAGGGGCAGAGTTTGAGTGGCAGCTAAGTGAGAGAATCAGGAAAACCTTTAAATACTGATAATATGAATTAAATTTCTTGGAAGAATACTAGCACAAAAATGAAAATGGTTGTTATTCACAAGGCACATAAACATGGGGATTACCTTTTTTAAAGCTATGAAAATTGAAGTGTAAATATGATTTGCTTAAAGTAACTAAGATCTTGTCCTGGAACCAAATATTATTTTTCCTCACTTTAGTGAATTACGTTTTTTACTACGTGGTCAGTTTTAACACAGTTAGTTGATTAAATCATGCTTGTAGTGAGTATTCAGTAAATACTAATTAATAACAATAGGCCAAAACTACATAGTTTTGACTTTTTTCTATCGAGAAGCTTTAAATGTTATTATTCATGGATATCTTTGGAAGTTTCAAACTAATTTTTTATTGATAATTCTTTTTTCTTAAATGAAACTAAGATTACGTGACTTGGAAGCTATTGGCAAATCTCTGAAGTACTATAGGGATACATATCATCCTCTGGATGATTGGATTCAGCATGTTGAAGATACTCAGAGAAAGATTCAGGAAAACCAACCTGAGAATAGTAAAACATTGGCAACACAACTGAATCAACAGAAGGTATGAAAAAATTAGTCTCATATAACAAATCTGTGACTATTTTAATAGTTTAATAAAACTTCTCATTTTTTCCTCCCAATATCCGCCTCCAGTTTCCTAAAGAAACACAATTTTCTATACCTTTAAGTAATGGATTGGTCAGTAAATCGAAATGGACTCTATTCAAACATGACATTTTACAAAAAAATTAATTTTCAAATCTGTTGCTAGATTTAAATACAGAGAACCAGGAAGCACATCTAAATGGCTTTTAAATAGAAACAGCCAAGTAAGACACAAGTGTTGAAATCCTTTGCTTTTGTGCTCTACCTATGTTACAAACAGGGACCCTGCATATGAGAAACAGCTTTTGATAAATAAACTTGTGAAAGGCAAGAAACTAAACGGTATAGTTGGAGAGATCAATGTCTTTGTCTCATCCTTGAAGACTGATTAGTTCTACTTAGTCCTGGATAGGAGGAGGAGGAGGGAAATTCAGATTGGAATTATTCAAAGAAGATGAAAAATATGTAGTCTTGAAAACCCTTGAGGCTGTATTAGTACCAAGGTTAATTTTGCACTTTGGATCTCCAGTGTTTTGGAACTGTTGATCCCGGACTAAGATAGATCTCTCATCTTTCCTCAGCTTGGTACAATTTCATTTTTTTTTTTTACACAAAACTTGGCTTATTGATATCAATAGAATATTTTCTTTTTGGTGAAATGCTTTGACCAAAGGACATCTATTTGGGTTATGGGTAGATGGATTCTTGGGTTAGAGAAAAGTATTAGAATTACCAGTGCTATGGCTTCATAAATGCAGATTGTAATGGACCATGTACCAATAATTTTCAACCTTTTATTCCTTTGTGTCCATATTTGACATGATGAGATTGAATGAGGAGTTTACTAAAGGAAGAATGTTTTTTGTTTTTGTTTTTGTTTTTGTTTTTTTTGCCACTGCATATATTGTCTTCTCAAGTTCCATTCCTTTAGTTCCAGGGAAAATTAAAATTGTTTTTAAGTTCTTTAAGAGATTGTCTACTCTACCCACATATAAATTACAATGGGAGTAAAGGAGCTAAAGTGTTAAATTAAGAGGTTATAGCAGTAATTGATTTGATACTATTCCAGCAAATTGAAAAGAAGTTTTAATGCTAATTTTTTCTTGTTTAAATTGTTTCTGTTAAATTATTATTTTCTCCTAAATAATTTCTCTGCTTATAGATGCTAGTATCTGAAATAGAAATGAAACAGAACAAGATGGATGAGTGCCAAAAATATTCAGAACAGTATGCAACTGCTGTGAAGGTAAGAGATATTGTAGCATTTTTGAGTCAGATTTGGTATCAATTATGTGATTCATTACAATACTCTGAATGGTGATGTTTAAATCTTTTCTTCTTTACACAACAAAGCAATGCCCATTTTTAGGCAATGCTCCTTTATTCAGTACCATTGTTTATATTTAATTCAGAAGATAAATTTTTCCAATGGGTTGGTTCTTTCCACCAAAGCTGACTTAAAGTTCATGATGATAAATCTTTTTGTCATGTTATCTTTGCTGTTCTGTCTCAGCATAGTTGGAGCATTCCAGGATATGGTACTGACATAAAATAATTCTGATGCTTCTCCTTCCCTAATGGTATAACACTCCACCGGAGTAAAAAAATTGGTTATCTCTAGTTCTATTAGTCAGAGAAAAGGAGATACTGTGGCTAAATATAGGCGGTCCAAAGTTTTAGTGAAGATTTAAATTATAAATAGTGGTTATTAAAGCTAAAAACTGCATTAAATTTTTTGTGACTTTTATAGTTTAAGAAACTGGGAAGAAATGGACTTATTTCCCAGTGACTTGAAGACTTCACTGACTATATGTCCAGGACTGTGATGCCATAGAAGGAATAATTCTCAGACTAGAACTCTTAAAAAAGTATATTTTTGTACTATGCTCTTAACTTAAAATTTAGCAGCTGCACTACATTTTATTTCTGGTGTTCTTTTTGTATTTTAATATTTTTATTTTCCATAATTACATGTAAAGCAAATTTTTACATTTGTTTTTAAAATTTTGAGTTCTAGATTTTCTCTCTTCCTCCCCACCCTCATCGCCTTTTAAGAAGACACTTGTAGGTTATGCAAAACATTTCCATAAAACTCATGTTGTAAAAGAAGACATAGATTCCCACCCTCCCTTAAAGAAAAAAACCCTCAAGAAAAATAAAGTTAAAAAAAATAGTGTATGCTTCAATCTGTATTCAGAAATAATCAATTCTTTCTCAGGATAGTATTTTTCATCATAAGTCCTTAGAGTAGTCATGAATCATTGTACTGATAGGAATAGCAAAACCATTCACAGCTGATCATCTCACAACATTGCTATTACTTTATACAAAGTACATTTCACTTTGTGTGAGTTTGTGGAGCACTTTTCAGGTTTTTGTGGGCATATCCTGCTCATCATTTCCCTTAGAATAATAATATACAATCATAATCATATACTACAACTTATTCAGCTATATCTTAATTCTTTCCCCTGAGAAGAGAGCTGCTATAAATATTTTTGTATATACAAGTCCTTTTCTTTTTATAAATCTCTTTTGGGACTCATACCCAGTAGTGGTATTATTTAAGCAAATGATATGCATGATTTTATAGCCCTTTGGGCATAGTTCATATCTTTTGATCATTCATCAATGAGACCTTCATCAGAGAAACTTGCTTCAAAATTCTTTTCCCAGTTTCTGTGGATAACTATATTTCCCATCTATTTATTCTCTTTCCTTTCACCCTGATCCCCCTCAAAAAGTGTTTTGCTTCTAATCAGCCCCTCTTCCAATATGTCCTTCCTTTTATCATCTACCCCCTTTTACTGAGTCTCTTTCCTCTCCTACTTGCTTGCAGGCTAAGATAAATTTCTTCCTCCCTCCCTCTCTCCCTCCCTCCCTTTCCTCCCTTCCTTCTCTCCTTCCCTCCCTCCCTCCCTTCCTTCCTTCCTTCCTTCCTCCTTCCTTTTTCAAATACCTTTTGAACTCTGGTCACACATAGTAACTTTCCATGGTCAGAATCTTTTTCTGTTGTCTGCTCATTTCCCAGTATATTCCTTGGCTTTCAGATCTTTGTTAAAGTAGGGCTAAGTTTCCAAGCTGGAGGGTGTACTGTCTAAAGCTATTTTTCAGAGAGCCTTTTAGGGATTTGACCACAAGCATTCTTTTCTGCTCTGGAACTGTGAGGAGTATTCCTGCTCCATTATGGCTATAAGTTCTATAGTGTGTTAAAACAATAGAGTCCTCCTTCAGTGCTAGTAAGGAGATGTCCTATAATCCGAGGCATCTGGAAACTGCCATTACCACCCAAACCCATTCCTTATTGCTGGTTAGGAAACCAGCCCTAGGACCTAGCCTAGGAAACTAGGTCCTTTCACCCTACTGACTAACCTTTCCTTCTACATCATTTTTGGTATCTCTGAGTTGAGAGGTTTATAAATCTCCAGTACTTACTGTAGCTGATTAAGATGCCTGAAGCCCATTCTTGCTTTGCTAGTGCTGGGAACTGGGCTGCAGCTGGTACTGAGGGCTGGATTCCCATCCTGGTACCACAGATGTTTCCTGCTGATCTTCTAAGCTGTCTTTGGCTAGAAAATGTTCCACTAGTTGTATGTTCTGAGGCTGTAAAATTTGCTGAGAGTTCTTATTTCTTATTATGTGTAATATATTTTTATTATTAATTACATATTATATAATATAATTTTTAAAATTGATTATTATTATTTAAGTAAATTTGTAGCAGTTGGGGGAGAGCTCAGTGACTCCCTGACTTTACTCCACTATCCTAACTCTGCCTCCTCTATTTTTGGTATTCTTGATAAAGTATAGAATCATGTTTTTGAGAATTGCTTTAGTTAATTCAAAGTCCTACCAAGTTGGTTTGTTTTTTATAAACTTAATTGTTTGACTTCATTACATAGGACTATGAATTGCAGACAATGACCTATCGGGCCATGGTTGACTCACAGCAGAAATCCCCAGTGAAACGTAGAAGGATGCAGAGCTCAGCTGACCTCATCATCCAGGAGGTAATGGAGATGTTTTAAACAGACTGATTCGTGCTAATAGATGATAAATCTAAATATTTTATTGAAGATTTCTTAACAGTTACAGATTTGAAAAAGAATCCTTAGGAAAATGCACAATTGAATTTGAAAAATATCAAATATCAGTACTGAATAAATTCTTGTGAGTTATTGCAGGGGAATTTATCTGAAAGTTGGGCTAATATTTTATAGCATTATTTGAATGCTATTAAAGTTAATAAGAATAATTGTAATTTTACATTTTTGTGTATGTGTTATTTTTGACAGTTCATGGACTTAAGAACCCGCTACACAGCTTTGGTTACTCTAATGACTCAATATATTAAATTTGCTGGGGATTCTTTGAAAAGACTGGAAGAGGAAGAGGTAACTTTTTAATTTAATAGGAAATTTTTTTCAAAAGAAATAAATACGGTTGTGAGTCTTAATGTGAGTTTAATAAAAACTAGAATATTAATTTTTTTTCATTAAAGACTTTAGTGTTAACAGATGATTGCAAATAGTAGAGTCTTTAAAGTTCCAGAAATTAATTATGGTGAAAGCTAAGGATATGTGTCAGAAAATCATGATTAGAGTAATTTTTTAACTGGATGTGATTTTCTACTACAGCATGGCTTTATATTAGCAGCAACATTCCCCTACAATGGTTCATTTTTTTTTAGCTCATTTTCTTAGAAGCCAGTATTGAATATAATAAATACTTTTTCCAGATGTTTTTCATGAATATAATTCTTATTTATCAGAATTTATTTGAGGTTCAGCTTTAGGACATTCTTATAAGGTATAATTTTCTATTTATTACACTTATAATCATTTTAATCTGATAATAAGAGATTAATTGGATCTAAATATGACAGATATAATAAAATGCATTAAGAAAATATATAGATATTAAGATAAATAAACATAAATAAACAATAAAACTACTGAGACTACAGATATTCACTATTTATTCCTCACCTTAATATTATGAAGAAGACAAAAATAAATTAATAGCCCAGTCATATTTTTCAAGGCAAAAAGAGTAATTTATCCTTAGGAATGGTGGGCATGAAATGAGTAATCATTTAACAATAGTAGAAATAAAAGGAGGTTTAACTGTTTCTAGACTGTTTCTAACTTTATCAGATAGAAAGTAGTCATCTGTAATTTAGGATTAGGGATTATTAGAATTAATTTATGTGTGTAACTGTGGTTATAGTTTAAATCTGTTTGCTGATGTTTTCCTCCTATACTTTCTCATGGCAAAATTTCTTTGAAGTTCAAAATACATTTACTGTCATTATAGTGTCTCAGTAAAATAACACAGAGACATTTGTGTGTATGTGGTTTTGAGTCATTTTTTTTTAATGCAGTCAGACCTTCAAAGAAAAAAAAGCATAAAAACATAAGCTATTAATTTTGGAAAAAAAACAGATGGTGTTATAAAGCAATTCTGTGATACTTTTTAAGAACTATTAGATCAATTTTTTTAATAGGGCATATGATACAGTATAGAATAAATAGACTTTTAGATAACTTTACCGAAGTGAATTACTTCAACTAAACCATTATATTTTTAAAATCTATGCATATGAAAGAATTGTCTACTTTTGAAAGTCTATTGTGCTTTATTTCTTTCTTTCTTTCTGGGGATTCTGTTTGAAATTTATCTCAGAACAGACAAAGATAGTATGATGAGTAGCTATATTTAAAAGATGAATGTGTGTAGTATTGATTTTCTCAGTAAGTTCTCTCAAGTTGGCTTATTCGTTCAAATTCTAAGGATGATTTTATGCTGGAAAATTCTTTCCCCCCATTTCTATCCCCTAAGAGAACAAAAAGGTATTTTTAATAGTTAATGAATTTCTGGTAGAAGTGAGTTTCTTTCTGAGAGTACGACAATCTTCATAACTATTTTGGTCTGTTCTGAGTTGACACACCTTTCTTTTGCAACAAAATTATTAACAAGTTTAACTACAAAATAGTGTAATTAGCTTTGCTTTGTAGTCAAATTAACAAGGTGACATTTAAAATCTTTGTAATGGAATATTAATAATTTTCTCTCAATTTTTACATTTTAAGATGCTACTTTTTCAAATATTGCCCACACACCTTGATTATGTGAATAGTTTCTCACACACTATGAAAAATAATTTAATTTTCCTTTCCCCATTTATGAACTATATCTGTTTTCAAATATATGCAATTATCCTATTCTCCTCAGAACTTATATGGTAGTCTTTAATATTCCTAAAATTTTATTAACTTGTGCATTGTATCTATAAATATGGTCATTTTAAACTCAGAAAACATATTTAAAAGATAAAGTGTTATAGATTAGTGGAAGGAACATGTACAATATTTAAATATTTAGAGATAGGTTCATATTTCATCTCTTTTCTCACTGTATAATTTTGGACAATTTTTGCCATTTCACAGTCTCAGTTTTCTTATTTACAAAATCAGAGAGTTGAACCTCATGGTTTCAGAGGTCCCTTCCATAGAATAATCTATTACTCTTTTTGAACTTGCTGCAAATAATTAGGCCAAAATAAAGCAAGTTTGTTTCTACTTCCTCTTCTATTTTCCCACCCCAAACTGAGATTTTTTTTTTACTTTAAAATATGAACTGTTGAAAAAGTAACTCAAAAGATGAGAGGCAAGACACTAAAGTCTTTTTTTTTTAATAGAACCATGAAAAATTGCATTTATGATAGGTCTTCTTTGCTGGAATGTGGGAGTTTTAGACAATGTAATATTTGTTTTACTCAAATGAAGGCCTTCATTGCTACCACCATAAAAAACATTACTAGACTACTTTAGGGCTTTGTTTCATATGAATACTACTTAAAATAATTCAACATTTAGGAAAAAAGATCTCGTGCTTGCAAATTTCCCAAGGTATGGGTTTACATAGATTGGCTGTCTTTATGTGTTGCTGGGAATGAAAAAAGTCATTAACTGGAGACTAGTCTGATGATTAGCCTCCCTGCATTTAACTGATTTCACAATAGTAGCCCTAGAGTTTCACCAGATTTGTCCTCCAAGTTTTTAATCTGGAATGGTCTCCCAGTACTTTGGCTTAATTGATGCAGCTTTTGAGAAGTTATGGTCATTTCCATGTTGTAATGAGCCTTCTAGATCTCCTAGAAAATTATTTAATGGGGGGTTGTTAAGATGCCCTTGGAAAATTTGGAAATATTATACTTAAGTTGGCAAAAAACCTCTATAATTACATTGTTATAAGATATACAGGCTCCTAGGCAAAAAAAAATGACCAAAAGTTCTAGTTTAGATGAATTTTTGAATCTGTAATCAAGTTTGATATACATAGTAATGATTTTATGTTAATTGCATAAAATTAACAAATCTAAATCACTTCACTTTGTGTTTCACATATTATGTAAATATCAGATCACTCCAACATTATTTTAAATAGTATTATGAAATAGAACTTAATATTCTTATCTCTTGTCGCACTTTGGAGCTGAAACCATAAGTAAAAAAAAAAAAATCTGTTTAGCAAATCTTATTGTATAAGAAAAAAATGGCAAAAGTACCTGGATTCAGAATAGATTAGAATTCATATCCATCACAAAAAAAAGAATCTCTAATAATATAAAAGACAAACATGATTATTAAAAAAAGCAGATATCAGGGATTATGACTGCCTTTGCATTAGCAAATTTATTGATATAAGGAGCACATCTGGTAAAGGATTTAGACTTTAGAAATTGCATAGTTGGTTTTTTTTTTTTTATTATTCTTTTCCTTCTCTCCTACCAGGTTTAGTTGGATCCAGATTAGTGTGAATAATGAATCTCCAGAAATATTCTCAGGTATTTAGATTCTCACCATTCAATGTTATAGTTATATACATGGTCATTGCTTAATTCAATGGAAATATTCTATGCAAATTCAAATAGTGTTAACTACTCCTACGGATTCATTATTCACAACAATTTGGACCTAGCTATATGTCATGAGTATTTCCTAATCTCTAGATTATTTTTAAGCTTTTGTATTTTATTTAATTTAAAGAAATCAAAAATAAGATATATGTTTTGCTTTTCACAGAACTGGCTAATAAATGCTGAATTCTTTATATTTATTTTCTTTCTGCAAGCTATGTTGTTCTTTATATTTAGCATAACCTGTTTTGTTAACGGAAGATTACTGTGGTTTATAACTGCAACATTGGACTGTGGATTAAGAGGCTAACTCTGAACCTTGGACACATTACTTCTTAAACTCTTTGGAGCTCACTTATGGTTGTTATTTGCAAAATGAGTTTAGGCTAAATATTCACTAAGGTCCCTCCCAATTTTAAGAGTCTATTTATTACCAATGTTTTAAGAAAATAATTTCTTAGAGAAAAACATTCACAGTTTTTTCATGTATTATGAATTCCTCTCATGAAGGGTGTTTCTTCTTGCAACTAATGGTTATTTTATGAAGCTTCCTATCTGGATGTGGTGTTGGTGTTGGTACTGGTGGTGGTGGTATTGGCTTATTCTACACTTTGGCATCCTTGGCTTGTAAGTACTTTGATGAGCTTTGCTTCTGATATTCTGGGCTATAATTGTAGCAGAACAGACTTGATATTTTTAATAAATTTCTTATAGATTAAAAGATGTAAGGAGACATCTGAACATGGAGCCTATTCAGAGCTTCTTCAGCAACAGAAAGCAACAATGGTGGAGAACAACAAACTCACAGGAAAGATTAGTGAGTTAGAGAAAATGTTAGATGAGCTAAGAAAGCAGAAATTCCAGGTAGAACAAGAACTCCCCAGGGTAAAGGCAGCTGCAGAAAATGAGCTGAGAAAGCAGCAGAGAAATGTGGAAGATATTGCTTTAAAGAAAATAAAGGCTGAGAGCGAAGCAAAACAATATCGCTATGAACTTGAGAACATTGTGAAGGAGAAGATAGCAGCAGAACAAGAGTTAGAGCGTGTGAAGAAGCTGACATCAGAGGCAGAAGCAAAGAGAGCTGTGGTGGAGGAAAACCTCAGGAATTTCCGGCAGCAGTTAGAGGAGCATACAATTACTAGAAGGACCTTGGAAGACCGTCTTAAAAGGAAAGACACAAGTCTCAGTGATTTGGAGCATCAGAAAAGCATATTGATGGCAGAACTAAGAAGAAAAAAGGAGAGTGAGGAAGAACTCTTGAAACTGATAAAGCAAATGGAAGGAGACCTTGCGTTTCAAAAGAAAGTTGCAGAAAAGCAGTTGCAAGAAAAGCAGAAAATCGAATCTGAAGCCAGGAGAAAAATAACAGAAATCCAGCTTTCTTGTGGAGAAAGTATATTGCCAACTTGTGCAATAATACAGGATAAACAAGGAAAACAGAAAGCTGATGAACTGAAGCATCAAGTCCATGAACTTACTGTTGCCAACAAAAAGGCTGAAAAGGAGGTAGGAGAACTAAAATATGAGCTGAATGCCCTTCAACTTCAAAAGTTATCATCTGAGGAAAAGGCTCGTTTGCTCAAAGAAAAGTTAGATGAAACAAATAACACATTAAGGTGCCTTAAATTGGAATTGGAGAAGAAAAACCAAGTAGAACAGAGCTACTCTAGACAGTTAAAAGACCTTAGTAGGCAATTGAACCAAACTACGGATAAAGCTCAAGAAGTAATGCAAGAAGCTAATGACTTAAAGAAAATAAAACATCATTATCAAGTGGAATTGGAAAATCTCCACCAAGAAAAGGGGAAGCTGAAAAGAGAAGTGGACCACATCACTCAAGCTCAGGCACTAGCTGAAATGAACATTCAACATTTGAATTCCAAGGTCTCCACTCTCCAGCACGAGAAGGCATTAGCTGAAGAAAGAGCAAGAACCTGTCTAGGGAAATCAGAACATATCCGGACAGAAATATTTGACAAAAGTCATGAACAATTACTTCAAAATATGAAAGCAGAAAAAGAAAATAATGAAAAAATCCAGAAACTTAATGAAGACTTGGAAAAAAGTAACGAGTCAGCGGAGATGTTAAAACAGAAAGTGGATGAGCTCACTAGACAGAATAATGAAACAAAATTGATGATGCAGAGAATTCAATCAGACTCAGAGAAAATTGTGCTGGAGAAGCAAACTATTCAGCAAAAATGTGAGATCCTAAAAAATCAGGCAAACAGTTTTAAAGAACAGCTCCGTAACACAAATGAACACTTGCACAAGCAGACAAAAACAGAACAAGACTTCATTAGGAAAATCAAATGTCTGGAAGAAGACTTGGCAAAAACGCAAAGTCTGGTTAATGAATTTAAGCAGAAGTGTGACCAGCAGGACATTATTATCCAGAATACTGAGAAGGAGGTTAGAAATCTGAGTGCTGAACTGAGTGCATCTAAAGAGGAAAAAAGACTTGGTGAGAAGAAGGTCCAGTTCCAGGAAGCCCAAGTGCAGGAGTTAAATAATAGGTTGAAGAAAGTCCAAAATGAATTACACCTAAAGACTATAGAGGAGCAGATGGCACACCAAAAGATGGTTCTGTTTCAGGAAGAATCTGCTAAGTTCAAACGCTCTGCAGAGGAATTTAGGAAGAAAGTAGAAAAATTAATGGACTCGAAAGTCATTACTGAAAATGATCTTTCAGGCATAAAACTTGATTTCGTGTCTCTTCAGAGAGAAAACTGTATAGCCCAAGAGAATGCTAAGCTATATGAAACAGATATTAAAGAATTAGAAGGAAGACTTCAACAATATCGAGAGCAAATGCAGCAAGGAAAGAATATGGAAGCACATCATTATCAAAAATGTCGTAAACTCGAGGAGGAGCTGATGGCACAGAAACATGAGGTTGCAAACTTGAAGCAAAAAATGGACCAGCAGATAAAGGAACACGAGCATCAGTTAATTTTGCTTCAAAGTGAGATCCAGAAAAAAAAATTGACTAAAGATTGTAGTTTCAAACCAGACTTTGAAAGGAAAGTAAATGAATATAAATATTATGGCGACCTGTCCTCTAGGGGAATTGAACAACTTCAGCAAAAGGCACAATCTCCTTTGATGAGTTGGGAATCAAAAGGTTTTCCAAGTGAACAGCTGGATGATAAAAGGCTCCATAAAGGTGCTCAACAGATAGCTAAAGAAGTGCAGTTCCGGTTGCCAAGAGCTACACTAGAGGAAGAAAAAAGCCAACAATGCTACTCTGAGTATTTTTCTCAGACAAGTACTGAGTTACAGATAACTTTTGATGAAACAAACCCAATTACAAGATTATCGGAAAAGATAAGAGACAAAGCTCTATACAATTCGGTATCACCTGTTAAATATCAAGATGACATCTCTGAGATGGAACTGGTGAAACTCATGAAACCCTTGGAGGTATATTCTACTTTCTGTCAACTATTAAGTATTTATAAGTCACTTTCCTCTTTCTCCCCTGTTTTCTTTAGTACTCTATTGGTTTTTCAAAAATATTCATTCAGCTATCATTTAGTCATCCAGTTACTACTTTGTGGTTTTAGTTGGGAAAAAAAGGCTGCTACACTTTCCCAATATTTGGTATATTTGTTTGCATTTTAGATGTATTTTTAAAAGCATTAAGATTAAACATATGCAGATATATAATGAATTTTCCTAGGGTTTTAAGAATCCACATTTTGTAAAATGTCGAAACAAGGAAAAACTAAGAAGTAACCACCAAAGTAATTACTGATTTGAAATGTAAATAGATTTTATTTTAGTCATTTAATCTCAAAAATTGGGATGATGAGAAAATTTCAGACTTTTTATTTCTAGTAAGCCATTTCTATAAGGGAAATATGATACAGTTAAAAGATCACGGGTTCTGGAATTAAATGTTTCCTTTTATATTTACTGTGTGTGTGAGTTGAGTAAGTCACTTATTAACCCCAGTTTCCTTATCTGCATGTGTTAGAGTGTTAGATTAGATGACTTTTGAGAACTCTTCCAAATCTAGATCTATATTATTAATCATAACCTATCTTCTTTACAATTTCTACAATTTTTATTCTGCTTGCTGTTCTTTGAGGGAAGGTTTTTGGATAATGGGTGAATACAATTCTTATCAGATCAATTCCTTACTGTTTTACAAATTCCTGTTTACAGATAGCTAAGAACAAGCAGTATGATATGCATGTTGAAGTCACAACATTAAAGCAAGAAAAAGACCTAGTTCCAGATCATGAAGAGCGAATACTTGAAATATTCAGAACCTCAGATGGATTCAAGAAAGAATTACCTAAGTTGAATTCTACTAATTTAGAACAAGAGAATTTCCACAGTGTTAACAGAAATTATGAGTGTTCTGACAAAGATAATGAATTTAAGTTTCAGGGTCTCCAACACATGGTAACTGCTAGGCAGTTGGTTGAGGTGAAGCTTCTTGACATGGGCACACTTGAGCAGTTGCGCCTTGGTCTCAAGTCTGTGGAAGACATTCAGAAAAGTCTAAGCAAGTTTTTGACTAAATCCACTGCAATTGCAGGACTCTATTTGGAGTCTACCAAAGAAAGAATGACATTCACCTTAGCAGCAAAGAAAATAATCATAGATAAAGCCTTGGCTTTAGCATTTTTGGAAGCTCAAGCAGCAACAGGCTTTATTATTGATCCCATTTCAGGACAGAAATATTCTGTAGAGAATGCATTTATTAAGGGGATTGTTGATAATGAATTCAAAAACCAGCTCCTTGAAGCTGAAAAGGCAGTCTTAGGATATCTACATGGTTCAAAGAAGTTGTCAGTGTTTCAAGCTATTGAGAGCAGGCTTCTTGAAAGAAAAAAAGGAAAGCATATTCTGGAGGCCCAAGTTGCATGTGGGGGAGTCATTGATCCTGTGAGAAGTGTTCGAGTGCCTCCAGAAATAGCTGTGCAGCTGGGATTGCTGAATAATGCCATTTTACAATTTTTACATGAGCCATCAAGCAACACTAGGGCTTTCCCTAACCCTAATAATAAACAAGCTCTCTACTACTCAGAACTATTGAGAATGTGTGTCTTTGACATAGACAGTAAATGCTTCTTACTTCCATATGGAGAAAGGAAAATTTCCAATCTTTCTGTAGAAAAAGCTCAGAAAATTTCTGTAGTAGATATAAAGACAGGAGCAGAACTGACTGCATTTGAAGCTTTTCAAAGAAATCTTATTGAGAAAAACACCTACTTTGAGCTCTCAAGACAGCAGTACCAATGGAAGGAAGCCACATTCTTTGATTCCTGTGGGAAGACTTCTCATCTGCTGACTGATGTTAAAACAGGATTACAGTTTAGTATCAGTGAGGCAGTAGAACAGGGAGTGATTGACAGAGCTCTGGTCAAGAAATGTCAGGAAGGCATCATCACAACCACTGAGCTTGCTGATACTTTGCTGAGCAAATTAGTTCCAAAGAAGGATTTAAATAGCCCAGTTGCAGGGTACTGGCTATCTGATTCTGGTGAAAGGATCTCAGTTCTCAAAGCTTCACGTAGGAATTTAATTGATCGAATTACTGCCCTTAGATGTCTTGAAGCTCAAGTCAGTACAGGTGGAATCATTGACCCACTCACAGGCAAAAAGTTTAGGGTGACTGAAGCTTTACATAAAGGGTTAATCGATGAGTCATTTGCCCAGCAACTACGGCAGTGTGAGGTGGTGTTCAGAGGGATTACTCATCCAGTCACTAACCAGCCTATGTCGATGGTTGAAGCTATGAGCACAAGTATTCAGAACATAGAACTTGGGATCCGATGCTTGGAGTTCCAGTACCTGACAGGTGGTTTAATCCATCCACAGTCTCACACAAGATTGTCAATAGAAGAAGCTCTAAAGGAGGGGATCCTTGATGTCCTTACTGCATCAAAGCTTAAAGATCAGAAGCCCCATGTCAGGGATATAATATGTTCCAAAACTAAAAGAAAATTGACGTATAAAGAAGCCTTAGAGAAAGCAGATTTTGATTTTCACACAGGACTAAGACTCCTGGAAGCATCGGAGCCCCTCATGTCTGGGATTTCCAGTCTCTACTATTCTTCATAAAATTCAATGACATTACGGTAGTACTTAGGATCTTTTCTCCTTTAAATCATTCAGTTCACTACTGTTTTCTTGTCAGGTTGAAAACTGTTGTCTAAAAGAGTTTGTTACATTTAGAACACTATAACCATTACTGAAGGAGGATTGAAATGGCTTCATTTAGTTTTGAGATTAATTCTGTACACCTAACTAGGATAAATCAAGTCTACAACCAAATAAGAACAGGATGAGTTTCAACCAAGTTCATGAAAACTTCTCAGTCAGAGTTATTCTAATCTTTATCAGCCTTGACCTCAGACTAGGAGCTTCATTTCCTGAACGATACAGTATTTTCAGATCAACCATAAGAAACAGCACTAGGAACAAAATAAAGATCTTCTACTGGCCTTTTGTATACTTGTCTTTCTGAGTTTTAGACTGTATTGAAAAATAAAATCATTTTGGGTTTTCTTGTTTAACATATCACAACTTTATTACATTTTAAAATAGCTAATGAAATTGCATTTATGTTCAAGATCTTAAAAGAAATTTAAATTTATTTATTTTGATAAGGGGGAGGATAAAAGTGGTGGCTCAATATTTGATAGATATTGCTGGAAATCTTCATATTTTTCTTGTGTAAACATGCTCTGTATTCCTCTAACTTGATAATCTATTCAAGACTCTTCTATAACAATGACTTGATATGTAATGCTAATGCAAAGGCAGCAATTCAAAGATTTTAGATTTTGAATAAAATCATAATTTGTAGTTTGCATTATTGAACAATCATTAGAAAGTTAGATTGATCTTTCAGCAAGGTTTTGGTATGATTTGAAGCATTGATCTACAATCTTTGTTTCCATCAAAAACATTTGGTACCTTCTTTCCACAGAAAGCTTGAATCTTTAATACAGTGTAATAATATGTGGTATGTATGGTTATATCATTGAATAAAACATTTTACTAGCCCTGGTATCAATATTTTCACATGTTTGTTTGCTAAGCAGAAACTAATACCTCAATAATTTTAATATATTTTTTCACAACTCATGCTTACCAGAAGTCACTGGAGGAAGAAAAGAAAGAACATGTTGAAAAAGCCAAAGAGCTACAGAAATGGGTGTCAAATATTAGCAAGACATTGAAAGAAGGAGAGAAGGCTGGCAAATCATCCTTCTCAAAGCAGCAGGTACTCACTCATGGTGTCTGTCTTGGGTTATACCTGCTTCCTAGATATTATACTAATTACTTTATTTCCTTCCCAAAATAAAAACGAATGGAGTTATTAAGATGATTTTTACCATATTTGGGATATGAATTATTGTTCTTAGAAAGTTCTAAACATCAAAAGATTAAAAAAAATAAAAGCAAAAGTAAGGAACAATTCTAAATATACATTATGTATCAAACACTGTGCTATGCAGTAGAAATACAAAAGAAAGCAAAAAAAGGTCACTGTCCTGAAGGAGCTTACATTCTAATTGGGGAGACAATATGTAAATAAACAGTTGCATGAACAGTACATATAGAGTAAAAGGTTTTAGATGCCTTGGGGAATGAGGACATCCTGAAGGGGATGATACTTTATTATAAGTCTTGAAGGAAGCCAAATTTTCCATGAGGCATATATAAAGAATCAAAGGATACTAGAGATGCAAAGTCAGTTATAAAGACCCAGATGAGAGAGAAGTATTGTGCAAATTAGCACAGCAAATATAAAGTAATTTTGAACATGGACATCAGTTGATGCACTTTTCATGAGCATCTTAATTACAGGGAGAATATAGAGGTCAGATTAGTGGCTAGAAAGTTCATGTTTTAACTCCCTAAATGCTAGATTTCCTACTGTCCTGTAAGACACAACATAGAGTTAGAAAAACACTGAATTAAGAAGTAGGACTGTTGAGTTCAAATTCTGCCTCTGATATTCTGACTGAGTAATAGGATCATATACTTAGAGCTGGGAAGGTCCTTAGAAGGCATGTACTGTCTTATTTTATAGATTAGGAGACTGATACCAAAGTCATATAAGGAGTAACCTTCAGAGATACAATTTGAACTCTACATCTATTGCTCTTTCCAGTGAATTTTTAGGACTTTCAGGTTCCCATCTATTGAAATGGAGATAATAACCACAGGGATATATATTTTGAAGGATTATTGTGAAGATCCAATGAGACAATAACTAGAAAGCACTTTGAAAACCTTTAAGCATAATATAAATAGCTATTACTGCCCAAATAATCACTTCTTATAAATTCTTATCCTTTAATCTTTTAAAGTAAACTCTTAACAAAAGAGTTGTTTATTCTAGTCCCACTTGGGATTATCATATTTATGAGGTCTTTGTCCTCCATTGGTACCTATTGTAATTTGCTACTTATATCCGAGTGTAGCTATGGTGCTATCTTTTCTTCCTACTGTTCATCTCTCATAAGTCTGTGGGCATCATACTGCAATTTTTTTCCCTTGCTGAGTAAGTAGCATTTTTCTGGCACTGTCACTTAATAACTACTGACACAAGGACTTCAAGTCTTGGAGCTTTAGTGAGAGTAATCTTCATTGCAGAATTAGTCTTCCAAAGTTATTTTTCTGAGGATTGTTTGCTTAGCAATCATTTAATCAGTAAAGCTGTCCTCAAGGATTTATTAATCTAATATGCTAAGTACTAGGAATGGAAAGAAAATGAATAAAAATAACAAGCCTTGCTCTCAAAGAGCTTACAAATTAATGGGTGATACCACATGTAAACAAAAAGATACATATGATATATGGTAGAAAAGGGATACTTAACCTGAAGTCCACAGATACTTTGGAGCTTCTTTTTCTTTAATATATATTTTATTTTCCCCCCACTTAACATGTCAAAACAATTTTAACCTTTTTTTTGAGTTCTGAGTTCCAAATTTTATCCCTTTCCTCCCTTCCCTTCTCCCTGAGATGGTAAGCAATCACATATAGGTTATACATGTGTGATCATGTAAAACATTTCTGTATTAGTTATACCTTGGACATCTTTAGGGAAGCCCTGAACTTGGATGGAAAAAAGTTACATTTTTATTTTCACTAATTTCTAACTGAAATTATATTTCCTTCAATTATTTATTAAAAAATATTTTGAGAAAGGGTTTGTGAGTTTTACCAGACTGCCAAAAGAGTCCATGACACAAAAATGGCTAATAACTCCTGGAAGAGAAGAAAGATAGAGAGACAGATTAGAGACAGACACTGAGAGTCAGTGACTGGGAGAGCAGAAGGTGGCTTTTGAACTGAATCTTAAAAGGAGCTGGGGATATTAGGAGATAGATGGGAGGAGGGTTAAGATTTCAGACATGAGAGATAGCTAGTATAAAAGTATAGAAAGTAGAGATGGAAGAACAACATAGTTCACATTCATATGGTTCTTTATAGTTTACAGAAGCACTACAGATGTACCTAAGTTAATGCATAGACAATTTACAAATAAAGAAAATTGCTTTGTAAATTTCAAAGTGCCTCTTTCCCCATTAGAGAACTTCTGTCAGTGAAGCAATTGTGGGGGTCCAACTCCTGTACAAATCTTCCTCCCAGCTTGGCAGTACTAAACACATACCATCAAATGATATCTTTAAGTTTTCTTCCACATTGTCTAAATATGGTAGCAAAACTTTATGATATTATAGAAGAAAGGGACTTCAGAGCCTATCTAGTCCAAATCCCCTATTTGACAGATAGGATGCTGAAGCTTAGGGAAGTTAAATGTTTTGCCCAAAATTACATAGACAGAAAGAATCAGAGGGAGGATTTGAACCCAGATTTATAATGTAAAACACTCCTCATTTCACTGTACCATACTTCCCAGAACAGAAATAAACAATTCTTTTGTGATTCATAATTTTAGGGAGCTATCTGAGAGCACTAAGAGATGGCCTTGATAACACAGTTGTTATTTTAGAGATAGGACTTGAACCCAGATCTTTATTCCAAAGTGATTCTCTATCTATCATGTTGTTTCTTATAGTATAGTAATAATTAACCCATGAGGTTTTCAAAGCATGCTACATATATTATCTCACTTGAACTTAGAGTCATTGCTAAGGAATTATTATATCCACTTCACAGATAAGGAGACAAATTTAGAGAAATGGTATGACTTGCAGTAAATTATTTCAATATGTAGAATTTTCCTAAAACCAAGACTAGTCTGCTGTTATCTATATTACACTTTTGCAATTCTTTATATTATTATTTTAGTTAAATTAAAAGTATACAATAGTATAGGCTCTTTTACCTAGATCATCTTTGTTATAAAATCCCAAGTTTTTCTTTCCTCTCACTTTATAAAGAATTCTTTAAAATTAAAGTTATGAGCATACTTTCTCCTTCCTGTTGCCTTTTAGAATAGTTTACTTAATACTCTTCAGAAAAGCACGACTTTTGTATGTAGGGTGTAAACCTTTTCCTATTTTATAATGATCTGGGAGGCTATTTCACTAAAAAGTGAGCCACAAAATAGTGGTACACTAGTTGTGATCATTATGGTTAATAATAACAACAATGACTGGCATTTATGTAATACTCTAAGGTTTACAAAACACACCACAAGTATTTTCACATTTTATCCTCTCAACATTCCTGGTAGTAGTGCTATTAATAGAGGGAGGTTCTATTGTTTCCCCCATTTTACAGGTGAGAAAACTGTGATAGGCAGAGGCTGAATGGCTTGCCCAGGGTCATACATTAATATATCTAAGTGTTTGAGGTTGGATTTGTACTCAGGTTTTCTTGATTCCAGCTCCAGTGCTTTGATTTATTATATTACTTAGTGCTTGTAAAAGTAGGATAGCTGGGGTTTGGTGAGTTTCTGATTGAAATATTAAGGAATCACATCTGAAATTAAGCAGAGACTAGGTTAAATTCTGAGAAAATATTATGGAATGAGGGAAATAAAGTTGGTCTTGGAGTCAAAAGCTTAGGAAGTGAATGCTGGCTTTGCTGCTCATTAGCTGTGTGACTTTGGGCTTATCCAGTCTGGAGTTCAGTTTCATCATCTGTAAAATTAGGGGATAAGATTGTGATCTCTAAGATCCTATCAACTTTGCATCTTGTGAGACATGAGAATTTATACCTGTGAGTAAGTTGATCTATCCTTAGTTACTTAAGAGTTGAAATTGGACAAAGAGTAAATAGGTGAAAACTGAACAAAACTTTGAATTACATTTTGATTAATACTGTGCAGAATTGACTTGAGTCATACACATGTAAGAATGCCCAATATCTTTGGCTTAAAGCAAATTTAAAGCTGGTTAGAAGACTTTTGTGTACTTCTAAAATTGCTATGACATCATGTTTGAGTCTGTTTTTTCCCCTTAAGTGAAAGATTTCATGATCTCACAATATTGAAACATTTTATTTAATTGGTTCAACATCATGACATTCCCACTGTATTTTTGTTGATGAAAGGTTACATCTGCGAATAGTAAACACGTAATAGTACTTGATGATAGATTGATTTGGCTCAGTGAAAAGTTCATTAAGAAGTAATTTGGTGAGAAAGTATGAAAGTATATGGCAAAATCTTGGTCTTTTAATAATAGATTAATTTTATTATTTATTATTGGCTAGCTGATTGGGGGGCAGGGATGGAGAAGGGAGGAGGATCTAATTCTATGCTTTCATCAGTATAGGGAGCTCTTGGAGAAAATTCTTTGTAGGGAAATATTTTTACTCTGGTTTCAGAGGGCTTTGGGTTCAAATTCCACCTCTAACACTTAAGGCATTAAGGTTAAAAGATCTATCAGTGTGACCTTATGTAAATATTTAGCCTCCTTTGATCTCATTTCCATCTGCAAAATGAAAGAGTTGGACTAGTAGATAGCCTCTGAGATTCTGTTCAATGCAGCAGATTTTGGTAGGTAAGGACTGCTCCTGAAAAATTAAATTTAGAAAAAAGTTGCCTCCTCACTGACTGCTAAAGTAAATATCTTGGATCTAATTAAAAGTGAGCCTCTTTCTACTTGTAAGGCAATAAAGAAATGTAATATTGGTTGTTACTGACTGGAAGATTTAACTGTATTTTCTTCTTTCAGATTTCCAGTGAAGAAATTGCCACGAGGAAAGAACAGTTATCTGAAACCCTTCAAACCATACAGTTGTTTCTTGCTAAACATGGTGATAAGTATGTTGGGTTTTATTAGTTGCTTTATAATTATTTAAGATAAAGAAAAATAGGGTTAGCAAAACAAGAGGAAAGGGCAACTAAAAGTCAGAAGATATATGGCTGCTGCTGTGATAAGGATGCCAGCTTTACTTCTGTGCTGAAGCTTTTTGTAGCAAGGTGATACAACAGTTTCTGCTCCTACTGACTGAGAACTAACCCTTATAAAACTATAATGATATAAAGGGAAGGAAGATAGGTGGGAATTTTGAGTGATACAGAACAGTTACAGGTGATCAAGTATTTCTGGGTAACATTCTTTCTCCTTGTGCCTTTTTTATCTTATGGTTAATCATATATTCTAAGAAATGAAAAGGTAAAAAAAGAAAAGTTCTTGATGGTTTACTTTGTATTATCTTTTTCAAAGTCTTCAATTTTATTGCATGGTTGAGAAAAAAACCTATTGCTGTTTGTCCTTCATTCTTGAAAAGTACATAACATGCCATGACATGCAAGTGAATTAGTTTTCAGTGAGGGAGGGCTATGCAAGGGCACCTACCTCATTTTCCCCTCCACAGTCATCTGGGTCCAATGGCAAGATATAGATAAAGATGACTGGAGATGGTCCTGGATGCAATGGGAGACTTTGGCCTTTTTAAACTAAATTTTTTTAAATAGGTCTCCCATTTTGAATGAGGCAAGGCCCAATCAGGGATAAGATTAGGTAAGAAATGAGGTAGGAAAAAATCTTTTTCATTTTGTCAAATATATATACATACATATACATCAATCTGGGGAAGACCCCAAGGATTCCTGACCAAAAAAGAAACAGTTGCTAAAAAGTAGTTGACAACTTATAGATATGTTGTAGGGAACATTCATTATTTAAAGAAAGTTTTAACTTCTCAGTTCTGTTTCAACTCTAGGATTACAGGATCCTGTCAAGAAAAAAATTGTATAATTCTTCAACCTTATTAATAAGACTTAATTGTGTACCTATAGTTATATTCCAAATAATTCTGGCTCTCATTGATTGTCCAATAATAGGTCCCAGGTCAAGCTCCACTTGGTCATAGCTTGCCTATGTATGGCCTAGAAAATAAAGATTTCAGGGGGATGTGATATAATGAATGTCTTCATATTTTGAACTCAGGCTATACCCATTTAATAATTAAGGCTAGGTAGCAATTGAGATAAAGAATATCCTTTTTCTTCTAGTCCAAAAAAATCCACTTAATTCATCAATCAATTAATTGATCTGGGAGGGAAAGAACCTCAGGGTTTCTGATTAAAGCAAAAAGAATTGCTATTGACATTCACTCTGTGTCAATCAGGACCCAAACAATTATCAAATTGGGCTTGGTCTAGTACCATTTGGTGGCCAATGAGAATCAGATTGATTCTTAAGGATTGTATGGAGAACTATCTTAATATTAATATTGAACAGAGACACAAAGAAGTCATGTGACTTGCGTAGGGTGATTTAGCCAGTAAATATCCTAAATTGACATTTACTATCCTCTTCTCTCATATTTTAGTTTTCATGTTCTCTCTGGTTCTATATTTTGAGGATGAGATTAACAAATGATATTTCTCCATCCCTTTAACAGGTCAGAGTACATTTAAAAACATTGTATGCATGCTGATGAAGTCCTAGTGTATGTAAGTTTATATTGTGACGCTAAACTGGGACTGATGTTTAAAATTTTTTTTATGTATTGTCTTTTACTTTTCCATATACTATATGTCTCCTTTCCTCCCATATCACTATAGGACTATGCAAAAATAATTTTATGAGATATAGTTCTCAGTGAGCAGGAGCAGAAACCTGTATTTCACCATGCTACAAATATCTCCACCACAGAAGTCAAGCTGGCGCTATGAAAACCTAGATTTTGGCTCATTAACTCATAGTGACTGCATAATCTTGGACAAGTTATTTAACCTTTTAGTACCTTAGACAACTGTCTATGAATATTAAATTTTAGAAATTCTAACTTTTATTTGTGGAGGTTGTTTACTCACCTGAGAATTACCTATAGCAGTGAAATCACAGATCCTTAAAATCTTCACAGAATCACCAAAATTTATCTCACTTTTTAAGTAATTAGCCTTTGTTTTAATTTTTTTAAAAAATCACTTATTTTTTAAAAAAATACTTAAATTATGAATAATTTTTAAAATTTCTTATTTATAAAACCCCCCACACTTTTATTTTAGGTTGACTGATGAAGAAAGAATTGAAATGGAAAAACAAGTGAAATCTCTTCAAGAAGGTTACAACTTATTCAGTGATTCTCTGAAGCAACTTCAGGAATCACACATTCTAAGAGATGAAAAGGTGGAAGAGAAGGTAATATTACAGGAAAATTATCATTAGTTTATTTTGTAATACCTTTTCAAATTCCTCATTTTTACTGCATGGTTGTGGAAAATGGTGTCAATTTGGTCAAATTCCATTGGATTTTATAATTATAAAAGTCTTGGATGAAGTACAGTTAAATGCTTGCAGGTTTCAAAAGTGGTATATATCAAATGCAACTTACCCATGCTGATCATCAACTTTTGTGAAGTCTTAATCTCTGTCTTGCATGATGAAAAATACAAGAAGCATTCATTTCCTAACTCTATGTCTTTAAAAGCTATTCTTTTTAATATGAAATAAGTCTCTGTATTATTTTTTTTCAATGATACTATGTAATGGTCCAGGATAGTATGTGATATATAATTCCCAAAGCAGAAGTATAATGACCATGGAGTCTGCAAACTTAAAAGATAAAATTTTAAAATAGCTATTTCAATATATTCAATATTTTTCTTTTGAAATCTTATGTATTTTACTTTAGTTAAGTATTTTCTGAGAGGAGTCCACAGTCTTTGCCGGAAAGCCAAAAGGAGTTACAACTCTTGCTTTTAAGGAATTCTCTAAGAATACTTATGTGTCTTTTAGGATTTGTTTTATTTCCAAAGTTTCCATGAAAATGTTACTTGAATATTTTTGGGCTGAAGGCTATAATGAGGATTAACTTTTCTTATATGGAAACTCAGGTTTAAATTTCACTTATTTAAATTTGAATCAGTTCTTAAATATTTGCATTTGGAATTCGTTGCTGTATATTGGCATTTCCAAACCAACTAAACATTACATTCACATTGAAAATTTTCAATCTTGTGGATGGTCTCCACAAAAATCAGTTGCAACTTGGGGGTCCCGTGCGACTATATACAAGTGTTGTATGCTGTAAACATGAATAGCATGGTATTCAGTCTCTTCTGTGTCCATATGATCTAACCTGACCAAGATGCAGAAAGCATGACTTGCCTTCTAAGTATAGGTTCTGTTTTCTCGCTGTCATCACCTACTCTACTGAATCTTCACTAACCCTGTTTATGTACACAGAGATAAGTTTTCAATTTGCAGATGCATGTTGATTTCAAAGCTTTTATCACATCCTGTGCTGTTGAATAGATCACTGACATAGATCACTTGTGCATTTGAGCTGCCTAACATTCACAACATTGCTACAGCCCTGGTAAGTAGAGGATTTTATGTTGAAATGTATTATTAAAAACACAACCAACTTTCATAAAAATGATTCCTTGTGAAATCAACTGAAACTAGATATTTTGTATTTCCCTTTTAGCTGGATAAAGTCATTGCAGGTACCATTGACCAAACAACTGGAGAAGTCTTTTCAGTCTTCCATTCAATTTTAAAAGGCCTTATTGATTATGAAACTGGAATCAGGTTGCTGGAGATGCAGCTAATTTTCTCTGGTCTAATTTCACCAGAGCTAAAAAAATGTTTTGATCTTCAGGAAGCTAAAAATCATGGCCTTATTGATGGACAAATTCTTTTTCAACTTGAGGAATTAGGTAGAGCTAAGGAAATTATTTCATCATCATCATCATCTACAACAATCCCTGTTCTAGATGCTTTTGATAAAGGTATGATTTCAGAATCTGTGGCCATCAGGATTCTTGAGATACAACTTTCCACAGGGTTTCTAATCATTCCATCCACAGGAGAGTACCTGACCTTACAGAAAGCTTTTCAAAGAAATTTGATTTCTTCAGCATTGTTTTCTAAACTTTTGGAAAATCAAAATCTGTGCAAAGACCTTATTGATCCAAATACTTCAGAGAAGATCTCCTTAGTAGATATGGTTCAAAGAAGTATCCTACATGAAAATACTGGAATGCGACTTCTGCCTATAAAACCACAAGAAGGAGGTAAAATAACACTAAAATGTGGAAGGAAGATCAGTATTTTAAGGGCAGCTCATGAAGGTCTCATAGATCGTGAAACCATGTTTAGACTGATAGGAGCACAGCTTCTTTCAGGGGGTCTGATTGATTCTGATTCTGGGCAAAGAATGACCATTGAAGAAGCTGTGCAGGAAGGGGCAATTGACTTGGGTACAGCTAACTGTATTCTCACTCATCAGGTACAAACAGGTGGGATCATAAGTTCAAATCCCCCCAAACGGTTAACAGTGGATGAAGCAGTCCAGTGCAATTTAATATCGTCTAGCAGTGCACTTTTGATACTAGAAGCACAAAGGGGGTTTGTTGGACTCATTTGGCCTCATTCTGGTGAAATATTTCCTGCATCTTCTTCATTACAGCAAGAATTGATTACAAATGAATTGGCATACAAAATACTCAATGGAAGGCAAAAAATAGCTGCTCTTTATATTCCTGAAACTTCCCAAGTCATTGGTTTGGATGATGCTGCACAGTTAGGTGTCATAGATCATAATACAGCATCTATTTTAAAAAATATCATACTGCCTGATAAAATGCCTGATGCAGGAGACTTGAACACTTCTACTAGACGATGGTTATCCTCTTGTGAGTTTCAACCATCGACTATATTTCATGAATATTCACAGCCAGAAGTTATTTCAGATGGAGGAGAGTATATGGAACCTCAGACCTTAGAACAATCACAGAATTTATTCTTATCTTATTTGATGATAAATAGCTATATGGATGCAAACACAGGGAAAAGACTTTTGCTGTATGATGGAGACTTGGATGAAGCTATCAGTACATTACTAGAAAATGATAATACAGCATTTGGTGCAATGTCATCAAAAAAAGAATTGATTGGCACAAATTTAAGAAAATTTGGAGATGTTTTATTTAATAAAAAGGATGAATGCTCATTAAGTAGTTTTGATGGGACTTGTTTCAAATATCCTGAAAATACAATAGATCTTCAGACTAAGGAAAGTGCAGTCAATGAAGAACATAATGAAAAGGAAGATCATTTTATCAATAATAAGTGTGATCAACTGGAATGCTTGCCTCAAATCATGTTGGCTAAGGACTTGGCTGATGTTCACATTGTAAATGATAGGGTAGATTTAATGCAACTTGGAAAGATGAATAATGGAACGCTTAGTGGTGACTATGAAAATGTATTTAAAACTTGCAAAGATGGAAATCAGGTAGTAACAAGTGCCAATGCAGATAAATGCACTTATTCTGAAAATATTCAAAATGATATCCCAAGTGATGCAAACAAAAATTTTATTGTAGTCTCCTCCAGAAAACTTTGTATTCAGAATGAAACAGAAAACCAAGATAACAGGATTGAGGACTTCAATATCTCTGAAAATTCAAGTGAAAATGACTTATTCCATTCAGATCGAATGGGAGTCCATCTGGGAAGTAGTAATGATGTGTTTACCCCAGATAGCTACTTCCAAAAATCTCTTATTTCTTTGCCATTCAATGATCAAGCTAAATTACTAGATCCAGAAATAGCAAAAAGATTTCAAGGTAGACTTCTGGACAGTAAAGATATTAGCATCAATTCACCAAGAAGATCATCTGAATCTAAGTCATTAAATGTTGATTTTAATGCTCCCCAACTGCAGTCTCATAGAGATAATTTTGACAGTTCAGATTATTCAGGGAATCAGACGGAAGTTGACAAAAGGCAAGTTGTTATTTCTCACCCAGAATCCAAAATCAATCAAGATGACTCCAAGCTTGAAGAATATTCAATTAACTTGGCTCTAAGCAATGATACTGAGAATGTTGATACATCTGATATTTGTGGATTCCAACAGCTTGAGGAAACTAATGGGGTTAAAGATTCTCAAGATTCTCAGTTAGAGGATAATGAAAGTGATACAGAGAGTGATGATGATTCTTATAGTACTCCACTCTTAGAAGATGATGACCATGACTCTCTACTTCTTGAAGATGATGATTATGATTGTTTGGAACCTGAGGACTTCAATATACTGCAACATGAAGCAGATGGCATCCTTCATCGTGGATGTGTTTGTGCAGACATTTCAGTGGGGAACATAAGCCACATTGTTACCCAAGAAGGAAGATCAGATCTGATAAATATGAAAAAGGAAGAACAGTCTTCTCAAGAATTTTTCAAGATCTCCATAGAGAATGAATTACATTCCCTTGAAAGATTAAACACAAATTCTGTTGACACAGAAGTGACAAATGACAGGTTACTGAACACTATATCAGAAGAGGAAAACACAAGTAATTTTGAAGATGATGTTCCTGGGATGGTAACTTCAAAAAATACGGAAAGAAAGGAGAACTTTCATGTTTCATTAGAAGCAGGTGAAACTGAATATTTGGTAAGAAGAGAACAAGAATTTGGGCAAGAAGTTAGATTTGATGTTGATCAAAATATTCAAAGCATGCAAAATGAGGACAGTTATAGAAATGGGAAATTCCATCTATCTGCTGTTAATAACCAAATTGAATGTGATAAGAAGAGCATACTTGATATGTCTACATTTCAGGATAAGGATGGAAACTTCAAGGATATACAAGTATCAAGTACTTCACATGAAAAGAAAGATAGTGATGAAATTGTTGGGATTAATATGACAAAGATAAAATCTACCAAAGAAACTCAAAATTTTCTTCATTTAGAAACTTTCCAAGATGGTAATGTTCTACATCCAGAATCAACTAGTGGAACTAATTTAGTTAATAAAGGAGTCATCCTTCCAGAATGTATATCTGAGATCAGAGAAAATCAACTTAATATTATTGAAAGGGATCCTGAGGAATTTGCAGAAGAAAAACTTACGCATATTCAAGAATCAGGAAAAAGGCTTGGCACTGATAGTGTTTTATGTAATAATGATATCAATCCTATTTCCCAAATAGATACTAGGGATTCAGGGAGCATAGAGATTAAGGTATCGCAACCAGGTTTGGATTCCCTTTTTGCAGGGAAAGATGGACATCATACTGAGAGTTTGATATGTACAATTGAAAATACAGGTTCTTATGGTGATGTAATAGAAAAATCTTCAAAAGTAAGCCATTCAAAGATGATGACAGACTCCATTGATCAAGATCATCAAAGAAAAGAAACAAATGGTCAAATTCAAGTGAAATATGATGAGGATAAAATACTTATAAAAGAAGATATATCAATTCCCCCTGAGATTAAACTGTGTGATAGAAGTGTAGGAGACTATGATAAAGATTTAAATCATTTTCCTAGAGAAAGTAATTGCCCATTTCCAAAACTCACAAGCAGTGAAGAATACAGTCAGATAGAGAAAGTGAAAGAAGCAAGTACAGATCTTGCAAATGAATCCAAGGATTTACAAGTCTTAACAGTTAAAAATCCTGTTCATTTGGAGAATCTTGAAGAAATATTTGACATATCTGCTTCTAAAATGGTCAGTGAAATTGATATCAAATCTGGAAGAAGTTCAAACAAAGAAATTGAAGGCCATTCTGATAAGTTTCTCAGTGAGTCTGAGGAAGAAGTGGATTTGTTCTCTTACTTGAAAAAATGTGCAAAACACATAACAGTAAGTGAGAACTTGAACCCAGACAAAAATGAATCTTGTACTACTGGAGAAAATAAAATGATAGAGAATGGTTTAAAGACAGAATCCTTTGCTAAATTAAAGTCAGATGGCCACATCCCTATTTTAACATCTGATCTTTTGACTGATAAACAGTTACAATCAGGAATTGATGGTACCAGAGAAAAGAAGGAAGATATATGTATAAATGAGATAGACTTAAGTCTTAATACTAAACAACCAGAATTAGGAAAAAAATCTGTGATTACTCAAACAACTTCAGAAGAAGAGACATTTACACTTTCAGATTTGCCTCTTAGAACCCTAGATTATGTAAATAAAAATGCTGATATGCAGACTGACCTCCAGATACCTCTGTGTAAAAAGGAAATAAGAAACAACAAAGCTATCGATATTTCTGGTATTGAAATCTCATCCTTGGAAGTGAATAATAAGAAAGAAACGACTGGACAACAGCCACTGAAAGAATGGACTTTGTCTTCAGAATCACATGCAACAGAAACCCAAATTCCTGAATTATCTTATTTGATAGTGGATAATTTGAAGGATATTTTAAAAAGCAGATTGAAAGAAGGCTGTATATTATTTGGAGAAGAAGGTGAATTTTCCTCCTTTTCAGAAAGGAAAGTTTTAATGCAGAACTTACTTAAAATGGTTGGCCTGACACATTTGGTAAAAAAATCATCCAGTAAGTTCAGTGACTCCAAAACAAGTGATTACAGTGCAGTTTCACAGATGACTGATCCTTTAGAAGTAAAACCAGAGATTCATGATAATCCATCTCCACTTTGGCCTACAAATCTAGGTCCTGAGCTGCTTCTTGACATTTTGAAACAGAGCCAGGGTGGCCAAAAGATTTCAGGGGCATTTGAAATGAAGGCAATATCCCTGAAAGAGAATGATTCAGAGAGAAATGATACTACATCAAAAGTTCTCCCGTTACAGCTTGAAAATATTTTCCACATCCTCCTTGCTGATGAACATTCCCCCAAATTAGAACTTGTTGCAGATTTGAACAGAAATCTGCCTACTAGTTGTCAGACTGAAGGTGAACAGATAAATGGTCCTGATGAAAGTCCTAAAATCAAAAAAAGCAAGTGCTCTTTTAACTCAGAAAACACACAAGAAACTGACAGAATAGCTTCAACACCAGTTGAATCAATGGGCCACAGTATAAGTTTCCAAAGTGAGCAGTCGCTTGGGACATTACACAACATTTCCCCAAATCATTTGGAACATACATTGGATTCAAAAGAGGAGGCTTCTGGAAACAGTCTCTTTGCAAAAGTAAGTAATATTTCATTGCTAATATTTTATTTTGAAGCCATATTGTACCTTGGTATGGTTGAAGTACTGTTATAGTGAAAAATAGATTGAACTTGGGGTTAACAAACTTGGGTTTGAATCTTACTCTTCTATATAACATCTATGTAGTATTAGGTATGTCACAGCATTTTTCCAGGCCACAACTTACAAATTAATAAAATGGAGATGGTTGGTGGAGATGGGGTGAAGAGTAGAAAATCTGATCTTTAAGGATTGCTTGCTTGAATCCTTTGTGTGATGATGTGGAAGATTTTATACATATATATATATATATATACATATATATACATGTATGTATATATATACATGTATGTATATATACACACACAGACACATACATACATACACTATCACATTTTTGTGATTATATTATAAAAATAAAAGATTTCCACTTATAGTATAAATAAATTACTATTATTTTTTCATTTGTGGAAATAGTTATTGATTTACAAATGTTTCCCAGTTTCCTAGTGTGTTACAGTTGTGTTTGCAGCACACTGAAAAGATGCATGGATATTTGACTATGCTTCAAGACATGAAACTTCCTTTGGACAACCAGAAGTCCCTTGATAACAATCTAGAAACTTTGAAAAATCAACTTCAGCAATTAGAGGTAAGAATTGTGTGTTGACTATTCATGAAGGATAATAAATGAAAGGTAGCTTTTGAGAATTAGCATCCTGTGTGGTTATTTTTTATTTCATACTAATAAATTCCCTGCATATGTATGTCATTATAAAATGTTAATGTGCTCTTTTCTATGTTTTCTTTATAGTCATTTGAATTGGGATTGGCTCCATTTTCTGTCCTTGTCAAAAAGGACATGAAGTTGGCTGAAGAATTCCTAGATTCTCATACCAGCAATATTCACAAAGAACAACTTGAGGACTTAATTATAAGCCATAAGAAATTGCAAAAAGAATTGTTGTCCCTGTATGATGTATCTTCCAAAAGAACTAAACAAATTATGTTAGCTATAGATTCTGAAATGGTAGGCATACACATTTTATATTATCAGTTGAATTCTCATATCTTTGAATTATACCTTATACCTAAATATACTGAATTTTTATACCTTTAAAAAGTTTTTTGTTAAAATATTTGAAATTTTTGGTAATGAATAAAAAAATATTTTCTAGTCCAAGCTAACAGCTTCCCATGAAGAATTTCTGCATAAACTTCAGAAGTTTTCAGATTGGATTGCAGAGAGAAGGAAGACTGTGAATGATCTTGTGGCAGACACTGGTGATAGGAAAAATGTAAAGGAAACCTTGGAATTGCTTAAGGCAAGTGTCATTACATAAGTAAGATGAGATATAATTAAAAGTGACAAAATTTAACAGGATAATTAGGGGATTGATAATGGGCCAGTGATTTCCTTGTTATAGGGAATGTCTGTACATAGATAAGCCATCTACTAATGCAGTTCAATCCTTTGGGAATTTACTATTACCCTGGGAAGTTAAATAATTCACTGAGGTAAGACTTGTCTTCCTGGATCTAGGTCCAAAGAGTCAGCAGTAGAGCCTGGAGAGTTATGAACATAAGGCTGGTCTGGACATTTCCCTTAAAATAGAAGTGGTAGAATTTTAATTATAGAAAGAGGCCAGGGACTTCTGGCCAAGATGGTGGAGAGGAGGCACACATGTGCTTAAGCTCTGCGTTTTCTCTCAGAATTTATTTCATGACAAGTCTTGGAATTAATGCTTGGCCAGAAAAAATCCCACAAATAATTACCAACAGATGACATCCTTGAAATTCATCAGAAAAAGTCTGTTTTTGCTTGGGGGCAGGGACGAACAGACTGGGCACAGGCTGAGGACAAGCAGTGAGAACAAGGTAGGCAGCTCACACTGCTCAGACCGGAGGGGGGAGGGGTACGATCTCTGACGTTTCTGCAGAAAGACCTTTACCCCAGTGTGGATGTTCCATCTTGGCAGCAAGCCAAGAGCAGCAGAGAAGGTGTAAACACTGGAGGTAAAGAATAAAACCCCAGAAAGCTAGTGTCTCCTTGGACCCTGCCACTCCCATCCCCACCCGGAGTGACTCAGTGCATTCTTAGAGCCTTAGAGCCTCAGGGTCTCAGACTACAGACACAGTGCAGCCATTGCTGTCCTGCTAGTGCCTAACTGCTGTCCCCCACAGTCTGTAGAGGAAGCCCAGTAACACCATCCAGCCCCATCCCCTCCCCAGAAACAGACCAATTGTTTCTCTTGTTACTTTGTTTTCTTTGATTCTGCTCTGACAAAATGAGTAAAACATTAAAAAGGCTCTAACCATTGACAGCTTCTGTATGGATAGAGAGCAGACTTCAAACCCTGAGGAGACGAAAAGCAGACTGTCTCCAGAGGAATCCCCTAAGGGGGATATGATCTGCTCCTCAATACACAAGACTCTCATAGAGGAAATCAAAAAAGCTCTTATGAGAGATCTGGAAGAGAAATGGGAGAAGGAAAGAGAAGCTTGGCAAGAGAGTCTGGAGAAGTCATCCCACTCATTTAAAGATAGAGTGGATAAAGAAATCAAATACTTGAAAAACAGAATTAGTGAATTAGAAAAAGAAAATAGCTCTCTAAAAAATAAAATTGGCGGAATGGAAAAACATTCCATAGAACAAAACAACTCATTTAAAAACTCATTTGGACAATTAGAAAAAGATATAAAAAAAGTGAGTGAAGAAAATACATCATTGAAAATCAGAATCGAACAAATAGAATTGAATGACTCAAGGAGAAACCAAAAATCAGTCAAGCAAAACAAAACAAAACAAAACAAAAAAAACAAATGAAACAATGGAAAAAATGTCAAATACCTTCTAGGGAAAACAACAGACATGGAAAACAGATCCAGAAGAGACAATATGAGAAAAATATGATGAAAAAAAGAGCCTCGACACTATTTTCCAGGAAATTATCAAAAAGAACTACCCAGATGTTTTAGAAACAGAGGGTAAAATAGACATTGAAACAATTCATCGATCACCTACTGAAAGGGACCTAAAACCAAAACACCAAAAAATATAGTGCCCAAATTCCAGAACCATCAGATGAAGGAAAAAATACTGCAGGATGCTAGAAAAAATCAATTCAATTATGGAGGAGCCATAATAAGGATTACCCAGGATCTAGCAGCATCCACATTGAAGGAGTGAAGGGCCTGGAATTTGATATTCTGAAAGGCTAAGGAATTTGGTAAGAACAACTTACCCAGCAAAAATGAGCATCATTTTCTAGGAAAGAAGATGTACATTCAATTAAATAAATGAATTCCATCTATTCTTAATGAAAAAACCAGATCTAAATAAAAAGTTTGATCTCCAAATATAGAACTCAAGAATTCCCAAAAAGGTAAAAAGAAATCTTGAGAACTATATTTCTGCCATAAAGATATATAAAGAACACATGTATAATTTGTTCTAGAAACCTAGAGGTGGAAAGGAAATTATACCAGAAAAAAGGGTAAAGTGGTGGTATTACATCTCATGAAGAGGCAAAGATAACCTATTATATCTGAGAGAAAAAATGGAGGGGGATGAACATAGTGTGTATCATATGCTCATTAGAATTGGCTTTAAGAGAAAAATATAGACATATTTGATTTATGGTGAAACTCCTTCCACTTGAAAAGTGGGAGGGGAAAAGTAAAAAGGGAAAGAGACATCATACCAAAATGTATGGGATGCAGCCAAAGCAGTAATAAGGGGAAATTTTATATCTCTAGAGGCCTACTTGCATAAAATAGAGAAGGAGGTCAATAAATTGGGCTTGCAACTAAAAATGCTAGAAAAGGAACAAATTAAAAACCCCCAGACAAACACTAAACTTGAAATTCTAAAAATAAAAGGAGAGATTAATAAAATTGAAAGTAAAAAAACTATTGAATTAATTAATAAATCTAAGAGTTGCTTCTATGAAAAAACCAATAAAATAGATAAACCCTTAGTAAATCTGATTAAAAAATGGAAAGAGGAAAATCAAATTGTTAGTCTTAAAAATGAAAAGGGAGAACTCGCCACTAATTAAGAGGCAATTAGAGCAATAATTAGAAGTTGTTTTGCCTAACTTTATGCCAATAAATTCGATAACTTAAATGAAATGGAAGAATACCTTCAAAAATATAGCTTGCTTATATTAACAGAGGAAGAAGTAAATTGGCTAAACAGTCGCATCTTAGAAAAAGAAATAGAACAAGCTATTAATCAAAATCATCAGTAAGCATCATATGTAATGGGGATAAACTGGAACCTTTCCCAGTAAGATCAGGAGTGAAACAAGGTTGCCCACTATCACCATTACTATTCAATTGTATTAGAAGCGCTAGCCTCGGCAATGAGTCACAAAAGAGATTAAAGGAATTAGAGTAGGTAAGGAGGAAACCAAATTATCACTCTTTGCAGATGATATGATAGTATAGTTAGAGAACCCCAGAGATTCTACTAAAAAGCTATTAGAAATAATTCACAACTTTAGCAAAGTTGCAGGATACAAAATAAATCCACATAAATTCTCAGCATTTTTATAAATCACCAACAAAAAACAACAGCAAGAGATACAAAGAGAAATTCCATTCCAAATAACTTTCGATTCCATTCCAAATAACTGTTGATAGTATAAAATATTTGGGAATCTACCTATCAAAGGAAAGTCAGGAATTATATGAGCAGAATTACAAAACACTTGCCACAAAAATATAGTCAGATTTAAATAATTGGAAAGATATTAAATGCTCTTGGCTAGGCCAAGCGAATATAATAAAGATGACAATACTCCCTAAACTAATCTATTTATTTAGTGCTATACCAATCAGAGTCCCAATAAACTATTTTAATGACCTAGAAAAAATAACAACACAATTCATATAGAAGAACAAAAGATCGAGAATTTCAAGGGAAGTAATGAAAAACAAAATCAAATGAAGGTGGCCTAGTTGTACCTGATCTAAAACTATATTATGAAGCTGCAGTCACCAGAACCATTTGGTATTGGCTAAGAAATAGACTAGTTGATCAGTGGAATAGGTTAGGTTCACAGGACAAAATATGGAATAACTATAGCAATCTCGTGTTTGATAGACCTAAAGATCCCAATTTTGGGGATAAGAATTCATTATTTGACAAAAACTGCTGGGAAAATTGGAAATTATTATGACAGAAATTAGGCATGGACCCACACTTAACTCCACATACCAAGATCAGATCAAAATGGATCCATGACTTAGGCATAAAGAATGAGATCATAAATAAATTAGAGGAACATAGCATAGTTTACCTCACAGACTTGTGGAGGAGGAAGGAATTTGTGACCAAAGAAGAACTAGAGATCATTATTTATCACAAAATAGAAAATTTTGATTACATCAAATTAAAAAGCTTTTTTACAAACAAAACTAATGCAAACAAGATTAGAAGGGAAGTAACAAACTGGGAAAACATTTTTACAGTTAAAGGTTTTGATAAAGGCCTCATTTCCAAAATATATAGAGAACTGACTCTAATTTATAAGAAATCAAGCCATTCTCCAATTGATAAATGGTCAAAGGATATGAACAGACAATTTTCAGATGACGAAATTGAAACTACTTTTACTCATATGAAAGAGTGTTCCAAATCACTATTAATCAAAGAAATGCAAAGTAAGACAACTCTGAGATACCACTACACACCTGTCAGATTGGCTAAGATGACAGGAAAAAATAATAATGAATGTTGGAGGGGATGTTGGAAAACTGGGACATTGACACATTCCTGGTGGAGTTGTGAAAGAATCCAACCATTCTGAAGAGCAATCTGGAATCATGGGCAAAAAGTCATCAAACTGTGCATAACCCTTTGATCCAGAAGTGCTACTACTGGGCTTATATCTCAAAGAAATACTAAAGAAGGGAAAGGGACCTGTATGTGCCAAAATGTTTGTGGCAGCCCTTTTTGTAGTGACTAGAAACTAGAAAATGAATGGATACCCATCAATTGGAGAATGGTTGGGCGAATTGTGGTATATGAATGTTATGGAATATTATTGTTCTGTAAGAAATAACCAGCAGGATGAATACAGAGAAGCTTGGAGAGACTTACATGAACTGATGCTGAGTGAAATGAGCAGAACCAGGTGATCATTATACACTTCAACAACAATACTGTATGAGGATGTATTCTGATGGAAGTGGATATCTTCAACAAAGAGAAGATGTAATTCAGTTCCAATTGATCAATGATGTACAGAATCAGCTACACCTAGAGAAGGAACACTGGGAAATGAGTGTAAACCATTTGCATTTTTGTTTTTCTTCCCAAGTTATTTTTACCTTCTGAATCCAATTCTTCATGTGTAACAAGAAATTTGGTTTTGCACACATATATTGCATCTAGGATTTATTATAACATGTATGGGACTGGCTGCCATCTAGGGGATGGGGTGGAGGGAAGGAGGGGAAAATTCAGGACAGAAGTGAGTGCAAGGGATAATGTTGTAAAACATTACCCATGTATATGTACTGTCAAAAAAAGTTATAATTATAAAATTAATAAAGAAAAAAAGAAAGAGGCCATAGATAATGAACTTGCAGGTGAGACGGATATTCATTTTTTTTATATATATGAGTTTCTGACCTCAAGATCAGAACAACTTCATTTTTGCTGTCACATTCCTAGTGCAGACAAATAATTCTTGAAAGAGTGAGACAAGCTAAAAAACTGACTGGTACTACAAAGGAAAATCAGTGTCACTTTATAGCCAGCAGATCCTCTGATGCCCTTAACAAGTTCTATTATATTTTCTCTCATATATTCTCTTACCAATTTTTTTTAATTTATTGTTCAGTAAACTAACGCTTCATTACCTCTATCTTTTGGCATATGATCTTTTGAACCAATAATGATCCATGGACAAACACTTTATTTCATACTTTCAGAGGACATACATTTCAGGGATTTTGTACCATGTAGTTTGTTGAAAGGAAATACTGGGTCTTGGGATAAAGCTTTTGTTTGACTAACTTACTTTGAATAGGCTATTTAACTTCTCCATAATTGTTTCCTAAGAAAACTATTGTTGCTGAATCATTTCCATTGTGTCCAACTCTTTATGACCTTTTAAGGAGTTTTCTTAGTGGTTTACCATTTCCTTCTCCAACTCATTTTATAGATGGGGAATCAGAGGCAAATGATAAGCATACGAGGACAGGACCAGTGCTGGTCTTATCATTCTATCCACTGCTTCAACTAGCTGCTTTCCTAAGCATTTAGCTCAGCTAATTACCTAAATGGCTGATGTGGTACCAGACATGGTTTAGAAGACTTGAAGGCTAGAAGGACTTAGTTCAAAGTCTATGTGAAAGATTTCAGATGTGAACAAGTCATTTAAACTCTCTATGTCTTCATTGTCTCATCTCTGAGAAATGGACAGTAACACTTTTATAACCCTACCCTGTGTTGCTATTATATTACACAAATCATAATGTCTGCAAAATACTTTCAAATCTGAAAACACTATGTAAATGTTATTGTTAACGAAAAGAATAGTTGCTTAACATGTGTAGGCCCTTTATATATTTTAAATGTAGAGAAATAAGGCCTTTTTCTTTTGTATTTATATCTAAAATTTAATAAATAGATAAAGAACAAGCAAGTTTCTAGGAAGGGAAACATTTTCTTAAGTCTCTATTTTCTTCATGTATATCATTGCAGAGCTTAGGTGAAATAATCCATTTAGTGAAAGGATAGGCAGTAAACATTCTTAACTACTCTGGAACTAATATCATAAGGAAGGGAATATTTAATAAAGCATAAAAATTATTAAAATGTACTTTATCCACACATACATTCTTGATGATAATTTTTCTTAATTTCTTCACAGACTATATTAAAAGAACTTGGTCATAGCAAAATTCAGCTGGAGACTACAGCCTTTGATATCCAGTTCTTCATTTCTGAATATGCCCAAGATCTCTCTCCTAACCAAAGCAAGCAGCTGTTGAGGCTTTTAAATACAACTCAAAAGTGTTTTCATGATGTACAGGAATCAATAACTACCCAAATGGAAATTTTAGAGACTCATTTGCATATAGAACAAGATCGCAATGATCAGAAGGTTTGCTTTTCTATGTGGAGTTTGTCTTTTCTATTTCAAGATTCTAAGCATGACATTTTTAATGTGGATAACTGTGAATTATTTAATATTAGGGGGAAAAGTGCTATGAAGCTACTGATCCATTGTTTATAAATGAACGTTTATTGGAAATTGGAAATGTGATGCTTGCCATCGTGACAATATTAATACATTTGTGATTGATTTATATGCCAATAACTTTCCATGGTTCCCAGAAATTGCCTTCTCTAGTTGATGGTTCATTTTGGAAAAAGTGGCAATTATTTATGTATACTTATAGATATGAAGTATTATGTTTGCCATATCACTGGGCAACATTTCCTTAAAACTGGAGAATCCTTTTTCCTGGATTAAAAAAAATGAACACATTTGGTATATATAGTGGGAAAGGATTAGAACCTTATATATTTATCGATTAAATATGGTGCTACATAACATGGCCACCAATTTATACTAGAATACCACAATGAAGATTATGTTATAGAAAACCGGAACAAATAAAAACTTTAAACTAGGAAATTAGAAAGTGAGGGAGTAAAAATGTTGCATTTGGTGTCCCTTTCCTTCTTGCTTAAAACATACATTTTCTCTACCAAATATGCTAACAACCAAATCACAACTAACTTCTGTTTTGATGTCCTTTTGCAGAATTAATAGTGTGTATCGCAGGTTTCAAGAGCTTAAGAAAATTGGATGTTTTCCTCCTGTTGGTCAGAAGTTCCATCTCTCATACATATGCATGGCCAGTATTCTGTTGGGCAGTTCCATCCAAACATGATTCCTTTACTTACAGCATATGTGAGATGTATCCATAACTTCTATATTCATCTTGCTCCAACTGTATTCCACTGCTATCATGTTTACAGCATACTTTAAAAAGCTTCTCTGTAGGAACTTTATAAGACTGTGTTTTATGAAGGAGGTGTTTGTTTATATTTTTGTCACTATACATTTAACAAGTTTTGGTTCTGCTCTGCTGTAGATTGTAGCAGAACGGCAGCAGGAGTATAAGGAAAAGCTTCAGGGAATATGTGATCTCCTCACCCAGACAGAAAACCGGTTGATTGGTCACCAAGAAGCTATTGTGATTGGAGATAGCAAGGATGAATTAAAGCTCTACCAAACTAAACAAGAGGTAAAAATCTTGCTTTATTTTTTTAGCTGTAGGGCCCTCATTGACATGGTTGGTTTTGTCCCATTAATTGCAAAGCAGAAAGGTGGGACTCATGTATTTGTTAGTGCTGCTGAACAGCTGTTTTGGTTTTTAATGTGAGGGTGAAGGTAAAGGAAAATTGCATGAGTCATGGAACAGTCTGAGTGGTTAGAGTTGTTTTAAGGCATTGTTTTTCATCTTATATAGGATCTTTGAATATTCAGTTTGGGATTGGGTACAAGAAAGCAGGCATGATATAGAAAGTACCTATTCCATGAAATAAAATTTTAGTTCAGTTGGAATCCAAATTACTAACTGATAGTGGCTTGAGGATTTTTTTTGACACATATATTTCTTATCTTATCACCCCTTTTATTGCCCAATCACTTCTTCTATATATTTTATCTTAATTTCATTCTCTTTAATTTATATCAAGTTTAAATGGCCTTTGTGGGGGCAATGCAGGAAAAAAAAAGAATTCTAGTATAGATTAATATACTGACTTTTGGAAAGAACTATATACATACTTAATAACCTTAGATAAGAGCTTGAAAAATAATTCAATTGAGAACCAAATACTCAAGCCACAAACTATTATCCTTATTCTAATATGTATATATACATATATATATATATGTATATATATATATATATATGTATATATATATATATATATATATATATATATATATATATATATATATATATATATTGCTGAGGCAATTGGGGTTAAGTGACTTGCCTAGGGTCACACAGCTAGGAAGTGTTAAGTATCTGAGACCAGATTTGAATTCAGGTCCTCCTGATTTCAGGGCTGGTGCTCCATCCACTGCACCATCTAGCTGCCCCTTTTAAAATCTAATTTGTAACATTCCTGCATCAATCTCTTTAATAAATTGATCCTTTCTCTTATATCAGTTATCAATAATGAACTCTTTTGCGAGCTGACATTTTATTTTTCTTTGATTCGTTTGCCAAAAAAAAAAAAAAAAAAAGAAAGAAAGAAAGAAAGAAAGAAAGAAAGAAAAAAAGAAAAGGAAAAAAAAAGCCCCCAAAAGTAAATCATTGAGTTTTATTCCAGGCATTACAAGAAATAAATTTAGAGGTCTACTAGCTGATCTTCCACATAATGTAGAAATCCTTTTGGCAATATTCCCTGCTAATGACCATCTAACCTTTGCTTGATAGTTCTAGTGACATAGAATTAAACATCTCACAAGGTGTCTGGTCTATTGCTACATGTTTTTGATTTAAAAATTGTACTTTATATTTAACCTCAAAACTCTACTTTGTGACTTCTATTAATAAATTCAAGTACTTTGCATACTTAAAAAAATTTAAAGAATATTTTGTTGGTTGGTTGGTTGGTTGGTTCTAGAGTGTCTCATCACACTTAAAGCTAAAACTAGAAATGTTTTGTTTTGTTATTGGTGTTCTTTTGATGGAGGAGAAGTAATAAGGGAATGTATGTGGTATGACCAATGGTACAGAGGACATTGTGAACACAGGTATAGTAATACTTGAAGATGGTGTAGTTTGACTCTCATGCCTGTGGGAGCTAGGGGGAAGGTAGGCCCAGGAAAAGGGACACCATGGCATTGGGATCTGGAGATGACAAATAAAGCTGATGGAAGCCTTGTGAGGTAAAATTAGGGAATTATTGTTGAGAGGGGAAAATTATCTTCCTTCCCTGGATCCCCTACTCATATTAAATTGGCACTATCAGGACAAAGCCACATTTGCTCCATATTACTTATAGCTCTGATCACTCTCTTATTAACCAAGATCTGAGCTTATTCAGAAGCCCTTCTGTTTATTAAAGTCTCCTGTTTGCTATGCCCAAACTACTTGTTTCTTTTTTGTTGAACATTTATATGTTCTTTAATGTTCTGAGATTCTACCCACTCTATGAAACTTTCTTCATCTTTTTTTAGACAATGGTTCTTTTCACCCCACTCCCAACTTCAGCATTTTGTTTTGTAATTCTCTCATGCACTTTCAATATAATATATATTATGATTATACACATTTGTGTTGTCATATCTCCCTGATAGATTGTGAGCTCTGAAAGAAACATTGTATTCTATTTAAATATTCCATTTTCCCAATTCCTAGCACAGGGCTGATGTGCCACAGTTGGTTAATATGTGTTTGTTGTATAGGCATTGATTTAATCCTTTTACCTTTTTTATATTCATCCTATTATTTTCATAACAAGGAGCTACAGAAGGAGATGCAGAAAAGTGCACAGGCATTGACAGAGAAAGTGAACAACACTGAGAAGTTCCTGATGGAAAATGGAGAAAAACTATCACAAGAAGATAAAGCGCTAATTGAACAGAAACTCAGGGAAGCTAAGATGAAGTGTGAGCAACTAAACCAGAAGGCTGAACAGTCGAAAAAGGAACTAGATAAGGCAGTAACTACAGCAATTAAGCAGGAAACTGAAAAGGTATTTATGTAAATACATATAATATCTGTTATTGATTAGAAAGTATAACACTAAAAGAAGTGTCTTCTCACTGATTTTGTGGAAAGGTGTTTATTTAGAGGTCAGAGGAAAAGGTAGGAATTCTGGATTTTAGGAAAGATGAGATAAAAAGTCTGATGAGGACAGGGCCTCCGTGCTAATTTTCTCCCATTTATTTTATGAAATGAATGTAATGAGAACGGAGTTGTGAGATGTCACATTTTGACATATTTTTACCTTTTAGGAAAAAAAATTATTGTAAAGGACCAAGATTTTACGATACATTTTTTAAGTTTTTATTTTATATTTTTGTTTTTAGTTCCAAATGCTCTCCTTCCCTCTAACTCCTCCTTTACCAATTGAGAAGACAAGAACTACAATACCCAATATATATGTGAGATCATGTAAAACTTAGTTCCAAAAGTTACAAACTATCTGGAGATGGATAGGATTTTACATCATGAGTCCTTTGGACTCATTTGGAGTCATGAGTCATTCGGATTCTATTATGTAGATAAGATGTATTATTTGAACAAATATCAAAATAACTAGCTTCTAAAAAATAAGACCATAGTTGCAATATATACTCGTTAGTCATTAGATGTAGGGGTTAAAACATTATGTTTGCAACTTTAAATTTTACTTTAAACTTTAAATATTGAATGACTCAGAGTGATGATTTGAAACATACAATTCTATCTCCTAATTTTTTTTTGCTCAGGTTGCAGCAGTGGCACAGCTGGAAGAGAGCAAAAACAAAATAGAAGATCTTTTGGATTGGTTATCAAATGTAGATAAGGAAGGAGAAAGGGCAGGAAAGAAATCTCACCAGATTGAACAAAATGGAACTCATTTTCAAGAAGGTGACCTCAATTCTGTGATTGGAGAGGAAGATGAAGTAAATGGTAATTTGATGGAAATGGATGTTGATGGACAAGTAAGAACCACAGAGAAAAATCTGAACCAACAATACCAGAAAGTAAAGGTATATATATATATATATATGCATCTATATGTATATATATGTGAATACTGATAGTCAAATGTATATCTTAATTGAAATCAGTAGTATCAGGCTTATTACAGTATATGCCATTTTTACAGAAACCATAGACTTAATTTTTATATGAAATTATATATATACACACACATATAATATATAAAATTTTTGTTTGTATGTGTGTATGTACAATTGCAGCAAGGTGTAATGCCTGAGTTAAAATCCAGACTTAGACATTTACTAATTGTATAATCCTGGGGAAATCATAACCCTGTTTGCCTCAGTTTTCCTTACCTATAAAATGAGCTGCTTAAGGAAATGGCAAACCACTCTAGTATCTCTGCCAAGAAAACCCCAAAATGAAGTCATGTGTATACACATATAGTGTATGTATATACATACATACATACATACACACGTATACATATATACATGCATACAATATATGTATACATACATAAAAACACACAGAAATAAAAACATACATATATACATACACACATATATAAATTTAAATTTGCAATGGGGTGATTGCATTTATATAATAGACTCTCATGTGAGGAAATTCTCTTACCTAGTATAGATTGGCACCCTTTCTGCAATCTGTTTTAAAGAGTTGCCTAGAGTAGTAGTCTCAAATAGGGCCTCTGAAAGCCACATATTGCCTTAGAAAACTACACATTAACCACAAATTATCTATTGTTATTTTATTAAAAACATTTCCCAATTAAATTTTAATCCAGTTCCTGCCATATTTAGGGAATTTTGGGGGGTGAGGGCCATGAATTTGACACCTCTGACTTAGAGCCATGACAAGTTAAGTTCTTTGAGAATGATCACAGTCTATATCAAGATTGGGACTCTACAAATTCTCCTGGTTTTGAGGCTACCTCTTTATGCATTACATCATAGTATTTCTTTGTGATGTTGCTGTATGAACGGATTCATTCATTCTTTCTTCATCAGTGCAGTTTGACATTCACTCTTGCACTCCTATGTCATCTCATGATATTAGCTATCCATTTTCCCAAACAAGAAATAATATGGAAAATAGAGTAACTTCCAAAATTTGAAGGCATTATTATAAGAATGATCGAAAAGAAAGGGGACATTAGCTAAAGATCAAAGACTAGCCTTTCAATATTAGATGTGCCATTAAATTATTTACATGACTCTGGTCAAGTCATTGAATCTCTATTATGGTTTCCTTGTGTACAAAATGAAGATAGTGATATTTCAACCACACACTTCAAAGTAGTCTTAAGATAAAAATAAGGTAATACATGTAAATAAATGTAAGGTAATACATCAGATTGAAAAATTAAAGAGCTAGTTATGAATATATTTTATTATTCTTTCTGTGAAAAATAGTTAAGTACAATGTAAGAAATCTAATTTAAGGCCACATGATCTTGGCACCCTTCTTGGATCTCAGTTTCCTTATCTGAAAAACAAGGATATTGGACTTGAGGATTTTCTAGAATTCCTTCTGGTTCTATATCTATTATCCTGAGGTTCCATGGCTTTTTAAAACTATCTGATATTTTTCTGTGATTGAATCAATGAAGAAGCAGTACTAGCTCTGGAGTCAGTGGACCTGAGTTCAAATCATCACTCTACTACTTCCTGTCTCTATGACACTGGACAAACTTCCATAAGTTTGCTCATCTGTAAAATTAACTGGTCAGATTACATGGTTTCTTTCTGTTCTAGATTTATGATCCTATGACTTTACCTCATGATTCTTTAGGTCATAGATTGACAACTAAAAGGACCATTCACGTCATCTAGTCTAGTTTCCTCTCAGAAATGAGAATGTTGAGATCTAAAGATAGTAATTGACTTGTTCATGGTCAAATAGCTAAGAAGTTGAAGAGCCAGGATACAGATGCAGAGAACCAAAATCAAACCCATTTTCTTGCCCTCCAAAAACATATCCTTCTTCCAAATTTATTTACTTTGAAATGACCATCCTTATAGTTATTCAGATTCGTAACGTCAGCATTTTCCTTGTCTCATCACTGTTTCTTACTTCACCATATCCAATGACTTTTTCTAACTTCACAGCATCTCTTGTTTGAATCCTTCCTACTTAAATAGCTCCTATCCAAGTTTAGACCTGAATCATGTTTATCTGGATTATTAAAATAGCTTTCTAATTGGTCTCCCTTCCTCAAATCTCTTCATGTTCCCATCTATCTTCCACATAGTTGCTATAATTATTTTCCTAAAGTACAGCCTGATTACATCTTTCCCCTAAATCAGTGGCTTCCTATTGTTTTTGAAGTTAAATATAAATTCCTCTGTATGGTTAGGAAAGATCTTCAAAATCTTGCCTCAGTCTATCTTTCTAGTCTTCCTGCATCAGTACTCCCAAGAATGATGGACTTTTTTTTTTTTTTTTTGCTGCTTCTTACACATGATATTCCTGCTTCAGTCTCCATTCTTTTATACAGGCTGTCCTCCAGCAGAGGGAAGAGAATGTACATTCTCTTTCTCTTAATCTCTCAGATTTCATGCTTTCCTTACTATGTTCACGTGCTGCCTTCTACATGAAGCTTTCTCTGATTTCTCCCTTCCCCTTCCCCAATCAGAGTCTCTTCTTGCCGTGCATCACTGGGTTTGATTAATAGGGAATTCTGTTCATATGTTGCATCCAAATTCTGTTCATATCTTGCATCCGAACCTCTTTTTTTTTTGCTACCAAACAATGAATGTTCCACTAGAGCAGACACTGAGACTCAAACCAAACCAAAATTCTTCTCAAGAAAAACCTTCTACACAAAACTTTTACTTGATACAGTTGTGCAGTATGTTATGCAGAACTTCCAGCAGTATCTCTCAGATGTAGCTTCTTAGTATTTTATCTTCTACTGAGGTTCTTGTAGATGCTTCTCTTGTTTTCCTCTCTCCACTTTCTCTCAGTCTATCTTGCCACTCTCCTTAAAGTTCCTGTTTGACCCATCTCATCATGATTCTGTAGTTGTTTCTATTGCCTTCCCCTCAGATCTCAGCAGGCATTGTCTCAGCATAGTCTCAGGTTGTTCCTCTGGTAAAGCTAATCCTTGAGAGCAAGGACTGGGATGTGTGTGTGTGTGTGTGTGTGTGTGTGTGTGTGTGTGTGTGTGTACATTTGTGTATGCATGCATGTGTATACACACTGGTATGGAGATTCATATTCATTATGTCTACTGCCAACACAGTGCCAAAGAAAGGACCTGGTCTTCTCTTATTCCCTTGTACTAGTTCTGCTAAGCTCCATGATCATAGAAAAATGTCCATCCATTAAACTCAATCCACTAATCTTCCAATTCTCCTTTAAAGCCCATGGACAACTTTGCAGTTTCATTCCTCCCAGTTTTTCATGCCTTGTTATAAACATAGGTCAGAGAAGCCAAATGTAATTCTAGCTCTCTTTCTGCTTACGTCCATGATAGGGGAATTGACAAGGACATTAAATAAATCCTAATTTCTTAAACTATGTGTTGTAACCCCATATGGGGTCTTGTAACTGAATGTGGGGGTCATGAAGTTATCATTTATTATCACCAAATGTTTGATTTGTATTTCTATTTCATATTCCCATATGACCAGGGTTATGTAAAAATCTATTAGCTGAAACAGTGTCACAAGTGGAAAAATTTTAAGAAACTCTGACTTAGAGAAATCTTACCTAGATGGAGAGGAGTAAAATTTTATGCTCTCACTATGTATTAGTTTTATAATAGTGTTAAACTTGGTCTGGAAATGATATTCTTACTCACTATAAAAAGAATTGCTAAACATTTTTGTACAAATAGGTTTTTATTCTTTTTTTTTTTTTTGAAATTTTTTTTGTCTCTTTGGGATACAAACTAGTTATTACAAATACAGTTATCACATATACATATTATATGTATATTACATATAAAATACACATATGTAATATGTATATTACATATACAGATGTATTGCTGGATCAATTATTATGCTTTTTGATAGCCCTTTTGGCATAGTTTTAAATTGCTCTCCAGAGTAGTTGGATCAGTCATAACTCTGCCAACTGCTTTTGTGTCCTCATTTTTTTGTTCCCCTTCAACATTTAGCATTTTTCTTTTTTCTTTTTTTTTTTTTTTGGCCACATTATCCAATCTGATAGGTATGAATTGGTACCCAGAGCTGTTTCAATTTACATTTCTCTAATCATTAGTGATTTAGAACATTTTTTTGATTTGTCTGAAAAATGTTTATTCCTGACCCAAGACCACTTATCAATTTCATAATGATTTATATTCTTATAAATTTGACTCAGTTCTCTATATAGTTGAGAAATGAGGGTTTTATCAGAGGTACTTGCTGTTCAGTTTTCCTTATTTTCTACTTTCCTTCTAATTTTGGTTAAATTGATTTTATTTGTGCAAAAACTTTAAAATTTTTATGTAATTAAGGTTGTACATTTTATATTTCATAATGTTCTTTATATCTTGTTTATTCCTAAATTATTCATATTTTCATATATCTGAAAGGTAAATTGTTCTGTGTTCTCCTAATTTGCTTGTGATTTTGACCATTATGTCTAAATCATGTAACCATATGTATGGTGTAAGATGTAGGTCTATATTTAATTTCTGCTATACTCCTTGAGTTTTTGTCCCAGAATCTTGCATCTTTGGTTTTATCAAACACTAAATGATTATGGTCTACTGTTCCCATTTTAAAGGTGAAGAAACTGATGCTGAGGAAGTTAAATGATTTATAAAGGGTTAAATAGCAAGTGTCTGAGGGAACATCTGAATTTGAGTCTTTCTGTCTTTCAATCTGTAGTACTCTTTCCATTTTAATGGAATATTTCACTCTCTAAATATTTGGAGAATTTGAAAATGGTAATTATTTTGGGTACAAATCTGTGCAATTTCACCTTCAGGATGCTAGTTTTGAAGCAAACTTATATTTTCATGTTTTCTTCTAGGCACAGCATGAGAAGATTGTTGCTCAGCACCAGGCAGTTATTATAGCTACTCAGTCTGCAAAAGCTTTACTTGAGAAACAGGGTCATTACCTGTCTTCAGAAGAAAAAGAGAAACTAGAAAGGAACTTGAAAGAATTAAAGACTCAATATGAGACAGCCCTAGCAGAGTCAGAGAAGAAAGTAAAATTGACCAACTCTCTACAAGAAGAATTAGAAAAGTTTGACACAGACTACAGTGAGTTTGACAGTTGGTTACAACAGTCAGAGCAAGAACTTGAGAACTTAGAAGCTGGTGCTGATGACTTCAGTGGAATAATAACCAAGCTAAAGAGACAGAAGAGTTTTTCAGAAGATGTCATTTCTCACAAAGGTGACTTAAGGTATATTACAATTTCTGGACACCGGGTCTTAGAGGCTGCTAAATCTTGCAGTAAAAGAGATGGTGGCAAAGGCGACAAAGATAATTTTGACACTTCTGCAACATATAAGGAAGTACAAGGGAAATTGGATCTTGCCAGTGAGCGTTTTAAATCTCTCTATGCTAAGGTAATTTTCTCTCTTAATTCTGGGAGATAAATTTCAGTGGTGGTGGGGATATATAATATTTTAATTTATTATATTTTCTCTCTTAATTCTGGGAGATAGTTTTGGGGGTAGGGAAATATATTTTATATAATACATTTATTTATTATATAATTAAAGCATATTTGGCTTTCATTACCAGAGTTAAAGAAGCCCCAAATTTAAAGTGGAAAAAAAAAAGACAATTTTTTTACTCTAGACTTTCTTTCATCTTTCCTTTCTTCTGATTTGTATATGAAACTCATGAAGAAAATGATGTTTATAATAAATTTTAATCAATATATTTGCTTTTAAATCATCTACATTTCTTAACATATCTACCCCACAGTTACTTATCCTCATAGCAGTTAAAAAAAAAAAAAAGATGAAAAAAAAAAAGTTCAGCAAAAGTAACAATATAAAAAAAATCCAACATCATATTTAGTGTTTCACATATGTATTTCTTTATTAAAGGATGTGTGTTCGGGTAAAGACATTATATCTCTTCTCTGGAACCAAATTTGGCTATTATAATTTCACAGCTTTCAATTTAAATTATTTTGATAGTCTTAGTTTTAGAAATTTTCTTGGTTCTATTTACTTTGCATAAGTTCATAAATGTCTTTCCATATGTGTCTATATTTATCTGTCATATGTTTTTAAAATACATTAATATTTTATCAATTCATATATTATTACTTGTTAAGCCACTCTTCAGATAATAGAAAGCAACTTGTGTTTCTAGTTCTTTGCTGTTACAAAAAATTGCTATTTTAAATATTTTAATGCATATTGGGCCTTTCTGTCATTGACCTTCTTACAGTTATGCATAGTAATAGAATGTCTGAGTCAGAAAATATGAACTTTTTAATTACTCACTTTGCATGATTCCAAATTGCTTTCCAAAATTGTTGAGTCCATAGGTACATTTTTATATTTCTATTTGCACAATTCCTCCTAGGCTGATTTTTCTATTTGACCATTTTCTTGATGTCTATGAAATCTTAGAATTGTTTTTGATTGGCAGAAAACTAGAACTTAAATGTTCATGTGTGTGTGTGTGTGTGTGTGTGTGTGTGTGTGATTTCCAAGATGTGACAAAGCAGCCTAGGTTTCCTTTAGTACTAATCTATACCTGGGTTAGTACTTGGCCACTAGGGGGAGACTACGCATCAGTTGTAAGCAGAAAGAACATTTCCCCACCCCCCCATCTTATCCCATCTCTGATACCTCTTTAACTTGTGAAAGTGATTGTGAATTATCTCTCCAAACAGTTTCTCTTGTAAATATGTTCACTCAGTATAAATGTTTTAGCACCTAATGAATTGGGGACTATTTTAGTCTTTATTATCTTTTTTGACAGGGAGAGAGATCTCATTTTTCAAACAATTTAGGAAATGTTTTAAGTTGCTTTAGAATTCTTACCAAGGCCAGATTAATTTAGCCAAGTCAAATAAAACACTAGTCCCCTCTTCTCCATTTGCTTGACTTCTAGGGTCTTTGCTTTTCCCATGAGCATTCCCCTATAGAAAAATAACAATAGTAATAGTAGGACTGTAGGCTTTTGCCATTTTAATAATAAAAAAGCCTGAGTGGGTGGAGGTAGGCTTAGAAAAAAACAAAATAGTTACTGTATTCCTATTCAGAACAGCAAAATTATGCCTCCTACAAAATTTCTTTTCTAGGTTAAAACCATAAAATCAGGAATTTTAGAGGTAGGAGTCAAACCCTCTCATCTTATGAAGAAAATGAGTTGAAAGATGTTTTTAGAGTTTGTAAAGATAGGTCAGTTATTTAGCTAATACTAAATTTTTAATGAGGGATATTTTATCGTGTGTCTTTCGTAAAATGATATATTGTTTAATCTCTTTCACAGCAAGCAATTTAAAAAACACAATAAATTCTGTTTATTTTCTATCAGTTGTATTATTATAGCATGTTGAGAATGTACAAATGCTAAGCAATTTCTATTTCACCTTTTCTTATTCTATATATAACTCTTGTATGTTTTTAACTGGAATTGTATTATTAGTGCAGGGTATCCTCGTGATGAATTTCTATACTAAACAGATTATCATACCTTCTTTCCATTTCTTAGGGAATAACCTAATATGTAACCTTTCTTATTTTTTTCCCTAGAAGAGAGAGTAGTCATTCATTTAAGCTTCCCTGCCAGAAGTATAAAGATGTCTTTTATCCAATTAGTATGCTGAACCAGTAGTGCATAAGGACTTAGTTAGAATGGCCTTTGGATGTTTAGATTTGAGCCTCAATTTTACATATATATATATACAGTTTCTATCTTTTAATAGAATTTCCTAAATAGAGGAAAGAAATAAGGGAATATTATCAATTCTCCAATTCAAATTATATTTTCCCTCAACTGCCACATTGGAATATTCTCTAGTTTCTCTCTTTATCTTATAAAGATTCCTTCTGGGCTTCTTTTGTGACTTTCTCTTTGATGTCCCTCTGCTGCTAACCAAAACTGGAGTAGTTTTTCATATCTTCTCAGGGCTCTTTGTGACATTTTTCTGGTAGTATCTTCTCAAAATATCCATTAGTAAGAATTTTCTGTTGACCACAAGTGGAGATCTACTCTCCCTAGATGTTTTAGGGTAACCCTAAGGAATTTCTCTTGTGATTTGGCTATTATTTACCTGATCTCAGCAGAGCTAATTGCTCTGCTAGCAAAACAATAGACTCAACATTTACCCTTAGTACTATAGCTCAATAGTCACTTTTGAGGAAAAAACATGCTTTCTAACTTTTAATTCCCCCCCCCCCCAGATCCAGAAACATGAAAGTTACCAAAAAACCCCAAAAAAACAAAAAAACAAAAAACAAAAAACCGAATTTATTAATTTAGTATTTCCCCAGCTGCATTCAAAACAATTTCTTTATATTTGTTTTTAAGATTTTTTCATTTTCTCTTTCTCTTATTCCCACCTACAATTAAGAAACTACATGTGAAGTTATACAAAACATTTCCATAAAAGTCAAGTTATGAAACAAAACATAGATCTCCCACTGTAATGAAAATAAAAACTCTCAAGAAAAATTGTTAAAAATTAGAGATAAGAGAGAAAATGCTTTGATCTCTATTCAGAGACAATCAGTTCCTTCTCTGGTTATACATATGATTTTTCATCATAAGTCCTTCAGAGTAGTTGTAGATGATTGTACTACTCAGAATAACAAAGTCATTTATAGCTGGTCATCCCAGAACATTGTTTTTATTTCATATATAATATATTTCACTTTGTTCATGGAGGAATTTCTAGGTTTTTTTTTTTACCTGAGAGCATCCTACTCATCATTTCCCAGAGAAAAATAATATTCCATCAGAGAAATTTGCTTCAATTTTTTTGTTTTACTATTACTATTGCTAATTGTATTTTCCATCATTTATTCTCATTTTCCTTTCAATCTGTCCCTTCTCAAAAGTGTTTTGCTACTGACCACTCCCTTCCCCATTATGCCCTCTCTTTTACCACTCCCCCAACTTCTCATATCCCATTACTCTCCTATTTTCCTGTAATGTAAAATAAATTTCTGTACCCCTATTGAGTATGTATGTTATCTCTTATGTGAGCCAATTCTGATGAGAATAAGGTTCACTCACTTTGTCTTCCTCCTCCTCCTCCCCTCCATTGTAAAAGCCTTTTCTTGTCTTTTTTTAAGGCAGATAATTTACACCATCCCATTTCTCCTTTTCTTTTTCTCCCAGTATATTCCTCTCTCACCCCTTAATTTCATCATTTTAAAAAGAAAAGATGTTATCTTTTCATATTCAAGTCACATCTGTGCCCTTTGTTTATATATACTCCTTCTAATTGTCATAAAAATGAGAACTAGATAATGAGTTACAAGTATCATTTTCCCATGTAGAAATATAAACTTATACTAAGTCCCTTATGATATCACTTTCCTGATTATCTCCTTATTTTACTCCAGAGTCCTGTAATTGAAAATAAAATTTTACATTCAGCCCTGGTCTTTTCATCTCAAATGCTTGAAAATTCTTTATTCCATTGAATGACCACCTTTTCCTCTGAAGGATTATACTCAGTTTTGCTGGGTAGGTGATTCTTGGTTGCAATTCTAGCTCTATTGCTTTCTGGAATATCATATTCCAAGCTCTCTGGTCCTTTAATGAGCAGCTTCTAAATCTTGTGTTATCCAGACTGTGGCTCCACTATACTTGAATTGTTTTTTTCTGGATGCTTGCAATATTTTCTCCTTACCTGGGGTATTCCTTGGAGTTTTTATTTTGGGATCTCTTTTAGGAGGTGATTGGTGAATTCTTTCAATTTCTTTTTTTACTCTCTGGTTCTACAATATCAGGACAGTTTTCCTTGATAATTTCTTGGAAGATGATGTCCATGTTCTTTTTTTGATCATGACTTTTATGTACATCATTAATTTTTACATTATCTCTCCTAGATCTGTTTTCTAGGTCAGTTGTTTTTTCAATGAGATATTTCACATTTTTTCAATTTTTTTTCATTTTTGGGGAGTTTTATTTCATGTATCTTGATTTCTTATAAAGTCATTAGTTTTCATTAGCTCAATTCCTTTAAAACTTTTTTTTTCCCCTGCTCATTTTCCTAGCCTATTTTTCAACTTTTAACTCTTTGTTAGAGTGGGGCTCTGTTTACACTGTCCCAAACTTCAGGGGTTTTTCAGCTGTTTTCAGAGATCCTTCTAAAAATTTGACCACAAATCACTCTTTTCTGCCCTGGAGCTGTTAGGTGTGTTCCTGCCCCGTTTTAGCTGTAAGATCTAGTGTGCTGTTCTGTTCCAGACTTTGGCTCCACTGACCCAGGCTGTGCTAGGACTGCACATCAGACCCACAGCCCATTGCCACAGACTCCCTCTGCTAACCTCCCTAGTCCTCTGCTGACCTTCCAGGTCCTATTTGGTGTCTCTGGGCTGAGAGGTCTAGAAGTCCCCAGTACTTCCCTTGATTCAGATGTTGGGCTGGGCAGGGCTAATGCTGGGTTCAGGGATGTCGTCCTTGGGTGCCCTGTACTAGGACTGCAAGTTGGATTCCCATCTTGATGTCACAGACCTTTTTTTTTTGAGCTTCTAAATTGCCTTCGGCCATCTTTTTGAGTGTTCTAATGCTCTAAAATTCATTTAGAGTCATTATTTAAAGGGATTTGGAGCAGTTTAGGGGAGAATTTGGGCAAGTTCCTGCCTTTACTCTGCCATCTATGCTCCACCTCAACATGGAAGTTTCTAGTATAGATTTCACTCATGTAGAATAAATAAAAATATGGAGGTCTCTTTTAATTTTAATACCAGGATGAGTATCTTTCATTCAATAGACTATACATACTTGTTATGTTTCTGGAAAGCAACTCAATCATTAGCCAGTTTCCATTATTAACTACTAGTTTACAGTTATTCAAGTCACTTAAGATATTAACTACCTGCCCTAGTTTGTCAAATACTGATGTGAAACCTCTCTTTAGTAATTCTTAAAGATATTTATGTCTTAGGGCTAAGTTATATATATGTGAAAACATTGCTAAGCTTTGGTTTCTCTGATTATAGTGATTTTATCATGTGTAGTGAACTGTCATTTAGGTCTTGCTTAGCTTCCCTTATTATCTTGGTGACTGAGAGTAACTACAAACATCAAAAAGTATTAACAGAAAATAGTTATTTTTCCCTAGTCCTTAGGCCTTTTCCCTGAAGCTCACTGATGTTTAAAATTTAGGTGTGTTTTTGAATGGGTAAAAACCATAACTGTCTCTTTTCATGCTTCGACTTGTTGGAAGAAGAATTGAGTATAACTGAAACTAAAGAAAGTTAAGTCATGTGGAATGCAATCTTATCTAGGGTGTTTCAATCATTTTGGCTAATTCTTGAGTGAAATTTTTCAAAACTACATTGTCCAAAGTGTACATTTTGAAAGTTGCTTTGGTAAAACTGTCAGCAATGATTCATAAACATTTCCTTCTAATCATTCAGTGCAGTGTCCTTGGAAATAATCTGAAAGACCTGGTAGATAAATATCAGCATTATGAAGATGCTTCTTCTGGACTTCTCTCTGGCCTCCAGTCCTATGAGACAACAGCAAATAAACACTTATTGGAACCCATTGCCACGGATCCAAAAAACCTCCAGCGCCAACTAGAAGAAACTAAGGTAAAAGAAGCAAGCATAGAAGAAAGGAAGCGAAGGAAATAAATAAAAGAAAAATAGCCATTCCTTTCTATGAATTCATAAACATGGAGGTTATTTTGTTTCTGAGTCCTACAATAATTTACATGTTCAGCCTGATATTACTGAGGATAATACAATAGCTACAGGAAGACAAAATGTCAGAGCAGAAAGGTCAAGGAAGATGAAGACTTAATAAGGGTTATTTGCTGGGAGATAGTAGATGGAAGGAACTGTCTTTGAATGATAGGGACCAAAGTTGTGGGATTGAGGAGTGAATGAAAAAATGGTGAGGAAATGAAGTAAATAAGTATAGATTACTCAAGGGCATTTAAAAGAATGAAGGAGACCTGAACATGTTTGCATACTGATAAGCAGCAGCTAGTAGAGAGGAAATATTTCTGTGGGGCAAGACTAAGACAGGAATAAATCACAAAACTTGTGACTCAGCTAATTTATCTATGCACTATCAGATTTCCTGGGATTTTGAAACTTCATTGAGGAAATTTCAGTTCAGAAGACCAGAGGAATCTCCACTGGAATCTCTAGGGACATTTTCTGAAGATGTAGAAGAAGCTAGGAAAGGCACATGAAGTTTTCTTTTGTATCATTAATAGCTTGTCCATTGGAAAGGATCATGACTGCTCTTTAATTAAAACAAACAAACAAAGATATTTAAAATATCTTTAAGCATACATAAAATAGGTTAAAAATGTAAAATCAGTAGATGCTACTAACTTGTAAATCAGAAACCAGAAAATCAAGATTAAAATATAAGAACATGTGAAGAAATGCAAATTTGTGGGAACACCCATTTTGAAAATAGATTTGGGATTTTGTTGTTGTATGATTTTAGTTGTGTTCATTCAACTCTTTGTAAACCCATTTGGGGTTTCCTTAGCAGAGATACTAGAATAGTCTGTTATTTCCTTCTTTTTACAGAGGAGGAAACTTAAGCAGGTTGCTCCATAGATGCCCGATAGATTTGGAATTAGAGAATCAGTTTCAGGGAAAAGTACACAAACCAAGATGGAAACAAAGATATCATTTTGAATAAAGGAGAAAGGGGGATGCATCATCAGTAGTAATCCATATGGTAGGTGATAGGTTCAGGCTTCAAACAGTCACAGTGAGGACTGATATGTACCACTGATCATCTTGAGAAGTGATGGTCAAGAGACCCTGCCATTATGTCTATCACCAAGGTCAAAGCAGGATCAGGAACAAAACTGACTGGATATTGACCCAAAAGCAGCGTTAAGTAGAGCTCAGTATCAAGTATATATCTTGTCTATCAACAGGATTAATCCTATAGTTCAGAGAGAGGTTCTCTTGTATCCACTTTCTGATTTTGTATATTAGCACAGGGAAGGCAGTCAGAGAGCCAGACAAACCATTACAGACATATGAAAGGTCTTATCTGAAAACTTAGCTTCCTAATATTCTGATGGTCCAAATCCTTTACTAGTGGTTCCTTTCCATTTCCTTCTAGTCTAAAAATAAATTTATAATAATGAAAAGTTCCACTTTGCTGAAATAAAATGAAGCCATTGTTTGGTCCTACTAGTGCCATAGAAGTGAAAAATTATCCAATTCCACAGGTTCTTCAAGGACAAATTTCCAGCCACCAGGTTGCTGTAGAGAAACTGAAAAAAACAGCAGAAGTGCTTTTAGACACCAGGGGAGCTTTATTGCCAGACAAGAATGATATACAGAAAACACTGGGTAAGCTATTAACTTCCTCATTTCTTGATCATTAATTCACTTGCTAATGCAGCCAATTAATAACTGTGAGTGATTTTTATCTACCATTACATTATACTCTCTGAAAGTGTCTCTTCCCTCCTTCAGAATGCTGCTTATGTTTGTTCTAGATCTTGCCATCTTTACTCCAGCCTTTACTGCTTACTCAGCAAGCCAGGAACTTGTCTTAGCTGTAATTGCATATTTGGATTTAAATAGATGCTTTCCTCTCTGATAAGATTAGTGAGCTCCAAGAGAATGGAATTCATTACTTTATATCTACTCTCAGCCTAGTGTAGTGGTGTGTATTTATCCAATAATAGTTCCATAAACATTGTTGAGTGAATAAATACGTGTTGTTTTTTTTTAACTTTCTTGTTTCCATAGCTGTGTGAGTGTGTGTGTGTGTGTGTGTGTGTGTGTGTGTGTGTGTGTGTGTGTATGTGGTTTATGGATTCCTAAGCATAAATTAAAACACTTCAATAGCAGATGGTTAAATATGTTCAGAACAAATATAACTTGATATTTTCTATAGCATATTTTCAATAGAAGTTAAGATGGGACTTTGTCTTTGTAAAATTTCTTTGTGAAAAAATATATACTCTCTTGCAATCTTACGTACTTCAAGAAATTGTTCATGGGGCTACAATATTTTAGAGATCCATAGAATCCTATATCTAGGGTTATTTTTGATTTTGTTTTCTTGCATATTTTTCCAGCAAAAAAGAAAAGTTACGAGAGGAAATTTAACTATAAATAAAAATAAATTATAATAAAATAGTTTTAATATAAAAAGTATAAAACTGTATATTATAATTATAATAAGAAATCAACATTATTTAAGCATGTCTTAGTGATAAATATGTCTTTGGATGGTAATAATTTGAGTACTGACTTGCTGACTTGTGTGGTTATATTGTATTTTTCTTTATTCAAAACGTGGTATGGTAACACAGTATTTATTATTTATTTATTATAGCTTTTTATTTACAGGATATATGCATAGGTAATTTTTCAGCATTGACAATTGCAAAACCTTTTGTTCCAACTTTTCCCCTTCTTCCCCCCACCCCTTCCCCCAGATGGCAGATTCATCAATACATGTTAAATATATTAAAGTATAATAAGTTAAATACAATATATGTATACATGTCCAAACAATTATTTTGCTGTACAAAAAGAATCGGATTTTGAAATAGTGTACAATTAGCCTGTGAAGGAAATCAAAAATGCAGGAGGACAAAAATAGAAGGATTGGGAATTCTATGTAGTGGTTCATAGTCATCTCCCAGAGTTCTTTCTCTGGGCTCTATTGGAACTGATTTGGTTCCTCTCATTGTTGAAGAGGGCCACGTCCATCAGAATTGATCATCATATAGTATTGTTGTTGAAGTGTATAATGGTCTCCTGCTCATTTCACTCAGCATCAGTTCATGTAAGTCTCTCTAGGCCTTTCTGAAAACATCCTGTTAGTCATTTTTTACAGAACAATAATATTCCATAATATTCATATACTACAATTTATTCAGCCATTCTCCAGCTGATGGGCATCCACTCAGTTTCCAGTTTCTGGACACTACAAAGAGGGCTGCCACAAACATTCTTGCATATAACAAGTCCTTTTCCCTTCTTTAAAATATCTTTGGGATATAATTCCAGTAGTGACGCTGCTAGATCAAAGGGTATCCACAGTTTGATAACTTTTTTAGCATAGTTCCAAATTGGTAGCACAGTATTTTAATACATTGATTCTTTTTTTCTGGTAAACTTTCATAGAATAATATAAAGACATTCCAAAGACATTTCTGGCTTTCAAAAACAATGACAATAATAAGCACCTAAAACCACTGGAGTTTTGCAGATTCTTTGCTTTAAGAATTGGCATAATGGAGAATGAGGGGTGGTAATTCTAAATTATATTTTATTTCTAAAATTAAAAGCTAGCTCCATTTCTTGACAGAAAATGTTTCTGTTAAAGAATAAGTAAATAAGATCATAATTCTAAAGCTAGAAGAGACCTTGCATATCATCTAATCCAAAGCTTCTTAAACTATGGGTTGTGACCCCATATGAGTCACAGCTGGATTTGGAAGGTCACAAACTTGTGATATATTATCAGTAATTTTTTTTGTATGCCGCTTTTTTATACCTGAAGTCACATAAAAGTTTTTTGGTCAAAAAAGGACCACAATTAGAAAAAGTCTTAAGAAGCTCCAGGATTTCATGTTTTACAAAGATATTCTAAAAGAAAAAATCTTTTACTGAATTACCACAGAGTGGATATCCAGTTATTAAAAATGAAAGAACATGAAGCTAACTTTACACCCTGAAATAATTATGAATTCTCTTGGACAATGACTGATAAATAAAATACTTGATTAGAAACAGTTAACTTGGCTTTTCATGGAGAGAGATGATGAATACATTAAAAGTTTGCCTTTGAACTTTTTAGTAGTCTTAAGATCCATGATGTAATAATATATATTAGTATCGAAATTCTAAGCTCCTTGCTTATGTGAAATCACTATACATATATTTATTTATATTTTTAACATTGCTTTAAGCTCTTATAACTGAGAATACATTTTAATTTATTGCATATGGGTTAACATTTCTCTTGTAACCATTCTTTGCTTCTCATATCTGCTGATAAACATGCAGAAAAATCTGAATGTGTTACTTTATCAAAATCACAATGTACTCTGGGGAATGGGAAGGGGGGGAAATCTGAATAGCAATTCTTTTATTTCTTTATATTTTAGGTGAATTTTTCATGCTTTTCCATTTTTCCTCAAATCCCCTTATGAACATATACATACAATAAATACTTAGCAGTTGAAGAATGTTAAAGTGAACATTTACTAAGGGTAAAAACTTGATAAATCTTGACAACTTTGTTTACTGTTTCTTATAAGCAGTTATCTGTCTGGAATCTTTTTTCCAAACAGTTTTCAATAACTATAATTAATCTGAAGTGATAGATTGAGAATCAATGTTAACTTCAAATGTTTGCTGCTCTGACTTCTAAATAATACCACATTAATTCTGTCATGGGGAAAGGTATCTGTACATTTATTTTACATATTATGAATCAATGACTACAGAGTGCAAATGCAGATTATACAGAGTGTCCCACAATTCTTAGTGAAGTTTTAAGCTTTTATAGTTTAAATTATTATTTTTTTAAGTTTTAAAGGTTAAAATCACACTAAGGTTGTTGGGAATCTTATATTTAGATATGTAGAGAAACTAGTTCTTACAGATTTGTCTTCCATTTTCCATTTTGCAGTTTGACATTGTTTTAGTTTCTATAGTGCTGTATAGGGTTTGTCATTTAACATGTTGCCTTTTCCTTTGAGTTTTAATGTTTGAAATTCTATTCAGCATTTTCCTTATAAAATGAAAAAGACAAAATTTGGTTAAATCTTCTCTTGCTCTTTTTTTTTTTTTTTTGTATCAGATGACATTGTTGGGAGATATGATAATTTGTCTAAGTCTATTAATGAGCGGAATGAAAAACTCCAGATTACCTTAACCCGATCCCTCAGTGTGCAGGATGGTTTAGATGAAATGTTGGATTGGATGGGAAGTGTTGAAAATTCTCTGAAGGAGCAAGGTCAAGTGCCCTTAAACTCTGCTGCTATTCAAGACATCATCAGTAAAAATATGGTAAGTATTATTTTTAAAAAATGAGAATGAGTAAATTTAAGAAGAATCTAAGACAAGCAGGAAAATGGTATCATTAAAACTAAAGGTTGAAAAATATTGATTTAAACACACATATGTGCACTAACACCAAAAAAGGCAAAACTATTTTTTTTGTTAGGGCCATGAACATTTTCATGAATTTTACATAATTTGCAGTAATTACAAGGTGTTCTACCTTGTTTATCTCTGCTCCAACCAGCTGCACTTGGGTCAATCAAATCAACCTTTATGTTGTCTATCCTTTTAAGACTTCTGACCATGGATAATCCCTAACTCCATTGGATACCAGGATTTGTTGAATGGCAGTTTCTTCCCTTGTCTCTCAGTCAATATGCCAGCTGTTCTCTTCTTTCCCTTAAAGAGAGATGTGGGGATGGGTTCCTTAGGGGAAAATTCAGACTTGTAATTCAATCCCAGCTGTTAGTGTTCTGTAGTCTCAGATTATTCAAGCTTGAAATGTTAAGAATGTCAATTTCTTAAGCTCTCTGTGATTTTCTTTGTAAATATGCAATATGTGGTTTGTTTTAGATGCTGGAGCAGGATATTGCTGGTCGCCAGAGCAGTATAAAAGCCATGAATGAAAAAGTGAAAAAATTTATGGATACAACAGATCCATCTACTGCATCCTCTCTGCAAGCTAAAATGAAGGACCTGTCAGTTCGATTTTCTGAAGCCAGTAAAAAACACAAAGAAAAACTTGATAATCTGGAGAAGCTAAAAAACAAAGTAGAATCATTTGAAAAACTTTCAGAAAAACTTCAGTCATTTTTTGAAACAAAAACTCAGGCTCTTATTGAAATGGATGGTCCAGGAAAAGATGTTACTGAATTGTCTCAGTATATTCAAGTAGGTCTTCGGATATCTGATCTCATGGTCATTTAGTGAATTGGAATCATGTACAAGTTTACAAATTCAAAATTTGTGAATAACTATAGTATAGGGTCACATTTTAAGTGCTTTTAGGCCACTTTATAGTCAAAAAAGTCTTTTAAAGGCCTTGCCTTTTCTTGAAATTTCTAATCAAATGAAATAAATATGGCTACTCAGCACCCTATTAATGGCATCCTTGCTTTATAGTTAATGTGCCAAAACTAACAATGTCACAGAATATGAAAAAAACTTATAAAATAAACAAAATATAAATGACATATTTTGATATTTATTTTTAAATAAATTGTCTTATTTATTTGCATATTTATTTTGTATTTATGGATCTTAATGGGGTGAGAGGCAGGATTAATGTCTTTTGAGAAGTATTCTTTGGAACTTAATTTTCCAAGAGTATCTGGAAATATATTATGATATCAATAATGAAATTAATAAATTAAATAATTATTGTCTTATAGGAATCCAGCAATGAAGTTTTAGAATGCAAAAAAGATTTTGAAACTTTGCAAAATCTCCTGAAAGAACTGTCTACTCATGGTTTCCCTGGAGATAAGGCTTTGCTTTTGGAAAAAACAAATACTTTGTCAAAGAAGTTCAAGGAATTGGAGGATTCCATTAAAGAAAAGTACGTGTGATTTTCTCACTTGAAGTTTATTCCTTTTCATTCAAATTGAATGATTTCTGAATCAAATTGAATTTTATATATTTTTGAATCTGTTTAATACTACACAACTTGATGTTTTAATTTTGATTTTCTTTTATTCCATTAAAACTGACAACATTATTTGGAAACTTTTTTTTTTTTTGGTGAGATTCATTACTTCCTATCTATAAATAGTGTAAATTAATCTAGAAGAAATTACTCAAAAAGAATTGCAGAAAAATCCATAACATCTTTTAAGAAGTCATTATTAGTCTCTGAAGCTTTTTGCAAATACATTGTTTCTATTTGCCAGTGTGAAAATGACATTGATATCATTGGTCCATTAGTGACAGTGGGGAGAGCAATAAGTTCATCTAAGAAGTTATTTTAAATTGTGTTTATTTCTTAAAGGTGTTTTTGCAAGCATTATGATTTATGGAACAAATAAGGTATATGAAAACTTCAAAAAATGAATTTTAAATTGAGATGAAGGAATGATTAAATTACATCAAAATAAATTACATTTTCATACAAAACCCACAGATTATTTTTCATTTTGCATTTAGAATAATTTTTATTCTACGAAGGGTTTGTTGAAGTTAAAGTTAAAGGGTTGAATGAGATAAATGTTGCCTTTTAAATATATATATATATAATATATGTATATGTAAAAGAGCTGATCTTACCTATGTTTTAAGGGAGTTTTCTGATTTGAAACTTGTGAGTACTCTTTGTTCTACTCATTTATCTTCTCCACCATGTTACATCATATACTTCTCTCAGATCACACATAACATAATTTGATTTTGTTGTATAATTCTATTAAGAAATTTTTTCTTTCAAACTGGGCCAATGTATAAACTCTGCAATTATTACTAATTAGTCCAGCTTCAAGAATTTATGTTTTAATATTCTGTCCTTTTAAACAATTGCACATGTCACCATGTGCCTGAATGTCATCATCCTGCTTTTTGCTCACAATCTGGATAGATTTACTTTATCCTTATATCTAATTATACTAAAAATATCACAGATTCTTAGTCTGCCTCTTTTAAGAAGAGCAGCAATAAAATGTATGCAGCCATTAAGCATTATTTTAGAGATAATAACAGCATTTTCTGTAATGTCCATTTTTGCCTATCTTTAGCATGAAAGTCGATGAGTTTTTTGTTTTTCTTACCTCACTTATTAAAATTATTTTCTTGTTTTAATACCTCTTGGTAGATTATGATACTTAATATATATGGATGGAAGTTTGTCTCCTTTGTGAAAATCTAAAACTCACTCTCCCTTGAAACCTTTTTATGTTTGTTTTCTTAACTACTCAAGTTTTACTGGCATGCTTGGTATATTATGACTTAATTTATGGAACAAATCACCCTGTAAAATGATGAAGCAAAATATTAAGATTGCCTGATGTAGGGTAACTAGTCCCATTTTTATTATATTAGGGATGCCTACTGGTTTTGTATTTTTTTTGTTTTTTTATACATAATTATACATATTTCCTATTACTTTTTGCTCTAGAGGAATATATGACTAGCCTACCTCCTTTTTCGTGCTTTTTTTTTTCTTGAATGATATCTTTTCTATTCCTTGAGCATGCCACATATGGTAATATGATTCGGCCCATTCATTACTCCATTGCCCTTTGCGTTATTTACCATTTTGATTCAGCCAGTTTCTAGTCTTTTATGATATCATGTAGTTTAAAAGATTGTAGTCTTTTGTGATATGATGCTATATGCTATCAATGGGGGAATATGGATATTTATTAAAAAGATGTATTTAAAAATTTGCATATTATCAAATCCTTTTTTTAGTTTGCTCTCTTCATGTAAATCAAATCTGTACCCAGCTCATTGTCCATATTTAGACCCATCCAAGAAATATGGGTAGATGTATTAACTCACATCATTGCCCATTCAACTGAATGTTGTAATCTGATCAAGATTAGCTCTTATTTATCCACTTGGTTTTCCCCAAGTGGATTATTCATTGATCTCTTTTGAGTTACTATGGAGGTTACTGAGAACACTTGATAATATTTAGGGGCTTGATGCATAAAATCATTCACATAGGACAGTGTCCCTTTTCCTTTTGAATTATGTGCAAGATAGTCTCAAAGATAATATCAAATACCTTTAATAAGTATATATATTTTTGTGTTTCACTTGATACTGATAGATGATGCTAGTATAAAATGATCTCTGTTACTACCTCTATTAAGGAGCCCTTTATGCTTTAATTGATACATGGCAAACATGATTGAAAGTTTCCTTGTTGAAGAAAATGCTTTACAGCTGTGTTTTGCTCTACCAAGTAAAATGTTTCATTAAAAATGAAAACAGATCACTATAGAAACAGTGGTGTGTCTGTTCTATTTTCCATTAATTTATTTCCTCCCAAGAGGAAGGCACATTAGATTATACATTAGATCATACATGTAGGATTATATGAAGTTGAAAGGGAAGGTATAGAGAGTAGCTGTACAAATTAGGAAAACATATTTGGTTTCTGGTCTGTACTCTTGGAGGGAGTACCCATATTGCTTAGAACATGGTTATATAGACATACAGTCCTCCTAATTTTATTCCTAAGTTGTTTTGAGGAGGACTGGCTCCTATACCATGCTTCTCAAGACTTTTAATGTTCTAGTCCATTTCTTTTCACATAAAGACTGAGAGAATATTAATATTAAAATTATGGGTTTTTAAATTAGGGAGCAATTTGGGGTCATTGGTTGTATTACATAGCCCTTTCATATTCCATCTAGCCTACTCTTTTCTTCCTGTTCAAATCTGGACAAGTTTCTCATGTTGTAAATTAACTTGTATTTTAAACTGATGGTTTAGATAGGGAGATCAAATGCTTATTAATCAAGGTTGTTTATAAGTCATATCAAACTTACTGTAGTTGTGATTGCATTACTTTGGTTAATTTTTTTTGTATAAATTTCTTACAAATAATAGTCAGAATTGATGTCTTTACTTTTATCATTTTCCCAGAGTCAACAGCTTGTTTAGATAGAATTAGAGCTTTTACATTACTTTTCCTCCTTTTTCTTGTCTCCTGATTTGTAAATTGTTATTTTTGACATTTGATATATATCCAATTAATAGTCTGACTTTACAAAGACAGCTTATTTGGAAAGACAAACTAAAATGTGTAGATATTTTTCGCATTCTCTGTTGGAATAACAATTTCTAATATTTCTATAAATTAAATTTAGATTTCTGAGTCAGTCTACTTAGCTTCTAAAAATATGTACCTAGTTTACACAATAGCAATAATGTTTAAGAAAAAATGAAATGAAACCTCATTGTCTCACAAAGAAAGAATAATTACTTCTGTGGAATAGATAGGTCTTATTTGTAGCACAGAGTTTACCCAATCACAACGAAAGTCTAAACTTTATCCAGGTTGGGAAACAGATAAGTTTGGTTAGATTGACTTTCTACATAAGTGAAGTCTAGAAAGTACTATTATTCCTTATTTTAACTGTACCACAATTGTAGCTGCACTCATCCTCAGGTGGAAATAAATGCTTATCTTCTACACTTTGTAAAGTACAGTCTTCAAACTAATGGAAATCTAAGATTAATTTGTCCCATTGTGGTTCTACTGAATTTATATTATTAGGCATTTCCTTCTTCCTTGAAATTGAGATGCTGCTACTTAAATATCACTTTTTGCCTTTTGCTTCCAAGGAAGCCATCTAGACAGATGATGCTGACCTGAAAATTCAAAGTGTTGAGTAGACCAGAAACTAGAATTTAGACAGCTGCATAGCTGTTTGTTCTGTTATATTTGACTTAACAATTTCAAAACCTTAAGCTTTTAGTGATACCTTTTGTCAGAAATATTGCTGATAAAGATCATGCACATTCATCTGGAATATGTTATTTGTTTAAAAAACATTTTGTGGTTATTGTTTGTTTAGAAAAGAAGCAATATCTTCTTGTCAAGAACAAACAGAAACTTTTCAGCTCCTTGTCAAATATTTAAAGACATGGATGGAAGAAACCACAGAAAAAATTCCCATCATTCAACCCTCAATGGGTATAGATGATTTAAAGAAATCTTTGGAAGAAACTAAGGTAAATTAATGCATGTTAGATGGAATATAGCTAAATATAATTTTATATCTGTACTTAACAAGTACTTAATGCTGATGAGTGTTTTAGTTTGGATAGACAATGTATAATATATTCTTATTATGTTTAAAATAATTATTTTAGATTAATAATTATTTAGATTAATTAATTTCTATTCATTAGAAATAAGAGATTTTTAGCCTTTAAGTCCAGAGGAATTTACATGTAGATGGACAAACAGGAATGAATGAAATAATGAATTTTTGAAATCCAAAGCTTTTGTCCTACTCATTAAATCTTCATATAGTTATGCTGGATTTTTTTTTATCTTGATCTGTTATTTCATCAATATAGAGAATTAGCATTTATAGAAACTTCCTCCATTAATATAGATCAGCAAGTTTTTTGTTTTGTTTTGTTTTGTAATTTATAGTCTTAGAATACTGACTGCTTGGGTTCCTTTGGAATTAAGTAACTAGCTTATGAATCCTGGTGCTAGTGTCAGACAGAGAGGCAGGGCCTGAACCCAGAATTTGATAATTATGGATTATCTTCACCAACTTTACAAAATTCTTCTCCGTTATATATGTCATTCCATTTGAAAAAAAAAAGTGTTACTATCAAATATACCCATTATTCTGCATCATCCCACAGCAGATATAAAAAGAAGGCATTTAGAAATGATAATGGTTTATATATTCTCTGGCATAAGTATTGCCTGTTCTTGTCACTAGCTTATCTTAAGTAAATTTTTCTCTTCTGGATTCTTAAAAATTAAAATTAATTTTTATTCACTTTTTTCTCTTTTATATCAATTTTTGAAAGTTCATTAATTAGTGTGCCTCTGTGCTTTCATTCATTTTTTTCTTTAAATTCAATATTATTTATCCCAGAAAGGTGGCTGTTAGCTAGTACAGTTTGTTAGATTTACAGTTGACAGTTATTTTTGGAATACAGTGGCAGCTAGTACGAGTAGAACTTCCATTCCATGGAATAGAGCAGAATAAGTTGTGTTGTGACTCCTCTCTCACTGCTCACAGTAGGATTATGGGAAAGAATTGAGATGTTGTCTCATTTTACCATCCACCCCTTCAGATCAGGGTCCACCATCACTGCTCCTGCTATGTATTTAAGACATTGAAAAGGGATGTGCAACTTTGAAAATATAACAAAGGTGAAAAAATAATGTGTTTTTACATTTCAAGAAATTACAAGGGGAGTGGAGCTCAAAAGCATCAGAGATTCAGAAAGTAAACAACAAAGGAACATCATTATGTAACTTAATAAGTGCTATGACTTCCCCTACAAAGGCAATAGCAGTGATTAAATCAGGTATGTATTTTACAGTTATGTTCTAAACCAAGAGCTGATTCCTCCTTGCCATTTTATTTTTTGTTATCCTTCATATTAATGCATAAAAATAATTGTGAAGATAAAAACAGAAAATTAATAACACAAAAGAATATACCTGTACATGCACCAAATTCTTGATAAAACAAATTTTTTTTGCTAGTTAGCAATATACTTATACAAATAGACTTTGAAAACAACATCTTTTTATTTTCATTTTATTAATGGGTACCATTAAAACTAGTTCAGTGAATTTATTTATGTGAGCAATAAAGAGCAACAAATATTTTTTCAATTAAAAAAATTAGGAGAGACTTTAAAGTAGGCAAACTGATAGGTCATACTGCTGTTTGAATTAGGTTTTGTCCTTTGTTTTCATAAAGAAAAAAAATTCTGTTCTCAGGAAAAGGAGAAGAAAGGGAGAAAACAGCTACTTTTGTTTAAAGTGTAGGTTACTTGTTTTCCTCTAGTCTGTCTGAGTATGTGTGGCTTAGCCACAGTAAACAATTACATAGTGCCTTAGACATCTGTGAGTTATATGGCTCAAAATTAAGCCAATTTTTTAAAAAAAGTTAATTTTAACCATTCTTTTAAAAACTATATACTTTTCAGATTTATATTTTATTAAGGCAAAATATATTTATTTCATTATCAATGCCAGAAAATCTAGGACTGGTGAGATGGAAAGTTTTATCTTTATTTTGAAGGTTAATAAATTTCTTCTGTGATTTATCTGATTTATCTAGATAATTTGTCCATCCTCCAGCTGTCACTATTGTGACACTAATTCTCCAGCTGGACCTCTCCAAGGCAACCATTAATTATGCTCCATTAAACCTAGAGCAAGGAAGATTCATCTTATATTTTGGTGTGATAATTTTTCTTTCCCTTCCTGCTCAGATTCTATTCACTCAATTTAAGACTAAGGGTGTATTTTTTTAGATAAATTTGGCTTATTTCAATACTTGGAACACTTTAAATTAAATGATATAATTCTAATTCTTATTTTCCTACTTCTTGTCAGTTTCTAATTAAGGCAAAAATTGATCTTATACATTCACATTGTGTTTTTACTCCTTATGAAATATTTGTTGCATTTTATATATATATATATATATATATGTATATATATATATATATAAAACTAAACTTTATATTATCTATCTATCTATCTATCTATAGACACACACACATATAATACACACACACACACACACACACTCAAAATCTCAGAAACCACTTTGGGATATAGAAATTCAGCCAAAATAATATTTTTTTCTTGCTAATACATAGAATCGTAAGATTTAGGGATGAGAGGAAACTTAAGAGATTATATAGTTTTTATAGATAAAAGAAAAAAGAGGTCCGTGGCTAAGAGATTATTACATAACCAAAATTATATAATTGTAAACAGAACTGGAATTTCAAACTGAGAGGTTATTGAAAGGGGCTAGACAAGTATCATTACTTTATATGTTACTGATGTATACTTTCTTTTTTACCATATCACACTATAAGCCATACTAACTACAAACTGTTTTAATGTGGCATATAACATGTAATTTTTTGATTTAAAGTCATTATTGGTTCCACTAAGTGTACATGATATGGCTCCCTTGAATTTTTGTTTCTTACTTTGACTTGTTAATGATGACAGCATTTTACATTCTTAAATATTAATTCTTAAAAAAAACCCTATTAAGAACAAAGTTTGTAAAGTAGACTATATTAATTTCTGCTATGAAATTATGAATTTTTTCTTTCAAAATTGGAATATTATGATTGTTTTCTCAGGTGGAACAGTATTAAATGGTGAAGAAACAACTTCAGATACTAAGGAATTCTTGGCAAATAAAGGTGAGTAATAATTTAAACTATATATTTTAACACAATTTTTGAAAGATTACATTATTGGAAGACAAAAGCCAGTTTGTATTTGTAATAGTGGTAATTATTATATTCTAATTATGTTTATTTTAATATTTAATTTTTCTTGGAGGATTATTCCAGATGAATTTGATAGTTTCATAAAGCTGTACTGATTCATTTTCATAACATATAGGGCTCTATTTTTTTCCTCCCACAAAAACCCCAAACTTCAATGTTTTACCCCTGCCTACTGAAAAAAATGGGCTTCTTAATTTTTTTGTCTTCTATGCTCTAATGTATACGTTGCTACACTTTCCTGCCTCTACACCATTGCCTATTGTAAACACTTTTGAAATATTATTTCCTAGTTTTAGTTTTTATTAACTAAAATGTTACACATTTTTTCAGGCTCAGTTCTGTAAAGTTTTGATGAAATAAATCAAAGCCATGAGTTGAGGATCTTTAATTGATATAACAAGGTAGCAAATCTGCCTTATTAGGGAAAGTCCTTTTAGTGTAGAGTACAATGAATTTCTTAACCAAGAGACTCATGAAAAGTTCTCCATACTTTTAGAAGGGAAAGAAAGGAGGTAGCATGAAGTAACAAGGCTTGGTCATGAGACCCCAGTGACCCTTGACAATCTGGGAAAGGAAAACGATTTCATTCTGTCTTTTTTGCTCATTGTGCAGTGAGTCCATGGGAATGGAAAGGGAAGCTGAGATACAGCTTAAAAAAGGTTTCTTTACCAGGTGATGGCAGTGACTTAGGGTATGGTTCAGCTCAACCAATTAAGAATAAAAATGTAAGAGTATATAAAGACATTACTGAAATTCTAATACTTTTTCCCTATCAACTCAAAAACTCCCATTCCCAGTTTTCTCTCCCTGCCTCTAAGTAATAAGTAAGCTCTTCTTCCTCTTGCAAAATCTCAGAATTTTAATTTTTACATTTTTCCTTTAAGTCCAATGAAACTACTATTTATTAAGTACTTAGTGAATGTGAAGAAGAGAAGCTTTATGATGTGATAAATATAGAGCCCCAAGTTCTCTTCTGATATGTATTAGCTAATTAACTCTGGG